>NC_069784.1:113437683-114062683 GCF_027406575.1 Nycticebus coucang | reverse complement strand
ATATGGTTAATCTGTGCATTGTTGAAAGTAGGATACTAAAGTTCCCCACTATTATTGTATTGCTATCTCTTTATCCCTTTATGTCTATTAATATTTGTTTTATATATTTAGATGCTCCAATATTGGGTTCATATATATTTACAACCATTATGTCCTCTTCATGAATTGAGTCCTTTATCATTAAATAATCTTTTTTATCTCTTGTGATAGTTTTTTAAAGTCTATTTTATCTGATAACGTAGCCACCCAAGCTCCCTTTTGGTTCCCATTTGTGTGGAATATCTTATTCCACCCCTTTTCTTTCAGTCTATGTATGAGCTTAACTATCTTTTGTAGATGACGTATAGTTTGATTTTCTTTATCCATTCAGCCATTCTGTGTCTTTTGATTGGAAAACCGAATCTATTTATAGTCAAAGCTATAATTGATAAGTAAGATTTTACTACTGCCTTCTTGTTCATTATTTTCTGGTTGTTTGGTAGACCCTTTGCTTCTTTCTTTCTCTCATATTGTTTACATTTATGATTTGGTGATTTTCTGCAGTGCTAAGTTCTGATTCCAATTTCTTTCTTTTATCATTTGTGTATATGCTATAGTTTTTTGCTTCATGGTCCATGAGGCTTATATAAAACATGTAATAGTTACAATATACTATTTTACATTATAACAACCTAACTTCAGTTGCATACAAAAAGTAGACTTTTACTCTTTCCCCACCTACAATTTATATTTTTGATGCCACAATTTATCATTGCTATCATTGTATTTGACTGTTTTGACTTTTAACCTTCATACTTCACACAGAGAGATATATGATTTCCAGAGCACCATAACAGTATTGTAGTATGCTGATTTGACAATATATTTACTTTTTATACTTTCCCACATTTTCATGTAATTAATATCTTTTCATTTCCACTTGAAGATTTCTTGTGAGGTAGGTCTAGTGGTGATAAATTCCCTCAACTTTTGCTTGTTTGGGAAACACTTTTTCTTCCTTTCTAAAAAAGGGCTTTGCTGGATATAATATTCTTGACTGTCAGGTTTTCTTTTTTTCTTTTTTTTTTTTTTTCCAGCACTTTGAATATATCCCATTCTCTCCTGGCTTACAAGATTTCCACTGAGAAACCTGCTGACAGTCTAATGGGGATTTTCTTATATGTGATTTGATGCTTTGCTCTGCTTTCAAAATTCTTCTTTGACAGACTAATTGACCTTCAACAGTTTAATTATAATGTATATCAGAGAGGACATTTTTTATTTGAATTTATTTGGGAATCTTTGAGCTTTGTGGATCTGATTGTCCATATCTTTTATAAGACTTAGGAAATATTCAGCAATTTTTTGTTAAGTAAACTTTCTGCCCCTGTCTTTGTCTCTTTGTCCTTTGGAACTGCCATAATGTGAATGTTTGCTTACTTAGTTGTTCCCATATGTCATACAGGTTGTCTGTATTCATTTTTTCCCCCTTACTTGGTTCAGTTACTTCAGTTGCATACAAAAAGCAGACTTTTACTCTCTCTCCACCTACAATTTATATTTTTGATTTATCATTGCTATCTTCAAGTTCGGAAACTTTTTACTGCTTGATCTAGTCTGCTATAGAAGCTATCGGTTGTATTTTTTATTTCATACATTGAATTATTCATCTTAAAGATTTCTGTTTGTTTCTTCTTTATGATACCTATCTCTTTGTTAAATTTCTCATTCAGATTATGAATTCTTTTTCTGAATTTTCTGTTGTATTCTCTCATATCTCACTGAGGTTCCTTAAGATCACTATTCTAAAGTCATTTTCAGGTAACTCATGAATTTCCTTTTCTTTGGGGTTAGTTGTTAAACAATTATTATGTTCCTTTAGTGGTGTCATATTTTCTTGCTTTTTCATGTTGGTCATGTCTCTGCATTGATGAATGCACATCTCATGGAACAATCACTTCTTATAAACTTTACAGAATTAGTTTTATAGAAAAAGACGCAGTGGTTTAACTTCCATGCAGTTTCTTCAGCTGCAATAAACATCATTGATTACTGTAGGTGCCTCAATGAAATAGGTTATGGGAGTTTATAGAAGCAGTGGTAGTAGCATAGGTTATTATAAACCTCAGTGACGGGCAGCACCTGTGGTTCAGTGAGTAGAGCACCGACCCCATATACCTGGCCCCAGACAAACTGCAACCGAAAAAAGAAAAGAAAAGAAAGAAACCTCAGTGGCAAGGCTTTGGGGGTCCTCCCATTCTCTTTTCCCTCACAATGGGGACTCTTAGCTGAGTAAATTCCCTCTATACATCAGGTCTAACATGATCTACAAATAGCTGCAGCAGCACTGGGTTCTAGCACACAAGTGCTCAACATGGCTATAGAGCCAGGGTCCGGGGTTCAGGGTCCCATGACCTTATTTTGGCATTTGGGTTTTAATGTGCAGGTTCTCTCTTTGAGGTACGGTTGGATGAAAGTTGTCCACAGAGCTTGGGTCTATAACTCAGAGGCAGGGTATAGTGTTAATTCAGGAACCAAAGTCAACAAGGCACAGTGGCAACTCAGGCCCTGGGACATGAAGCACCATGTAGTGGTGACTCTGAATCCTGGCATGGTAAACTTGGCAGTATCTCAAACTCTGTGAGGTCAGATGAAGTGGCAGCAAGGACCCCAGAATAGTAGAACATAGCTGTCACTTGAGCCACAGGGGCAGGGAGCAGCATAGGAATGATTCCACTCCTTGGGTAGGAGAGTATCTCAGCAGCTCAGATGGTAGGAGCCTAGTCCAGTTTTAGGGAAGTAGGGTACCACAGTTTTCATCCTCTAGAGTAGAGAGTATCCAACCTTTTTTTTTTTTTTTTCTGATGTACATTGGAAGAGTAAGAGTTATCTTTGGCCACGTGTTAATTTAAAAACTCAAACACTGATTAGCCAAAAAACAAACAAACAAAAAAGGGCCCGTGCATACTTTTCACAATATCCCACACTACCAATAAGCAAAAAAGGTTCTCACAAAATGAGCATGCAGCCCACAGGCTGCAAGTTGGATGCCTCTGCTCTAGAGTGAGGTATCTTAGCTCAGCCAATTCTATGTTTTCCTGGGACTTAAAGTACTTTTCAGCTGAGTCCTGGGCTGTACCGCTACTTGGCAGTGGTAGATAGCACAACCAAGGCACCAATTCCACAGACAATAGGGTTTTGCTTCAGCTCAGGCACTGGGTAGGGTGCATGACAGTTCTGGACAGCCAATGCACCACCACTCTAGGAAGCAGTGTGCTACCCAGGAAAGGTCCCAAGGGGCAGGGGCAGCAGTGACTGGGAGGTGTAGATGGAGTGCATCTATGGCAACTTGACCCCACAGAGCAGGGTGCAGCAGCAACATGGCTCAAAGATGGCAGGCCATCAAGCAGGAGTGGTTCAGTGGTGACAAATCCTCAGGGATAGAAAGGTGCTGTGGTCAATCACCATGGAGCAGGATACGTTCAAGCAACAGCTTCAGTTCCAAGATGACACAGTACAGTACCCACATGAGCCACAGGGGACAGAGCACAGTGCCAGCTCCTTCTCTGGGTGGAACACAGCAGTGTGGACTCTAGGTAGCTCACTTGCCTTAGCTTAGCACCTGTGAGAACTGCAGAGGACCTCAATGGTGAGGATGGTGTTCAATGCAGTGATGGAGGCTGCCAGGGTCCTCCTGCTTACGTTTTTTCCCACAGGTAGATGCACCTTCCTTGCTGATCTGACTAGGAGAAGGGGTGGCAGAGGCAAGGTTTCCTTCTGTTCTCCATGTGGCCATCCTGGGTTTCTGCACTACACAAGCTTTCTGATAGTCCTTTGATGTACTTTGATGCTGTCTTTAATTTTTTTTTTTTAGACAGAGACTCAACCTGTCCCCCTGGGTAGAGTGCCATGGCATCACAGCTCATAACAACTTCCAACTCCTGGGCTCAAGCGATTCTCCTGCCTCCACCTCCCAAGTAGCTGGGACTACAGGCGCCTGCCACAACACCTGGCTATTTTTTGGTTGCAGCTGGGGAGGGCTGCAGCTCACCAGCTCAGATGGTAGGAGTTTTATTTGTTGTTTGGCCGGCCTGGGCTGGATTCGAACCTGCCAGCTCAGGTGTATGTAGCTGGCGCCTTAGCCACTTGAGCCACAGGCACCAAGCCTCTTTAATTATTTTTATCAAAGTACAGTTGTTTCTTTGTTGTCTAGGCTACCTTTGTTGCGGGGGTGGGGTGGGGGGGATGAGTGGCCATCTTGCTGATGTCACTCTAAGTTGCTTTTAAGGCTAGCAAAATTAATTTCTATGGTAACTGATTTGCAAACAAAAAAATCAGAAATGTACTTTGTAAATTAAGCTCCAATGTTTCCAAGACAAAAAGAAAAAGAAAAAAAATAACCCAATGAGAAGAAATCTGATTTAGAATGATCTCCAGACAAGCCTTTTATAATTATAATCATGATGAAATTCTTACACTAAATTATAAGGTTTTCCTAACATACATGTCCTTTACCCAGAGAAATAAGTGATCTTGGAGACTAGAACTTTTATATTACTTTGGTGGATTTTCTTTTGTTTATTTATCCCACTTGCTGGCACTATGTTTCCTGGGAAGGAAAGGAGGAAATTCACTATGTGGTCAATCACTGGATGTTTCTTAGGTTAAACCACCAAAATTGATCTCTGTAGAAGAGAGCTTGCCCAGGGAGAGGAAACTTGCCAATCTTTCTTCAGCTGAACCCGAATCCCTTCAAGCACTTCTTCTGCAATAGCTAGCCTCTCTTTACCCACAGCTTCTACACGTGACGTGGGCAGGGGCTGGTCCACCAGCACTGCTTCCACCAGACATGTGCATGGTTATTCCAAGGAGCCCAGGGTCTTCCTCCTTTCTGACTCCAAGTCAGGTACAGAAAGCGGCCATTTATGCTTGACAGACACTCTCGCAAATGAGTCAGTTCTGCCAGACATTTGCATTAGGGGCTTTACGTCTGTAAAAAATTAATTTAGACAGTGAAACTGATTCCAGACAATGCTGTGCAACTGGAAATACATGTTTTAGACAGAAATACTCTTTTCCCTGCACCTAAAATCATGCCATGCCCAGGGTTGATGGTCCTATAGATGGGTCTGTTTACTGTCTTTAGAGATTTGGGCAGGCAGGAGCTGGGGGAGAAGAGGTAGATGGTAGATAGTGTGGCTCTCTGCACAGCCTTCCCTCTTTTTGTGTCCATCCCCAAATTCCCACATGACAGTTCCCAGAGCTCTGCTCACTGTCTCCCTTCTCTGTACCTGTCTATCACCCCCCACGTACATGTACAGAGCCATCGACCTGCCTCAGATAGGTCAACCAGAGCTATTTCGAATATTACCATCAAGAGTGGAGTGGAGAAGCTGGTTTTCTCCTCTGGGATCAGACTACAGAGTCTGCTAGGCCTGGAGCAGCTATCACAGGCAACTTTCCCAGCAGAGGGAGAAAGGCCCCTACAGAATGAATTCAAGGGGAAGGAACAGAGCCAAGATGGGAAGAGACAAATCCCTGCCAGCATTCAAATAAATGCAGCTGTGCTGAAAACTAGCCCAGCTTCTGAACTTTAACTTTAAACTAAGAAATAAATTACTTTCCCACAAATTACTTTGACTTGTGAATTTCTATCATTTTTAACCAGAAGATCCTTGAAGAATAGAACAACATATCTAGTGAATGTGGTATGAATTATGGATTGTCTGTTGTAGCCTTTAAACATGGAGGAGAAGGTCACTGGAAAATGTATCTTTCTGCAGATGATACAATGAATGTACTTTCAGCACAGGGAAATCCCCAAGACATGTGCATGGTTATTCTGGTCAAGGCTTTACCAGAGATGGTGTCTGTTAAGGTCTTTCGTTTTCAGCAAATTCTCACCTTGGTTACATCATGTGGTTCAGTTCAGAGCTACCCTGGTACTAATTACCAAGTGAGATTTTATTTCTACTCATTTTTATAACAGCAAATCAAGGTCCCATCCAATATTTTTCAAGGTCATATGCCTGTATGAAATTATAACCAAAAAGCCAGTATCTCCCTTTTGCTCTATTAAATAATCTTCAAGGTGGCAAAGTCATTTTAGAATACTCCGAATGCAGGCCAGAAATATTTACAGCCTGTAAATTCAAGTGAACAAAACTCTATTGTATATACATCCGTAGTGTCCTCAGTACTTGTTTCAAATGGTTACTTTCTCGCACAGTCACACCCCTGCCATTGTAGCCTCCTAGCATGCCATCTCTACTGTTTTGAATGGATAGATTTCTACTACTTTATAACAGAAAAAATGGCTCTGCTTCTCAATGTAGAGTTACAAGGGAGAATTGTTCTTTGGATGATGCCTTAAACTAAAAGCCTAAGAAAAGACTTTTTTTCTTGCCTAAATTCCTGCCAATTCTTTGCTTCACCACTTCTGTTCCTATTTCTGAAGAGAACATTTTGAATTGTTTAAAATTAACCTGTGTTGTTGTTGTTGTTCCTTCTCAAAGTAACTCCAGGCACAAAGCAGGGGCGGATCAATGATGTGCAATCACAGCAAGAACAGAGCTGTGGAAGCGGGCCTCAGGCAGCCAAAGGGGATAGTATTCCCATAGTTCAAGTTCATTAACGAAAGAAAGAAATCTCATTCTTTTAAGGCAACTTAGTTGAGATCACTACACTTGCTTTTCACAAGCCTATAGAGGGAAAATGATTAATCAAATACTAAGATCTGAACCTAGTCTCTCTGTAACTGTTGTCCAAATGGGCCAATATTCCTCTGCCTTCCCACAACTGTGAAGAAAAACAATTGATCTCACAGGAAAGCATTTTCAAGGGTTTTTCCTCATCAGCACAGCTGCTAGCACAGCGTAGGCCTGCCTTAGGTATCAGTGGTTAACTAATTCAATCACCTCCCCTGTGCAGGCATCTGTTATTCTTACCGGATGCTTCATATCAGAACCTCCTTCTGACATTTGAAGAATCCCTGCAGTTTATGAAACAGTGGCAGACACTCACTCCACTCACTCTCCCAACCTTTCTTACAACCAGGGAGCAAATATTTGTCAATCTAATACTCTTGGTCCAGACTTTAAATCGCAAGTTAGATGCCAATTGACTAGTCCTGCGCAGAATCCATTCTGGCCAGGGGGCTGGGGGTGGAGGTGGGGTAGGTGTAGCTCAGAGACAGCTGAGGGTGCAGTTTGGGGGGGGGGGCAGAATCCCATATCTAGTGTCAGAGCTCTGTGAGGTGTAAGTTGAGTGGCTCTCCCAGTGGCAGCTTGAGGGTTGTCAATGACCACTCTGCGTCACAACAGGGACATTATTCCTGGCTATGCAATTTCCAAATCTGGTCCTCTGTGCCCCCTATCTGCCAGAAATCCTGTAAGTTACCCCAAATTCATCATTTTTCTCTTTAAACTATGTTGTAACTCACATGCAGAAAAGAGTACAAGTCTTAAGAATATAGGTCAATAAAAATTTATGTATGTATTTCCCTGTGTAACCACGGCCCAGATTAGGGTGTGGAATATTTCCAACATGCAGAAAGCTTGTTTGTAGAGCCCTCCCACTTTAGTATTCCCCCAGGGTAACTTCAATTTTGACTTCTATTCCAGAGACAAGTTTTTCCTGTTACTGAACTTCAGATAAATGAAAATACACAGTATGTAGTCTTCTGCATCTGTCTTCTTTCACGCAGTGTTGTCTGTAAAATCCATCCATGTTGTGGCATGTATCAATATGTATTTATTAACTTGATGTGTAGATTTCCATTGTGTATTTACAGCACAACTGATATAGTCTGTTGATGGACATTTGTATGCCTCCACTTTGGGGCTATTACAAATAAAGTTTCTATAAATTTTCTTATGTATTGATTTTGGTAGACACAAGCCCAGATGTCTTTTGGCTGTATGTCTTGGAGTAGGTTATTGGATTTAGATACGGTGGCTACTGACAAACCTTTTCCCAAAATGATTACTTCCATTTATGTCTCTACCAGCAAAATAAGAGAATTTTAGTTCTTCTATGTACTTGTAAATACTTGGCATTGTTAATACTTTCATTTTAGCCATTCTGGTGGGTATTTAGTCAATTTTGTTGTGGATGTTTTCATGTGTGTGTACATGTCTTTGAGCATGTATAAAGAAAGGCATGAATGAACAATCAGAAGAAAGATAAAACTTGCTTAAAGGAGTAAGGGAGAGGCAAAAATATTTATACTCATTGAAAGAAAGAAGGAATGCCAGTTTAGATACAAACTTGGCTAATGTCTAATGAAACCAAGAACTTTAGGGTCATCTTCTCTACTGAAAATCATTTACATCTCTACAGGAAAAAAATTTCATTTGCATTGCTCTAGAGAGAATCGTTTACATGTCATTCAGTTTTCTAAAAGTTAACATCTATTTGGATAGATGGAACCAATAATTGCATCCTCCCTAAATTCATATGTTGAAATCCTTATCCCCAATGTGATAGTATTAGGAAGTGGGGCTTTAGGGTGGTGAATAAATTATGAGGATGGTGCCCTCCTGAATGAGATTAATGCCTTTATAAGAGACACAAGAAAGATTATTTTTTCTCTCAGCCATGTGAGACTACAGTGAGAAAACAGCCATCTGCAAACCTGAAACTGGGCACTCACTGGACACTGGACCTGCCAATGCCTTGATCTTGAACTTCCCAGTCTACAGGACTATGAGAAATAAATTTCTATTGTTTATAAGTCCCCAGTTTATGGCATTCTGTTATAGCAGCCCAAACTAACTAGTAAGATATCCTAATAAAAAAACAGCTACATGGGGTGGTGCCTGAGGCTCAGTGGGTAGGGCACCAGCCCCATGTACCGACGGTGCTGGGTTCAAACCCGGCTCTGGCTAAACTGCAACAAAAAAATAGCCAGGTGTTGTGGCAGGTGCCTGTAGTCCCAGCTACTCAGGAGGCTGAGAAAAGACAATTGCCTAAGCCCAGGAGTTCGGGATTGCTGTGAGCTGTGATGCTACAGCACTCTACCAAGTTCCATAAAGTGAGACTCTGTCTCTACAAAAAAAAAAACAAAAAACAGCTACATGTAGTCACCCTTTTAACAAATTATGGATATTTTTTAGTGATTGATCCTTCATTGCTACCATCAATAATCTCATTGTGGTTTAGTCAGGTACAGTTACACAGGTACAGCAAGAAGTATTATTTAACATATTGAAGCCAACCTGTGATAAGTAGCCAGCAAATCTAGTGAAGTATTATTTAACATATTGAAGCCAGCCTGTGATAAGTAGCCAGCAAATCTAGTGCTGTACCTACTTAAGTATCTACTAAGACCAGAAGATTAACTTCTATTTAAAGATTTTATGGGATTGTGTTTTCAATAGTCTCCATAACTACAAGATGTTTTTACTTATTTTATTTGATTATTTGTTAATTTATTTTCAGACAGAGTCTTACCTTATTCTGCCTGCTGGGCTAGAGTGCAGTGGCATTATCATAACTCATGGCAACCTCAAACTCCAGGGCTCAAGCGATCCTCTTGCCTCAATCTTCTGAGTAGCTGGGACTACACGCTCATGTCCTGCTAATTTTTCTTTCTTTTTTTTTTTTTATTGTTGGGGTTTCATTGAGGGTACAATAAGCCAGGTTACACTGATTGCAATTGTTAGATAAAGTCCCTCTTGCAATCATGTCTTGCCCCCATAAAGTGTGACACACACCAAGGCCCCACCCCCCGCCCTCCGTCCCTCTTTCTGCTAATTATTTTTCTATATTTTTGGAGAGAGAGGGTCTTGCTCTTTCTAAGACTGGTGTCAAACTCCTAGCTTCAAGCTATCCTCTTGCCTTGGCCTCCCAAAGTGCTGAGACTACAGGTATGAGCTACTGTGCCTGATCCAAGATGTCTTTAATTATTCCTCAATTCTAACATTAGAAAACCCAACCCAAGAAATTCATCTTAATCAGATTTTACCTGCAGTACCTTTAAATGTAGGTGAATTCTTCTCTCTTAAAGTTCTCAAAAATCTTCTAAGACCCTGGGCCTGCCAGGAAGTGACCTTCCTTACTATCTATGAGGTTGGATCTCTGTAACCATAGAACACATACTAGAATAGCTTCCTGGGAAGATTTTTAGGCATTATTCCCACATAGAAAGTACAAGTCTTATTTCTTAATGGTGAGCTTGTCATACTTACTAAAATAAAGTTATTGACACTCTAAAAAAAAATAAAATAAAACAATTTGGTATTTGTCAATTAACTTCATGCTCAATATGTCATGGTCTCCACAAATCCAGTCCTCTTCCTCTGTTCTTTAAGTGACAGGTGGCATCAGCCACCTCAACACCAAAAACCTCAACACCACCCTCGGCACCTCCCTCTTTCTCATCCTTCATAGCTAATTTATTTCTAAGTCCTATTCATTTTCTCTTCTAAACATTTCTTAGATCCAACTACTTCTCTCTATTCCCAGCATTCAAGCTGGGTGGAACTTTCCAGAAGACTTACAATTATATTATTAAATAGATACTGCCACACTTTGACCCTTACCTTCTCCTAGTTCTTGAGGGCAGAACAGATGGAAGCATCTTATGAGGAACTTCGGTGAGGCAACAAGAATAAGGATGAAAGCATCTTGTGAGGGGCTTGTGAGAATAAGGATGAAAGCCTCTACATGCAGGAGGACATCAAAGTGGAAAGACGCTGGGGCAGGGCCCTGGGTTTCCAAGGGCTCCCTGTGCTCCCAGGATGTGCCTGGGCCACCTGCCTTCACTGCCTGCGCTTCCTGGTGTAAGTTTCTGAATGTACATAATAAAGTCACCGTAACTCTCCATCAGACTTTCTCCCTAATTTGTGAAGCAGCAGTCATGATGTGTAAGTTCTGCTTTGTAAGTTACAAATTTTTTTGTTTTTGTTTTAAAAGAAAAAAAAGAGCTGAGCTGGAATAATGTTTGTCCTTTTGACTCAAATTCAAATTCAACACACTTGGCTCGGTTCCTGTGGCTCAAGCGGCTAAGGCACCAGCCACATACACCTGAGCTGGAGGGTTCGAATACAGCCCGGGCCCGCCAAACAACAATGATGGCTGCAACCAAAAAATAGCCAGGCATTGTGGCGGGCGCCTGTAGTCCCAGCTACTTGGGAGGTGGAGGCAGGAGAATCGCTTGAGCCCAGGAGTTGGAGGTTACTGTGAGCTGTGATGCCATGGCACTCTACCCAGGGCGACAGCTTGAGGCTCTATCTCAAAAAAAAAAACAAATTCAACACACTCAAAAAACAATACTAGCCTCTCCCCTAATCTAATCAACACCGAAGGAGAGGAGGAAGTATAACTGTATCTTTCTTTATATCAAACATTTCAAAGGGCTGGGCACAGTGGTTCACACCTGTAATCCTAGCACTCTGGGAGGCCAAGGCGGGTGGATTGCCTAAACTCATAGGTTTGAGATCAGCCTGAGCAAGAGCAAGACATTATCTCTAACAACAGCCAGGCGTTGCGCTGTAGTCCCAGCTACTTGGGAGGCTGAGGCGAGAGGATCGCTTGAGCCCAAGAGTTTGAGGTTGCTGTGAGCTATGATGTCACAGCACTCTACCAAGGGTGACAAAGTGAGACTCTGTCTCAAAAAAAAACATTTTTTTTTTTTCCGAGAATGTTTGGGAGTGTCATATCTTTCTTAGCCTAAGTCACAGCCACTCTCCCTCGTCATCATAACACACACACAGTAGACACACAGGGCACATACACACACAACCCACATACCACGTATACATTACACATCCATATGTACACACACAGCTCCCACGCATACCATGTACACATGCATATACCACACGCACTCCATATTATACACCATACACACAAATTGCACACACAACATACCATACCACACACACATAAACGCTACTTACTCATACACCACATATACACACACGCATACATATTCATACACCACAAACATACTACCCACACCATGCACACAGAGTGCATGCGACACCACAAACATACCACACATCAACACACACACACACCACACATACAGAGACACATATATATACACATTTACATATATACCACACCACACACAAACACATACACACAATCTCTGAATAAACCAGGTACAGAATCTCACTAACCTGCTGGTCAAAGGACATCCTCTCTCTTTCCTGAGCTTTACTTTGTCATTGTGGAAGGAAAACTTAGTGATCTATGAAACCATTTGTTACATAAAAATGAGGTCTCACAACATGACGTGGAGCCACCCTCTAAAAGAGATCTTAACTTCTTGTTGAATCTATAGTAGCTGTAACCGCTCTTTCTCTTTCCAATTGTCATTTGCAACCCAAGCCTCAGATTTTGGTCTCTAATACTAACCTCCAATTCAAAGAAATGACAGAAACAAAAATCAGAATGGAGTGGAGCAAACTATTTTTGTCCTAAAACAGCCGGGACTGTGTTAAAAGGATGAGGCAACTTAATGGGTTTCCTAAGAGCCAAGTTATGCCAATTTGAGACTAAGTACAAAACAAAGCTCAAAAGAGAAAAGTCAGTATAAAATGCACAAAAAAATGAAAAGCATCAGCTGTTTTAATATTTATTGACTTTTAAGTATATATAAAAATCTAAAATATTTATATTATGTATAATACAAAAATAAAAAATTGAAGAGAAGAAATCTCCATGAATATGGGGAAATCTTGATTTCCATGAAGATTTCTTCAACTGAGCAAATACATATTGGAAGTGCATAGATGTATTTATTTCTGTCCATATAAACAGCAAAGGGTGAATGAAAACATACAAGTAAACCAAATAAGACCAGAAAAGTAGGGATTATGCCAAGAACAGGAAGGTCTGATCAGCCCTGCTGATTTTATACAATAGTCAAGGAGATAAAGGCCTCCGTTTCTAGAACCTGCAGTTACTCAGGCAGATCAGCAGTCAGTGGAGGCTTCCAAACCAACACATTCACCAGATGTCTTGAAGAAGAAAGCCACCCAGCCAAATTCAGTCCCCCATTTTCTAGGAAAGGAAAATTTCTACTAATTTGAATTAAATGCTAATGATAAATAATTGTATTTTTTAAAAATATCAGCAATCTATGCATACCAAAATGTACAGCTAGTCTCATAAAACGTAAAGGATATCTCATTTGAAGAAAGACATGTCCCCCAAACTGAGAATCTTTATAAAAAGCAGGGACCTGAGAGTCCTATGATGAAACAAATGAAAATGGTTTTATAAAACAAGCTGAGCCTATTATCAATGCTTGGGTTTGAATTGCCTTGAATGATGCAACCTCAGAACTTATGATTTCCACCCAGGAATCCTGCATAAAGGGAGATTTGCTGAGCAGCCAGAAATCATACTAAGGTCACCCCATGGCACCTGGGGATAGGCTGATGAGACAGTGCTCGGAAGAGTCACAAGTTCTTGACACGTGGGAGAGACAGGTATGTTCCTTGAGTTTGTGACCATACATACTAACACATACTAATACATACATGCTCATGCCTGCCTTTCTCTGGAAGAATTCTAGAAGCAGAGAGCTGGCTAGAGCAGCTGGGAAGGGTGGCACAAGTCAGAAGCAGGAACCCCAGTCTGTACTCCACCACTCATCATGGCCAGGAAGGTGATTTTCACATGAGACAAGAGGAGCATCTGGGGTTGAGCTGCCTTGAAGGGCCCCAGCACTACTGGAGCTAGGAGACACCAAGAGGAACTTGCTGGAGGTAGGCTGTGAGGGCTGAAACTTGAGGGTTGCCAAGGGTCAGTGGGTGTGGTCACCAGAGCTTGAGATCGCTCCAACAATCCCTGCCTCCTGGTGTTCAAGGAGAAGTGCAAAGGAAGTAAGAGTGCCACTTTTGAGATTGGATTATAAAAAGCACTACATATATAGTGGTCACCCCTTATCCTCAGGGGATGCTGGAAATGGGGCTACACTACGTTTTTTCTATCTATCATCCAGCTGGCTTAGTGACTCAAAGGTGGTTAGGGCCACATCTATAGCATGGGTCTATTGGACAAAAGGATGATTCATGTTCTCAGTGGGATAAAGCAGGATGGTGTGAGATTTCATCATGCTGTTCAGAACACTAGAGCAATTTGAAATTCATGAATTGTTTATTTCTGGGATTTTCCATTTCATATTTTCAATCTGTAGTTGACTGTGAGTAACTAAAACTGTGGTTAAGCAAAAGGATGGGGACTATTTTATATCTACATATAGATCGATAGGTATTTCTCTGCCTCCCTTTATCTCTATCTCTCAGATCACTCACCACCTGCCATGGCATGAGCAACCCTATGGAAAAACTCACATGGCAATAAACTAAGGCCTTCTGCCAATAGCCACCTGAATGAACTTGGGCTTCCGTTTACATCCTCTAGTCTCAGCTAAACCTTGCCAGGACTACATCCCAGATGACGGCTTAACTGAAACTTCCTGAGAGATCACAAATCAGAACTATCCAACTCATCCACTCTGAATTTCTAACTCTCAACTATGTGAGAAAATAAATGTTTGTTGACTTGAACTGCTAAATTTGGGATCATTTGCTATGTAACAGTAGTTAGCTACAATAGAAAAATAGTTAGATAATTTCTCAAGGAACTGTGCAGGGTGGATGCCCTCATTGGAGCAAAGAAAGAAATCACTAATGCCCCTTAGTAGGTGGTAGGTGTTTGGATGCCTGCCATAATGGAATGCTTGACTGCCAAATAGCACCAATTTAGAAAAAACTAAGTTTTCCATCCAACATACCCTGTTTGAGCCCTGGCCTTGGAAAACCCAGAGGTATATACTAAGAATCCAGGAGGAAAGGAAAATGAACAGACTGCAACCCCCTTCCTTGCTGTAAGTACTTGAGCCAAGAGTCAATCCTGAGTTAAGGAGCAATGGAAGGAGGGGAAGCTTTGAATGGATTGCTTTTGTTTAGCCTAGACTAGAAGTGTCTTTCAAACTAATTGTGATTGATACACATAAAACTTATTGTCTTTACTATTTTTAAGTGTAGGAGTCAGTGGCATTAACTACATTCACATTGTTGTGCTACCATCACCACCATCCATCTCCAGAACTCTTTTCATCTTGTGTGACTGAAACTCTAAACCCATCGAATAGCAACTCTCCATTTCCCCTTAGTCCCTGGCAACCGTCACTCTACTTTTAGTTTCTGTGAATTTCACTACTTTAGAAACTGTGCATAAGTGGAATCATACAGTATTTGTCTCTCTGTGACTAGCGTATTTCACTTAGTGTAATGCCCTCACCCAAGTCATATCATACGTCAGAATTTCCTTCCATTTTAAGGGCTGAAAGATATTCTTTTGTATATACCACATTTTGTTTATCCATTTGTCTGCTGATGGACACTTGGGTTGTTCCTGTCTTTTGGCTGTCGCAAATAATGCTGGTATGAATGTGGGTGTACAAATCTTTCTTCAAGTCTCTGCTGTAAATTGTTTTGGGTGTATATCAGAAATGGCATTGCTAGATCATATGGTAATTCTATTTTTAATTTTTTGAAGAAACACACAGTTTTATAGAAAGACTGCAGCATTTTACAGTCCCATAACATGGACAAGGGTTTCAGTTTTTGATATCCTCACCAACACTTGTTATTATGAATTTTTTTGTAGTAGCCATTCTAATTGGTGTGAGGTAATATCTCATTATAGTTTTGATTTGCATTTCCCTAATGATTAATGATGTTGAGTATCTTTCCATGCGCTTATTGGTCATTAGCATAACCTCATCAGAGAAATGGCCATTCAAGTCCTTTGCACAATTTTTAAGCATGGGGGTTGTGGTTGTTGAATTGTATACCTTTATATATCCTGAATACTAACTCTTTATTAGATATATGATTTGCAAATATTTTATTCTATGGGTTGCCTTTTTACTTGGTTGATTTTGTCCTTTGATACACAAAAAGTTTTAAATTTTGGTATAGATTATACAATTATTTGTCTATACTTTTCCCTACATTTTCTTCTAAGAATTTTATAGTTTTAGCTCTTACATTTAGGACTTTGATCCAATTTGGGTTAATTTTTGTATATAGTGGAAAGTAAGAGTCCAATTTTATGCTTTTGCATGTGGATATTCAGTTTCTCCAACATCATTTCTTGAAAAGACTCCCCCATTGAATGTCTGGGCACTATTTTCAAAAATCATTTGAAAGGGCTCAGCACCTGTAAGCATAGTGGTTACGGTACCAGGGAACAGTGGTTACCACATGCACCAAGGCTGGTGGGTTTGAACCCAGCCCAGACCAGCTAAACAACAATCAAAAAATATATATATCATTTGAGGGCAGCGCCTGTGGCTCAAGGAGTAGGGTGCCGGTCCCATATGCCGGAGGTGGCGGGTTCAAACCCAGCCCCGGCCAAAAACCACACACACAAAAAAAAAAATCATTTGAAAGGACAGACTAGAGTTTTTCATACCTGAAACTGTCTTGAAAGCTACAGAATTTGCCTGAGATGTTGTCAAAGGTTGGGGAAAGAAGATTCAATATAGTTTGAATGAAAATTGTGGTGGGATACAATTGAAGGCCTTTCCTGTCTTGTTGATAACCCTATCAGGGTCTGCCCATTCAATAAAATAGGAATCCGGTTAGTGCATGTTTAGAGGGTGGGGATATGAGCGAGAGAGTATATGTGCGTGTTTGTGTGTGTGTTTCTGCTACAATGTAGCAAAGAGGAAGGCAAATTTTTCTGTAAAGGGCCAGACAGTAAATATTTAGGACTTGCAGGCCACATCGCAATGATGGTGTGTTGCCATATTCTTCTCTTTTTAAAAAAGCCCATAGAAAATATAAAAAATCACTCTATTCCATGGGTTATGAATTATACAAAAACAACCAAAGTCTATAATTGGCCCCTGGACCATAGTTTATCAACTGTTAAGCTACATCATATAGATAAATGAAGAGAGACACATTAAGATAAAAAAGTGTATTGTCAGTGATAAAATAAAAGTTATTCAAACTTAAGAATGAACAGGTATACTAAATCTGAATCAAATAGAATGAGCAGTGTGAATCTCAAAATTCCAAATATTTTTAAACTGTTAACTGTATTAGAGAAACAAAACGAGTGCGATGTATAGAGAGATGTATGAGAAGACTCATTACAAGAACTGACCCACTGCATGCACGAGAACCAGCAAAGCTGGTGTGTCACTTCGTGTGAGTCTGAAGACCTGAGAACCAAGGAGCTCAGGGGATGGTATGGCTCTCAGTCCAAGGCTGAAGGCAGGAGGACAGAGAGGGCCACAGCTCCAAGTCCCAGAGTCCAAAGGCCTGAAAGCCAGGAGCTCTGATGTCTAAGGCCAAGAGAAGACAGATACCCCAGCTCAAGAAGAAAGAGCAAATTCACCCTTCCTTTACCTTTTTGTTCTATCCTGGCCCTCCACGGATCAGATGATGCCTTCCCACATTGGTGAGGGATCTTCTTCACTCAGTCTCCTGATTCAAACACTAATCTCTTACAGAAATACCCTCACAGACAAACCTAGAAATAATGTTTACCAGCTATCTAGGTATCCATTAACCCAGCCAAGTTGATATCTAAAATTGACCCTCACATTTACTAGTTTCCATTTTATAAAATCAAAACAGTATGTGTACTGTTTTCAAAGAATGTCTCCATATATGATCATCTATACCACTACGCTTTCCTCCTGAAAGTGGACATGTATACATAATTCCTACACAGTGAACTTACATGATATTCAGAACTGAGGGGGCAATGGCCAGACCATTAACTTCTACAGTTGATGTGTTGAGAGCCTAGAAATCTTACAGAGCACCTGGTTACTTTTTTCTGAATAATAATTATGATAATAGTAACTCCTTTTTTAAAAAAAAATATTAATTTTATAATCCAAAGTAATGTTTCTAACGAATGCACCTATTAAATGAAACCTAGTCCCTGGACTCCTTTGGCATTAAATGTGTCATTTACAAAGAAATATCTGTTCCAAACTCCAAGTTCAAGAAGTAGATATAATGGTTCTACAATTGTTTTGTATATCTTGGCCCTGTTTTTGTAAGACTTTAAGCAATGTGAAATTATTATCCACATATAAAAAGATTCTAGGCCATCCAGGCAGCATTTAAAGATTTTCTTCCTATTTTAGGACATCATATCTAGTTATATTTAGGGGGAAAGAACTGCTGTTTATATTAGCATTTGCCTGAATTCAGTGTAGTATTGAAACAGGTTTCCCGTAATGAGAGAAAAGAACACAGGAAGTAAATTATGTCTTTAATGACTTATATAATAACTACACGCCAGCACCCAAAATGTTTTCTGTTTTGAGGAGCAGAACACTATTGCACTTTGGTGAGTAAGGACAAAATCAAAATACCTTTTAAAGAGGATCTAATAAAGTCAGGAGAAACAGAGCCATGCAGGAAAGTAAAGTTGGATAGTTCAGATTCACCCTTCAACTTTGAGATTGACATTGAAGCAAAGGTATCAATCATTCTAGTGGTTATTTTCTGGTTCATAAAAGCTTTTAGGATGACCTTGTTCTTTGGCATGTGAACTAGAAATAAACTAACAAAGTACAGGGCTGAATCATGAATTTGATCCAAAGTGGCACTTTCAATGTATATGTCTGTTATATGTACACTATACCACATCATTATGCAAATATATGCATATCTAGGGACACACGCACATATAACTTTGCATATCAAAATTGTTTTCTAAAGAGAAATGTGTTGTCTTTTTTGACATAGAAGAAATGTCAACTTCTTGCTTTTGCCCAAAATGTTTACTATTTAAAATAAAGTTTTCCTATGTCTAAGGAATTTTTCAGTGCCTGAGTAAAAAGATACAGATGAGTAGCCATATTTACTTGGAAAGCCCCTATCTGTTTTTTTTTAAGACTTTGGTTTTTGAGTGGTTGGATGTGGAGAGATGTGGAAAAGAAATGCAGAAGAAGTGAAAAAGAGTCGAGTGAGAAAACAGCCTATCTATATTCGACTACTAACTAAATCGTATTTCTCAAGTTTTGGTGAACTTAAAAAGTACCTGAGAAGCTTTTTCAAAATGTATGTTTGCCAGCCTCCAACACTGGATATTCTTTCAGTGACTCTGGGGTAAAAATCAGCAAATGTTTTTTTTTTTGTTTGTTTTGTTTTTTTTTTTTTTTTGTGAAAGATTGGGGAGTAAATATTTTAGGCTCAAGGCCATATAATATTAGTTGAAATAACTCAGACATTGCAGCACAAAAGCAGTCATAGACCACATGTAAAAAATGAGCCTGCCTGCATTCCAATATAGCTTCTTTTACAGGGCAGATTTGGCCTGCAAGCCCTAGTTGGCCCCCCACCTTGGGGTAGACTAAGGTCTGGAATAAGGTGTTTAGAACAGCGTTTATGCATCTATAAGGTGCCTGACAAATTTATTTTATTTTATTTTGCAGTTTTGGCTGGAGCCGGGCTTGAACCCTCCACCCCTGGTATATGGGGCCAGCACCCCAGTCCTTGAGCCACCGGCGCTGTCCCTGACAAATTTATTTTAAAAGTACCAAAACCCCAACAGGAAAGTAGCAGTAATTTAAAACAGGCAGTTTCAAAAAAAAAGAAATAAACTTATTTTCTAAAGAAAGGAAAAATGCTAAACATAATGACAGAAATGCAAACTAAAAACAAGACACCTCCTTTACCTAATTAAATTGGCAAAAACTAAAAAGTTAGATGAAACACACTTTTTGTGAACCCTGGGGAAGCCGACACACTCAGTGCCTCAGGATGAGAAGAGGTAATGCATCTCTAGAAAGCAGTTTGGGTACAGCTGTCAAAATTACAGAGCACAAGTATTTATGTGTAAAGAGGGTTTATAAGAACAATGAATTGGAACAGCCCCCTTTTTCTTTTTTTGAGTCAGGGTGCTGTGGTGTCATTGTAGCTCAGCAACCTCAAACTCCTGGGCTCAAGAGATCAACTGTAGGCACGTGCCATCAGTAGAGACGGGGTCTCACTATTGCTCAGGCTTGTTTTGGGCTATTTGAGCTCAAGCAATCCACCGACTAGGCCTCCCGAGTGCTAGGATTATACACATGAACCACCCAGCCTGGAAACAGCCTAAACATCCACCAAGAGGGACCTGGTTGAAAAATTATGCATATGTTAAGTAATATGCTATATAAGCATCGCAAAGGATCAGGTAGAAGAGTAGGCTCATTGTGGCAGACTGCTGGTTATCCCCCTGAAATCATTCTTTCCTCTTTTTGGGGGTGGGGTTGCCCTGCTTGAGATCACTTTTTTAAAACTTCTTTACAGGTAGGTATAGCCACCCGCGTCAGTTCACACCTACTGGAAATGAACGAGATTGGTACGTACACCTGCCGGTTCATCTTCTGCAGGATGTTGACTTTTGAACTGCCCTTCCTTTTCCTATTTCTTTAGCAGCCATGGAAGCTAAGGATTGAATATGTTAAATTGTCTTCATTCCACATGGATCCCTGAATGATTTCCTGGAGAAGAACCCACTTACGATAGCCCTGCATATTAATGTGTGAGAGTCACAAATATCCATCATATTCAAATCAGGGCATTTGGCATTCTCTTTACAGTAGCTCAGGATTTGCCCCAAATAATATAGAAATTAGGCAGGGTGTTGCCATACCTGAAATCTAAACTGTGGCCTTGGTACAATGGAAGAACAGTGGGTGATGGGAACACATGTATTTTGGGATAAAAGGTTGATGACCTTCGTTCCGCTGTCACAAAACATTTGGTAAAACTATCATCTTCAATAGCCAAAAAAGCAGATTGCTTCTTCTGCTACTTCAAAGGAAACTATGGGAAAGAACCAGCATGTCCATATGTGCTAGCTGCTCTTTGATGTTTGCAAAAAGGTTTTTTAAAAATGATCAGCGAAGGCAAGAATTGGCAAGTTTGGAAACAGAGATGGAAGAAAATTGGGAGCTTCCAGAGAGGTGAGACTTGTAAGGTTGGAGAATCTAACCGATACAACTTGGAAACAAACCACAAGAAGATAAAACTATCGCTGGCAGCCTTTCTCAAAGGCGTGCTAAGGCTCCTAAGCCAAAAAAGAAAGACGCTTCAGGCAAAGAACAAATCCAGGTGTTGTCTTCCTCTGTAAGCCAATTTTTTTCTCAGGTGGCCTGAAGGTGCCTGCCATTTAAAGAGGAAAGAGGAGTGTGTCCAATTTACAAGCCAGGAGATATGTCAGTCTGAAGATCTGTGACGGGGAAAGTCTCTGAAAATGCTCACGGGCTAAAGTAACTGACAGGCAGTGCCTGTCAACTGGCGGACTTGTTAGAAATAGCCAACTGGGCGAGAGTTCTTGGGTCAAAAGCAGCACTGTGTGGTACAATAAGATGGGGAATAAGACATTCCCTATGTCTGCAGGTGCCAGGCCACACAGAAGCATGGCGAACCAAAAAGCGAACTCACATGTAGGTGTGTCTACTCCACCGGGGAAAAATCACTGACCCCTCCGAGACAGGCCAACAAAGTGTAGACGGATTGCTTCTGACCGTTGGCTGACCGGACCCTCAGGCTGGGAGCAGCCAGGTCAGCCTCAGTGACAGGAAACCCGTGATTCTGAGCCACATGTCCCTGCCACCCCTACTGCATGGATATTGGCTCATGAGCACAGTGAGAAAACACTGTTGTGTCTGGGAAAGAGAGAGAGGTCCCACATTCAGAGTCCGTCGCCTTGTCCACAGATTCTCCACGTCCTGTAGCCTGTTTGTGCTGTAAAGGACATGGTTGGGTCCAGTCTCAACATGTTCCTCCTGCCTCCTGGCTTAACCGTCCAGATAACACCCCCTCATGATGGGAAGCTCAGGCCATATGGTCACGGATATCCAATGGTCAAGCTTTCAGGACCCAAATAATAAGCCAATAGATGTTTTCCAGAATGAGACTAGTTATTTTCTGAAGAGGGTAGGATTTGGGTCTGAAGCCCTAGAAGCCTTGGCTGTGGCGCCCCAGACTTCCTGCTTGGTCTCCTACTGAGCATCGCCTCCTTCCAACTAACCTGCACAATAAAGCCGGAGTGATCTTTCTGACACTAAAACTCAACCACAGTCCTGCAACACATACTTAAAAACACCAGTTATATGCCACTACTAGATCTCGAGGATTCCGCAGAAATCAAGACAGGGGGCCCTTGCTTTAGCCTTTGAATCCTCAAAAGAGGTACTTGCCTCATAATTAATTAATAATAATGTATCACTTTTAGTTCATTAATTGTAACAAGCGTACCCTACTAATTAAGGTGTCAATAATAGGGCAAACCAGATATGGGGTAAATGGGAATTCTCTGCACTATCTTCATAATTGTTTTTGTAAATTCGAAACTGTTCTAAAATATTTTATTTTATTTATTTTTTATTTATTATTTTTTTTTTTTGAGACAGAGTCTCACTATGTCATCCTCGGTAGAGTGCCATAGCATCACAGCTCACAGCAACCTCAAACTCTTGGGCTTAAGCGATTCTCTTGCCTCAGCCTCCGAAGTAGCTGGGACTACAGGCACCCGCCACAATGCCTGGCTATTTTTTGTTGCTGTTGTCACTGTTGTTAGCTGGCCCAGGCCAGGTTCAAACCCGCCAGCCTTGGTGTTTATGGCTGGCACAGTAACCACTGTGCTATGGGTGCTGAGCCAAAAAATAATTTTATTTTTTTAAGCTGAGTAAATGAAAACTATCAAAATAAATGATAGTGCACATTGACCTTGAATTTGAGAACATTATGAAAGTTGTAGCCAAGTGACTCAAGGGTGAGAACACTGACTTTGAGGATCACAGTGATGGCTGAACTGTCTGTGAACACTCATTCCTTCCACTATTAAGACAGGAAAAGGTGTGATTAAACCACAGAAATCCTACCCACAGCTGGCAATTTCAGACGTTTCTTCTGTAGCACTAATTAGAAGTCTTTCTTCAACAGCCCTGAGAATGAGCAGGGACTAACCACTGAAAGCGGAGGTGAAACTTCTCCCGGAGTGAAGCAGGCCTTTCTCTGGAAGGAACTGGGCCTTCTTGGTGGCTGGGTTCTCAGGGGATTTCTTAGTGGGGAGGCGCCATTCCCACCGGGCTCTGGTTTACCACGGGCTTTTGTCTCTTCAGAAGTCTCGTGTCTTTTAGCAGTACCCTTGGCCAACAAGAGTCCTCATCTACAGACAAGTTGGGGAGCAGAGAGAGGGAGGCGAGAACCATGCCCACCAATAACCCTCCACCTTCCCTATCTTCCCACCCCATTGTGACCACCGAGCGATCATAGCACTCGCCCCTCCCTAACCTTAGCCCCCAGGGTGCTAATTAGTGAGAGAAAAAATGCCCACATCCCTCTTCTGCAAAAGGCAGAACAAGAAAGAGTGGGTCTAAATCAGTGATTCTGGAATCTTAGTCGACTGGAGAATCACCTGCAAGGCTTGTTAAAACCCAGGTCACTGGGCCTCACCTCCACAGTTCCTATTTCTTGGGGCCAATAATTGGCATTTCTAACAAGTCCCCAGGTGATGCTGATGCTCCCTTGAGAGGTACACTGTGAGAACCACTCCTGAAGCGTTCTCTAGGGCATTTTTCAATGTTCACGTTTATTGAATCCATGTGTCTCAGACTCATGTGGTCCCAAGACTGGCCCAGGAACTCGGGAAGCACACGGAGCAGCAGGCCCCACCCCAGACTTTCTGGCAGAATCACAGGCTGAGCACCCAGGAGATTCTTACTAGAGAGGAATTTGGGAAGCATCATGACAGTAAACCCCAGAGCATCATCCCTGAGGATGGTCTTGGAGCAAGACACAGTGGAAGATCATGGGCATTTGAGGACAGCATGCAGGCCCTAGGAGGGGAGGGTAAAGCTCAAGGAGGGAGTGAGAAATCAACAGGTCAAAGTTTAGCCCTGACCTTGCTCACGGCATGCCCAGCACTGCAGAAATCCTCTCAACCACTCGGCATGAGTCTTTGCCACTCCACTCTCCATACCATGGGATGCGGAGGGCAGGAGGCTCAAGGGAGTCACAGCCAATGTGATGCAGGGTCCACGGGCAACATTGGAAGGTCACAGACATACAGTCATTGAGTGTTCTGAATGTGCTTGGTTTTCCCGAACACTCATCAACATAAAGGTTCTTTATTTATTTCTGTATCCTCTCTTACCAACACAATAGTGTTCAAAGACAAAGCCGGGACTAGGCCTAATTAGAGTTTATGGTTTCCAGAGCCTTTTATGGACCAACATGTGCAGGCGTTCCCAGGACAGTTTATTCCGGTATCCTATCCAGTCCTCACTTCTTTTTCCTTTCTCAAAAATATACTGCTTTGATGATAAATTATATGGTTCACCTTATTAATAGCTGATATTCTATGTGTTCATGAATCTAATCATAGTCACATATTTGTCTACTGTATATCATATAGTAAAA
Organism: Nycticebus coucang; assembly: GCF_027406575.1. Lineage (NCBI taxonomy): Eukaryota > Metazoa > Chordata > Mammalia > Primates > Lorisidae > Nycticebus > Nycticebus coucang. Next base: position 114,038,288 of record NC_069784.1, on the reverse strand, counting down.
GGTAATTTTTTAAGGTCGGAGGTCTTATTATCACCTCTGTGACCTTCTGGAAACACAAGCTCAGAGAGGCCAAGTGCTGTCACCAAGTGACAAGGCTGCATTAGTGGTAGAATAAAAACTAAAGCCTCTTCTAATCCCTAGACCAGTAGGTTTCTCTCCAAATAGTATGATTTGAAAGTGAAGTGGTCCTCCTTTTTAAACCGTGTTTTACCTATGTTTCTGAGAAAACAAAATTCTGCCATTAAGATGTTCATCCCTTCTGGTCTTTTAACATCAGTGTTAGATGTCCCTTTTACAATAAAATTATTAAAATATTTTAAACCTCCATCAATGGGATTAACAGAGAGAGAGCAGAAAGCTGAGCCTAGTCTATTGGGTAATTAAAGCCGTCGCCACCATAACCCCAGCCTGCCCCAGCAGGAAATAGAAATAAAAATAATAAGAGGGAGAAAGAATAGTGAGAAGAAGGACAGGCCCTCTCAAAGGCTTTGGGTAGGTTTATAGGACAAGGAGGGCATCATAGCGCCTGCCTATGTAGTCGAAGTAAACACTAGTTGATTTGAATTAAACAACTAATACGAATTTGAACTGAAATTGATGTGAAGCTTTACTTTGGCCTACGTTCTCCTCTTATAGATTAAGGGGCAGAGAGAAACTCCTTATAGCAAAAGACCCTATCCAGTGACAGCAGCCAAAGATGTTCCATTTATTAATAAAAGAGCAATTTCATAATGCCACCATTCAAGAAAGAAGGCTGAGTCAGGATAAGACTAAGAATCCAGGGTGAAACCAAGAATTGAAGTCACTCTCCCTTTCCTTCTGAAAGGAGGGCTCTAGGCCATGTCATTTTTCCCTTGTGGTCACCCTCCCTTTTCTCCTGCAGCTTCCTGCAGCCATTCAATTGAGCAAGGGACTAGAGGGTAAGGCTGTTTGAAAACTGGAGATTGGCAGCGAGAGAGCAGATGCTCCTGCCTTATAAATTAGCAGAAGATTATGCACAGCCAGCTGTACCGTAGCACTGCCCGTTTTTTATACCACACCGTGATCCTCTGTGTTTATCATATGGTCCAGCATCTGGTCAATTCTTCCCCCAACTCCCATATATCTATTCAAATCAAGCATTGGCTGGGGATTTATTTATGTGTAGACTTCAATCTCAATCAGGATCCCCTCCTGAGGTCTTAACTTGAAATGTGGCACAAAATTAACTCAGCACAAGCCCTTTGTATCACAACTCCACGTGGCTCATTCACCTAGAGGTAATCATTTTATTTTCAGAAGGTATAGAAGGTGAGTGGGCAGCCCAAAGAGGAATGTAAATATATGTGTAAGATGACAGATAATATAGGCTTCAAAGTCTTAAAACACCAACACAACCAGACATGGATACTGGAAATGAGGTAAAAAACAAAAAAAAAAAAAAAAGAAAAACAATGTATCTTATGTCTGAATAACCAAGAAAAAAGAAATTAGATCTCCCTGTGTTTAAAAAATCTGGAGTTGGGCGCACCTGTGGCTCAAGGAGAAGGGCGCTGGCCCCAAACCCGGCCCTGGCCAAAAAAAGAAAAAAAAAAAAAATATCTGGGGCTACATAAGTTTTCGAAGTTTCTTTCGCTTACAAAAATAATGTTTCTAATAAGAAAACCCATCGTACAACTTCTTGGCATTGGGTGTTTGCCTTTGATGTCTTTATTTATTTTAGCAGGACCCAAGTATATGGGCCTATCTTTGTGATTCAGCCAAAAGAAAATTCTCATTGTCCTCTCACACCACACCTTAAAACAATCCTAGGTTGAACAAAGAATTAAATCAAAGAAACTCAAACTAAAACTAAACTTAGAAAAAAGCACTGTGATTATTTTTCTGTTCTCTGAAAGGCAAAGATCTTTTAGACTATAAAACCTATAGAAATTACAAAGAAAAGAATTGATGAATGTTTATCTCATAGAACTTTAAATTTTACAAATCTTAAAATTTAGCATAAACCAAATTAAAAGTGAGATGTGAATTTTTTCACAACGTTTAATGAACAAAGTTAATATTCTTAGTGTCTGAAGAACTCTTACAGGGTTCTCAGTTAACAAGATAATGCAAATTGTCATTAATTTTTCATTGTTCAATTAATTAGTACTTTTAAAATCTCATGTTAAAAAGAAATACCATTCACATGCATCAACTAGAAAAAAGATGAAATTATAATACTCATTTCGGCAAGAGTGGTATAAGATGGATAAATTAGGGAAACCAATCTGGAAAGCAAATTGACTTGAAAATGTTCATATCACTTGACTCAGTAATTATATTTCTGGGCTTCTACACCAATGGTAAAAATGTTCAAAATGCAAATACAAATTCATGCACAATGATATTCACTGCAGTGTATGTTTTAATAGCAAAACAAGCAAAAAGTAGAAACAATCTCAATGCTCTTCAATCAGGGAAACAGTCAAGGCCATAGGTGTGTCTTTTAGAGCATTACATTTTCATTAAAAATCATTCGAAAGATGTACAATACTGGTACATTGTAAACTATAAGGCAATACCAAAGTCAATTTAGGCAGACTTGAACAGATGGAGGGATATACTATGTCTGTGTATCCAAAAAGCTCAATATTTTTATTTTTTTAATTTTTTTTATTAAATCATAACTGTATACATTGATATGATCTCAATATTTTTAATATATTGATTTTCTCCAAGTTGACCTGTAGATTCAGCAAAAGCCTAGTTAAAATCTAGAAAATTTGAATGGAAATTCAATGGACCTAGATTAGCCAAAACAATCTTCAAAGTGAGAAACAAAATTTACACTATCTGATTTCAGGATTTATCACGAAGCTGGAGTGATCACGACAATGGCATTGATGTTAATATAGACAAATACATCAATAGTACAAGACAGAGTCCAGAAACGAAACCAGAGACACCAACACATATATGGTTGATCAGTTTTCAGCAAAGTGGGAAAAAAAAATGGTGCTAAATAATTCATACATATAAATAAAAAGAAATTCTTATCTGTGCCTCAAAAAAAAAATCATTCGTACAAGAATTTGTAATGACGCGGGAAGGGAGAATCAATTCACATTTCTCTGCCTACTTCTTGTGACCTTTCTCTTGTATACTCAGTTTTCCTAAAGTGTCAAGCCCCCATCAAGCTCTCAGCCAGTAGCTGGCACATGAAAATTTCTTTGTGAATCTTAGCTATTACTGTCATCCTCACTTGATTTTTAAAACAAATTTTTTTAATTTGGCATTTTTTTTTTACCCATTTTATCAAAGAATAAGCCAAAATTCAGTAAGTTCAAGCCCAAGAACATGTTGCTTCGCTGCTGTTTGAACACAGATCATCCACATTTACGGTCCAAAATAAATCCTCAATATATTTTATTGACAAAGACTGGAATTCAACAAGAGTCATGGCAAAATGCCACATGAATAAGATGTTTCCAACTATTTGGAGGGTTGGGGTTTTGTACTTTAAGGTAGGTAAAGAAAGAGGCTAGTAAGTATGACTCCAGGAGGAAGGGCATAACTTAAGAGCTTAGGATGATTTCTTATAAGAAGAGCTAGTGTGCTAATAGTAATATTTTACTTGCCAAAGAGTTAAAAAGGAGAAAACACCTTTTTACAGAGGTCCTCAAACTTTTTAAACATGGGGCCAATTCACTGTCCCTCAGACTGTTGGAGGGCCGGACTATAGTTACAAAAGAAACTGTGAACAAATTCCTTATGCACACTGCACATATCTTATTTTGGAGTAAAAACACAAAACAGGAACAAATACAATCACACCACCTCATGTGGCCCGCGGGCTGTAGTTTGAGGACCCCTGTGACTTCTTCACCATGACTTTTTCCTATTGAAAAGCATTCTGATAAGCAGTATCTGGAGGCAAGTATGCCTCTACACTGCAAATCAGAAATTGTAAACCTGGACTTGGAAGCGTGGTACTGACTAGAAGGCTACCAAGGAGCCCAGCTGTTAGCTTCACATGCTGCCAACAGGGTGTCTCAAAATGGCTTACCACACGACTTACAAGTATCAGTGATGCAAGAAAGAATAACTTGTTTTTTTCCTACTACTCCATGATTTTAAATAAATTCTCTTGATTAGAATTTGTTGCCTATGTCTTTCTTTTATTTTTGAAGATAACATCCTTCTTATCACATTTCCAGACATATATTAGCATGGAGGTTTGCACGTTACAGTTGGTGAAAGGGGCTCTGTAAAGTATGTCTGTGTTTGGTATAGAAAGGAGTCATTTAAGACTTTAAAGTCATTTTGAAAATAGTTAAGAATTAAAAGAAAAGGATATTATGCAAAAAAAGACTTTTTTTTAAGTTCAAAGAGAAGGTTTAGAAAACAAAGAAGAGTGAGGGAAATGAGCTGCCTCCTTTTTTCCCAAGATTTTATCTCATTTTAACTTTTTTTAGGTATTCTGCATATAAACATGTCCGTAAACATTACAAACTTAAAAGTACACATCTTGAATTTGAAGCTTATTTTTCAATGGAATGCTACAGGGTGGGTATCTCAAAGGTCACCAATAAAGTCACCATACATAGGGAAAACAGGAAATTATAGCTAAATGTACATTTACAAAATAGTCATTACAAAATTTTACAAAATATTTACAAAATATTCTCTGAATGTTGGCCAGCTCTTTGTAAAATTATGTAATGACTATTTTTTAAATAAAGGTACATTTAGCTATGATTTCCCATTTTCCCTATGTTGGTGACTATTTGAGCAACCTTTTGGATACCCTTTATAAATGTGCTCACAGCTGTTTCCTCACATGCTTCAAAATATAGGTGTCCCAACATGGTCAGCCAAGAGGCTTTTAATTATTGATGATGCAAGAAAAATTACCTTGTTTTATATAATTAAGCACCACTGAGATTTTGCAAGGCTTCAGATTTTACTGGTTGTAAAAGCTATAAATTGAGTCAGCCCTTACTACCAATCTCTTCACCTCAGACCTGCCCCAACCCTATTTTTCCACCATAATAAATAGTTAAACCTTGGTATAATTAACTAATTTTATAAGATGATTTTATAGTCAACCTAGAATATAGATGATAGAAATGTCTTCCCATATTATGGTGAGGTAAGCCCATTTTCATCAAACATTTATGAAGAGATCATTTTTTCTGAGCACTCCATCCCCCAGGGGAGGGCTGCGGTGTGGGGTGAGGAGAGAAGAAATGGAAGTTCTTTTACCAAGAAAATTGTCCTGGCGAGTGTGATCCCAGGCAATAAAGAGCAGTTTGGAGAAACAAATAGCAGTAGTTTGGGGTTGGAGTTTGGGATTTGGGCTTTTTTTTTTTTTTGTAGTGGTGACAGGCTTTAAATCATAATGAAACATTTCAAACATAATATTTAACTTTAAAAATTAAATAAATGATACCTCTGGTGGGCACCTGTGGCTCAATGGAGTAGGGTGCCGGCCCCATATGCCGGAGGTGGCAGGTTCAAACCCAGCGCCTGCCAAAAACTGCAACGAAGAAAAATAAATAAATAAATAAATAAATAAATGATTCTTCTAATATCATCTGAAGAGAAAATACTTACCTTTTATTCCACAGTCTCTTTAGAAAAAAATAAAAATTAACGTATTTACCTTTTGACACAACACTGAGTGGACATATGGTATCCCTGTGTGATTATGCATCGGAATTTGGGCTTTGGTGCTGAGCCTGTCTGCACATACACACCCATACGCAGTGTTTCTACTGTTCTCTTACCCGGGGACTTCAGAGATATTTCTGTTTAGTCTCATTTAGGGTCCGGTGGGGTGGGGTTATGAGCGAGGAAGTTCATTTGTCCCATGGGAACCAGACTTAGGTGCAGCCCCTCAATCTGGAGGAAGGGGAAGCCACTGGGACCTAATGACCTCATCCAGGCCACCAGCGATGAAGAGCACGCACAGCCATTCTCAGAAAAGCCTGCTGCTTAGCCGCAACTGCAGGAAGGTTGAACCCCAGCTCTCTGCCCTTAGGAAACACTATTTCTACTGTCATGTTAAAAAAAAGTAGCCCTTTTTATAAATGATCCAGGTTTCCTTTTTGTAGTCATTGATTGTATTGTGAAATAAAACTTAGGAGAAAGAAAACTTAGGAGAAACTCTACTATCCACCAGCAGACTCCTTCTTTAACCAGTAACTGTAAACTTAATGTTGAAGCTTGCATTGTCCCATGTTTTTGGTTGTCAACAACAGCAGATTGTCTGGCTAATAAAAATAAAATATGGATTTGTTAGAAACATAAATATGATATAAATTAGCTCCCGGGATTGTTGGGAGAACTCTGCTTACTTAGGCAGAAACTACAGGGAAAAGCCCCACCATCCCAGGTACTTGCTCTCACAATTAATATCCAGATGGTCCAAGCCTTTAAGATGCCCAACCACACTCTGATCAAATGCCAGTGCTCTAGCAGCCAGGTCAAAGAAAAAGGGATGCCCCTCCCTTTGACTTCCAGTGGGCGGGAAGCAAGTCCTGTCTCCCACTCATCTGTGGTCTCGCCCCAGATAGGAAGAATACTGAGCTTCCAGAAGTGCAAAATGTTTAAGCCTTGATGACAGCACTTCAACTCCATTGTCTCATCTAAAGATGAGAAATCAAGGCGAGAAAAAGAAAAGCAATCGCCATAATAATGAAATCCAAATTACTGAAGACCCCCCTTGCAAACATCAAAGAAACCTAAAATTATGCTAAATATAATTAATGTTAACATGTGTGAGTGTATTTCCTTTGAAAAGTTGCGATCTAAGTGTGTTAAATGTGGCAATACTCGTAACCAAAACATACGCTTAATAAAAACACTCATTCAAACACACAGGTATCATAGTACATGAGTCTTCTAAGAAGAGTTAGAGCCTGCCTATTCCATTTTATAAGCCGAAAGCATACTTTATTCATGGTAAACTGTCAATTTATCTGAAGAGAAGGAAGGAATAATGTACTTATAGTTTAGAATAAAGAATTTATGGGTTAAAGATACCTGAAAGAGACTGAAGTTTTTTGCGTCCTTGTAGAGTAGACCCACAGCTTGCTACTGACCTCCTGTGGCCATATTGCAAAGTGCTGTTCTCAACTTAACAAACCAGCTTCTTCAGAGAGCACAACAGTAATTGCTGTCACCTGGGTAATTCGATCCTCATGTGTCATCATGAAAGAACTAGGTGACATTGTACTCAGATGTGGAATTACTGAGTTAATAAAATAAACTTTTCTCTGCTCAAAGTCATAGTCTTGGCTTGGCACCTGTAGCTCACTGGTTAGGGCGCTGGCCACATACACTGGGGGGCTAGCGGGTTTGAACCTGGCCCGAGCCTGCTAAACAACAACAACAACAACAACAACAAAAAATTGCCAGGAATTGTGGCGGGCTCCTGTAGTCCCAGCTACTAGGGAGGCTGAGGCAAGAGAATCACTTAAGCCCAGGAGTTTGAGGTTGCTGTGAGCTGTGACTTCACAGCACTGTACCAAGGCCGACATAGTGAGACTCTACCTCAAAAAACAATAAAATAAAAACAAAGTCACAGTCTTGTTCCTAACAATTTTCCCAAGTCTTTGCCAACAGCAATTTATGTACTTTTAAAAAATATTCATTGAGTCCCTATTACATTTGGGGCATCTGACAGGTGCTTTACCTGCATTAATCATCGCCATAACTATATTATCCCTGTTTTATAGAAGAGAAATTGAAATTCAAAGATGATCAGTAATTTTCCCCAAAATCAGTTGCACAAAAAGGGATTTTGAAAAAAAGAATCCACCCCCCACCTTCAGGGTCTGCTGCCATCTCTCATTAAAGTTTCTTTCCTTGACTACTTGGCACACAGAAGTATCACATCCTCAGGACTTTAGTACTCAGCATACACCACAGAATATTAATTAATTAATTTATTTATTTTAGAGAGAGGGTCTCATTTCATCACTCAGGCTGGAGTGCTGGTGCAATGACAGCTCACTGTAGCCTCAAAATCCTGGGCCCAGGCAATCCTCCTGCCTCAGCCTCTAAGTAGCTGGGACTCCAGGGGCATGCCACCAGGCCCAGCTAATTTTTCTGTGTATTTTAGAGACTTGCTGTTGCCCAGGCTGATCTTCAACTTCTGGCCGCCAGAAATCCTCCTGCCTTAGATTCTCTAAGTGCTGGTCTACCACATCCAGTCTATTATTTTTTAAAGTGTTATAAAAATGAGGTGGGAGGAGAACTATTTTGTAAATCCAGAACCAAAAAAAATCTCTTTAGGGTTGAAATCTGCTCATCTGGTAGTGAAACAGTAGTGGGGCTAACACGTACCAGCTGCTTGCTGTGTGCCGGGGACGCCTCAAAGTGCTTTACAGGTTCTAAACGCCTGAATCTGTTTACCAACTCTGCAGTGTAGGCACTACTAATATCCCTGTTTTACAAGTGAGGAAACTAAGGCCCTGAGAAGATAAATATCTTTCTCTTCATGGGTTGAGTGGCATCTCCACAAAATTTATATGTTAAGTCCTAACCCCCAGTACCTTAAGATGCAGGCTTATTTGGAAACAAGGAGTTTGCTGCTGTAATTAGTCCAGATGGGGTCATATTGGAGGAGGCCAGACCCCTGGTTGACTGCTGCCCTTGAGACAGAATGCTACAGGAAGAGACAGAACATGCCCAAGGATGGAGTTCCCCTTCCACCGGGCCCGGGATACTCAAGATTGCCAGCAAACCACCAGAAGCCAGAGAAAGGCCTGGAACAGACTCCCCCTGGTGGCCCTTAGACCGAACCAACCCTGTTGATACTGGGATCTGACTTCCAGCCTCCAGCATGCTGAGACATCATTTCTGTGGTTGTAAGTCACCTGGTTTGTGGTGCTTTGTTACAACAGCCCTAGGAAGATGATGGGCTTCAAACCGGAAACCATCAGCTGTCCATCAGCCGGTAAACGGCTGAGCACATTGTGAGGTACTCACCCCATGGAATTCCACTCAGCCAGGAGAAGGAATTGATACGGCTTACATGGGAGAATCTCAAGATAATTATGCTAAGTGGAAGAAGCCAGACAAAAATAGCAGATACTCTATGATTCCATCTATGTAAGTAAGAGCCTATAAAATGCAAGCTAATCCATAGTGAAAGAGAGCAGATTAGTGATTGCCTGGGGACAGACAGGTGGGTAGAGAGGGTGGAGGGAGGGGCTTTATGAGACTAGCTTCCAGACTGGGTTATTGATGGGAACTAAAATATATTGTCTAGATATGTAAGAAACTCTTGAACATCTTTGACTTAAATAAAAACACAATCTCGGCTTGGCACCTGTAGCTCAGTGGCTGGAGTGCCGGCCACATGCACCTGGGCTGGCAGGTTCAAACCAGGCTCAGGGCCTGCCAAGCAACAATGACAACTACAACAAAAAAATAGCCGGGCATTGTAGTGGGCGTCTGTAGTCCCAGCTACTTGAGACGCTGAGGCAAGAGAATCACTTAAGCCCAAGAGTTGGAGATTGCTGTGAGCTGTGACACCACAGCACTCAACCGAGGGTGACATAGTGAGACTCTGTCTCAAAAAAATAAAAAGAAAAAAAAACCATTTTTATAAAAATTATATTTTATATAATTACAAAATAAGCTATATTGAACACATGCATATGAGTTTTCTATAGTGGTAGAGTTTAGCAGATTGGTTTCCAGTCAATAGTTTAGTTTTGCTATAACGCGCAAGGCCATCAGAGCTGTAAGTAGAATAAAAACTTTCATGTGAGCCTTTATGACAGCTTTGTTTTCATTTTCGGCCAATGATGCACCACTTTTGACAGAAACGGGTAAGAGGCAGGGGAACATGTGACTCGTTTACTTCCTCTTTTCAACAGAATGTCAGCCTGAGTCTCACTGTACACGTTTCAAGATCAGATTATTGTAAGATAATAACACCTCAGACTTGTGTGGTAGGCTGTCATTAGCAAAGCACCTTCCTGGGTATTATCTTGTCTGTCCTCCCACTGACTGGCAAGGTGGGTGACAAGAAGCTTTGCCTATGGATGAGAAGAGGCAGGCAAGCTCAGGCTGACTTGTCTGACATGAAGCTTTGCCTACGGACGGATAAGAAGAGGCAGGCATGCTCAGGCTGACCTGTCTGAGAGCACAAGATGGGAAAGAGCAGAACAAAGACGGACAGTCCACTGCCCCGACTCCAAACCCCATGTCAACTCCTCATGGGGGCCTAGGTGGCATGTATCTGAATGTGCAGTGCTCCACAGAACTGGAGTCTGAACACAGAAATAATAGAGACTACTAGGGATGGAATCGTTTGCATGTGTGGGGCACTGCTTTACATGTTTCACCTTTGAAAATGCACGCATATTTTAACACATTTAATTCTCACGTAATAACCCAATAATCTACACTTGATCTTATCCAAAAGGCTGAGAAGTGATACAATGACCTAATAATCTATTTATTTTTGCTTATGTAGATAATACATATCTATATATGCCTTTGACTTCAGCTTCTAAGAAAATGTATTTATCAGATCAAAAACTGGCTTCTGTGAAATTTCAAAACAAAGTCTCTTTATTACTAGGATAAATACATCAGTTTGGATTATAAGGGACTTCAGACATGAAATGACATACATTTAGTGGTATACTGTAAGTGGCTCAAAACCATCCTTCTGGGGAGAAAAGGCCCTGGCTGTAGATTTAGCCAATTTCTGAGGTGTACACACAGTAGAACCTCTAAGCTGACCACCCAAGGGACGGTAAGAAACTGGTCAACATGTGGAAGTGATCAACATAAGGAACTAGGCCTACTGTACTGATTGGTATAAGTGGTACATGTCCAGTCTATGAACATTAGGTCAACTTAAGAAGGTAGTCAACTTAGGGAAGTGGTCAGCTATGGAGGTTCTACTGTATTTCCACCATACCCTATTTCATTTCAAACTTTGAACTTGATATCACTAAACTTGGAGCTGGGAGACAGGGGCACAACCAACTCTTACAAGCTGGTACTATTTCTGACCCAGACCCATGTATGACTCATTTTTAAGTTGGTATTCTTCCCACACTTCTATACGCCTAAATTGTTTTGTTTTAAAAAAATATTTTTACAACAATTTTGACACTTTTTAAGTTACTATTAATTTTTCCAATTTTTAAAAAATTAATTATCCCAATAATCTCTAGACAGCGGGAAGATGCATATATAATACACATCTAAGAGTTGGCAAACTTTTTTGTAAAGGGTCAGGCAGTAAGTATTTTAAACTTTGCAGGCCACATACTGTCTCTGTCAGATATTCTTCTTTGTTTGTACAATTATTTTAAAATATAAGAATTATTATTAAGTCATAGACTGTTCAAAAACAGCTGGATTTGTTCCAAGGCTGTACTTTATTGACCTCTGCTTAAGCCTTGGAAAAATAGGTCAGAGAAATTAGACCTGTCTTGTGGTCAGACATTCCCGATTTTTTTTAAGAGTGTCTTTCTCTGTCACCAAGCTAGAATGCAATGGTACTTACAGCTTATTGCAGCCTCAAACTCCTGCCTCAGCCTCCTAAGCAGCTGGGACTATATACACATACTACCATGCCTGGCTAATTTTTTCCTAATTTTTTTGTAGAGACAGGTCTCGCTATGTTGCCCAGGGTCGTCTCAAACTCTTGGCCCCAAGTGATCCTACTGCCTGGAGGATCCACCAGACCCAGGCCTGATCTTTATTGTTTCTGTGATATTGGCAGGTTCATTTTTCTACTTTACAGGATGATAAGGGTTAAATTAATTAATTGCCTATGAAAGCTCTTTCTAAAGTATAACGTGAGTCATTATGAAAGTTTCAAGATACACAACAATAAAGAAACTTAAAGTCTGGGTGAACAGAAACAAATGAAGCCCTCTCAGCACCACCAATAAGTCAAGCAAGCTGAAACTTGCACAGATGAATCATCCTGTTCATTGTGTTTCTTGGAAGTGAAGTAATGAACCATAACACAGTCCGTCTCAAAACTTTCGTAGTGAAGCACACAGCAGGATCCTGAATTGCCCATGAACCTACTGTGGCTATGATCCTAGTTTACAACCTCTACCCAGAGCGGAAAGTACCAGCTCTTTAAACATAATACCTGAAAATCTTAACAGCAGTAAGGACTGGAACAAGCTTAAGGCATTATTATAAATTCCTCTGTCTGTTTTAAGCCACTCTGGGGGAAACATCTAGGTCTCCAGCATTGGGTAGCAATTTCAACCTTTGGTCTACTTTGCATTGTTCAAAGCTCTGACCCTGCAAATATACTGCCTGGCAAACAGTAGGTGCTCAATCTATACTGAATGAATGTTTATTTTCAATTATTTGAGCTCTTACTTTCTGTGAACCACAGCTCTCCCAAGCCACAGTCCTAAATCAGGTTCTCAGTTAGCCACATGCCTATCCCAACACTAAGAGGAAATCCTCCCCATGAGATATTTCCCTGGCTCCATGGACAGGAGGGAAATGAAGACAATACTATATACATGCCAATCCACCCACCCATAATAGTTAAATAGATATCTGACTTTCTTTCCATCTTAAACGTCAACATAATTAGAATTACATCCTAATAAAAGGTAAATTTTTTTTTATTGTTGGGGATTAATTGAGGGTACAAGAAACCAGGTTACACTGATTGCATTTGTTAGGCAAAGTCCCTCTTGCAATCATGTCTTGCCCCCAAAAGGTGTGTCACACACCAAGACCCCACCTCCCTCCCTCCTTCCCTCTCTCTGCTCTTCCCACCCCTCCCTCCTTCTTTCTTTCTCTGCTCTCCACTTCCCCCACCCAAAAGGTAATCATTTTTTAAAAGAAACAAAAAAAGAAAAAGAAGAAATCCGACTTCTGAATTCACTGAGAAATCCAATCTGACAATTAAAGGAGGAGTGTCCCAGGAGCCGGGTTGATATGAGGACGCCTCAGGACAGAGGTGACCTTAAGCATCACTCCCTTCCATTATTATAATATTTAATGTTTAGATAAGACCTCATTATATGCAAATGCTTTATAATAATTTATTAATCTTTTGTACTTTATGACCAAGAATTTTAGAGCACTTTGAAAACAAAGATTAATTACCATAGGATTTAGCAAAGAGGTGGAGGAAAAATAAATGAGTCATTAAATTCCATAGTGTTAAGGAAGCCTCTATCTATTAATATTTCACAGAGTCTAGGGAGCACAGAGAAACTCAGGAAAAGTCACACAAAAATTCAGCACCAGAACTAAAATTAGAACAAATGGATTTTCATTTCTTTACAAAAACATAACTACAAGAAGTTACTTTTAGACTGGGTACAGAGGCTCATGCCTGTAATCCTAGCTTTCTGGGAGGCAGAGATGGGTGGATTGCTTGAGCTCAGGAATTTCAGACCAGCCGGAACAAGAGTGAGACCAGGTCTCTACTAAAAATAGAAACACTAGCTGGTCATTAGGGTGGATGCCCATAGTCCCATCTACTCGGGAACCTAAGGCAAGAGGATTGTTCAAGCTCAAGAGTTTGAGGTTGCTGTGAGGTATGACATGATGGCACTCTACCCAAAGTGACAGAGTGAGACTGTTTCAAAAAAAAAAAAGTTACTTTTAATTGTATAGCTTTTAAAAATTATTGCTATTTAAACACACTTGGTAGAATTTTAAATTCTAATGTCTAAATCAAAACACATTTCTTTTAATTCTATTGCCTCAGAAACTTCTCATACCTTCACTTTGGGGGATAAGCTGGAACCCCCTTTTCAAACTCAAATAGGGACAGTTCCATCTATCTGAAATGTGTTTCTACTTTATGTTTTAAGTAAAGTATCTAACTATACAGACAATGAGTTAAAAAATGATAACCAAAAAAAGGAAGAGTTAAGAATCCAGTTTTAGAAAAGAAAGCAAACTTTTTTCAGATGCCAGAGAGAGAAAAAAAAATGTACAACTATACTTTTTGTGTTTGTCAGTACATTAGGAATAAAGAACCAGGCAAGGAATTACAACATTTGTTAGAATCCAAAGAGCTGTTATAAAATGCTTCTGAACATAGGAGCTATAGTAATTAGGAAAGCTGGTATTGAAGTAAATAGAAAGAGATCTTCATAGACCCATTCAAACTGGTCGATACGTTTTGACAGTTATGAAATAATTTAGCATTTAGTTATATTTCACTTTTATTCATCTCTGGTGAAGCCATATTCTAACCAGAACATCCATTTCCAGTAAAAGAAGAACAGAAACACTACAAACTAGTGATATTTAAACCAAAATGAGTGAAAAATATATTTTTAAAGATCAACTCTGGTGGATTGAAACAATGAAATCAAAGTGGTTCTAACTTGACATAATGGATCCTAAAAGGACTAGGAATGGATGGCTGTTGCCAAATCTCACGGTGTATGTGAAAGCCACACTAGTGCTCATCTGTACCATGCCATTGTGAAATTAAGTAACAGTAACTGTCAACTCCCAATGACTTTGCCCTGTGAATTAGCCATTTTGCGGATCATCTAAAGCAACACTTTAACCCCAGATCCACTTTCTTCTTTGCTATTCTATGTCTTACGAAACTTCTTCCCCGCTATCCCTTGATACCTTCAAGAGAAGAAACTTTCTTAGAAAGTAATCTAAGTCTATGTTCTGCAAATATCATTTCGAGCAATCCTAGTCTTATGAGATGGACTATAAAAAGGAGGCTCATTGTCAAATAGATTTGAGTCTAACTGCTGATGATTCCTCTCTCTTGGTGACTCATAATGCACTTCAGATTTTAAAATTTCTGAAAAGTCTTGCAGTAAAGAAATTCTTTTAACTATAAATAATATTATTCCCCCCCTGTTTCCCCATATACCATTTGTTAACATTCCACAGAATAAGTGCTTAAAGACACATTCTGGGAGCCCTTCCATAAACAAACTAAGAGGGAGAGAAGCCAGCTGAAGGGATATTTCATAGCTATACTGACTTTCAAAGACTCAGCTGAAGACAATAATATAAAACATCTCATTAAAAGGTTTATATTGCCTACATATTAAAATGATGATTTCTCGGATATATTGGGTTAAATAAAATATTTAAAAATCTTAAATGTCGTAGCTACATTTCAAAGCCCAACTGTAGAGTACCAGAATCGCCCACACAACGCTAGGCCCTGGGATCTGTACCAACCTATTCTCTGCATCTGCTTGCCTTCTCACTTCTATCTTCTCTTCAGTTACCCTGTAGCCTGCCCTAGTTACCTCTTAAGATCAGCACTATTTTTTAAGACAAAACTCCTTGACATTCTTCGAGTTTAGGTGAAAATTAGACTTTTGCTTTTAGTTGGAAGTTAGTAGTACTTGAAAAATACATGCATCTAGAAAAGACAGTATCAGGAGTATATTTAAGAAAAACTAGAATAAAAATACACAAAGTGATTTTTAAAATATCAGTTTAAGCAGCATATAATGGTTTTTGGACTAAGTAAAGGCGTTGAGATTATATTTCACTGAACATCACGTTCACTCAAAAACATCACCAGGCATTTGCTGAGAATGGCCAAGCAGTGAAGGAGAGAGTAGAAAAAACAGGATGAGGGATGGTCTGTTGAATTCTATGATGTCTCTTTCTGTCAGCAAAATAACAATGAAAATAAGCTCTTTTGAGAAAATACTAATACCAAGTTGTTCTTCATCATTTCTCTTCCATTTTTCTGGCATCCAGGAATTTTCAGACATAGCACTCACTGAGATTATAACACCAAGGTTCTTGGCAAAATAATGTCTAATATCTGTCTCATCCACTACCATTGAGCCTCATAAGGAAGGTGCTCTCTCTACTTGTTCAGTTCTCAAAACTGTGTTCTCAAAACGAGCTCTTAACAGGTGTCAATAAAACAGTGGTGGAAGGAAGGAAGAGGGAAGGAAGAAGGGAAGGGGGAGGTGGGGAGGTGGGAAGATGGGAAGGGAAGGAAGAAATGGATTTTTTATTATTCTTTGAGGTTGGGTTGTTATACCAGAGTAATGATGGATTTATATTCTCTTGCCTGGTTTTCCAGTGGCCCCATAGTTTAAGGGTATAATCTGTGGTCACGAAGTAGGAGGTAATTAACCAATTAAGCATTAAACCATGACATCATTTTCATTTGCACTATATTCTAACTAGTCTTTGCAGTAGAACACTCATATTTTCAGAGAAGAGAAAACATGTAGTTCTCATACTAAGTAGGATCCATTGGGGTTTTATACCTGGATAGAGATGTAAGGCCATGTGAGGTCCTATGAGGAAAGGAATGGGATGAGAAGAGTTTAAATTTGATATTTTTATATTATTTGCATGTAACTAAGAAATTCATATTTGATTATCATGAAAAGAGGACCATAAAGATAATCTGGTCACCCTGCCTCACCCTTTCCCTTTCTTCTTCCATTAAAACCCTGACCAGGTGACCTGAGAGAGCTGCATATTTTTCCTCACGATTTTGCTAAATCTGCAAACTGCAATTAAGTAGAAGCCAAGACAGCACACAAAGTCAGCAAGCACTTAAATATCATTAACTTGTTGGCATACTGCGCAAGATCATTGATATATTCTCATAGAACAAGAGGAGGGGAAGAAAAAATAACCATTTAAATATTTTTTCTACCCAGAGAATATTTAAGAAAAGTCTCAAATTAACACATTTTTCATTATTATGCTGAGTAGGGTGTAAAAAAATAGTGCTGCTTCGACAAAACAGGAAAGGACTCAGGTACTCTCATATTTCTTTTATGAGCCCAGATTAGAGCAGGGCCATTCCATCTGATTGTAACTCCTATAGGTGACCAGATGGTCAGGCAGCACACCAAGAATCATAATAATCTATGTGGGATGTTTCTAAGACATGAGTTAATGCTTTCAAACCCATAAAGCTTGGGATTTTATGGAGATGAACCACATTATAGACCCACATGCAAGCATGTGCTCATTGAAATTACCTCAACTGAATCAACGGCTCAGCTCGTTTGCACCTCCTGACCTTCTAGAACTGACCTGTGAGATGCATTCTCAAACCCATCTCTTCTAAGGACTGAAATTGGATACAGAAAAACACATATAACTAGCAGTGCTGATGTGCATCCTAGGATTCAGATTGCACTGCTTAGATAAGCAAGCTTATTTGTTTGTTTGTTTGTTTTTGAGACAGAGTCTTAGTTTGTCTCCCTTAGTAGAGTGCTGTGGCATCATAGCTCACAGCAACCTTAAACTTTAGGCTCAAGCAATTGTCTTGCCTCAGCCTCCCGAGTAGCTGGGACCATAGGCGCCTGGCACAGCACCCAGCTATTTTCTAGAGAAAGGGACTCCCTCTAGCTCAAGCTGGTCTCCAACTCCTGAGCTCAGGCAATCCACCTGCCTGGCCTCTCAGAATGTTAGGATTACAGGCATGAGACACCTCACCTAGCCTAGCAAGTGTTCTTAAATTATAATCCATTGCCTCCTTGAGGTTTCAAGGGACACTAACAGAGGTGATTATGGAAGAGTTGGGAAGGGGCATAATTGGAAAGATTCACAACAGAAAACTGCTCTCCACTGCTTGCCCCAATGAATTGAGAGTCAGTTTTGGTGCAGTGGTAGGAAGGTAGGCCCTAGAATCTAAGGCACTATCACCAGTCAATGGCATCAAGAGTTTATGTAACCTCTCTTGGCCTCAGCATCCCCATCCTTAAAATGGGGATAAGTAATACCTGCCTCACAGCATAAATGTGGAATAACCTGTGTAAAGTGCCTGGAGCACAATCCACAGCCAGTGAACATCTTTTACTTTTGTTCTTATATATTTTTCTTTTTTTAATAATAATACTTTCATTTTTTAGAACACCATATTGTTTTCAAAACTCTTCTACACAGGTTTTCTTAGCTGATCTCCATGTTGTCATGGAGGCTTTGGTTATACCCACAAGGGGCTCCAGAGCTGGGATAGCCCTTCAGAATTGTCCCAATTGAGGCAAGGGGCTACTGGGCCTAGGGCAACTGGGCCTTGCAGCCCTGCAGCCATCAGTCACTGGGGGCTTATGGCTGCTGGAGGTGGAAGTACAACTGTGGGTGTGGCAGCTCCCTTCAGCCAAGAGCAGGGCCGTGAGAGGAACAGAGCTGTGAGCCGCCAGCACTTTGGCAGCTGGGAAATGAAGTGGGGAGCTGGGTGGTGCAGTGGGGTGCTCATGACAGCAACCCAGCCAGGCTCCACACAGTGGGTTTTCAGAAATTATTGATGAATTATTTTATTAATATTTCTATAAACCATACACAGTCACCCTGACCCTACCTTGCACCTTGCTCTGTTCTCAGATTTAATTGTTGTTGACTTATCTCTGCTTTTTATTCTTCTGAATATCTTCACCTGGTAGAGAAGGAAAACTTGACAGGAAAGCCTTCTACCTACCAGCCAAGGTGCTGGCGCTGCACGTGTGCCCTCTTTCCAAATATTTTTATTCCTGTTTATCTTCTAAAATGTGTTAAAACTGTTGATTTTACCCCTTTGTTCCACCTTTTTATTTCTGAAATTTTCATAAAATTGCTCTAAAGTTTCGTTTCTAAATGAAGACTTCTAGTGATGATGTGTATGCTAATTATAGGAATGAAATGAAAATGGATATTTAACCATACTATAAAGCACTTTATTATTTTTAAGTTGCTGAAACTGACTCATACTTCCTAAGATTAACTTAGCAATGGCAAGAACAGTTAATAACTGTTTTATATATTACATATGTGGATATTGTTACAGACTGTAGCAAACAATAAAGACAAATTTTTAGCTCTCCACAAGCCTATTAAATTCATACCATGCACTCTTTAGGATGTAATTCTTAAGAAGATGTTCATTTCTAGTCTCCTATAGCCCCAACTATGTAGTAAAAATAAAATATGTCAGCTGGATTACCATAATATTTTCATGTCTATCTAACTTAATACCAATTTTTAAAAATTTAGATTGTCTTTTTCTTACTGATTTGTAGGAGTTATATTTTCTGCATTGTTTTGTACATAAATATTGCAAATGTCTTCTCCTGGTCTGTATTGACTCTTTGACTCCCTTGATGATGTCTTTTGATAAACAGTATCTGATAATTCCAATGAAATGTAATTTACCAATCTATAGTTTTATAGTTAACCTTGATAGCTTGATGTAAATTGTCCAGTTTTGCTCTTTAAGATTGTCGTGGCTCTTCTAGGCCCGTTTGAAATAAAAAGCTATGAAATGATCTATGTGCTAATGCAGCATTTTCAAAACTCTTCAGATCTTAATTCCTTAAATTACCCAGAAGAGGGAATTATGCTACCTTAGAGGTGAAACCAGGTTGCCTTTGGATTTGGACCAAAGCAGATTACTAATGTTTTGCTTTGATTTTCTATACTGAAAAAGAAGAATCTTTAGTCTCTTTTCACATACTCTGGCTAATTAGCATCCTTGGCAGGTACAACCGCCAGCTGAATTATTATCAACAGTTGTTGCATTGAGAATTTTTTTTGGTGATCATGAATGCCAAGGTCATTCAACACTTGCAAGGATTTTCATCTTCTTTATTACCACCATTTTTAATGGTTCTGACTGGAGTAACTTCTGTAGCTATTTAAAAACCCTTCCAGAAGCTATTATTTCAGTTGTTAGAAGTACTGTGCCCATTTTTCATAGTAGTTCTCAACCTCAAAATAGAAATGACCAAACATCACATACATATTCAAAGAAGTTAAAAATCTTCTAAAATTAAGTGAAAATTACCTACTTCCCAGAATATATATGAATGTATCCAGAACATATGTGTATTAACATAGTATTCTACATATGTATGTTATATACCATGAATATATATTCTCCCAGTGTGTGGCTTATCTCAACTCTTTTAGTCTCATTTGACGAGCAGAAATTCTAATTTTAATGTAGTCAAGCCTGTCAGTTTTTTAATTTATGGCTAGTCTTTTGATATTTAAGAAACACTTTCCGACCTCAGGGTCATACAGATGTTTTATTATATGGTCTCCTAAAATCTTCCTAGTTTTTACCTTCATCTCTTACATAGGTTTGCTAGGGCTGTCATAACAAAGTACCACAAACTGGGCGACTTAAATGACAGAAAGTTCTTATCTAACAGTTCTAGGGTCTCAAAATCTGAGAAGTC
This sequence comes from Nycticebus coucang, assembly GCF_027406575.1. Taxonomy (NCBI): domain Eukaryota; kingdom Metazoa; phylum Chordata; class Mammalia; order Primates; family Lorisidae; genus Nycticebus; species Nycticebus coucang. The sequence continues at coordinate 114,018,168 of NC_069784.1, read as the reverse complement.
GGCAGAGTTGGTTCCTTCTGAGGCCTCAGAGCCTCTGTTCCAAGTTTCTCCTGTAGCTTCTAGTGTTTTACCAGCGATTTCTGGTGTTCCCTAGCTTACCCAGCACCCCAATCTCTTGGTCTTTACATTCATGTGACACTCTTCCTGTACACCTATCTGTGTCCACATCAAATTGGGGGCCCACCCTATTCCCCTATGATCACATCTTAACTAATTATGTCTGCAATATCTTTTTTCTGAATAAGGTCACATTCTGAGGTACCAGGGGCTAAGACTTCCACATGTGCATTCGAGGAGACATCATTCAACCCATAATAGCTCTTTACATCATCAGAAATTATTTTTGTGTATGGTGTAAAATAAGGTAAATATCCAATTTTCCCAGGACTGCTCACTGAAAATCCCATCCTTTCCCTACTAATCTGATTTGCCCTCTTTGTCATTTATCAAATTTCCATAAGTGTGGGACTCTATAGAACCATTTTATTGATCCATTCATCTGCCACATTGTCTTAAGATAATTGTATAAGTCTTGATATGTGAAGGGAAAAGTTTCCTTCTCTAACCTTGTTCAAAAATGTCTTGGTTATTTTTGGACATTTGCAATTCCATACTGTTACAATTTTGTTCGGCATTGTATGGAACCTATAACCTAATTTTGAGAGATATCAAGCTTTTAATCCATAATCGCAATTCATATCTCTCCATTTCAAAAGGTCTTCTTCAATATCATTCAATAAAATTTCACCCATATTCCCATAAAGCTCTTGCATGCCTTAGATATTTTTTATCCTATTAAAATTGATTTTTTTCATTTCTAACTATTTATTATTGGTATGTAGATAGGTAATTTCTTGTGGATACTGAATTCATGTCTAGAAACCTTATAATCTCATATCCCGGATATTTTACAATTATCCATGGATACTTTTTTAGTCTGGTATCTATGAATAATAACTATTCTACCATCATTTTTAATTCCTGTAACTTTATTTCTTTCTCTTGCCTTATCACACTGGCTAGGACATCCCATCCCATGTAATATTGATATCGAATTCAGAAGAAATGACAGAAGACACACTTGCTTTGTTCCTGACCTTAAAGAGGTATTTTCCATATTTCACTATTAACTATATGTTCGTGATGGCTTTTTTGTTTTTAAGATCCTCCTTATCAGACCAAGGAAGTCTCCTTCTATTCCAAAGTTGCTAGATTTTTTCATTTTTCCCAATTTGCATAGCTATCTTATTTTTCTCCTATATGTTTGTAATGAGTTACAATTATTGATGTTCCAAATGTTAAACAATTTTGCATTTTTGGAACAAACCCTACTTTGTGATGATGAATTAGCAAGTCATTTTCTTGTGTTTAAATATAATTCATATACCATACGATTTCCTGATTTAAGGTGTATATCTCAATCATTTTTAGCATGTTCACTAAGTTGTGCAACTATCATATCCCCACAATGAATTGGAGAATATTTTCATTACCCCAGAAAGAAACTCTGTATCTTTAGGCATCTCCCCCAAACCACTCTCAAATACTATCACCACCACTGCCTGCCCCAGCCCCTGAAAATAAGTAATCTATTTTTTGTCTCTATAAACTTGATTATGACATTTCATATAAAATCATATGCACGTATACTGTGTCAGACGAGGTCATGAAAGTCACCTAATGTTTTATTCTAGGAGTTTTATAGTTTCAGCTCTTGCATTAGGTTCTTGATTCATTTTGAGTAAATTTTTGCATGTGGTATGAGGTAAAGTCCAAAGAACTTCCTTCTTTGGCTATAGATTTGTAGCATTCCAGCACCGTTTGTTGAAAATACTATTCTTTCTCCCACTAAATTGTGTTGACACCCTTGTAGAAAATTAATTGCCCATAAATTATCATTATTTTCAATGATAATAATTGTATCATTACTTTTATCTCAGTCATATACCAGTGATGTAAATCATTGAGATAAAATTAATGATAATTTTATCATTTATTTCAGTTATATGTCAGTGATGCATATATCTATCTTATGTCAGTACAATACCATCTTAAAATTACCATTAGTAAGTTCTGAAATCAGGAAATGTAAGTCTTCCAAATTTGCTCTTCATCATCAAGACTGTTTTGGCTATTCTAGATCCTCTAAATTTCCATATGAACTTTAAAATTAACTTGTCAATTTCTGCAAAAAAAAACTGGTATTTTTTTCAATGATTTCATTGAATCTATAGATAAATTTGAGGCGTATTGCCATATTACGAAAATCTGACCCATGACTATCGGTCTTTTCATTTATTCCTAAGTATTTTATAGTTATTGATGCTATATTGAGTGGAATTTTATTTAATTTTTGAGCTGTTCTGGCAACTGTATAAAAATAAAATTGATTTTTTATATTGATCTTGTATTTCACAAACTTACTGAGCTTATTTATTAGTTCTAATAATTTTTAAATGTATTTTGCGGGATTTTCTATATACAAGATCTATATTCAAGAGTATGTCATCTGTGGATATACTCTTACTTCTTTCTTTTTAATCTGTACACCTTTATTTATTTTTCTTGCCAAACTGTCCTAGCTAGAACCTCCAGTAGAACACTAAACAGAAGTGGTAAGTGTGGACATCATGTCTTGTTCCTAATCTTATTAAGCATTCATTCTTTCACAATTGATTACAGTGTTAACAGTGGGCTTCTTCATCCATGCCCTTTATTAGGTTGAAGAATCCTTCTTACTTTTAATTCACTAAGTGTTATGCAGGGGTACTGGGCTTTGTCAAATACTCTTTCTGATCCTTTGGAGATGATCATGTGTGGGGGTGTCAAATACTTTTTTCTATTGATATGGTGCATTATAGATGTTAAACCAACCCTGCATTCTTGGGATAAATCCCACTTGGTCATAGCATATGATCTTTTTTATATGTTTCAGGATTCAGTTTGCCAGTATTTGCTTAAGAATTTGTGTGTATATATTCATAAGAAATATTGGTATGTAGTTTCATTTTCTTATCATACAGATATTTGGTTTTGATATCAGAGGAATACTGACCTGACAGAATAAATTAAAAAGTATTTCCTTCTCTTCTATTTTTGGAAGTATCTGTGAAAGATTGATAGTCATTCTTCTTTAAATGTTTCGTAAAATTAACCAGTGAAGCCATCCAGGCCCCTTTCCACATAAATTGTTTAAGAAATTGTTTCTCCTTGATTTAGTCCAGGTTAAAACACAGACAATTTCTCTCTCTCTCACCTTTATACTCTGCCATTGTCATACTCCGCCATTATCAAACAATGAAATATCACCCTCTAATACAGAAAACCAAGATTTTAGGCCTTTACAAGATGAGTTGAGGCTTGAATATTACAATTTTAATAGTTTTTTTTTCCTTTCTTAGCACCAATAACCACAGATGAATACAAGTCACACTGAACACCTCTCAACCAGGCACAGTGGCTTACACCTGCAATCCTAGCAATCTGGAAGGCCTGCATGGGCAGATTGCTTGAGCGCAAGAGCACAAGACCAACCTGAGCAAGAGCAAGACCCCATCTCTACTAAAAATAGAAAACCAACCTGGGCATTGTGGCAAATGCCTATAGTCCCAGCTACTCAGGAGGCTGAACAAGAGGACTGCTTAAGCCCAAGAGTTTGAAGTTGCTGGGAGGTATGATGATGCCATCTCTCTCTACCCAAGGCAACAGAGTGAGACTGTCTCACCAAAAAATGAAAAGGAATTGCAGAAGTAAAATGTGACTTCAGTGTTAAATTTAATACGTTTTTTTCTTTTCTTAAAATGTGTATACTGTTTTTAGCATCCTGTGTGTGTATGTGTGTGTGTGTGTGTGTATGAGATATATTTGTCTCACATAACCTTAGTCCTGTTAATAAATTACAAAGGATATCTCCAAGAAGGGAGCACAAGGCAGCAAGTCTAACCTCCCTTCCCTACACACACACACACACACACACACACACACACACACACACAGTGTCAATAGATTTTCAAAATGGCTAAAGCAGTTTGCTGTGGAATGAAAGTCCTTTCAACAAATGCTACAGAAAACAGGCTATCTGTATGGGAAAAAATTAATCTCTATTCTTTCTCCACATCATACACAAAAACTAATTCTCAATGTACTATAGACCTAATTGTAAAAACTATTAACATTTTGTTATCACAGACCTAATTGTAAAACTATAACATTTCTAGGGAAAAAAAAGAAACATTCTTCAACTCTGGGATACACAGAGATTTCTTAGATGGGAACTACAACACTGGGAACTAGAATAAAATGTGAAGGCCCCCAGCTGACCAAATGGACCCCTCCTTGGGCAGCAGGGCCCCAGAAGTACCCTAAAGCCGAGGTGCTGGCCCTGAGAAGGGATATCAGACTTGCCGCCTGGAGCTCCTTTCTCCAAGATATCATTTGTAATTTATTAACAGGCCTAAGGTTATGCGAGACAAATCTTAAACCATACCTGTAGGACCTCAACTGACTTGACAGAACATTTGAGTCTAAATATATTTCCAGTGACTTGTCTCTGTTTAATACACTTCCTTATCTTAACTTAAAACATTCCAAGCTTTTAGACATAGCTCCATTTCTTTAACCAATTATAAATCCAAAAATCTTTAAACATATCCATGTGGGATAGGTTAGTTAGGTTAGGTTGACTTCTCAGCGGGGTCACCCTGACTAGGTATCCAGGGGAAAGCCTGCAAACCCCGCAAAGGGCTCCCAGCTCATCAAAACCAGAGAAGATGAAGAGAGCTGGGAGGTGCCAGGACAGGCAGGACTAGTCAGTGACCTGAGAGTCAACAGGGGGGAGGGCTCAAGCTCTTTGAACTTTAGATGTGTAGTTAGATTAGGAAACCTGGCTTATTCCACTGCTGGGGTAGAACTAGGTTTTCCCTACCGCTTTCTAAATACACCATCAGCTGTCTGTTAGCAACAGCCTACTATTTTTTTACCCAGCCTCTTCCTGTATCTAATCTTCCTTGGAACTTGGGATTCTTTCAACCCTATGTTTTGACATTTTTGCATTTTGCAAACACACCTTTGTGAAAAATCAATAAAAGCCTTTTGAAGAGGCCAGAGAGAGGCGGCATTTTCTCAGTCTTACTGCTCAGCCTGAGTTAATGTAAACCTTCTCCAGGCGTTCCCAGACTTTGTTTTTTTAAACTGGCATAAATTCTTCTTCTTCAATGTCATTTTCCCAGTCGGGGAAACCAGTCGGGGTTTACGCGCAATGACCCCCAACAATCTATAACCTATAATCCCCTGCTTCTAGATGTCCTGCCTTTAGGGACCATACATTGATTTATGAATTTACATGGAATTCCTATTTCGGGAAGTGTATAAAACCAAACTGTACCCCAACCACAGTGATCAAGGGTGTGGCACTCTGGGCCACAGCCACACACAGCCAGCTTCGAATAAACTTCTTTCAATTATTTTGCAGGATGTTGGTTCTTTCCCATTGAAAGAAAGAAATATTCTCATTGAATCATAAAGAAAAAAATTGTAAAATTTTACTTTATCCAAAGTAAAAACTTTTGCTGTTGCAGACATCATTGTAAACATGAAAAAGGAAACCACCAAGCAGGCAAAAATATCTGCAACATGCACATCTAACCAAGTACTTGTATCCAGGATACATAAGGACTTCATCAACAAAACAACCCAAATGTTTGTCATCATTAATAAAACAACCCAAATGTTTATCAAGAGGAGACAGATAAATCAAATGAAGCATCTTCAAACAATAGGATGTCAGGGAAACACTGCTCTATGAATATTCTAATGTTTCTGGATGGTTTGTCTTCTTGAGCAAAGGAAATTGGCAAGCCATAGTATATCTCTTCTTCCACATCATAAGGGTGTTAGAGCTGTCTGGTCTCATTTAAAGGATAATAAAACTTATTTCCTCAATAGTCAAATGTTTGCATTCCAGGGTCGGTATTTTTCCCCTTTGTCTTCCAGAAAGAATTAATTTACTTTCCACAGAATATGGTTACATTAGGGACCCAGGGATTCTCTTTCTCTCTTAGAAGACAGTGGCAGCTACGGGATGTGTAGCCTACATAAACTCAGTATTAGCTCGTCTTTTCATTTTATCTTTAATTTGTTTGAAATAATTCACTACATATGTCGAATATTATGACTTTAATAATTAAATGTATGCTATTTTATAGTTCACACCTCTAATGCTTTATTTTTCTCAGTATAAGAGGCACATAAGGAAACTATGTAGAGCATAAACTTTGACATTAGATCAACCAGAATTCAGGTTCTGGTTCTGGTGTTTATTGAGTGAACAACCTGTCCAAGCCTGTTTTTTTGTTTTAAAACTTGGGGAAACATGATCAACTCACAGGATTGTTGTAAAGAGTGAAGGAGATAGTAAATATAAAGCATGGTATTTGACTCAAAGTAAGAATTCAGTAACTTCATAATATCACTATTATTATTATTACATATCACTCCTGGAAACCATTTAGAAATTAAACTAGGGGAGAAAAACATGTATTTTTTGTTTGTGGTGTTAGTATTTGATGTGGGAGGTGGGAGATATTGATTTACAGCTTTTTTGACCAGAAAGCCCAGGAACAGAATACATCAGGCTCCACACATTGCAATCTCAATGTGGCAAATCATGGCAAGAAGGGTTACAATGCTGAGAAGTAGACGAAAACAATTTGAATGCAGTGAGGCATTTCAAAAATCTCTGAAGGATACACTAAAGTCTTTATTTTGAGTGGGAACGTTGAAATAGGGAGAGACTAGGACTGTTACTTCCTGATGTTAATGGAAGTGAGTAAAAAGTGAGATTTAGAGGTACTAAGACTCCCTAAGGTGAGTGCTGGGTCACAGGTAAAAACAAAAGCTATGACTAAACTTATTACTTCAATGCATGGGAAACATCGGCTGAGGACCTAGGGGTTCTCAGTCACACTCATCCCACAGAATCCAGGCATCCTGAGGACAGAAAGGTGAGCTTGTTACCTTAAAGCCTTTCAGTGAACTGGTGACTGCCTTCCGACCAAGAGGAACCTAAAGAAGAAAGGAGAGAGGGGACCAGAGGCCTGGAGAAAACTGTGGCTTCTCAAACAAAGGATAGTCTGCCCACAGGGGGAAAGCTCCAAGTCCCAGTGACCCTATCCATTCCCAATTCCTGGGTGTGGGAACAACTTGGTGAAATAATGAAATGTCATTATTTGAATTAGGAAGGGTTAGGAGATAATGGAGGACTGTGCAAATGTCTGCTTTAGTCCTGAAAGTCCACGAATGATTCATATTTGAACTGAAATGCATACAAGTCCTAATATTTAGATATCAAAAAATGATTGGCACAAAATGCTTTTGTAGCAAACTTACACTCTATTTAACCAACAAGACTTAAGATGATAATGATGGAGCTAAACTAATAACAGTTTATAATTAAAAAATAAGAACAGCAGTAACTCAAAGTAATACTGATAATGTACTAGTAACATTGAGCCTTTCCTAAAATGTTCCAGAATTACAAAAGAATCACTAATCAGTTAGGAAAACAGAAACTACACTGGTTATTTTAACAGAAAGAATTTGTATAAAGAATTGGTTAAACAGAGATTGGATTGTGCAAGATATGGTTGGAAAATAAAAACAAAACATGTCGGAGAACTATTAGGTTATTAAGTACAAAATGTCTCATTTCCTAAAGGACTAAGTTTGGCAGTTGAAATCTCTGACCTTTCACTTTGACACTTCTTGTTTTATATTTATTGAGAAGGTATATCCTCGTTCTTTCAAGTGCACGATTTACTTTGTGATTATCTTTCAAAAAAATTTTTAAAGCCATTTTTTGTGACCCCATGGATAAATTAAAAATTTGTGAGGTGTAATGAGGCTGATTCTGGGAGTACAGAAAGAAGCCGGAAGCCAGAACCAATTGCTATTGGAACTAGCTGCCCCTGCCAGGGTAAAGAGGCACTGTGGGGTCTTACCTGACCTAACAGCAAATAAACAGGAAGCAAGTCCCTTCTTTCCTCTTCAGGCGTTCAGTATTCCTTCAGTGTCCCCTATTGGTAGAAACTAAAAGAGCAAATAACAATCCAGAAATATGGTTGCAGGGATCTAGCTGCTACATGACAAAGTGGGGTGCCAGCCTAAGAGACCTGGAGTCCCACTTCTAGTTCTAAGTCTCTCCAGGAGGGAGCAAATAGTATATTCAGGGATCTAAGAAAATTCTGCTCCATCCTCTTTTTACTCCTTTCCCTCCAAAAAGTGTTTTTTCAATTGCTGAAGACGCTTTTTTCTAACATACGAATAATTTATCTAATTTTAACATTGATTCCCTTTATTTGTGTTTTGAAAACAGGCATCTGGGGTGGTGCTGTGGCTCAATGAGTAGGGCGCCAGTCCCATATGCCGGAGGTGGTGGGTTCTAAACCCAGCCCTGGCCAAAAACCACAAAAAAAAAAAAGAAAACAGGCATCTGAGGTAAATGGAACACATCAGAAGTAAATTATTAATTTCTCTATTTTTAGGCTGTGCCCAATCTTTGCAACTACCGAGAAAAGAGCAAAGCTGAGACCAACTTTCAGATTTGTCTTCGGCTACTCAACATTTCTTTCTTTCACTCTTCGCCCCTCGGGTTGTTCAATATGGTTCAGCTAAGGGTTATTACAAAAGATTCAACAAATTTTTTAAGTTAAGTTTGTAAACGAAAACAGTTACAGTAAGTTAAGGTAACTATTAAAGAAAGAAAATGTTTTGTTTTGTTTTGTTTTATAAATTTAGCGTAGCCTAAGCGTACAGTGTTTACAAAGTCTACACTGGTGCACAGTAACGTCCCAGGCATTTCACGCTCACTCACCACTCACTGACCCACCCCGGGCACCTTCCAGTTCTGCAAGCTCCCTTTGCAGCAATCGCCTGATACTGGTGCACCATTTTAATGTTTTATAATGTTTACTTTGCTGTTTCCACCTTCAGATAGTTTGGTTTAATGCTGACCTCCGTGTTCCAGCCCTGTACAGGCAATACCAGCGCGGACTCGGAGGTCTGCGTCAGTGCTCCGTGGCTGGTGCACAGTGGTGAAACCGCCTAACGATGCCTGTCTCAGAAGGAATTTGTCTTTGTTAAGCGACCCATGACTGTACCATGCCTGGCAGAGTGCCTATTAGTATGTTGAGAAATAACTACACATTGCATTCTTCCAGTATTGAATTCTGACATTTTAAGTGACCATCAGCTCCGTCTGAATACCAGAACTGCTGGGCTGTGGGTTCGCGTCACTCTGGTTACGGGAGGGAGGTGTCACCGCCTAGTGTGACCTGGTTGGTCGGGCTGTGAAACCTGGAGGTGGAAACTCAGACTCTCCGAACTGAAACTCTGAGTGGCCCAGGGTACTACAAATCCTCGAGAAGTTTCACCGGCTGTTGTTGGGAAGCCCGGGTGTCCCCTCCTCGCTCGCCCGCTGCTCCGGGGACACCAGGGGATACCGGGACTGGAGGAACCGGGCGCCACCTCTCTGAGCCTGGCGGACCTCGGTGCGCAGAGCCCGGGACGCCGAGTGGAGGCTGCACCCCAGCCACGCGTGGCCCGAGCAGGCGTCCCGCGGAGCCGGCTGTCCCCTGAAATGTGACCCAGCTCCGCCACCCATGCGGGGCCCCAGGGCCCCAGCGCCCCGCTGCCCGTTCCTGTCACTGCTGCTGCTGCCGCTGGTGGCGGCGCCGTGGGGACAAGCAGGTAAGTTAGTCATATCGCCCGGGGCGCTTCGCGGTCGCCCCCCCCCCCCGCCGGTTTCACTTTTCGGGGTGCAGAGGGCGCACCCCGCCCGCATCGGCGCAGGGAGCCCTGGGGAGACCCTCGCCCCGGCGCGGGCTCGGGGCGCCACCCTGCGTTCCACTCTTCCAGGTGGACTGGAGGGAGGGAAGAGGGGCCCCAGTCGCCCGGGGTGGTACCCGCCGCCGGTGACGTGCGGTCGGTCACTGTAAGGACCAGACTCCCTGCGAAGGTCTGCTTGGGAGCAAGGGGAATCTGGAAGACGCAGCGCTTCTGGAGACCTCCCCACCTTTCCTGGGCATTGTTTCCTTTACAGAAGTTAACAGCAAATTTCAACTCACTTATAACCTAAGGTAACCGAACTCGTTTTGTTTAACCCTCTACCAATTGGAATCCAGGAAGCTAGAGTGATTCATTAACCTGATTGCCTTTTGTTCTAATGCAGAAATGCAGAATTGGAGAAAAAGAATGTTTTGTTTCGTTTAAAAAGAGAGATATCTGGGATCTTTTTTTCTTAAAATTAGAAACAACACCAAAGTCTGTCAGAATACTGTACTTTGTACAGACTTGGCTTAGGCTCCTGTACTTTTTAAGTGAGCTACAAGAGTAAATGGGGGAAGAGAGTCCCCGAAGCTGCTGAGTCTTTAGCAGTCAAAAGTTACTAAGTCCAGTGAGGTTCCAAAGGCAAGAGAGCTGTGCATATAGATCTTGAGGTGATTTTTGAACAGTAGACACACACACACCCTTACACCCTTATCTGCTAAATCCTAAATCTATCAGAAATTACAGAATAGCTATTTTGCCTTTTAATATTCCAAGAGAAGAGACTACTCATCATTGGGCAAAATCCAGCCATTAACTAACATACTACGTATGAATTTTCTTGTTTTTATTTTTAATCAAAAAGAGAAATGAACTTGTTTCTTAGTTGGATTGGTGAGCTGACATTCATTAGAAGGTTGTAATATGCTGGGATTTCTTTTTTTTTTTTATGAAGGTACAAATGATTAGGCTACAATGTGTGCACATGTTAGGTAAAGTCCCTGTTGTAGTTGTGTGCCACACCCAGGAGGTGTGCCACATACCCTTACATTGTACCCATCAGGTGGGACCACACCAATCCTCTGCCCACTCCCCCTCCCCCATCTTGAATTGAACTGAGTTTTTCTCATGAGCGCATATATTAGTTCGTCTACTGGCATCATATTGAGTACATTGGATACTTTTCCATTCTTGTTATACTTTTCTAAGAAGAATGTGCTTCAACTCTATCCAGGTTAATACAAAAGATATGAAGTCTCCATCTTTTTATGGCTGAATAGGATTCCATGGTATACATATACACATACCACAGTTTATTAATCCATTATGGGTTGATGGGCATTTCATTTTTTGGCAACTGTGACCTGAGCTGAGATAAGCAATCTAGAGAAGGCTGTAATATTCTTTACTTCAAAGGAAAATTTCCAAAAAACAAGCAAACTTTTTGACCCAAGAGGCCCTTTCTTAGCTCTTTGTAAGGCATTCCTGTCCTCTCCTGGGTCTCCAGGCACCTTAAGAACTTCTGGGAAAATCTTAGTTGTGTGCTATTACTCTGGAGACTACTTGCTCTTTGCTGATGGATTATCTACAATATCTGCTGAACAACATGGGCTTCCTAAGAGTTCTGTGACTTTGCCACGCTTGGGTAGATGAATGTTTTAATGCTTTACTTTTTGAAAAGTCAGACTCTCAAAACTCAGTGTTGAAGCAGGCTGTGTAATACCACAACATCTAAAGAGAGAGAAAAGGAACTCAATGTGGCATCAACATTTTAGGAAAATCTTGGTACAGGCAGTCCCCAGGTTACAAACAAGATAGGTTCTATATGTTTGTTCTTAAGTTGAATTGGTATGTAAGTTGGAACAGATACATTTACCTGTTACCTGTAATAGCCTCTATTCATAAGGGCAAACTGTACATCAGTCGGATGTTTCTATCTTGTGGGCTGCCTCTATTTCACGCCAGGTAAATTTTTATGCAAATCAGAATGTCTGTGCAGCTCCAAGACAGGTGTAGACACACTGTCCTTCACTCTCTAAACTGTCCAGGGACAGAATTTCACAGTGGCTTATAACTCTGCCCTATTGACCATTCCCATATCTTATTCTTTTTTTTTTTTTAGTTAAGTATTGTTATGATTTGTGACTCAGGATATTAGTTAATAGTTGGATATCAAATGTATACAGATATATGCACAACTATTGTTACATAGATAACTGAGTAAATTAATCTAAATTTAACCCAGATTCATCATTTAAATGACTACTAGTTTCAATTGTCTTGACTTGTAATGCTAAATAGTTCAAAACATATATATGTGTGTGTTTTATATATATATACACTGTTTTATATGTTTTATATATGATATATATATGCGTACTTTAAAACATTTAGCAAGCTGGTTTATGTACACATTTATGCTATCCTATAGCCCTGTATATAAATCATTCAAAGGGACTATTTTCACATTGTGAGTAGAAAACTCACAAACATAAAGTAATGATTTCATGATATCAACACAAGCGACAGGAGAGGTCTCATTAATAACTGTATCATCATTAGGTAATACCAAGTCCTCTTGCAATATTAAATACTAGCCACCCTCAAATATTTTCACGTAAGATATTTTCAAGTAAGACATAAGGGTCATGAGAGAGAAGGTTAGAGAAGAAGCACTTATTAAATATAAATCATGGCTGTTAAAATATCTACTTCTGCAGCTGACATGAAAGCCTAAATTGGAAATTATAGCTACATTCTCAAGATGTCTAGTCCATGTTTTCTTTAAGCTTTCTGTCAGCAACCCAGCTAGTCTGAGCCGTTGAAAGGTGGTAAGACTTATTTTTTTAAGCAATAATAATAATAATGCAAAGAAACCATATCTTATTCTTCAGTGAAGATAAAGAACTACGGCCAGCATTATATAAACAGGCATTTAACTTCAATAAGAGAAAAGGAGACAGTGATTTCCTGGGTCATGTGTCTCTGCTCAAAGCCCTTCAGCAGCTTCCACTGTTCTTAGACACAGATTCTAAGTTCTTCTAATGGCCAACTCCCTGCCTGTCTCTCCATCCTCACCTCACACCATTTAATTCCTGCTGTGCTGGCCCTTTTCTAGTTCCTAGTGCAAGCCAAGCTGTTTCCTATCTCGGGGATTCATACTTGAAGTCCGTCTCCTAGATGCTCCTCCCCACTCTATCCTCAACTAAGTCTTGCTCAGGCATGGCAGCTCACCTCCAATGTGCTTCCCTCAAGAAAGCCTGTCCTAAATCACAGAAGATGGAAAAAGTATAGTTTATTAGATCTATGAACAAAGGAACCTAACTTTAGTTTTGGAGCTTTAGAATATAACCTAAATATTACTACAACAACTATGCTTATTAGAACTAATACACTTAAAATTGATGCACTGAGGGTATTTTTTTGAAATGTCTTTTCTTGATAGAAACACAGCAGCAAGTGGATATTTTATTTTACTGAGAAGTTATTCTAGTGTGTACTTTGTACACATACATGCAGAATTGATTCCTGTGAACTAATTAAACTTCCATATTATTTTAACTTTTAATTTTGAACTAATTTGAGACTTCAGAAAAGTTGCAGAAAAAGCACTGGAAGTTCCCATATACCATTCACCTAGTTTCCCCCAATTTGAACATCTTGCATAATCATTGTACAATGTTCAGAATCAGGAAATTAACATTGGCATAATACATTAACTGAATTATAGCCCTCTATAGACCTAAAAATGGTGGAATTTCACCATTTTTCCACTAATGCCCTTTACTGTTCCAAAATCCAACCTGGGATGTCACATTACATTTAGTTTCACATCTTTTTAACCTCCTCCAACTGGGGACAATTCCTCAGCCTTCCTCTGCTTTCACGACCCTGACACTTTTGAAGAGTTCTGGTCACCTCTTCCTTACACTATCCCTTAGTTTGAGTTCATTTGTAAGTTTTCTCATCATTAAAAGTATTGCATTTTTTGCAAAAATGGCACATAAATTATGTTGTCTTTCTCAATGCATCATTTCAAAGGATTTATGACATCACTACTTCTTACTGGTTGTGTTAACCATGATCACTTAGTTAAGGTGATATCTTCAGAGTTTCTGATTATAAACTTTCTATTTTTCATTTTGTTGTTAATATATATCTTGTGGAAAATATTGCTAAATTCTAATTCTTTTTCAACAAAATCAAAGGTGGATGGTATTAACAAAAATTAAAATCTTAAAATAAATAATTTGTGGAGAGATACTTTGAAATTATGCAATTATCCTATTTCTCCACAAACTTAACACCCATTGATTTTAGTACTCATTAGTAGATTTTGACTGCAACAACTATTATGCCTAATAGGGATTTTTTTATTTTTCTCTTTCCACATTTATTAATTGGAATCTTATTGCAGTGAAGGACTCTCTTTTCCCTCATTTATTTATCCAGTGGTTTAAATATATCAATATGAACTCATAAATATTTATTTAGTTTTATTTTTTTGCAAATTTTTTTCTTTTTTTTTTGGCTGGGGCTTGGTTTGAACCCACCACCTCTGGCATCTGGGGCCAGCGCTATTTATTTTAGTCTTTCAGTTATAATCCAATACTATCATTGTTAGTTTTGTTGCTAACAGTGTTCCAACTTTGGCTGTTAAGAACCCGTTCCATTTGGCTTCTGTGTCCTTTTAAGAAGCTCCCTCCTTTTTGAGCAGTTTTGAGTACAGAGTCATCTTATATTTTCTCTGCCCCAGGTCTGGAATTAACCATTTCCTCAAGGAGCTCTGGTTCCTTTTCCTAGAGAATGGTGTTGAGACACCAAGGTCTGGGGGCCAGCCATGCTTGTTACTACCAGAATGTTGTTTCTAAGTAAGCTCTCAGTAAGCAGAGCTGGAAAATATGTATATGTGTCCTAACCCAGTTATACACACCATCTGCACTTCTCTATCTGTCCATCTGTATTGAAGACCATGAGTTTATACTAATACTTAGGATTTTGATGCAATTGCCAAGGTTCATTGTAGCCTTCCTCTTTCTCTTTTTAAAAAATTATTAGTGTTAATATTACTACCTCTTAAAACATACCATTAGTAAGTGAAAAACTTGAGGAAGGTTATAGTTCAGTTGATTATAATCACTTTCATAGCCTTGTTCTGAAAATACAAATTTAACAGCAAATCCATTTGTGTTCCAAAGTGCCCTGGAGTGGGCAATTGATTGTCGGGTCCCTTTGTAGCGCCATGCATTATAGCACACATGTACAATAAAATAAATACACATAAGTGGAAGCATATATTCTATAAGGTCACGTGCAAATTTTAGGGAAGGTCAAATAATACAGTGGTTACCTACAAAGAGGGAAGTGGACTTGAATAACGGGAATAAAAAGAAATATATAGAAACATATACACATAACACCACAAGGGGCATGTCATGGGCTAACAATGATAGTGGGCCATGAGGGAAATCTAGAATTTTTGTGATGTGCATCTGTATTCAGAGTGAGTTGAGGCTTTCCCTTGTAGAAAGGTTCTTGCCAGCACGGTAGCAAACAAATTATTATAAAATGTGTTTTGTTTGAGGGGCATTCTTGGAGAAATCTCCAGCTATAGGAGCTCACTTAACTGGACAGGGGACGACTCAGTCAAATAAGATTTTACAAATCCAGTAGCAAAGCCCTGGCCCTCATCAGCCTCAGTCCTCTATAAAGGTTGAAGGAACAAATAGTATCTTGAAACCAAAATTAACTAAACTAATAGAGTTGAACAGATTGCTTTAATCTGGAGTTTTACCTCTGGCCTTAAAAACAATTAGATCAACCCCTATAGGAAAACACACACTGAAGTATTAATAGTTTCGGGAAGACATGTGCCTTTGATAACAGAATGCCATGTGTCCCTTGAATTTCTTAGCTCTTCTGTCACTCAATACTGTAATGCAGCAGTTCTCAACCTGTGTGTCACGACCCCTTTGTAACAATGAAAATACATCGCAGCATTAGGAAGGTTGAGAACCACTGCTAATGCCTTGATAAGTTGTGCCAAAGTATGTGTTCACCAGGTGAGGGTAGTCTTCTGTTAAAAGCCTTGTGATAATGATCCAACCTTAATGACAAAAACCTGGAAATTGGGTCTTTTGGAAATGACACCAGGGAAAACTACCCTTTATTTATAGCCTTTCTCTCCAATAGTAGGAAACCCATATATCATTATCTGAAATAGATATAGCTATTTGTTCAAGTCTAGTGGAAAGTAGGTTCAGAATTGCTAACTTAAGCTCCTATGAGAAGCACATTTAGTACATAGATTACAGCCTTTATGTACAGTCTTTCGGTCTTTCATTTTGTAATGTCTAGTCAAGATACTGTCGGCCAAAGAACTCTGAGATTTTTTCTCTCACCCCTTTTAATGTGTTTATATTTTCCATTTGTAAGAAGTGAAGTTCAGATGTTACTGCTTATATTTGAGTTTGGGTTCTGCCACAGGGGGGTGGTTTAACTGTGGAGTTTGGTTTTGAGGCTCCATGAAACCTGACTGCAGTTCTGATAGAGTTTTACAGGATGGTGTACTCAGAGAAGGGGTGCTTCTTCCTCATCCCCACGACCTCGTTCACCTTACACTGCCCATGTAAGTCTCTGCCGTGAGAGCAGCTCACCACACAACACTCACAGCCCTGCACCCAGACAAGCAGGGGTCCTGTTTCTGCAAACTTCTGTTCAAAAGTTCTTCAGAGCTGAGACTCAGCCCCTTTAATTTTCATCCATTGTTAACCTTCATTCCTTTTTTTTTTTAATTATACAAGATTTTTTATTTTATCTTTTTACTTCAGAGTATCAGGGAGCACATGTTTTGTTTACATACTTTGTTTTTGTACAGACTGAGTCAAAGTTATAAGTGTGCCCTTCACCCAGCTAGTGTGCACTGAACCCAGTAGGTGTGAATTGGTTGGTCCTGGTTCTAAGATGATTAACCCTTCAGAACAAGCTATTCTGATCATCACTCACTGAAGACCGCCATCATATTTCCTTTATGTCTTCTTTCCTCTCGGCCAACTGCCTGTTCCAGTTTGTAACTTCTCAGGCTGCCTCCCTACAGATCATGATGAAATGGTCTCTCACATTCTAACACTGAACCTGGGAGGTTTGTCCTCAAATAGTTCTGCTCAGCGAGTCTGACGAACACAAGCTCCTGATGCTTAGAAGGAACACTTCGTCGTTTTTGTTGCCTTCTATGAGACCCAGACCTCAACCCCTCCTTCAGACTCAGAATTTCATATTGATACAATTTCACTTTGTGGAGGTGATTTTCTATTTTCTTTTCAGAATCTAGAGAAGGGAAATAGGCATAATGCCTTATCTAGAACTTCTGTGATGTCTCTGATGGTGCTGTTTAATGCAACTAGGGCAGCTCTTTTTTTGGAATGACAATTTTTATTGATTATCTGTTTGGAAATGACACCACGGAAAACAAAATGAGTTCTGTTTTGGGAGGGTGGGATCGCTTCACTGCATATTAAACCACCAAAATAGCTACTTCAATCACTTTACCCACTGTCTAATCAAATACCAACTCTACCTGGAACACACATAATGAACATACTTTGTCCTGTATAGACCTGTCAGTAAGTTTTCCTTAGACTTCTTGATTTCAGCATGTCTGCTTTTCATCCAGCTTCCTTTTGGCTATCTAATCCAAAGTTCCATTCCATACAGCTACATTTGTATTTTGGTAACATGGGATATTTTGCTTTGAGAGTCTAACTTTGTCATTCTTGGTAGAGTGCCATGGTATCATAGTTCACAGCAACCTCAAACTCTTAGGCTCAAGTGATTCTCTTGCCTCAACCTCCCAAATAGCTGGGACTACAGGCACCTGCCACAATGCCTTGCTATTTTTAGAGATGAGGTCTCGCTCTGGATCAGGCTGGTCTGGAACTTGTGAGCTCAGGCAATCCACCTGCCTCGGCCCCCAAGTGCTAGGATTACAGGCGTGAGCCACTGCACTGATGTGGGATATTTTGGTAGCTGCAGACTCTGAGTTAAAACATTTGTTTACATTATTTCTCCTATTTAGATGTCCACCCATCTTCACTTGCAGATAATTTGGCAGCCCTTAGAGCCTTCATTTTTCTCCTCAGTACACATTGTGCTCATTTTTAAGGAAAGATACAAGCAAGTGACAGATGCCCACCATTTTTAGTTTCTTAAGGCTACCATAACAAAGTACTACAAACTGGGTGGCTTAAAATAACATAACTTTGTTGTCTCAGGATTCTGGAGACTACAAGTCAGAAAGCAAGGTATTGGCAGAGTTGATTCCTCCAGAAGGCTGGAGGGAGAATCCGCTCCATGCTCTCTCCTCACTCCAGGTAATTGCTGATAATCTTTGGAGTCCCTGGGCTTGTAACACATCATCCTAATCTCTGCCCTCCTCTTCACGTGGCATTCTTCCTGTTTCTCTCACTCTGTCTTCCAGAAGACGCTGGGCATGTTTGTTTTTGTGTCCAAATAGCCCCTTTTTATAACAGTTAGGTAGACAGGATCCCCAGCTACGCTAGGAACAAGGGTGCTTGCTTTGTACTGTCCCAAGCAGTTACTCCACTTGGAAGGAAGGATAAGGGCTGGCACTTCTAGTTGGCGTTGGCCCACGCTTAGTCCTATGCCGTGCAGCTGCTTCGCCCAAGGGACTTCCCCTCATCCCCTCCACGTGGGCTTCGGGAGAGGCGGCTCATAAACGCCGATGCAATTAAGGACACGTGCTAATCATTTAGTAACATCCTACACTTCCCGAGAGCGCACTCCCAGACAGGCCCAATAAAAGAGAACAACCTGAGGGGCGGC
Organism: Nycticebus coucang; assembly: GCF_027406575.1. Lineage (NCBI taxonomy): Eukaryota > Metazoa > Chordata > Mammalia > Primates > Lorisidae > Nycticebus > Nycticebus coucang. Next base: position 113,999,505 of record NC_069784.1, on the reverse strand, counting down.
ACCTGTGACTCAAAGGAATCGGGTGCCGGCCCATATGCCAGAGGTGGCGGGTTCAAACCCAGCCCTGGCCAAAAACTACAAAAAAAAAGGAGGAGAAGGAGAAGAAGAAAAGAAAACAAACTGAGAACGTCAGTAAGGGAGCGAGTGAGTCAGTCTCGCTCGGAGACGGACTCATTCCCTTCAGAACAAAGAGCTGCTTCTCTGGGCTTGTTCCTGTGGTCATTCCATCGCATGGACCCTGCTGGGGATGGTTCCCTCCCAAGCAGTCAGAGAACCCGGATAATAGAACAACCAGGAGGCTGGACCTGACGCCGTGGTGCGTCTAGTCAATCTGCAGTCAAGAGCACACCAGAACCAAGGGCAGCCCACCGTCCTGATACAAGGACACCAGTCATATTGCATTTGGGCCTGTACAAACGACCTCATTTTAACTTGCTTACCTCTGTAAAGACCCTGTCTCTGGTTAAAGTCACATTCTGAGGCATTAGGGGTCAGCATGTCAACGTAGCTCTTTGGGGGCAGTGTGATCCCACTGCTGACACCTACTCTTCTCTCAGAGACTTCCGGAGCGAGCAAGCAGGACCCACGCGCGCGGCTGTACAGCGGGGCGCGCTGTCTTCTCAGGCGCATGCGCGGCTCCTCCTCCTCACCCCGGGGGTTACTGGTCTGTCCACCGCCCAAGGGAAGCCTTTGCAGCAGTGTCAGACCTAAAAGGCTCTATTGAGAATGTCGAGGGCAGAAATGAGACCTTCTCTTGTGCTTTCCATAACTTGAGCCTCAGGGAGCAGCCGTCAGGGGTGCTTCGTAAAGAACAGTGACACTGAATTACTCCAGCACAGGTGCTTGCCCTTCTCAGACCTCTGCCGCCCATCCTGGCTGCTCTGAGGATCATTTCCCTGTGAAATCCTCTTCCTTGCTCCAACAAGGACAATTTTCATACAGAAGGTATCACTATCCATATCATTCCAACCCAGTGTTCCCTCCATTTCAGATTAAAATATATATGTTGTAAAATGTCTACTATTAATAAATTATCCACCAAATAACCTATTTTTAAAATTAGCTCATAGATTTCAAATACAAAATGGAATATCACATGCAGCCCGTAACTTAGGGGAATGGGGCATTTGAGGTGGTCAGATTTAACAAAACAGGATTATCTTAATCCCCACGCATCCATTTTGAGTTTTCAAAAAGTTTAACTATACCCTGATGCAGTGTGATTTTTAGATAAGAGTGCTATTTATTTACCCATTCATTCAGTGCCATTCTTTTGTACATATTAGGATCTGTTCTAGGCTTCAAGGTGAATAAGAAAACCAGGTCCCTTTGGTCATTGAGTCTCCCGAGAGGTACAGACAATTCAGTGATTACATTGAAGTATAATGCCAGAATTGAGGAAAACAAGTTTCTTTAGAGCTACAGAACAAGACCACTGATCTAATCAAAGTGTCAGGGCTTCTGACACTGAGACTTATGAAAGTTGCTGGTTAATTAAAATACACGTATGCATATGTATATATCACATCGTTTTCTTCCTACTTAGGAAGAAAAGGTCAATCAGAAAAGGAAGTTGATAACCAAGTAAATATCACTATGAATACTTTAAATATTTTTAGGAAAAAACAGTATAAATTCAATAAATAGTCATAGGTTGCCATCCATATTATGTAAAACATTTATAATTCAATATAATTTAAATATTAGCAAGAAAATAAAGCTAAAACTGCTCTTAGCATATACTATCTATAAAGTAGTTAGTGTTCCCTTTTGCATATATTTCTTTCTCGTAAAGCTAAAAATGAACAAACAAAAAATCAACAATAGCAAAGTCCCATGAATTTTCCAAGATGACGTTTCTGAGAGCAGTAGTTATCAGGTGGTAGCAGTCAGGAGCTTTGTGGTTATGGGACACTGACCTGTAGGTCATTGGCAGCCTTAACAAGTCACTGTGGTCTGTGGCTCTTGCCAGTACTGCACCAACCACAGTCATCAAAAGGCACACATATTACAGCTGTGGTTTCTAATATAGGTGTTTCGCCTTTTCTGAGTCAACATGGTCCTTTCATGATTCTGTTAACTTTCATAATCAAGAGCAAAAGGAATGTCTTGCTGGGTCCTGTCTGTGTGTCGTTTCTAGAGCTATTCTAGTGCAACACTGGATTGACTAGTGTCCCTCAAAAACTCATCTCCACTCACAACCTCAGAATGTAACCTTGTTTGGAAATAGGGTTTCTGCAGATGCAATTGGTTAAGGATCTCATGATTAAATCATCCTGAATCAGGGTGGACTGGTGCTGTTGTGAGAGGTGGAGAGTACTCTGGAAGGCCACGTGAAGATGGGTGTCAGCAGAGACTGGAAAGGTGCTGCCACAAGCAAGGAACACCTGGGCCTCTAGAAGCTAACACAGGCCAGGAAAAATTGTTTTCTAGAAACTTCTGAAGGGGTCATCCTGCTGACACCTTGATTTCAAACATCGAACCTCGAGAACTGTTAAAGAATAAATATGTTGTTTTGAGCCACCCAGTTTATAGCAGCCCCAGAAAACTAACACAAGGGCCTTTGACCCTGCTCTGTAGGTTGTCTCTTCATTGTAGCTTGGCTTTTATCCTGACTACTCCATTTTTTATATTTTCTGGCAAAATAATGTAATTACTTCAAAGAGCTGATCTTCCATAAGGCCTGTGTAGCTTGTGGAGCCCCTTTCGCTGCATTTAGTTACACAATGTTATCAAGGCATAATTCAGCCTTGACGAGTTCTGATGACAGTCACCCTCAAAACAGCTCCTCCTTCTGGTAGTGTTTTGATGGCTGCTGTGCACATCTGTTTTCCTTGTGTTTGACTGGAAGGTCTGAGAACCCAATTGAGGTCACACCATCAACCTCAGTTACCACCAAATCCCAATTGACAGTGAACACAAGTTAATTCTAGTAATTATTTTCTCAAGATCTAAAAAAAGAAATACAGCATTGAATTACTGCTTTAAAATGCTTCTGCTGAAACAGAAATTAAATACAAATAGCTAGGATCTCAGGGCCAAAGGGAAAGAATAGCAAGCAGGAAATTAAGCAATAGAAGTCCCAGGCCATCCTCTTCCCCTGCCTGCTCTGCAGGTGAGTCACCTTCCTTGAATGGGCTTTGGTGTCCTCATCTATAAAAAGTACTGAAAAGGAGTAGGACATTTCTCTGTGCCTAGACCCACCTATCCCCCATGTCACTACCTGTGCAACAACACACAAGCTCTTTTCTGTCCACAGAACACATTCCAATTCCTACCAAGTAGGTGAGTACCAGGCTGGACTTCTGACCTTCCTCTTCTGTTTCCTCAATCACAGCCTAATAGAAGATTATACCAAGGACCTACTTTTCTTATGTACAGTTGTGAGTCACTTAATGACAGGGATAGGTTCTGAGATTTCACTGTTGTGTGAACATCTTAGAATGTATTCACACAAACCCATATGGTACAGCCTACCACACACCTAGGCTCTATGGCAGGGGTTCTCAAACTACGGCCCACGGGCCACATGGGGTGGTGTGATTGTATTTGTTCTAGTTTTGTTTTTTACTTCAAGGTATGTGCAGTGTGCATAGGCATTTGTTCATAGTTTTGTTTTTTTTTTTTTAACTATAGTCCGGCCTCCAATGGTCTGAGGGACAGTGAACTGGCCCCCTGTTTAAAAAGTTTGAGGACCCCTGCATGTGGTATAGTTACTGTATAGCAGCTTACTGTACTGAATACTGTAGGCAATTGTAACACAATGGTCAGCATTTGTGTATCTAAACATCTAGAAACATTGAAAAGGTACAGTAAGAATAAGGTATAATCTTATGGGAACACCGTGGCCTATGCCATCTGTTCTTGGCTGAAACTATGTCATGCGGCATATGACTATGTGTCTGAAGTACTTTCCAGTGGGGTAAGTGACCTTTTTTTATTATTGTTTGGGATTCATTGAGGGTAAGAAAGTTAGGTTACACCAAATGCATTTGTTAGATAAATTCCCTCTTACAATTGTGTCCTGCCCCCAAGAGGTGTGTCATACACTGTGACCCCCATCCCCCTCTCTCCTCCCCTTTCCCCACTCCCTCCTTCCCCTACTCCCTACCACATATTAGGTCATCTACTGCCTTCCTATTAGAATTGAGTACATTGGATTCCTGCTTCTCCATTCTTGTGATCCTTTACTAAGAAGAATGCATTTCACCTCCATCCAGGTTAATACAAAAGATGTAAAGTCTCCATCTTTTCTAATGGCTGAATAGTATTCCAGGGTATACATATACCACAGCTTACTCATCCATTCCTGGATTGGAGGGGTAAGTGATCTTTCAGCTGGCAATGCACTGTCACCCCACTGCACAACACACTGTCCAGTGCCACCATGACAGCACTATTTGTTAATTTATCATAGCTATTCTAGGCTGAAGGGTAACTTCTGAAGGAAGCATATCCAACATAGGCAGGTGAATCTGAGATGCGTGGGGGAAATAGGCTTTTTGTGTCTTGTCATATCTACCACCATTCCCCTTCTATTCACCTCCCTGCTTCCCACCAATGAGTAATTCAGCCAATGTTTATTACTGATAATGATGCCAGTTATTTTAATAATTGTAATAGTTATTACTACTGGCAATGAACAGTAAATAGTTCAATAGTAAATATGTTGATGGGTGGGGTAAAAGAAAATAAATGTAGAAGGTAAAAATGGGTAGATAGGTGGGTGGAGGGTGGACAGGAGAGAATACGGAAAACACTCCAGGGAAGCAGTGGAGCCTGGAATCATCCTGCATCCAGTGAGCAAACCGAAAAATTACTACTTCTCAGTAAGGGGAAACTATTTTTTCACATTTTTTTCCCTTTAAAAAAGAAACATAACCATTTGTTGGGGGTAATCCATAAAGCAACAGTTATTTTTGCTGCCTTTCGCAAATGATTTGTTGAGATAAAATCCTGTCCCACCATCTCTTTTTCTTGGCTCTTTCTATCATTCATAGGGAAGCTGCCTCATGTGAAAGTGTAAATATAAAGATGGAGGAAGTTTATCACAGGGACATACTGTCTTTATGAGTGAATGAGGCCCCCTGGAATTGTGTGTCTTGATGGAAAAGAGCTACATGGTTTTTCACCTCATCAGTCCTGTTCATTCTGTGATAGGCAGCTTTGCTTTGCTTTTGCTCAGAACTTACTGACATACACATTGAAGATTCACAATCCATTGACATTTTTCGCTATAATTCTTTGATGAAAATGAAAAAAATATCTATTTTCCTCCCTCTGTCCATCTTCTGCCCCATTTGTCTATCATTTACCATTTTGTTATTTCTGCCTGATTTTTTTTACTACCAAATCTTCAAAATATAGTATTTTTATAGTTCCTCTATTCATTTTCTCTCATGTTTTTATTTTATTGACTTTCTCACTGAAAATTTCAGGTGTTGGAGATGTTAATGGAACATTAAGATTTTGCCTCTGTTAGGATAAAAAGAAGTACTAGCTGTGAAAATGATTTGGAAAATAGAGTGGAAGAGAGCCATGCACAGTGAGAGTCTGAAAGGGGTAGATTGCCTGAGCTCAGGAGTTCAGACCAACCTGAGCAAGGGAAAGAGCATCTCTACTAAAAATAGAAAAACTAGCAGGCATTATGGTGGGCTATGTAGTCCCAGCTACTCAGGAGGCTGAGGCAAGAGGATTACCTGAGCCCAAGAATTTGAGGTTGCTGTGAGCTATGATGCCATGGCACTCTACCCAGGGTGACAGAGTGAGACTCCATCTCAAAATCTCTTAAAGGGGAAGAGAAGAGATTTGTATAATCTGTGAGACAAAATAAGGAAAGTAATAGGACTGGTTTCTGGGGCTGACATGAGAGGTATGACAATTAGGTTCACAAACTCATCCTAGAAAAAGTGCTACATGCCTCATTGCTAAATATCACTATAGTCACCTTCACAGTACTCCCCTTGGGAAGCTATGCACCAACACCAGCACCTAGTCCACCCTTCAAAGCCATTTTTTTTTTTTAATTTTTTTATTAAATCATAACTGTATACAATGATATGATTATGGGGCATCATACACTCACTTCATATACCATTTGACACATTTTTATCACAGTGGTTAACATAGCCTTTCCGGCGTTATCTCAGTTACTGTGCCAAAACATTTATATTCTACATTTACCAAGTTTCGCAAATACCCCTGTAATATGCACCACAGGTGTGATCCCACCGATTCCCCTCCCTCTACCCACCCCCCCCTTTCCCACTTCCCCCTGTTGTTAAGTTGTAGCTGGGTTATAGCTTTCATGTGAGAGTCCCAAATTAGTTTCATAGTAGGGCTGTGTACATTGGGTATTTTTTCTTCCATTCTTGGGATACTTTACTAAGAAGAATATGTTCCAGCTCCATCCATGTAAACATGAAAGAGGTAAAGTCTCCATCTTTCTTTAAGGCTGCATAGTATTCCATGGTATACATATACCACAATTTATTAATCCATTCGTGGATCGATGGGCACTTGGGCTTTTTCCATGACTTAGCAATTATGAATTGGGCTGCAATAAACATTCTGGTACAAATATCTTTGTTATGTTGTGATTTTTGGTCTTCTGGGTATATGCCCAGCAGAGGAATTACAGGATTAAATGGCAGATCTATTTTCAGATCTCTGAGTGTTCTCCATATATCTTTCCAAAAGGAATGTATTAATTTGCATTCCCACCAGCAGTGCAGTAGTGTTCCCTTTTCTCCGCATCCACGCCAACATCTCTGGTCTTGAGATTTTGTGATATAGGCTAGTCTCATTGGAGTTAGATGATATCTCAAAGTAGTTTTGATTTGCATTTCTCTGATGATTAAAGATGATGAGCATTTTTTCATATGTCTGAAGGCCGTGCGCCTGTCTTCTTCAGAGAAGTTTCTCTTCAAATCCCTTGCCCAGCCTGCGATGGGATCCCTTGTTTTTTTCTTGCTGATGCGTTTGAGTTCTCTGTGGATTCTGGTTATTAAACCTTTGTCAGAGTTATACCCTGCAAATATCTTCTCCCATTCTGAGGGCTGTCTGCTTGCTCTGCTTACTGTGTTCTTAGCTGTGCAGAAGCTTTTTAGTTTGATCAAGTCCCAGTAGTGTATTTTTGAAGCTGCTTCAATTGCCCGGGGGGTTCTCCTCATGAAATACTCACCCAGACCAATTTCTTCAAGGGTTTTCCCTGCATTCTCCTCTAGTATTTTTATAGTTTCATGTCTTAAGTTTAAATCTTTAATCCAATGAGAGTCTATCTTAGTTAATGGTGAAAGGTGTGGGTCCAATTTCAGTCTTCTGCAGGTTGCCAGCCAGTTCACCCAGCACCATTTGTTAAATAGGGAATCTTTTCCCCATTTAAACTGATAGAGGCTATCTACAGCAAACCCACAGCCAATATCATATTGAATGGAGTTAAATTGGAATCATTTCCACTCAGATCAGGAACCAGACAAGGCTGCCCATTGTCTCCATTGCTTTTCCTTCAAAGCCATTTTGTAACTCTTTTCCTGGAATGACTACCAGAGCTGTCATAGTATTACCTTTCATTTCATCAAAATGTCTTCTTTTCAATATTTCCTTTATCTTTGAGTAAAGAAGAAAGCCACTGGGGCCAGATTAGGTGAGAAGGGAGGGTGTTCCAATATAGTTATTTGTTTGCTGGCTAAAAACTTTCTCACAAACAGCGAGCTGATGCATTGTCCTGATGCAAGAGCCACACCTTTCTCATGTCAAAATTTTCAGTTGAAATTTTCTTAACTGCTTCTCCGTTGATGTTTACTTGGTCTGCTGTGCTTCTCATAGTCAGCTGATCATTTTGATGCACAATTTGACAAATGTTGGCAATGTTTTCATCAGTTCTGCTCATTACAGGCCTCCCTGACCTCTCTTCATCAGTAATAAACTTTTAATCCATTTGTACACTGCCATGTTCTTCAAGACATTATCTGCCCAAACTTGAACTAACATGTCCTTGATTTAATTCCCACTCTTGCCAAGTTTAATAAGAAATGTAGCATTTGTTCATTGCTCTAATTCGAGCTCCAGCCTTTTTGTGATGGCACACAAAAGCATGCACCAATAATGAATTCCACTCAGCAAGACCCCATGTTAATAGGAATACAGATGTGAGACACTGATACCAATGTTATGAAACCTTAGAGTTGTTTGTACAGTGCTGCCAATGTAAATGCATGGTGGTAAGTTCACAAACTTAATTGTCAAACCTCATACACAAATCAATAATGACACCTTCAAAATAGGCATTTGGGGAGGCTAAGCACAAAAATCTCACAATGATGAATTTTATAAATTTCTTTTTTCAGAGTTGCAGGCACACATCAGTCAGAATATCCCATTAAGTGGCAAACTTTCATCTTTGGGGAGTGAATTTCATTTCTGAAAGTAGTCAAAGCCAATTTCAGTAAACTTGGGTGTTCAAGCTGGAAAGTGCTAAGTTCAGCAAAAACCAAGAAGTGGCAAAAACTAAGAAGTGGCTAAAAAAAAACGCATTTGATTTTTTGTTGCATATAAGACAATGGTATCTGAAAGAACAAGCCCTTAATACCATGAGCTGAGCAGTTCTGTAGAAAGAATCATAAACCCTCCCAAGTAAATTATTCTGACAATGGGCAAACTTCCATATTTTTTAATAGTCTTATATTTATTTATTTATTTATTTTAGAGATAGCTTGTTACTCTGTCATTTAGGCTGAAGTGCAATGATGTGATCATAGCTTACTATTACCTCAAACTTCTAGGCTCAAGCAATCCGCCTACCTCAGCCTCCCAAATAGGTGGGACTACAGATGCCACTGTGCCCAGCTAACTTTTAATTTTTTTTTTTTTTTTGCAGTTTAGCCAGGGCCAGGCTTGAACCCACCACGCCTGGTCTATGGGGCTGGTGCCCTACTCCTTGAGCCACAGGCACCGCCCTAACTTTTTGAATTTTTGTAGAGACGGGGTCTTGCTTTGTTGCCTAGGCTGATCTGAAATCCTGGCCTTGAGCCATCTTCTCACCTTTGCCACCCAAACGGCTCAGTATGAGCCACTGCACCTGGTCTAGAATAGTCTCTATGTTAAGCACCAATAACAAAATACTCAATAACATGTTTAAGGCATATACATGCTTTAAATATATATGTTTAAGCATATACATTTACTTATTAAATTGTAACTGTAAGAAATACAGTCACCAGTTTTTCTGATGATTTATGCATTGCTCGTCTAGACAAATGTGCACATAGCTGGCAAAGAAAGTACATATTGATGGGCTGGGCCCCAGACTCAGAAAATATCTACTCCACAAAAGCAGGGCCTTCTGCATATTTTTGTCCTCGACTGTACCCCAGTGCCTAGCATAATTTCTTTTTCTAGCCCATAACAGTGCCCAGTAACTATTTGCATATATATAAGGCTATTTACAGTTCCACTAGGAAAAATTTCAAAGAATAATAATACTTGAGTTTGCCTCATTGAATTTCTTATAACTTTCCTTAGAAGCTATAGTCTCTAACATGAAGAATGTATAAGGACCATATGAGCCTTTCTTCTCACACCTCTGTACTTTGGAGCATTTCCTAAAGACAGTAGGTGAGAACGTAGCAGAGACGCGCCTGTCTTGGTCTGCAGACTTAGACTCAGTCATCCACCAAATGGCTGAAAAATCGTGGACAAGTAATTCAGCTTCCCTGAACCTCTGTGTATGTAGCTGTAAAGTGAGGGCGGTAATGATGGAGGATGATACTGAGCTAATATTTATGTATTTAGACAGGGTTTCACTCTGTAGCCCAGGCTGGAGTGCAGTGGCCTGATCATGAGTAACTCTCTACAACCTCAAACTCCTGGGCTCCTCTGCCTGACCTGCTTGCATAAACAATTATTAGAAACCAATGGGGCAGGACAGTTGGCAGCACCCTGTAAAGAGGGACAGTATTATTACAGAGAAATAAGAGTGGAGATGATGGTTAGGGAAGAAGAAAATCAAGTTCAAAGGAATTAATGTTAACACTAAACCATGTGTCTCCTTCATAGAAGAAAGTTGTGGTCTATCTTTTTTTCAGGTGTAAGTAGTTACTGAGTCTTTTTTTTTTTTTGGAGACAGAGTCTCACTTTATTGCCCTTGGTAGAGTGCTGTAGCATCACAGCTCACAGCAACCTCCAACTCCTGGGCTTAGGCGATTCTCTTGCCTCAGCCTCCCAAGTAGCTAGGACTACAGGCACCTGCCACAACGCCTGGCTATTTTTTTGTTGCAGTTTGGCCAGGGCCAGGTTTGAACCTGCCACCCTCGGTATATGGGGCCAGCACCCTACCTGCTGAGCCACAGGCGCCACCCTACTGAGTCATATTTTAAGTGCTGTTTAGAAGACTTACTTTTCATGGGCACTTGATCTATAATTAGGAGGGCGAGGAAGAGAAAACAATGCGTATTTTTCAAGACACATGTTTTGTAACTTGAGACAAAGAAAAACATGTCTTTCTTGTCAGCGTGATGAAGTTAGAACAATACTTCAGATAATCTATTTGAAGGTGGTCATACCTGCTGTGCTCAGATATAGTTATTTATGACTCTTGCTTCCTGAATTTGGTTAATCACCCCCTGATGCTTTTTATACTTCAACTATTCTTAACCTCATTCTCACAAAAGAAAATGCATTCAGGGTGAGATTATTTTGTTTGTTTGTTTTTCTTACAAGCCTAATAAGGTATTTTCTTACTTAAAAATACACCTGCAGGGCGGCGCCTGTGGCTCAGTGAGTAAGGCGCCGGCCCCATATGCAGAGGGTGGCGGGTTCAAACCCAGCCCCGGCCAAACTGCAACAAAAAAATAGCCGGGCCTTGTGGCGGGCGCCTGTAGTCCCAGCTGCTCGGGAGGCTGAGGCAAGAGAATCGCGTAAGCCCAAGAGTTGGAGGTTGCTGTGAGCTGTGTGACGCCACGGCACTCTACCCGAGGGAGGTATAGTGAGACTCTGTCTCTACAAAAAAAAAAAAAAAAAGAAAAGGAAAAAAATAAAATAAAATAAAATAAAAATACACCTGCAATGTGTAGCAGCCACTTGCCATGGGATTACTATTCCTTTGTTAAAAAGCTGTTTTTGTCAGCCCCAGAGTCTTGGCTGTGGACTGATACAAAAAATAATAATAATAATAAGGCTGCTTTGGAATATCTTCCAGCTATACAGATCCCCTGTAATAAGGTAAGCTCACCAAGGTGAATTCAAGCTACAAAGATTTGGTAGTTAGAACTGTTTCCCCATCCCCAATTCAGATGCTCGTGTGAATCTGGGTTCTGCCCTGACACCCAATCACCTTGCGTTGAGCCAGCCTCACAGGTGCTGGTTAACTCAGCTCAAAAGCATTTATTTGCCAGGCACTGAGGATACAAATACCTTGTAAGGCCTAGTGCCCAATGTCAGGCAGCTCAAAGGCTCATTATTCCATCACTGCTTCAGCTTTAGTAGGGTAAAGTGGACTAGAGCATCTAGGGACCTTCTCTGAGCAAGTGTAGACAGGGCTTCCACAGTGCTAAGGCTTCCCTGGTTAGTCACGAGCTTCAGAAACTTGAAAGGCCCAGAAGCGGACGCACTAGGCTGTTCAGTCTCTTACAGTCCAGTGGTTTTCTACCCTGGTTGATGAATGTACTGTCTGTAATGAGAAAATCGAAATGCTTCAGCTGCAGAAAAGAGAGGCAGCGTTAACCACAGAGGCTGATTGCCCTCACTCTTTGTGAGTTCACCCTGAGAACCTCATCACTTTAACTGGTATTCATCAGGCATTAATCTAAGCCTACGCTCTCCCTGCAGTATAACGAAATGCAAATAACTTTACTATCAGGCATGTAATTAAAAGTGCAATGTACTTAAGCAACAACCTTAATACTAGCTTTGAAGCCATTAGGAAAATGTCACATTTTATTATACTTAGAGACCTGTATTCAAGGTAACTCTTAGAACCAATGTAGCTGTCACATTTTATCCATCTCCACTAATGGAGCTATCCTAAATCTGCCCATTTTAAATCTCATTTGTCCATTATCTCTCTACTGGAAGGACCTAAGAGTGGACATGGCTTTTGCCTTTCAGTGCTGTTATGTAGATAAAGCTGGGCTGGAAGACTTTCCCAAAGGCCAACTATCTTAGTTCACTCCAGCTGCTAGTATAGAATGCCTAGACTGGGTGCCTTGTAAACAACAGAAATTTATTTCTCACTGTTCTGGAGACTGGGAAGCCCAAGATCAAGGCAGATTTGGTATCTGGTAATGGGCCACCTCTCAGTTCTCAGTCATCTTTTCACTCCATTCTCACATGTGGAAGGGGCCTCTATTATAAGGGCACTAATCTCACTCAGGAGGCCTCCATTCTTATGACCTAATCACCTCCCAAATACCATTACTTCTGGCTTTAGGATTTAACATATGAATTGGGGTGGGGGGGAGACACAAACCACAAACATTCACTTTATAACACCAAGGTCTATCAAAGGGAAATCAACACCAAGAGGGGACACAAACTAAATGATGTAGCTTATAGAATATAGGTCCCTAATTATTATGTTGAGACTCCTCATGGCTTTGTTAAGGCAGAGGCATCTCTAATACCTGCAACTCATAGGGGCTCCTGGGAAGCTATCTGTCATTGTTCAAAGGCCAGACTCCACTCAGGAAAGCCCAGAGAGAGCTGAGTTTCCTTTCCTCTAGGAAGACCAGTCTCCTATCAGTGTGTGTAACAGAAAGCTCACTTTACTGGAAACCATTCAGACCCTACATGACATCACAGCATAATCATGTCACATACGTTAAAATAGCACAAGCCAATGGGCATTCTATGATGTGCACATGGAAGTACTGAGCCTTTTAGTTTCAAGAGACACTGGAGGCAGAAGGGACCCAAATCATAAAGGCCTAAAACAGCAGACAAAGGTCAGGTATTAAAGCTGACTTGATGTGACTGGTGGGCCTGGTGCATTTGGCAGAGCTTCAAGAGTTGGAAGAGCTTCAGACCTTGGAAGAGTCTGTGTGCCAAGTCAGAGTTTTGAGGGTCCCAAATACAGAGCTACTTGCACAAAGCCAATGGCTCTTTAATTTGGGAAATGAAATCTGTGGACTGTGAGAGAATCAGACCTGTGCTTCCAGGCCATCAATCTGTGTGAACAAACAGGCTTTTTTTGCCTGTTAATTGGCATGTGATTCAAGATACCACTATGTTGGGCATGACATATTTTCACTTTGGTGCTGATCAGATAATCTTATCAGCACTAGCAGGTTAAAAAAATGATTTATTTCAGCTGGAATATTTATTCCAGAGTGTCTTTCTTTGATTTCCAAACTTGAAATAAGCACAGTGCCTAAAACCTTTGTAAAGACTGTTAAAAACACAAGAGAATACCTGTATTAATTATCACATTTTTTTTAGTGTGCTAGTTCTTTCCTGTAAAAAAACAAAAAAGTGCTTATCAGCAAGTTGTGGCACCTTGGAAGAAAAAGGCAAAAACAAACAAAAAGTGCTAATTCTATTTTTTTTATCACTCCTTTGCATTATCAAAACAGATGAAAGGGTGAGCACTCATTTACCTCACTAAATCCTCACCTGCTGATTTGGAGCTCACAGCACAACCCCTGCCTTCCTGATGGGATGTGCGCAGCTCCGCTTCATCTGGAGGTCCTGCTTCCCCTTTGAAGCTAAAGTTCCAAGATGCCCCCCCCCTCCTCCACCACAGCCTGCATCTCCCTGCAAGCTGGGCTTTCACACTGGGGCTCTGCGGTTATGTTCTCACTGGTCTGTCCTTCAACTCCTGCCCCCCATCCAATCCTTTCTCCCATCAGCAATGAAGTGACCCACTGGCAATACGAAGAGGTTCATATTTTCCCCTGCTAAAAGGCTTCCGTACTACCGCACTGAATTTCAAATCTAATGCAGACTCCTTCCCTGGGGAGTCTGGCTGCTTTGTCTCCTTCCATTTCTTCTTGGCCACTGTTCTCTTCTCTTTTCCAGCTGCATGGATCCTTTAACAGTTCCAAGGACATTGTCATTCTGGATGGCTCTTTCCCGTCTTTGGTTCTCTACCAGGCACTCTGTCCTCCCAGCCCACAGCTGACCGCCCAGCCCCTGTCTCAGGAGGTTCTGTGACCACCGCTCCGGCCCTATTTCCTTTCTTAGCCTGATCACCTATGTGTAAGCACACATTCGTTTATGCTTTTACTTATTAATGGTGTCCTTCTTCCCACTGGCCTGGGAGCTCTCTAAGGGCAGAAACATATCAGCATAGCCACAGCCAGATAACCACCGAGTAGGCAGCCCTATTGGTTCCTAGGGCTACTGGCACAAAGTACCACAAAGTGGGTGGCTTAGAGCAACACAACATCTTCTCCCACAGTTTGGAGAGCTAGAAGTCAGAGTCAAGATGTTGGCAGTGCCACTCTCCCTCTGAAGACTCCCTTCCGAGCTCCCTGCAGGTTCTGGTAGACCCAAGCTTGTGGAAACATTGCTCTAATCCTTGCCTTCACGTGGCCGCTGCCTTAGTAGGACACCAGTCACCTTGGATTAGGGGTCTACCCTACTCTAGTATGACCTCATCTTAACTAATTACACCTGCAACAATCCTATTTCCAAATAAGGCCACATTCTGAGGCCCTAGGGGCTTATGACTTGAATATATCTTTTTCTGCAGGTTGGGAGGGACATAATTCAACACAATATACTGCCTAATAAATATCAGTTGAATGAATAAATAAGGTGACACTTGAACTGATGTTTCTCATCAATACAGGTGGGATTGATCGTGGGTATGTTTCATATGAGAGATAAAGAATTAAAACTCAAAGCCGAGACAAATATATCTCTCTCCATGTCCACATGTTTTAATATGGTTTCGAATGAATAGAAATCAGCCCCTAAAAAGGAAGCAGAGTGGAGGCAAACACAGTCTTCTTTGTAGTCATCACATGGTAGGGAAATGTGTAAAGGAGTTGAGTTTCCCTTTGGCTTTGCTAGGACATGAGAGGAAATAAAAGGAAATAATCTGGCAGGAAAAGGAAAGGGCTTGTGGTGGGATTAAAAAGAAATTACTGACCATTATTATTCTAAATTATCTTAGAATAATACATGTTTCCCCGTCAGTCTTGTCTTTGTTTAAATTCCACTTAATGTACAAGGGTGGCAAGTGAATGAGCAGTTAAGACTTACAAGCTCTGTGAATTTACATGACCTACTTAACTTCCCTGTGCCTCGGCTTTCGAATCTGTATAATGGAGAGGATAGCAATAATACCTACCATAGGGCTGTTGTGAAAATTCAATGAGCTGCACGGTAGGGATTCCATGAGGTTTTTTAACATCTATTTTTATTATATGCTAGCCAGTTTGCCTCACATCACCTAAATACTATAACATATAAAGGCTTTCACAATATTTATTGGTTTTTAAGTCTCTTGCAAGTTGAGTTTTATGTACATACTATATCTACTGTGGAAACAGAACCTCTTTTCCTGTCCTGAATGGATCCCACTTTCAATGTTATTTTTAGCTGGACCTAAAGAACTCTCATGTCTACTGAAACCAGAGCCAATGTGGGGGAGCACGCAGTCCATGTGAGACAATCCTTTTAACTCTCCTTTGCAGAAAGGTCAAACCTCACTGTAATAAGAGCTGTCTATTTCTGTTGATCAAAACCAAATCATTAATTCACAAAAATTATAACTGATACAGATAAATAAAACCACTGATCCAGACCAATTGCTAAATATCCATGTCTGGAAATAAAAATTTCTACAAGCAGAAAGACAAGACGTACTATGCCTAATATCAAGAGGGATGAATAGGGGCAGCGCCTGTGGCTCAGTGAGTAGGGTGCTGGCCCCATATACCGAGTGGGGGTGGTTCAAACCCAGCCCCGGCCAAACTGCAACAAAAAAAAAAAAAAAAAAAAAAAGAGGGATGACTAACATGGCTTAATTTGCACTGATAAAAAATATATTTTAGAAACCAACAGACCATGTTATAACAAAGAATTATTTTGTGTCCTGGGGAGATTTAGAGATGGGTTGATGTCAAGATGTGACCTACTTTTCTCATGATAGTGCTGCCTCTGGATAATACTTTGATTTATTGACAAGAGGGTGATCCAAAACTGGTATCTTTTCTGCCTGCGCAATCAGAAAGATAAAATCAACCCAAATGAAGAACCTGCAGGACTTCAAGCCGCAATGTTCTTTTCCCAGAGTGTACAAAACAGTAAACATCATTTTCAAATGGATTTCTGTTAAAGGTGTTTACTACTCTGAACCTTGTCAATGTATTCAGAATGAGCTTAATCAAACATTTATGGTTTTTAACCCAAAAAGTTGTTGCCATGATCCTCACTTGCTATTAAGAAGATGATAAGTTAAAAAAAAAAGATAAGTTTCTGGTCTTCTCACTGAGGGTTTTGATAAAGTTAAAATTGAACTGCTTAACAGAACATTTCTCAAGATGATTAAAACAAAAGTTGTTTATAACATTACTGGGAATGGGGTACAATTTTTTATTCCTCCAGTTTAATTTGTTTTTTTTGTTTGGGGGGGGCATTGGGCTTTTTTTTTTTAGTGATTGGTCTCTGCTGGTTTCTTCAATGTTTAGATTGTTTTTGTTGTTGTGTTAGTTTTCTACTGCTATGTAACAAATTACCTCAAATTTAGAAGCTTTAAATATTAAAGCTTTAATATTTAAAGCTTCTAAAATAAACAACAAATAGTATTTCACATTTGTTGAAGGTCAGGAGTCCAATAATGGCTTAGACAAATGGTTCCAGCTCATGGCCATTCACAAGAGTGTAGTCAGGGGATTGGCTGGGGCTGCCTTCATCTGAAGGCTTGACTGGGGTCAGCGGAGCCAACTTTTTTTTTTTTTTTTTGAGACAGAGTCTCACTATGTCACCCTGGGTAGAGTGCGGGGGCATCACAGCTCACAGCAACCTCAAACTCTTGGACGTAAGCGATTCCCTTGCCTCAGCCTCCCAAGCAGCTGAGACTACAAGCGCCAGCCACAATGCCTGGCTATTTTTTGTTGCAGTTGTCATTGTTTAGCTGGCCCAGGACAGGTTCAAACCCACCAGCCTCAGTGTATGTGGCTGGCACTGTAACCACTGTGCTACGGGTGCCAACCCACAAGAGCCACTTTTAAGATTACTAAGTGCCTCTTGGCAGGAGGCTTCACTCATTTCTTCACCAAATGTTGGAAACTTCCATTCCTTGCCACATGGGCCTCTTTGTAGGGGGTGCTTATAAAAGAGCAGCTGATTTTGCCCAGAGCAAATGATCCAAGAGAGAGAAAACAAGGCAGAAGCCATAGTGCCTTGTATAACCTAATCTCAGAAGTGTTAATACCACGGCTTTTGTCACAGCCCTTGGTTTCACACACTAACCCTGGTACAACACAGGAGAAAATTATACAGGCTGCAAATGGGAAGAGGAAGCGATTATCAGAGCCATGTTGGGGGCCAGCTGTCACAACTATGTGGTAGAATGACTTACCCATAATGTAAGCTTGCAGAGGAGGTGTATACATGGCTCACAGCATTTATCATAAAATACATTTTCTTTTCAAAAGAAAAGTGGCGTGAGATTATTGTTTAACATCTTAATGTTGTTATTGTCACATTATTCATTCTCTTTATTTAATCTATAATTGCCAAAGTTTGGTAACATTTTGATAATTGTCTTAGCATTTGTGAAGGACTATTTAAACAATTCCAAAGCAATATGTTCTAGAATAGAGTTCATTTCAGAAGAGCAAAATTGCTTTGTTTCTTTGTGACAGAACTCCCCCCAACCCCCCCCCCCCAAAAAAAACTAAAGTAAAATGATCAGGCTCAGCACCTGTGGTTCAAGCAGCTAAGGTGCCAGCCACATACACCTGAGCTGGTGGGTTTGAATCCAGCCCAGGCCCACCAAACAACAATGACAGCTTTAGCCAAAAAATAGTGGGGCACTGTGGCAGGCGCCTGTAGTCCCAGCTACTTGGGAGGCGGAGGCAGGAGAATCGCTTGAGCCCAGGAGTTGTAGGTTGCTGTGAGCTGTGATGCCACAGCACTCTACCCCGGGCAACAGCTTGAGGCTCTGTCTCAAAAAAAAAAAAAAAAAAAAGAAAGAAAGAAAGAAATGGATTGCTTATTTTATCTTATCTTATTTTTGAGACAGAGCCTCAAACTGTTGCCCTGGGTAGAGTGCTGTGGCATCACAGCTCACAGCAACCTCAAACTCTTAGGTTTAAGCGATTCTCTTGCTTCAACCTCCCAAGTAGCTGGGACTACAGGCGCCCGCCACAACACCCAGCTATTTTTTGTTACAGTTGTCGTTGTTTAGCTGGCCCAGGCCAGGTTTGAACCCACCACCTTTGGTGTATGTGTCTGGCACCATAACCACTGTGCTACAGGCACCAAGCTGTCCATCTCTTTTTAATGTAAATTATTTCTTACAACTTTTGGGGGGAGGTTTTAGGTATCTTAAGAATTCTGTCACTCACTTATGTTAAAAGAGAGATAGAAACTAGTGTTTTGGAAGATAGAGAGTAGTATAGTTTGAACAGTGAGAAAATATACCTGGACCATATAATCTAAGGTAACTTCTGCTGTTATCTTCAAACTTACGTTACTAGAAACCAGAATATTCTATTTCCTTATCAGTTAATTTCTATAAAGCCATGTTTTGGCAATGTCTTCCATCGGTAATATAATGCACAGTCTATTTTAATTTTATTTCTTACAAGTTGCTAACCACTCTTCATGACTGAGGGCCATGCCATTCAGAAATATAGAATCATAGCATTTTAGATGTGGAAAAATCTTTGGAATTTTAATGTTAAAAGTGTTCACAATTTTTTAAGGGTTAGGAAATATCCCTCAAGGGTGCTTTTTCCCCATGTTCTGGTTAGTCTTCAAATATCTGTTTAAAATTTAGAACCTACTAACAGCACTAAGCAGGATTAAGTCAATGATAATTATTCATTCCTGAAATTTTACACTTTTTCAAATTTTCAAAATTTTACAATTTTTCAAATAGTTGGAAAAACAGAAAACAGAGATGTTGGGCAGGCTGTCTCATTTTGGGATTCTCCCTACCTCTATCATACATGCACCCACACACATACTGTGTGGCAGTGATCAGGTGATAGTGCATTTCTTTGAGTATTTAACTTTCCTCTTAAAAACAAAACAGGGATATTTAAAAAAAAAATCAAGGTTAAAAATAGGAGTCATTACAAATATAGCATATAAACATACACACAAGCACACCCTCAACTATCTATGTATGTTAAAGAGCTTATTTTGTGGGAGGCCAAGGGGAGTGGATTCCCTGAGCTCAGGAGTCTGAGATCAACCTGAGCAAAAGCGAGACCCCCATCTCTAAAAATAGCCAGGTGTTGTGGCAGGCACCTGTAGTCCTCGCTTTTTGGAAGGCTGAGGCATGAGGATCACTTATGCCCAAGAGTTTGAGGTTGCTATTCTACCGAGGACTACAAAGTGAGACTCTGTCTCAAAAAAATAAATAAATAAAAGAGCTTATTTTGCTTAGACCTGGGGTCATATTACAAAGTTTAATTCTTAAGTAAATAATTATTTTTCTTTTCATTTAGCTTGTGAAAATATAATACATTGTAGAGAGTTAAGCTTAGGCAAGGATCACTTCAAGTACAATTCCTTTCTCTGACATTAGTCTCAGCTAATTTACACAAGAATTATGAGATTTAGGCTAAGATTGGAACACTCTTCAGTGACGAAGCTAAATTTTATTTCCTAAGTTAGATTTGCAATATTAAAATTCCATATTTTCCAAGTTCATTGACTATAAAATGCATATTTGTAAGAAAATAAGTTCTCCACAAAATCTAATTATTTATCACTCAGTATTTTGTGTTCATTCCAATATTTTAAATTAATATTTTGATTCTTATATGTTACCACTGAATTTTTCTTCATTCATTTTAATTTGAAGACCATCTATTTTTCTTTTAATTTTTTATTTTATTTTATTTTTTTATTAAATCATAGCTGTGTACATTGATATGATCATGGGGCATCATTCACTAGCTTTACAGACCATTTACCAAGTTTCACATATACCCTTGTCTATTTTTCCATTATAAGAAAGTGTCCTCCACTTTCCTTTTATGATTTTTTTGGTAGTTTTTCAATTCTTTTTAATTTTTCTCTACAGAGAATTTCTACAAATTAATCCCCTAAGATATAGTTTTTCTTAGAGCACAGTGATGTAAATATATTACTATTTTGTTAAACACATTGCCTTTTTCCATTGGTTCCTTTTCTCATTGTTGCTTTGTTATAGACTTCAGTAAAGCCAACCCCAAACCAACCTCCTAAACTCTGGCCTTGGAGGGGCATCTATTCTAAATTTTATTTCTATACCTAATAAACAAATCATTTCAGTTCTCTGCTAGTGATTAAAAAACTACCCCAAAACTTAGTGGATTAAAACATTTTATTATTTCTTATGATTTTGGAAATTAACTGGTATTCTGCTGGATGATTCTTCTGTTGGTCATGCTCAGGGTCTCTCATGCAACTACAGTCTATGGCAGATGGGACTGAAATGATCACAATGACTTCACTGTGGCTTCTTAGTTGAAAGGTTGGGTTCAGCTTAGACACTGGGACAACTGAGCCCATCCTTCTTCATTATGACCTCTTGACATGATCTCCAGTTAGAACCCCAGCAGGTTATAGCTGTTGTTTCATACAACCCTTAGGGATCTCAAAAGGGCAAAAGTGGAAGCTCCCAGGCCACCCTAAAACTTAGTCCCAGAATCATTTCTGCCACATTCTCTTATTTGAAGAAAGTCACAGGTCAGGTCAGGTTCAGTTTGGGAGGTCCCCATGGCCTGTGTACTGGGAAGCATGGTTCACAGGGCCCCATCTCTGCAGACTAGCTACTGCAGGGTCATGTTTTCCTTCTCAACTAAGACCTCCATTCATCTCTACTCCTCTTTCAGTTCCCTGTGTCTCTGGTGGTTTGCCTAAACCTACAAATATCACCTTCTTATCCATAAACATGAAGAATGTCCTACAGTGGAATCCACCAGAGGGTCTACAAGGAGTTGAAGTTACTTATACAGTACAGTACTTCATGTAAGTTGGTTCTTTTCCTTTTGGCTAATTTACAAACACAAGACTCAGACTCCTGTTAATTGTGCAAAGAGAAACCATCTATGGTATTAAATATGTGTTTGAAAAAGAGAAAAGTTTTTGATATTTCATATTAAAGTTTCTTGATTGGTTTTGTTAGATTAAATTATAAAAGTTTCTTGGTGGCGAGAGAAGCCTTGAGTGCTCAGACAAGGGGAAGTTATATACCTGGAGAAATAAAGTTGGTCAAAACACTTTTACATGGCTGAGCAAACAAGGCAATCCATCTTCTCTGAAATGTCTAAGCATTTTAGAATTACATTCTTAGACTTAGGGAAACAGCACAGAATTCTGGGCAATCAGCTGTTGCTAGTAACGGTCACAGCTACCTTCAAAACTCATTACAAGCAAGAAAGAATGTAAAACAGTTAGACAACACCCATCTTCAGAGAAACAAAGGAAACGCCATAACCCCAAACCACAGACTCTGAAGTATATAAACCAAGTCTAGTAGACTCTGAAGGAAAATAGCTGCAGAAGCTGGCAGCAAAACTATGCTTTCCCAAACACCAGTGACAGGAAATAATGTCACAAGAATAAGTGTCACGCTATTAAGAGGCCCACCTAACAATCCTAAAATGTAGAAATTGAGGGAATTGCCACGATCAGAACTGAGGAAATGTCACCATGAAGCCCTAGATGGATGCCACAGAATGTCAGAAAAAGGGGAGCTGAAACAGAAATCAGGGACAAGGGACATTTCCATTGAGTGCCCTGTCACAGCCCCAAGGGAAGCAGGTGTGAGACAGGTGCAAAAGGAAGGGAGCCCAGGAGGGTCATGGCCTGGGGAGGGTGCCATGAGCACACCAGCTGCTCAGCACAAGCTGCGCAGCAAAGGAATAATAGATTTGGTGAAAGGGTGTTTGACAGAAACGGACATTCCGAGTTGTGGGGAGAAAGCTCATTACTTCGGTCCTACCTCTACTCCCATTTGCCTGTTCAGCAGGCAGCCAGCTCCATTCAAAGAATAGCAATCGCAAAGAAACTAGTTTAGCACCTATCCATAGTTACTGGAAGGGGGAAAGAGGAAAAAAGAACATAAGTCAAAAGTTTCTGAAAAGTTTCCCATGGAAATAAGAGATTTCAGACAAGTGATTGTCCACAGTTTTTTTATAGTTCATAAACAACATAATCTCTAAAGATAAAACTCACAGAAGAGAAAACAGTGAAAGAAGAGATTCCAAGACATCAGGAGAAGTTTTTTTTTTTTTTAAAGCAAGTGGATAGAGCTTAGGAAAAAGCTGGAAAATAAAAATATTCTATTAAAATGAAAACCTATTATAGCTAAGGGATAATAGTGGTTGAACAGGTAATACAGACTTTTTGGAATTACATATTATAAATACTATGGTATGTCTAGAAAAAATCTAATGAAAACAAACACAAGGACATATCCTGGTGAAGTTACTAAACTTTAAGAAAATCAAATGATTTGTGGCCATTATAGCAAAAGGAGAACTCAAGTTGGGAAAGAGGAATCTCTGCCTGGCAGCACTGAACAGACTACATCTTCTAAGGGAAAAACAAGCGAGACCTAAGACTCTTATTAGGTTCACTAGACAGATATTTCCATGCAGGTGGGAACTCAGAATATCTCTTCCCAGAGACCTTCAGGAGTGGGAGAACCACTAGCTAAAGATGATATTCAGCTAACATAGATATAAAAATGAATTCAAAAGAACTTAGTAAGGACACAGTTATGGAAAAGAAAATGGTGGCATGCCCTGAATTCATCTAAATGTAGAACTAAGACTAAACAGTGATGGGAAAGATAGTGAGAGAACATTTCTGGTAAATATTCGAATTTAAACAACCATCTAACAAATCAGCAGATGGGAAGAATTATCAGTGTACTGATTTTCACAGCAGGAACCCATAAAATGTGATCTGAAATGAAAATACTTTTTTTTTTTTTTGTAGAGACAGAGTCTCACTTTATGGCCCTCGGTAGAGTGCCGTGGCCTCACCCAGCTCACAGCAACCTCCAACTCCTGGGCTTAAGCAATTCTCTTGCCTCAGCCTCCCGAGTAGCTGGGACTACAAGCGCCTGCCACAACGCCTGGCTATTTTTTGTTTTTTTTTTTTTTTTTTTTTTTTTTTAATTTTTTTATTAAATCATAAGTGTATACAATGATATGGTTATGGGGCATCATACACTCACTTCATAAACCATTTGACACATTTTTATCCCAGTGGTTAACATAGCCTTTCCGGCGTTATCTCAGTTACTGTGCCAAAACATTTATATTCTACATTTACCAAGTTTCGCAAATACCCCTGTAATATGCACCACAGGTGTGATCCCACCGATTCCCCTCCCTCTACCCACCCCCCCCTTTCCCACTTCCCCCTATTGTTAAGTTGTAGCTGGGTTATAGCTTTCATGTGAGAGTCCCAAATTAGTTTCATAGTAGGGCTGTGTACATTGGATATTTTTTCTTCCATTCTTGGGATACTTTACTAAGAAGAATATGTTCCAGCTCCATCCATGTAAACATGAAAGAGGTAAAGTCTCCATCTTTCTTTAAGGCTGCATAGTATTCCATGGTATACATATACCACAATTTATTAATCCATTCGTGGATCGATGGGCACTTGGGCTTTTTCCATGACTTAGCAATTATGAATTGGGCTGCAATAAACATTCTGGTACAAATATCTTTGTTATGTTGTGATTTTTGGTCTTCTGGGTATATGCCCAGCAGAGGAATTACAGGATTGAATGGCAGATCTATTTTTAGATCTCTGAGTGTTCTCCATATATCCCTCCAAAAGGAATGTATTAATTTGCATTCCCACCAGCAGTGCAGAAGTGTTCCCTTTTCTCCGCATCCACGCCAACATCTCTGGTCTTGAGATTTTGTGATATAGGCTAGTCTCATTGGAGTTAGATGATATCTCAAAGTAGTTTTGATTTGCATTTCTCTGATGATTAAAGATGATGAGCATTTTTTCATATGTCTGAAGGCCGTGCGCCTGTCTTCTTCAGAGAAGTTTCTCTTCAAATCCCTTGCCCAGCCTGCGATGGGATCCCTTGTTTTTTTCTTGCTGATGCGTTTGAGTTCTCTGTGGATTCTGGTTATTAAACCTTTGTCAGAGTTATACCCTGCAAATATCTTCTCCCATTCTGAGGGCTGTCTGCTTGCTCTGCTTACTGTGTTCTTAGCTGTGCAGAAGCTTTTTAGTTTGATCAAGTCCCAGTAGTGTATTTTTGAAGCTGCTTCAATTGCCCGGGGGGTTTTCCTCATGAAATACTCACCCAGACCAATTTCTTCAAGGGTTTTCCCTGCATTCTCCTCTAGTATTTTTATAGTTTCATGTCTTAAGTTTAAATCTTTAATCCAATGAGAGTCTATCTTAGTTAATGGTGAAAGGTGTGGGTCTAATTTCAGTCTTCTGCAGGTTGCCAGCCAGTTCACCCAGCACCATTTGTTAAATAGGGAATCTTTTCCCCACTGAATGTTTTTAATTGGCTTGTCAAAAATCAAATAGCGGTAAGTAGCTGGATTCATCTCTTGGTTCTCTATTCTATTCCAGATATCTACTTCTCTGTTTTTGTGCCAATACCATGCTGTTTTGATCACTATCGATTTGTAGTAAAGTCTGAGGTCTGGTAGTGTGATTCCTCCTGTTTTGTTTTTATTTCTGAGTAATGTCTTGGCTATTCGAGGTTTTTTCTGATTCCATATAAAACGAAGTAATGTTTTTTCAAGATCTTTAAAATATGACAGTGGAGCTTTAATAGGGAGTGCGTTGAAATTATATATTGCTTTGGGTAGTATGGACATTTTGATAATGTTGATTCTTCCTAGCCATGAGCATGGTATGTTTTTCCATTTGTTAACATTTTCAGCTATTTCTTTTCTTAGAGTTTCATAGTTCTCTTTATAGAGATCTTTCACGTCTTTTGTTAGGTAAATTCCCAAATATTTCATCTTCTTTGGCACTACTGTGAATGGGATAGAGTCCTTAACTGCTTTTTCAATTTGACTGTTGTTGGTGTATATAAAGGCTACCGATTTATGAATGTTGATTTTGTAACCTGAGACGCTGCTGTATTCCTTGATCACTTCTAGGAGTTTTGTAGTAGAGTCCCTAGTGTTTTCCAGATACACAATCATATCATCTGCGAAGAGCGAGAGTTTGATCTCTTCTGACCCTATATGGATACCCTTGATCGCCTTTTCTTCCCTAATTGCGGTGGCTAAAACTTCCATTACAATGTTGAAAAGCAATGGAGACAATGGGCAGCCTTGTCTGGTTCCTGATCTGAGTGGAAATGATTCCAATTTAACTCCATTCAATATGATATTGGCTGTGGGTTTGCTGTAGATAGCCTCTATCAGTTTAAGAAAAGTCCCTTCTAGACCAATTTTCTTGAGTGTTCTGATCATGAAGGGATGCTGGATATTATCAAAAGCTTTTTCTGCATCAATTGAGAGAATCATATGGTCTTTGTTTTTTAATTTGTTTATGTGCTGAATTACATTTATAGATTTACGTATATTGAACCAGCCTTGAGACCCTGGGATAAAACCAACTCTGGCTATTTTTTGGTTGCAGTTCAGCAGGGGCCGGGTTTGAACCCGCCACCCTCAGTATATGGGGCCGGCGCCTTACCGACTGAGCCACAGGCGCCTCCCCTGAAATGAAAATACTTTAACTAGCCTCTTGCTATTTTTCACAAACCATTTTCTTAATTTAAAAGCTTTCTTAGGAACTAGTATCTTTTGTGGTAATGAAACATTTGAACTTCACCAATTCTTTTCATTTCACTTCAATTTTTTTTCTATTAAAGTTCAGATCAAATTATATTTGCTGCTTTTATTAAAACCATATGTATGATACAATCGAGTTTTTGTCTTTTCTACCATCTAGTCATTCTTCTGTTTAGATGTAGGAGTGACAAGTTACCCAGAATCATACACCAAATGTCTCAGGGTAGTGGGTTTTAGGGTGATTTCTTTTTTGATTATACTTTTCTGAATTGTTTGATTGTTTGAATTAAAAAATACTTACCATATTTACAAAGAAGAATAAAGTCATGTTAGTCTTTGAAATAAAAATTCTGTCCACTAAAGCCAATGAGAGATGTCAGTGGCTACTCACCGCACCCTCACTTATCTAGAACCACATTCTTACTTCCAAAAAGTTTCTCAGGAGCTGGTGTTGACAGGAAATGAGACATCACTCTGCAAAGAGAAATGGCTCTGGAGTGTGCCCTTGCCTCCTTTTCCATTAGGTGGAGCAAAGAGCTTGTTCTGTCCTTTGTGTTTTTATGTGATTCAAAAAGGGTTTTACAAAAATAGGCAGAGTCATCACTGCTCTGTGAGAGCAGATAATTTAAATTGTGCACATTTCAAAACTATGTATTTAAAAAGAAGCTTGCAGTGACAGAGTTCTTACACGCCCATGCATATGAAAGGGAATAGGAATAAAGGGTGGCATATTTCACCACCATGGAGCTGCAAGCTCAGCTCTGGGGTCAGACAGTCCCCAGTTCACAGCCAGGCTGAGCAGGTTACTATTAAACTTTTATACTTTTTGGGTGCAATGTGTTTTCAAGATGAAAATTTAACAAAGGTTTAAATTACATTCACCAAAAGAATTGAATGCAGGAAATAGGATGTCACACTAAAATCATAAGCTTTGACATTAGGGAGAATTATTTCAACGCCCAGAGATTCCTTTTATTAGTCATGTGAACTTGAGTGGATCCCTTAACCCCTCTGTTTCCTCATCTGTAAAATGGGGTGACAATAATGCCAACCACTCCTAAGGTTGTTGTTTTGCTATATACCAACATCGTTACTAAAACATTTATTGAATAATTCTGGTCCATCATTTATTTTGTTCAGAATTTTCTCATTCATCATATCTGTCAAGGAAAGCTGCCCTGCCCTTGGCAGAGTGAGGAAGTTTGAAGAGGGAGGATCACATAGGCATTGGCAATATTTTTCAAACCACAAGTCAAGGCCTGTTGACAGGTTATGAAATCAATTTTGAGGTACATAGCTAACATTATTTCAATGGAAAGGAAAAATGGTGTAAAGTGGAATGGAGAAAAACATGTAGAAAGGTTCAAATATTATGTTGTGAAACTTTTGTTGTAGTATGTTACAAACACACACGTGTAAATGTAAAGTGTATTTTTTCCCCATAGACTGGTTAAAAAATATTCTGAAAATCCCTAAGCAATGGTGATCATTTGGATGGAGAAGTTGGTCCGTAAGCTCTGACTCTATTCCTACTGTTTTTTAGTAGGTATGCACTGACTGTCAGAAATCTGTGTCTATATTGTGAAAGAGCAGGCATCCTGAAGCTTTGCCAATACCTGACAACGTTGACGTATCCTCCTCCTCAACAGGAGTCACGCTTTTGCCTTAACTTCTGTGATATGTGTTTTCTCCCTTTTCTTTTTAGCTGCTACAATTTCGGTCTACTTTGTATCCAACCCTTAAATCATAATGCTCCTGAATTCTTACCCTAAGCGCTGCTTTGTCTCCATGGAAAATCCATTCATGCCCGTGCCTTCAGTGAGCAGTTCTGTGCCATTTCTCTGAGCCCCTGGGCCCGCTGGGCATCTGCATTTGAGTATCTCAGGCTTCATCAGAACTCAGCACATTATCTTCCTTACCCACCCCACCCCCCAAATCCACTCTTCCTCAGTGTTCCTTGTCTTGGAAAATGTTACCACAGTTCCACCCTTTCTGCCCCAGACAGAAAAAGACATCATCCTTACCTCCTTCCTGTCCCTAATCTCCTGCACGCACTCAGTCACCAAGTGGGTGGGTTTTATATGTGGGTGGGAAAATGCTGGGTTTTATATGCACTCCAACCTCTTGAATGTTCCTCAGGACTCTTGATGCCTAGCAGATGTTTTATGGAAACGACAACATAATCTTTCTTCTAAGAAAAAGAAATGACTAATTGTTTATAATCCTATCTCCTAATACATCTGTCCTCATTCTTTCTACTGTCACCATCCTTGTCCAAACCACCTGCATCTTCCCCTGGACCACTGCAGTGTCCTCTCAACTGCTCCCCACGCTGCCACTCTAGCCCTGTCACCTTCTCCGCACTCCCTCCAGACATGCCTTAATCCCTTCAGGAGCCTCCCACGCAGCTCTGTCTGTTTCACTGGCTCATCCCATGTCACCCAAACTCTACATCTGAGTCCCTCCTTCCTGAAAAGGGCTAAAACTATTTCTTTCTTCCTCTTTGCTCGGAATGTTGTGTTTTTAATAAAGAAAAAGAAAATAGGTGTTATCAACCTAACCAATATTCTTTTTTAATGATTAAGCTTAGTGAGGAACTAATCGGTATCATTATTATCATCCTCACTATCACTATTGAAAATGCTGGGTTTTATATGCACTCCAACCTCTTGAATGTTCCTCAGGACTCTTGATGCCTAGCAGATGTTTTAATTATATGAAAACAACAACATAATCTTTCTTCTAAGAAAAAGAAATGACTAATTGTTTATAAAACAATCCATCAAACGGACTTTGTATATACAGGGTGGACTAAAAACTTCTGTAGATAATTCCTAGCAGAATAGATCAGACAATATGTAAAAATGGTACTGAAGCCAAAGAATAAAAATAAAATACATGCTTTCAGAATGCACCATCCACATTATAATTCACAGAATAGAAAGGTGATTACAGAAACTCTAACTCATGTTCCTGACAGCTAATGGAAAAAAAAAAATGCCAGCAGGAAAATGGATTCTTTTTTATCTCAATGACAGGCACTTTTGTTTTTCTAAAGGGAAGGTCTTCAGTTCCATTCAGTTTTATATAATGACTGGGGTTTATTTTAATTGTAAAGGGTACCTCATTATTAATTCAGAGTTTCTTTCTTAGCAGATATGGGCAAAAGAGATGGCTGAATAAATCCGAATGCAGAAATATCAATAGGACCTACTGTGATCTTTCTGCTGAAACTTCTGACTATGAGCACCAATATTATGCCAAAGTTAAAGCCATTTGGGAAACAAATTGCTCCAAATGGGCTGAAACTGGCCGATTCTATCCTTTTGTAGAAAGTAAGTAATGTGATTGCCACAATTGTTAAGCATGTATTACTATCAAACTAACCTGACCTCCTGGTTTATTGGTGTGGCTCATAAACAGGGTGCCCTAAAGGAAGATGCTTGGCTTGGGTCTGTTCTATACCAGCAGGTTGAGTGACCAGGCTAAGAAGTGTCACCTGGCTGCTTCCCAGAGTCTCATCTTTAGAGTGAAATGTTTGGGTAGATGATCTCTAAGATCTCTCCAGATCCAAAACTAATGCTAGAGGCCAATAGCATCGAATTTTGGTTTTGTTTTACTATGTATTGGAGGCTCTGTCATTTCAGGAAAAACTGAAAGATTTTTTTTTTAATGTTGTGGGTTTAAAAATCATCAACATGTGCCTGTAAGATTGTTTCAAGATAGTCGTGATCATCCAACTAAGTCCCTTCTTGATAAACTTGGTAGGGCGATGATATAATTTCCAGGTGTAATCAGAATTAAGGTGATATCTTCCTGGGGTTTGCTTTTATAATTTTGCCATCTTTTGATCTATAACTGGGCCATGAAGAACCACTCAGGGCCACACAGTGAACTCTACAAGTGCTCGCTGGGCTCTGGTGCTCTTCCAGGTCAGGGGTTAGAGAACTAGAACCCTTGGGCCAAATTTAGCCTCCCTACCCCATCTCTGTTTTTCTACAGGGGAAGAGCTAAGAATAGCATGTATTTTTTAAATAGTTTTTTTAATCAGAAAAAGTGAAAAGTACAGGAAATTCCAATTTTGATGTCTACTGTTAAATAACTTTTATTGGAACACAAGCCACACTCATGCATTTCCATAGCTGTCTATGACGGCTTCTGTGCTACAACCAGAGTAGAGTAGTTGTGACAGAGATCACTTGGACTGCAAAGCCTAAAATATGTACTGCCTGGATGTCCATCATAAAAGTTTGTTGACCCCAGTTTTAGATCATTCTAATCACATCTCTGATTTTTCCACTTATCACATCATGTTTATGTTTTTTTATCACCAACTTTTCAAGTCACGGAACAGTTCTGATTGTATTTACCATTATCGAGTACTGGTTAGCCATGTGACTAAATACAACACTCAAGCTTGCTGTTTTAGCATTGTTGTTAGGATTTGTGAAATGAATATTTCAAGATCTGGCATGACTCAGGCCCACTGTAGGACATTTTGAGGCATCTCCTGTAAGAGGGTAGGTTTTAGGGCTTTGAACTGAGTAGGATTACACTGTGGCGTCATCTGAGGTGATTTCTACATCTGAACGTGACAATATCCTTTCCCCTCCCCTTTAAGCGCAAATCGGCCCCCCAGAGGTTGCTCTGACCACTGATGAGAAGTCCATGTCTATTGTCCTGACACCTCCAGAGAAGTGGAAGAGAAGTCCAGAAGACACTTCTGTTTCCCTGCAACAGATATACTCCAATCTGAAGTATAACGTGTCCATATGCAATACTAGATCAAATAGGATGGTAAGCCTGAAACGGAATGGAATAGCCAACCTATGTACTTTTGTAGCCAATGCTAAAACAAACAGCCCTGGTGCTTTGAGTCTCTGCATATGACTCGGGGAAGACATGATATTCAAAAGAGATGCCATGAAAATTTACAGACCTGACTTCAGATTTTCTTTATAGAAACTCTCGTTAACAGGGTGTGATGTTACCGGAATGGAGAGCGATTGTGCACTTTGAGAAGTTTAGGGATAGAGTGCAGACGGGGTCTGCAAGGAAGAGAGGAGGCGGGTCCAGAGATGAAGGATAGGCTTTATTTTAAAGGAGCAGGATGGAGTCTGAACAGAAGTCAGCACCCCTCACACGGTTTCAAGGGACTTTTATTAGTGTAGTGGGAATGTGGGAGGGGGGTCATCGGAAGTGAGGGGAGTCATCTTTTCTGCAGAGTGAATGATGCTGCATCCAAGACTGATTTTAGAATCACTGCCTTCCACAGGACCTGGTAGGAGGTCCTGATGCATCCCGGGAACATAGGCTTTGCAGTATTTCAGGAGGGTGGGGAGGAGGCTGCTGTGACCATGCCATTTGGTCTCTGACCTGCTTTCTCTCACTAGCTGTCCTCCCAGGATGGCTGTACTCTTCTGTGGGTATGAGAATTTACAGGAGTATGCGAAGGGGGTTGCCGTGACCATGCCATTCGGTGTCTGGCCAACTGTCTTTCACTACCTGTCTCCCAAATAGCTATACTTTTGTCAGGGTCCTGGGGATTTCTTCCCCACACACTTGACTCTGATGGAGAGCTTTCACTTGTATAATATCCATCACTCTCCAAGAATTTAAAAAAAAAAAAATGTTACCAAGAACACAAGGCCAGGTTGAATAAAAATCCCATCCATGTGTTTGTTCAGAATTGTCCAGCTCCTGACCAGGTTCAGCTGAGCTAAAGGAAAAGGGAATATTGAAACTGTTGCTGAAAAAAAAAGTTTATAGTGACAGTGAAAGGTTAAATGGCACTCAGTCTTTCATTTCCGTCTAGAGTCATTTGTCTGGGGTGGTCCCAGAAATCTCTGGCTCTAACCACTGTTGCAACTCCCTATCCCAGTGGTCCCAATGTGTGACTAACCAGACGCTGGTGCTCACCTGGCTGGAGCCGGACACCCAGTACTGCGTCCATGTGGAGGCCTTCGTCCCAGGGCTCCCCCGCCCTGCCCGGCCTTCAGAGAAGCAGTGTGTCAGGACCTTGAAAGGTAAGCTTGAGAAAACTCAGCCGGTCTGAGGAAGGAAATCTACCGAGACTAGAAGGAAGGAGAGCAATTTAGACAAGGTTTTTACAAACGCACGTCTAATAGAAACAAGTTGAGGCAAAGACAGAAAGGATTATCACCAGAAGTGATTGAGCAGCCTGGGACTCTGCCACTGAGCCTGGCGGCTGCTGGGAAGTGTTCTCACCCCCGCAGAGATCTGCCAGTGCGGGTCCTGGAGTCCACGGCCAGCAATCCTCCCACAGCCACGCGGCCACCTGCCTTGTGCAATAACAAGAACTTTGACTCACATCTTTTTCTTCTTTGGAGTCGCAATCACTCTGTTCAGTAGAAGTTCTGTGTGGTCTTCAAGACCATCGGACAGTTGTATTTTTAGAAGCAAAAACACTGTAAAATGGAATTTTTTTTGCTGCTCCTTAGGAATCTTAATTACAGGCTTTTCCAGTTGCACTCAGACCCCCGTCCGGACCTGGCACGGAAGCCTGGGATCAGCGGATCTGGGGTCACGCCCTTCCCCTCACAGCTGCTTCTCTCTCCTTCATCTGTCTCCTCATCATCTTCTGCACTGAGGCGCTGGGAAGTGGTGGTTGAAGATACTCACTGCTGTTAGGGGATGTCGAGTCGTGAGCTTCCCGGTTTTTTGTTTGTTTGTTTGTTTGTTTTTGCAGTTTTGGCTGGAGCTGGGATTGAACCCACCACCCCTGGTATATTGGGCTGGTGCCCTATTCCTTGAGCCACAGGTACCACTCGAGCTTCTCGCTTTTTAAAGGAGCAAGCCACATTGTCCTCACTGTCAAATGTGTCAGGCTTGACATACTTGATAGAGATTAATGAAGTATCATGAGAGTAACAGGGTTCCTGAAAAACTTCTTCAATTTGGAGTCCAGTCTTCATCACACGGAAAGCAAAGTTATTCCCATTTAGTGAATTTGCCTTTCACTGGAGATACACAATATTTTAATTTTAAAACAAAAATAATTTGTTTGTAGAAGATTCTCATTTCCCCAACTTTATTTGTCCTTTCAGTTTTCAGAAATTTGAATTAAAAAAATTATATGCCTTTTGGAAGGTCTACATTTTTATAAGTAATAACTAAAATCTATTTCTTCTTTGGTTGTTGAGGTTAAATTTGAAGAAGACAGTATCTCCATCTTCAACACTATAATTTCTGCTTTGGTGTCTGTACTTTCCAGCAGCCTTGACTGCACTTTCAGAACCTTTCTCTTGGGTCAGGCGCAGTGGCTCAAGCCTGTAATCCTAGCACTCTGGGAGGCTGAGGCAGGTGGATTGCCTGAGCTCAGGGGTTCAAGACCAGCCTGAGCAAAAGTGAGACCCTGTCTCTAAAAATAGGTGGGCATTGCAGCAGGTGCCTATAGTCCCAATTACTTGGGAGGCTGAGGCAAGAGAATCACTTGAGCCCAAGAGTTTGAGGTTGCTATGAGGTGTAATGTCACAGCATTCTACCGAGGGCAACAAAGTGAGGCTCTGTCTCAAAAAAAAGAAAAGAAAAACTTCCTCTTTAAAATCTTCAGATTTCATTACTTCAGCCATAATGAATCCCTTTTCAAAATCTGTGTGAATCTTTCTTGCAGCCTAAGGAGCCTTCATCCCCTTCCTCATGAAGTCCAGGCATGCACTTCATCTGGGCCTGCAGTGAAAAAATATTCTAGTTGGAGTGCCGCAAACCTAGCCTTAATGACCCTTGGCAAAGCACTTTGTGTCATATTCGCTTCTGTCCCTCCTCAGCATTCAATTCTTGCAACTTGAGTTCCAAGGCCCCACTAAAAGGAATGAGTAAGGCACCTGGGTCATACTTGTCCACCCACTCATTAATTTTTATCAACGATTTGTTTCTCTTTCTAATGTAGTCTTTTTGCAGAAAGATTAACCAAGTAGACCATTGGTTTTGAAGTAAAAAACAAGTGTTTATTCAATACTTCGGTCTCTTTTGTCATACCAGTCATGATAGAAGCAAATAGCTTTCTTCTGATCTATAACCCAGGATTTGACTTCGCACATTATATCATACTCAGGTTTTAGTTTTTATCTCCTCTCACAGTCTCCTTTTCTTATTTATCTATAATGGGCCAAATCATTGCCTTGTTTTTAAGCTAAAGCTCTTCAAGTATTATTTCTACCCTGTTTCCCTGAAAATAAGACATCCTCCGAAAATAAGACCCACTTACAGGAAAGATAAGACGTCCCCTGAAAATAAGACCTAGCGCATCTTTGGGAGCACACCTTAAAATAAGACACTGTCTTATTTTTGGGGAAACAGGGTATATCTCAAATAGGATCTACACTTCCTTCAACACTTGTGATCTCATCATCTTCGAAAGCCCTTGTTTCAAAAGATGAAAGATCCCATCACAGGCACTAACATGAGATAAAAAAGCATTTTTTCCCAGGCCCTGCCCACTGTGAGCTCCTTTCACAAGACCAGCAATATCCACCACATTTAGAAAGGCAGGAATTTTACTTACTGGTTTGTGGCACTGGCAAGAAAGTCAAGCCTTTCGTTTGGCACAGGTTCCCTGCTCTCATTAGGATCAATAGTGCAGAATGGGAAGTTTTCTGCTGAAGCCTATTGGTTAATACATTGAAGAAGGTAGATTTCCCAAAATTTGGCAATCTAACAATACCAATTTTCAGTGAAGTTCCAAATTTCCAAAGATCGGGGTGGTTTAATTCCATCACCTCCCTTTTTGGGGGGCATTGTGCTCGGTGTGGCCATGACACAGGGTCCCAGCAGCAGCAGCAAGAGATGGGTCCTACAGGTAGCTGGAGGCAGGAAGGAAGAGAATTGGTTTATTTTAAGGAGTAGCCTCACATGACTGTGGAGGCTGCCACACACAAAATTTGTAGGGTGGGCAGGCTGCCGACCTAAAAAAGAGCTGATATTGCATTCTGTGTCCAAATGCAGTCTACTGGCAACATGCCCTTTTCCTCAGGGTCATCAGTCTTTTCTTCTTTATTAAAGTCGTCTATTGATAGGATGAAGCCCACACATTATAGATGGCAATCAACTTTACTCTGTCAGGAACCAGCTCCAACTAAGCTATGGGTTCCCTCCCAGTGGCTTGGCAGAAATGAAAGGACAAAGGAAAAATTAAGAGACAAGAAGCAAGAGAAAGTTTAAGAGATAGCTGGGCCAGGAGACCGCATGCCTTCTTCACAAGGACAGCACAGCATGCAGTATCCTGTTCCTGGCTAGCTCCATTTTTACTTCTTATACCATTGTTTTAATCATAAATCTTATGAGGGAAAGGCAAACAATGGCACTTGCATTTTTCTACCTAAACTATTTCTTTAACTACATTAATTGGATAGATTTACTTTTTACTTATATTGGTCTAAGTTATTTATGATCTTTAACACAAGCAGAACATAGAACCATGAAAGCAATCCAAGAGCAGGATGTCAGAGAAGACCCCAATGAGGCCACACTCACAAATCACAGGAGTGACAATTAATACTCAGGAAGCTTTTTGCTCAGACAGACACATGTGGTCATTCCAAGGTGGCAGAAGAAAAGAGATATTTTATATCTTCATCTGGTCTGGAGCAAATCTTGCCATCTTTAGCAAAGTTTAAACATTCTGCATAACTAACTCCACAAAAGCACTCATTCTCCCAGAGTGAGTAGCCCTGCCCACAGGGCCAGCCTCACCTGTTTAGAGACCTCTGGGCTGAGATAGGGGTGAAGTTTAAGCCAGACTCTTCCTGAGTTTTAAAGGCACCAAGCCTCCGGGAGCACTAGGTTTAGGGTTCCTCAACTCCACTTCTGTCCTGTTTCTGTTTTCCTTTGCCCATCCTCTGCAATCATTTTCTTAATTCAATTCCTAACTTATAACTAATACTTGAATATTGGTTTTAAGTTTATTAAATCATTATTGCTAGCAATGCAAGCACATCAAGATATGACTCTTCCCTTATGTACTCCCACTTGTTCCCACATTAGTCAAAATCTATTGATTTAAATGTTAATCTCATTTAAAAACATATCTTCACAGAAACATCTAGAATAATGATTGGCCAAATAACTGGGTACCGTGGCCTAGCCAAGTTGTCACATAAAGTTAAGCATCACAGGGTGGCGCCTGTGGCTCAGTCGGTAGGGCGCCGGCCCCATATGCTGAGGGTGGCGGGTTCAAGCCTGGCCCCGGCCAAATTGCAGCCAGGAAACGGCCGGGCATTGTGGCGGGCGCCTGTAGTCCCAGCTACTCAGGAGGCTGAGGCAAGAGAATCACTTAAGCCCAGGAGTTGGAGGTTGCTGTGAGCTGTGTGATGCCACGGCACTCTACCGAGGGCCATAGAGTGAGACTCTGTCTCTACAAAAAAAAAAAAAAAAAGTTAAGCATCACAACTTCCAAGCACATCATACATAGTAGCTTAACAAACATAAGTTAGTCACAAGGAGCTCTGGTCATCAGCTATATAGTCTGATCAATGGTGGGTCAGGGCTATATTTCTTCAAAACTATCCCCAGCTCTTTCCATTTCTCTGTGGACTTTTGCCCATCATGAGCCTACATCATGAGCAAGACTGAGAATGGTGGTAACCGCCATTCTTAGCACACCGATCCAGCCACCTCCCTACCCACATACCCCAAGCTCCAGCCCTACCCAAGAAGTCTGGCAAACCAATGTAAGAATAGTTTTGTGATTCACATAAAAGGTGACATCGCACATTTTTGTACCCCGTTGAATATATGGGGAAGACTGAGTCAAATGAGTGGTGTGGAAAAGTGGGGTGCTTCAACGGGATTTTCACAAGAGGGTTTTGGTGTTTGGTTAGAAGTGCTGTGAGTGCCCTGAATATCAGGCACCCTTTCCTTTAAATGGCCAGAGCAGTATGAAGCTCAGAACAGGTATAAACTGGTTACCTGGAATACCTACTGACTTGGAGTGCTGATGCATCCTACCGTAAAGGTTTGATGTATATCCAGATGATTCCTTAAGACCATCTATTGGCAGAAAAAAGTAATAATTCCGAGACCTCCCCATAGCATTTAGCTTAAGCTTATCAACATAAAAGTGAGAAAACTGAGTTCTTAAATGTGAGCGATCTGCCCAAACCCAGTTTTCTCCCACCACACCAAATCACAACTCTCCAACCCCTAATCTATTTTTTTTTTTTTTTTTTTGCAGATCCATCTTCAGAGTTCAAAGTTAAAATCATCTTCTGGTATGTTTTGCCCATATCTGTTACAGTGTTTCTTTTTTCTGTGATGGGCTATTCCATCTACCGATATATTCACGTTGGCAAAGAGAGACACCCAGCAAATTTGGTGAGTGCTCAGTAGCAAGAACTTTATATTATATTAGATCGTATATCACATCATTTATATTATAACACACCTGGGGGAGGATAGAAGAGAAGGCTCTAGAACAGATATAGTTCCAATTAATTTAAATGGTGAATTATAAAACACTTTCTGGACTGGCTCACTAACATAACCAAAAATAAAGACTCCAAAGCTTTGAAAAGATTTTATTTAATGATCCTTTTAGAAATTCATGTGTAGTTGGGAACTAGAATTTCTAATAATACGTGAAGGCTGAGAGCAGGTACTAGGGACTCTAAGGGTACACGAAGCCCCCAACCCCCTTCATGGGGGCTCAGTTCTCAGTTACCAGAGCTTGGTAATAAGAGGTGAGTAGGAGTTAGGACACTTGGTGCAGTCAGACAAAACAGTAGGGGCAGAGGTGGGTGGAAATGCATGGCCCTGCTTCACCCTGAGGCTCCTGGTGAGGGAGCGGGTGGTGGAGGGTCCGGAGTGGAAGAGCTGGGAGCCATCCTAAGGGGCCAGGGATTTAGTCTGCTGGCAAAGAGAAATTTACACAGGGCTCTAAATTGGGAGTGTCACAGTCAATATTGAGGTTAGGTCTAACTAGATATAAACTCCAGGACAACTTTGGGGAAGTAAGGCTAGAAACAAGAATAGCAGCTAGAGGACCGTGACAGTTACCTAAGGGAGAGAAGGTAAGGAGCACAGCCAGGACTTAATCATTCATGGCAAGGAGCAAGAACGTAGAAGGAATAAACCTGGTATTATGGAATCATCTGCTGAATGGTTCCCAAGGGCTGAGCATATTCATTTAAACAATGAAAGCTATTTCCTTGGGAACTGTTAGTATGTTCATGTGCACACAATAACAGACACCGGCTCCCGTCCATGCCTTTGTAGATTTTTCTGCCGGCATTTCTGCCTGATTCTGCCTCTGTTTCAGAGTTGGCTTCTTAGTGGCATCCCATTTCCTGGGAGGGAAATTCACAGTAGAATCAACTCCCTGCGATTTTTTTGAAACCAGAAATTTTATAAAAGAGAGAGGCTGAGGGTCCTATTTTGTAATGTTAAGTGAAATTACGTGGTAGAGTGACAACGAGGATTGTAACGTACCCGTAACTGACACTCACTTAGATGACAGGCATCTTCCATAGACCCAGCAGTATTTCAGTCTCAGTGGGGCTTCCTCCCTGACTTGGTATCTGCCATTAACCAGCAGATGAATTTCCTTTTTTGGCCTTATTACAGCATGATTGGAATGGTGTAGGGGGTAAAACAATCCCTACTCATGTGTTTCTCTCCCTTTCTACATGCTATTTTCAAGCCCATCCACATTTCACGTCCACAGTATATCCCCAAAAAGGGCTAATAGCCCAGGCAAGCACCGCTCATTGACAAGGGCACTGTAAACAAGAAAGGCATTTCACAACCTCACTCTCGTCTTGGCTGCTCTTCATGTGACCAGGACTCTGACTTCACAGAATTAAAACATCTCAAGGAATTAAGATGGAGGCACGCCCCATCCTCCATCTGAGAAACACTCACCCAGGGAGCCGCTTTTCACTGCAGTGGACCTTGTGTGGGTCTTGGCTGTCTGGCCTCCTAATGAGAGAGGTTTTTCTATATATTCCAGGCACAACTTTCATTTTCATGAGTTGGTAAGGGTAGACAGATCTTTATAACTATCTGGAGATGCTATATTCTACCTAACAGTTGTTTTGAATGTTTCTCTGAAGTGAAAAGGTAAAAAAACTGCTCTCTTTTCTCATTGTAGATTTTGATTTATGGAAATGAATTTGACAAAAGATTCTTTGTGCCTGCTGAAAAAATCGTGATTAACTTCATCAGCCTCAGTATTTTGGATGATTCTAAAATTTCTCAAAAGGATACAGGTTTACTGGGAAAAAGCATCAGTGATGTATCCAACCTTAATGACCCCAAGCCCAGCAGGAACCCTGAGCCGCCTCAGGGGGAAGAGGAGGTGAAGCACTTAGGGTATGCTTCGCATTTGGTGGAAATTCTCTGCGACTCTGAGGAAAACACCAAAGGTCCTTCCCACTCCCAGCAGGAGGCATTCAGCAGAGCAATACCCACCGAGAAAAGGGACCTAGAATATGAATATGATGTAAGAACCGCTGGCATTTCTGTGGGGTCTGAAGATCCAGAGCTCAGCTTGCAGCAGGTGGTTTCCAGCCAGGGAAGCTTATGTGAGCATCGGGCAGCTCTGGCAAAATTGGACCCACCAACATCACTGTACTCACGTGCCCCTCAGCTCCGAGACTTACGCTCCCAGGCACAGGAGCACACAGACTCAGAAGAGGAGCCTGAGGAAGAGCCATCAGCGACACTGGTCGATTGGGACCCTCGGACTGGCAGGCTGTATATATCTTCCCTGTCTAGCTCCGACCAGGACTCAGGCTGTGAGCACCCTGAGAATGACCGGCTGGCAGAGGAGGGCCTGTTAGCCAGGCTCTATAAGGCTCAGGCTCCAGACAAGCCACCGGAAGAAAATGAAACCTATCTCCTGCAATTTAAGGAGGAATGGGGTTTATATATACAAATGGAGAACTAAAACCAAACCCTCCCTTGGCCAGCACCCTCACGTGATGAGGCATGGGCGTGCCAACAAAATGAGGGACCCAACAAGATAGTACCTATCTGGGATAAAAGAAGTTTATTCACACTTCTCAGTGTTCATGAGAATTACTTATTTTCTATGCTCACAGCTCTTGTCTGGTCTTGCCGCCCCCAAGGGTTGGTTCAAGTACATGGGCCTCTTGTAATGGCAGGGCTGGGAGGCACCTGGAGTGCTGTGGTTGGCCTGTTTTATTATACAGAGGAAGCAATTAATAGATGTTTGCCCAATTGGGTGCAGAATTTATTTAGGTGGGTTCGTTATTTTCCTACAAGCAGACTTCTACCATTGTTTTCTGGTTATGTACCATGTGTATATAGCATTGTAAAAATATTTCATAATAATCATATACATGCTACTATTTCAGAATTTGGTTATTGTGAGAATGAAGCGATGCTTAAAACATACACACCTATGACCACTTATCACCACTAGGTTGGTGGTAAGTTGGTCACCTGTGAAGACCTCACCCCCCTATTCAACCCTAATAATCCACATGTAGAGTGAATAAACCAGGCACAGGCCTTCAGGCTATCTCACACTTTTGCCTCATGTAAGAGGTCAAATTGAATATGAGTAGTCCTGGAGTAGAAACATAAATTATTATTTTGTAGTCAGAAAAATGCCCTCTCAATAATTTAGCAACAGCTTCCTCCAATTTAATCTAAAAGAAAATGCCATCATTTTACTGTGGAAATGTGTTTTCAAAAAGATATTCTGTAAAGTAAAAAGTTGTTCAACAGTTGAAGTACTGTGTTATCATTATACTGTTAAATAGTCTATTAGAGTGGGGGGTACGACAAAGACTTTTGAATATATATGAATATCTCTGTCCACATAGTATTAAAATCAATAAATAAACACAGAACATACAAAAGAAATAGATGAATATGTGAGGTAAAGTTTATTAAAATTTGATACAATTTACTGTGGTAACTAAAGCATACCATGAAAGAACACCTTTCTAGTTGAATTCTAGTAACTGTTCCTATCTCCTTTACCACTTGTTAAGAGAATTAAATTCTGCAGTCACACTGGATTAAAATAGGATAGAATCTTTTAAGGTGAGTCATATAAAATTGCTTACAGTTGGCTGTTTTTAATCTGCAGAAACAGCAACTTCATATGGTTTTGCCATAATATCTATCTGTTTCAGTCACAGACCTACAATCTATTGATGCTCTTTCAGGAAAACAGACATCCACATTTCCTTATTTATATTTTTGGCACAGACAGACAACCCTGGTAGGAGAGAGGGTTTCTGGGGTCATGATCTTTTGCAGTTGTCTACAAAATCTGAACTGTTTTGGAGCTACCAGTTTCATTTGGAAAATAATTACATTAATCAGAGTGTTCTGTTCTTCTCAATCTTTATACAAATGATTCTGCCAGTTTTGAATACCAAATTTATAAAACTATCTATAAAAGAAGTTCAGGTCTACGGCCCTACCACCCTGAACCCGCCCGATCTTATCTAAAAGAAGTTCAGGAGTAGAAAAGAATGAGTTGTAATTAAGAGCAAAGGAAAATAAAATGATGGATGAAACTTTGGCCTGTTAATTTCATTCACAAAATTTTCATCGAACAACTACTGCACCCTTCAGTGTCCTCACCTGGCAAATAGAAATATCAACTTTGTTGGGGTTGTTTTGAGGGTTAAAAGAGTTAGACAAGTGATTTCCAACCTATGTGTCAGGGCACCCTGGTATACTGTGAGAGGATCTTAGGTTTGCCTCAAAAATTTTTAAAGACCATTAATTAAATTATTTTTGAAAGAAGTTCAAAGCACAGTAAGTATATTCCTTTTTTTACTCTTTTTTTCTGATCAATGTAATTTATGTCTGCCACGGAAGAATAGCTATAGGTTCAAGTGTGCTGTGAGTTAAAAAAAAAAAAAAAAAAAAAGGTTGAAAAACACTGAATTAGACTGTGGAAGACACTTAGAACAGTGATTGGTACCTACTGAATACTCCATGTTTGGTACCATCATAAACTGCCAGACAACCTGCTTAGTCCCAGAACGGGAAGCCAGCTAGACTAATGACTACTTTTTTTTTTTTTTTTTGACATATGACTATTTTGATTCAAAGGCAGACCTTGCCTAACTTTATTTTTCTTACCTGAAAGTACAATAGTAATTTGCTTCCTACTTGCCTTCATGATTGAAATGTTTCAATGGTTGAACCACATTTTCTGGCTTTGTAAAAGGGAGTCTAATTCTGGGTTGCATTTACATCTGTCATTCCAAGCACATCAGGAATGTCGAGCTTTTCTCTAATTTTGCTGCTTCTGTACTTTGTCACACACACATACACACACGTGCATATGTATTCAAACATGAGCATACAATTCGTATTTCTTGTGGGGGAGGGGTCAGTTTCTTAGATGCCATGTGTCTGGGGCCAGACTTCACCAGCTCCAAGAAACTGTCCCCTGATCCTCTTCAGATTTCATCCCTAGGCCTGAGATTCAAAGGCAGCAGAGAAGTGGAAATTTCAGAGTCTCTGACAAGTGCTGTATCCAGGGGTTCTGCATCCATGGATTCAACCAGCCACAGATCAAAACTATTCAAAGAAAAAATATCCACAAAGTTCCAAAAAATGAAACTTGAATTTGCCTTCCACTATAATGAGGTGATGTACAGGCAATGTATTAGATATTACAAGCAATTGAGAGATGACTTAAAGCATATGGGAGGCCAGCTAGGGTAGCTTATACCTGTAACCTCAGCAGTTT
Organism: Nycticebus coucang; assembly: GCF_027406575.1. NCBI lineage: Eukaryota > Metazoa > Chordata > Mammalia > Primates > Lorisidae > Nycticebus > Nycticebus coucang. The sequence continues at coordinate 113,956,890 of NC_069784.1, read as the reverse complement.
GAGTGGCCGAAGTTCGAGGATGGCTCGGAACAAGGAGTCTGAAACCAGCTGGGGCAACATAGCAAGAGGCTATCTCTTTAAAAAAAAAAATTTATCTGGGGTAGTTTTGTGTGTCTCTAGTCCCCACTACTTGGAAGGCTGAAGGAGGAGGATCCCTTGCGCCCAGGAGTTTGAGGTTGCAGCGAGTTATGATAACAGCACTTCAGTCCAGCCTGGGAGACAGAGTGAGAGCGTAGGAAGGAAGGAAGGGAGAGAGGGAGGGAGGGAAGGGAGGAAAATAGGAATATTTGCTATCTGCAATTACTATGCCACTATGCCATTTTATAAAAGGGACTTGAACGTCCATGGATTTTGGTATCCTGGGGGTTCTGGAACTCCACGCGTACCAGAGGACAACTATACTATTTATCCTATCACTGATTATTCCCAGGATTTTACATACCACTTCCATATTAAGTTTTCCTCATGAAAACATGTTAGTGGCTCTATTTCCACACCGTCAACAACTGGTGAATAAAAATATTACAACTATGAAATGGATGACAACCTGGTATTACCTTTTGTCCCTGGAAAGAAGTGCGGGAGGTAAACTTGTCCTTGCAGCTTGGAAAATGGGAATGATCTGGGATGCTCAGGTTGAGCTCAACTGGAAGGGAATCGCTATGGAGAAAAGCTGTTTGTGCAGCTCGGAGCACAGGTCTGCCCAGCATGGTAAATCTAATAAGAACAATAAACAGAGGACTTGATCGTCACGGATGGGTGCACCTGGGTCATAAGTCAAACTCTCTCTGGCCCACACATCACCATCCTCACATCTTGCAGATGAATTTTTGCTAAATTATCTTAGAAGAACTATTTTTCTCTATTTCCTTTTTAATTCCCCGCATCATGTCTTCCATAAATCTTCTATCTACAGTTTTTTTCAAAGACTTTGCTCAAATTATGTGCCTATATTTTTTAAATAGTGTGATGATTGTATTTTAACAGTAAATTTTTTTATTATAGAGGACATATATTAGGATAGATACACAGATACTCATTGCAGACTAACTAGAAATAAATGAGGTAGGAAAAGAAAAATTACTCAGAATTTAACCACTGCAAACATATTAGAATAGAAAAATGATTCTCAACCAAGGGAAATTTTGTCCCCCAGGGGACATTTGGCTATGTTTGGAGACTTGTTTGTCGTGACCCAGAGGTTGGGTCCTCCTAGTGTCTAGTGGAGACCAGGAATTCACAGTGAGCAAGGATGCTATGGACCTTCCCATCTGTCCACCATGTCTACATGCTTCACAAGGCCCTGAGCTCAAAATTAGCATGAGTTTATTACAATTGCACACAGCAGTTAATAAGTTAAAATAGTACCTAACACAAAATAAGTGCTCAATAAATGTCAACTGCTTTTTTTTTTTAAGGTCTACATTTTTTTTTATTATTAAATCATAGCTGTGTACATTAATGCGATCATGGGGCACCATACACTGGTTTTATATACCATTTGACATATTTTCATCACACTGGTTAACATAGCCTTCCTGGCATTTTCTTAGTTATTGTGTTAAGACATTTATATTCTGCAATGTCAGCACCTTTTTTAAAAGTACCAGAAAGCATGTGTTAGAAAGTTCATAGGATCATTGTTCATTTTTTCAAAATCTAGAAAGAGCGCAAATGCTTATATGCAGGAAAAAGCTTGGCAGCATGAATGAATCTCACAAACATAACATGGAGCAAAAAGAGGGATTCCTACCAGAATATACGTATTATAGAGGACAATTCCACTTTTATAAGTTCCCCAAACATGCAAAATTAAACACTATACCTGAGAGTGACAAAAAAAATGTATACACATTTTAAGTGATCTCTTGGAAGTAAGATCGATCGCTCCCACAAAGTGTAGGAATTGTGGGTAAAGCGGCTGTGCGTGGCATGTCTAGTTACAGTTGATCAGTAACAGTATTTCCAATTCAACTTTGAAAAGTAATACTTGGGTAACTCTTAAAGTGTTTTTGGTACCCTCTTTATTGTTAGGGATATATACATATAGGGTAAAACTATAAAGACAGACAGGGTAACGATGAAGTTCAGAGTTATTTTTCCACCTTGGGAACCAGGACAGAGCAGGAAGGAGCCCATTGGAATTGGCAATGGTCTCCTAAAACAGTGGTAGAAACAAGGGTATTCCTCTGGTCATTCTTCTTTAACCTGAGCATGTATATTATGTATGCCCTAAAACATGTGGCAGGTATATTTAATTAAGCAAAACAATAATGCAATGCCAAAGCCCCTGAATTTTAGTGTTATTGACCTGGGTTCCCTATTCAGTATAAGTTTTGTGATATTGCTCAAGGCATTTGGAATCATGAGGACTGTTTTGCATTTTCCCTTGGAAGTCAGAAACTAGTATATTAGTGGTCATACTCTGTTTGCAAGGCTTCTTAAGTTTCCAAAGTTTCAACGAAGTCTAAAATTGTGATCAGAAAAGAGTTGTTAACAAATTGAGTTAATTGAGTTTCACTACTGAAGGGCATGAGCTTAAAATCTTGGCTTTGCTGAAACCTGTCATTATTTAAAAAAAAAAAAAACCTGTCCCTGGCAGGAAATGCAGAGAACATGTGATTCACACAAACTTCTGAAATTGCAAGCTCCTTTTTCCTCTTCACAGGAAATGTGAAGTAAGTACAATGAGTTAATAAGTAACAAGATCTCCCGCAGGCCCGCAGACAGGCCCACTGACAAAAATTATATGGAAGAGAAAATCCCTTTTTGACAAAGCAGCTAACACTTGATTTCTGCTAACTGGTTTTAGCATGCAGGGAGGAAGGATTAGAGATTTAGAATGTTCCGCCTTTACACTTTAGCTAAATGCTTCTTTCTAAGCTTGCTTTGGTTACAAATGCTTAGTGACCATCAGCAAACAGAGAATGTTTGCTTTTCCTAAGGAGCATATTTTCCGCCAGCTTGTTGTCACCAGCTTCCAAAATGAAAAATTTGTGAAATTACAGATTTAAACACCACATCTACATAGAAACACTTTTAATCCAGACTTTAAACATTTAACCTCGGGGGTGGGGGGTGTATAAAAGTACAAACAGAAATATAATTAAGACATTTGTATAAACTGAAGTATAATTAAGTATAATTAATGTTTCTTGTGAGCAACCCACGTCCACGAAACCAGGATAAATACCAGGAGTGCTGTGTTCATTCTGAGCATCACATTTTAACAAGGGCTTATAGCCAACCAGAAAATAACGTGAAGGGGGTCTGTACTCCAAGACATAAGAGGAAGTGCAGAGAGAGAGAACCCAGGATTTAGCCCTGACAGCCTGGGCAGGATTTTCCTGTGAATGTTGCTTCAGAGAATGGATTTAGGGGGTTCAGTTTTGAGCAAAGAAGGCTTCCTATAATTAAATGACAGCTATAAATTCTTAACCGTATAAGGTACTGGAATTTTATCCCCAGAAGGGTTTAAGCACAGGCTAGTTTCCGCCAAAATTTTTGCAGATTCCTCCATGAAGCTGGGAGTTGGAATAAATGGTCTCTAAACATCCCCTCTACCTCTAAATGTCTAACGTGCAGTATGGAAAAACAGTATTCGAAATCATCTTTATTTCCACCCCTTTTCCTCCTTTTTCTTCCAGGCAATTTACTAGCTTGTAATTCATTTCTGTTGTTCATAAATTGCCATACGCTTGTCCTTTGTTTCAGCTAAGAGGAGTCATGGAGTGCCTTTCCTTGACTATGACACAGCTGAGGAATTGGCACCAGATTGATAGCTCTGAGTTCTCATCCCTGCAAGAAATGAGTTTGAGTTTAGAAATGTCATCTTTCCCAGGCAGCACCTGTGGCTCAGTGGGAAGGGCACCAGCCCCATATACTGAGGGTGGCAGGTTCGAACTCGGCCCCCAGCCAGCTAAAACAGCAGTGACAACTGCAACAAAAAATAGCCAGGCATTGTGGCGGGCACCCATAGTCCCAGCTTCTTGGGAGACTGAGGCAAGAGAATCACCTAAGCCCAAGAGTTGGAGGTTGCTGTGAGCTATGATACCACAGCACTCTACTGAGAATGACAAAATGAGACTGTCTCCAAAAAAAAAAAAAAAAAAAAGAAGTGTCATCTTTCCCCATCCCTTTTTCTTTTTATTTATTTATTTATTTTTATTGTTAAATCATAGCTACGTACATTAGTGCAATCAAGGGGTACAACGTGCTGGTTTCATATACAATCTGAAATAATCTCATCAAACTGTTCAACATAGCCTTCATGGCATTTTCTTAGTTATTGTATGTAGACATTTGTATTCTGCATTTAATAAGTTTCGCCTGTACCCATTCTAATGCACCGTAGGTGTGGCCCCACCTATTACCTTCCCTCCACCCTAACTTCCCACCTCCTTTCCCATCCCTTGGCCCTTTCCCCATATTCTTATGCTATAATTAGGTTATAGCCTTCATGTGAAAGCTATAAATTAGCTCCATAGTAGGGCTGAGTACATTGGATACTTTTTCTTCCATTCCTGAGATACTTTGCTAAGAAGAATATGTTCCAGCTCCATCCATGTAAACATGAAAGAGGTAAAGTCTCCATCTTTCTTTAAGGCTGCATAGTATTCCATGGTATACATGTACCACAGTTTGCTAGTCCATTCATGGGTTGATGGGCACTTGGGCTTCTTCCATGACTTAGCGATTATGAATTGGGCTGCAATAAACATTCTGGTACAGATGTCTTTGTTATATTGTGATTTTTGGTCTTCTGGATACATACCTAGTAGAGGAATTATAGGACCGAATGGCAGGTCTATTTTTAGATCTCTAAGTATTCTCCAAACATCCTTCCAGAAGGAATGTATTAGTGTGCATTCCCACCAGCAGTGTAGAAGTGTGCCCTTTTCTCCACATCCACACCAACATCTCTGGTTTTGGGATTTTGTTATGTGGGCTACTCTTACTGGGGTTAGGTGATATCTCAAAGTAGTTTCGATTTGCATTTTTCTGATGATTAAGGATGATGAGTTTTTCATGTGTTTGTAGATCGTGCGTCTGTCTTTAGAGAAGTTTCTCTTCAAGTCCTTTGCCCACCCTGAGATGGGATCACTTGTTCTTTTCTTGCTAATACGTTTGAGTTCTCTGTGGATTCTGGTTATTAAACCTTTGTCACAGGTATAACCTGCAAATATTTTCTCCCATTCTGAGGGCTGTCTGCTTGCTTTACTTACTATGTTCTTGGCTGTGCAGAAGCTTTTTAGTTTGATCAGGTCCCAGTAATGTATTTTTGATACTGTTTCAGTTGCCTGGGGAGTCCTCCTCATAAAATATTCACCCAGGTCGATTCCTTCAAGAGTTTTCCCTGCACTTTCTTCAAGTATTTTTATAGTTTCATGTCTTCAGTTTAAATCTTTTATCCAGTGAGAGTCTATCTTAGTTAATGGTGAAAGGTGTGGGTCCAGTTTCAATCTTCTACAGGTTGCCAGCCAGTTCACCCAGCACCATTTGTTAAATAGGGAATCTTTTCCCCTATTTTAATGGGGAATGTTTTTAATTGGCTTGTCAAAGATCAAATAACGGTAAGTAGCTGGATTCATCTCTTGGTTCTCTATTCTGTTCCAGACATCTACCTCTGTTTTTGTGCCAGTACCATGCTGTTTTGATCACTATCGATTTATAGTACAGTCTCAGGTCTGGTAGCGTGATTCCTCCTGCTGTGTTTTTATTGCTGAGTAATGTTTTGGCTATTTGAGGATTTTTCTGATTCCATATAAAACGAAGTATTTTTTCAAGGTCTTTAAACATGACAATGGAGCTTTAATAGGAATTGCATTAAAATTATGTATTGCTTTGGGTAGTATAAACATTTTAACAATGTTGATTCTTCCCAGCCATGAGCATGGTATGTTTTTCCATTTGTTAACATCTTCAGCTATTTCCTTTCTTAAAGTTTCATAGTTCTCTTTATAGTGATCTTTCACATCTTTTGCTAGATATACTTCCAAATATGTCATCTTCTTTGGCACTACTGTGAAGGAATAGAGTCCTTGACTGTTTTTTTGGCTTGGTTATTGTTGGTATATATAAAGGCTACAGATTTATGGGTGTTGACTTTGTAGCCTGAGATGTGGCTGTATTCCTTGATCATGTCTAAAAGTTTTCTAGCAGAATCCCTAGTGTTTTCTAGATATACGATCATGTCATCTGCAAAGAGTGAAAGTTTGATCTCTTCTGACCCTATGTGGATACCCTTGATCACCTTTTTGTCCCTAATTGCAATGGCTAAAACTTCCATTACACTGTTAAAGAGCAATGAAGACAATGGGCAACCTTGCCTGGTTCCTGATCTAAGTGGAAATGATTCAATTTAACTCCATTCAATATGATATTGGCTGTGGGTTTGCTGTAGATGGTTTCTATTAGTTTAAGAAATGTCCCTTCTATATTGATTTTCTTAAGTGTTCTGATCATGAAGGGATGCTGGATATTATCAAAAGCTTTTTCTGCATCAATCGAGAGAATCATATGGTCTTTATTTTTTAGTTTATGTGCTGAATTACATTTATAGATTTACATATGTTTAACCAGCCTTCAGACCCTGAAATAAATCCCACTTGGTCATGGTGTATAATTTTTTTGATGTGTTGTTGGATTCTGTTTGTTAGGATCTTATTGAATATTTTTGCATCAATATTCATTAGTGATATTGGTCTATAATTTTTTCTTCTTGGGTCTTTCCCTAGTTTAGGGATGAAGGTGATATTAGCTTTGTAGAATGTGTTGGGTAGTATTCCTTCTTTATATTTTGGAAGAGGTTTAGTACCCTGTTTCCGTGAAAATAAGACATCCTCCGAAAATAAGACCTACTTACAGGAAAGATAAGACTTCCCCTGAAAATAAGACCTAGCACATCTTTGGGAGCACACCTTAAAATAAGACACTGTCTTATTTTCAGGGAAACAGGGTAGTATAGGTACTAGTTCTTCTTTAAAGTTTTGGTAGAATTCTGATGTAAAGCCATCTGGTCCTGGGCTTTTCTTTTTAGGGAGATTTTGTATAGTTGATGCTATTTCAGAACTTGATATAGGCCTGTTCAACATTTCCACTTCATTCTGGCTAAGTCTTGGTAGGTGGTGTATTTCCAAGTATTGGTCGATTTCTTTCAGATTTTTGTATTTCTGAGAGTAGAGTTTCTTGTAATATTCGTTAAGGATTTTTTGAATTTCTGAGGGGTCTGTTGTTATTTTGTCTTTGTCATTTCTGATTGATGAGATTAGAGATTTTACTCTTTTTTTCCTGATTAGGTTGCCAAAGGTTTATCTATTTTATTGATCATTTCAAAAAACCAACTTTTGGATTTATTGATCTGTTGTATAATTCTTTTGTTTTCAATTTCATTTAATTCTGCTCTGATTTTAGTTATTTCTTTTCTTCTGCTGGGTTTGGGGTTGGAATGTTCTTCCTTCTCCAGTTGCTTGAGATGTCCCATTAAGTTATTAACTTCTTCTCTTTCTGTTTTCTTGAGGAAGGCTTGCAGTGCTATAAATTTCCCTCTTAGGCCTGCCTTTGCAGTATCCCTGAGGTTCTGATAATTTGTGTCTTCATTGTTGTTTTGTTCCAAAAATTTGGTGATTTCCTTCTTAATCTTGTCTATAACCCGTCTATCTTTCAGCATAAAGTTATTTAGCTTCCATGTTTTTGTATGGGTATGCAGATTCCTGTTGTTATTGAGTTCAACTTTTATTCCATGATGGTCTGAGAAGATGCAAGGAATAATTTCTATTTTTTTAAATTTGCTGAGGTTGGATTTGTGGCCTAGGATGTGGTCAATTTTGGAGTGTGTTCCATGGGCTGATGAGAAGAATGTGTATTCAGTTTTGTTGGGATGAAATGTTCTGTAGATGTCTGTTAAGTCCAGATGTTGAATGGTTAAGTTTAAATCTAAAATTTCTTTGCTTAGCTTCTTTTTGGAGGATCTATCCAGCACTGCTAGAGGGGTGTTAAAATCTCCAACTACTACGGAACTGGAGGAAATCAAGTTGCTCATGTCTGTTAGAGTTTCTCTTATAAATTGAGGTGCATTCTGGTTGGGTGCATAAATAATAGTTGAAATCTCATCATATTGATTATTGCTTTTAACAAATATGAAGTGTCCATCCTTATCCTTCTTTATTTTGGTTGGTTTAAAGCCTATTGTATCTGCGAATAGGATTGCAACGCCTGCTTTTTTCTGCTTCCCATTTGCCTGGAGTATAGATGACCATCCCTTCACCTTAAGTCTATATTTGTCTTTTAATGCAAGATGAGATTCTTGTATGCAGCAGATATCGGGCTTGAGTTTTTGTATCCAGTCAGCCAACCTGTGCCTCTTTAGAGAACAGTTTAAACCATTCACATTAATGAGAATATTGATAAACCTGCTGAGGGTCCAGTGGACATTTTTAATCCTTTTGCAACTGTGGAAGTTGGAATTTGATCAAAATTTTCCAGGTGGGTTTACTTTTGTGGTGGAGGATTACGCTGATCTTTATGGGGTCCATAAAGACCCCATCCTTTTTTATTGCTGTCATGCTTACACAAGTCCCTTTTATTTATTTATTTACGTTTTCTTTAATGAAGTTTTTGGGTTGCCAGAAAAGGAACTCCTATACAAGTAAAGCTCAGAAGCCATCCTGTTTCAGTAAATATCTGACTCCCAGACCAGGACTAGACATTATTAGAACAACTACATATCACAGAAGTGTTAATAGATGATAGGGTTACATTTTTCACACACTATCTATATCACTTTTCTATCTCAAAAAATGTGGTCTTATCCTAATTATCCAGAAAAACTTAAAGGCAGTCACTTAGAAGGGAGCTTAGAATGGAGCTTTCTTTGCTGGAAGTATCAAGGTATGACCTTAAATATAACTTAGCTGGGACCTTCTTTTGCACTCCATGTCTCAGGGACACCTAAATATAAAAATCATACTGTGCTTTTCAACAGATAGAAAAGGGGAAAGTGATATGAAAAGGGGTAGGAGAGAGGAAGACATCTTTATACCCCCAGCACCTGGCACGGTGTGCCGCACACAGCTCAAACCTGTGATGAGCAAAGGAGTACATTGAAAGCATAGGCAAAGTTGCTGGGCATAGCAGTGCTCACTCTACACAGCTCGGAAAGAAATATGAATAACTCCACCAATATTCTCATATGTAATAGGTCACTTGACTTCTAGGATGTAAACTCCACAAAGACAGGGATTGTTTTTCACAGATAATGTTCCTGGCACCAAAAATAGTAATATATTAAATATTTGTTGGTGGAATGTATGAATAAATGATCTTAAAGATGATATGAATTAGTGCTCAGAAATAGATCCATACAATAGTTAACTGATTTTTGATAAAGACACAAACGCAATTCAATGGAGAAAGAATGGCATATTCAACGAATGCCACTGGAACAATTGGACATCCTCCCCCCACCCAAAAAAACAACACCTGACTCTAGACAAATATCTTCCACCTTTCACAAAAATGAACTCAAAATGGATCATAGACTAAATGTAAAAGGCGAAATATAAAACTGCTAAAAGAAAGCATATAGCAGAAAATCTAGGTGTTTGGGGGGGTTGGCAATAAGTTTTTAGTTATCACAAAAAAGCACAATCAAGGAAAGGGCTCTTGGCCAAGGGAGGAGTGAACACCTGGTCTCTGAGGGACACCTACACTTGTACTTGTATTTTTTTTTTTTTTTTTGAGACAGAGTCTCACTCTGTCACCCTGGGTAGACTGCTGCAGCATCATAGCTCACAACAACTTCAAACTCCTGGGCTCAGGTGATTTTCCCACCTCGGCCTCCCTGGTAGCTGGGACTTACAGGCACCTGCTACGACACTTGGCTAGTTTTTCTATTTTTTTTAGTAGAGACAGGGTGGGTCTTGCTCTTGCTCAGGCTGGTCTCCAACTTGTGAGCCTAAGCAATCCGCCTGCCCCAACCTCCCAGAATGCTATGATTACAGGTGTGAGCCACTGTGCCGGGCTGCACTTGTACTTTGAAGGAAAGTAAATCTTTTTCTGACTCCTAGACCAGGACTAGACATTATTAGAACAACTGTGCGTCATAGTGAGGCAGGAGGAGCCTGGGAGGAGAGGAGGACAGGGGCAGACAGAGGCCAGATCATGAGCCTTTGTGGCTCCTAGAAGGAGTCTGGGTTGCACTTTAATGCCAATGGAAAGCCACTAGAGAGTTTTAAGCAGAAGACTGGTATGATTTTTTATAGTCAATAAATGTCAGCTCAACCTGAATCTGAATGACTATGATGATGGATCAGTGGGCATCGTCAATTATTAAAGAGAGAAGGGGAAAAAAAACATGAGTGGTTCTAGGGCAGTGTTTTTCAAACTTTTTTTTTTTTTTGGTTTTTGGCCGGGGCTGGGTTTGAACCCGCCACCTCTGGCATATGGGACCGGCGCCCTACTCCTTGAGCCACAGGCGCCACCCATCAAACTTTTTTTTTAATCGCATGGCACATTTGAAACTGTAGTTAAACTTCCATGGCACACTTAAATTACATAGTTAAAAAAAAAAAAAAGAGTAAGAAAAGAAGAATGTATTTCCTGTGCTTTGAACTTCTTCCAAAAATAATTTAATGAATGATCTTTAAGAATTTTCATGACACCCTGGTTGAAAATCACTAGACTAGGGTTTTGAGGGGTAGAGGGTTGTTTTTGGTTTTTATTTTGCATTCATCTTTGTTTTGATAGTTTTTGAATAAAGCATGATTTGACTCTGGTGAATATTAACTTGAGATACTTGCCCTATGGTCCTGTGCAGATGCCAAGAAATAGATGGGGAAAGAAATCAAAAAGTGCAGAAAAAGGTAGAGCTTAAGAATGAATCATCATTCTCATAAATTAGAATCACAGACAAAATAGCTAAGGGAGCATAGAGTACAAAGACGGGAAGCCGATGATAGAATCGTGGGAAAGGCAGCATTTAAAGAGAGCAGAGGAAGGGAGTCTAGCGATAGGAGAGAATGGAAAATTATAGGGCGGTGCCTGTGGCTCAAAGGAGTAGGGCGCCGGCCCCATATATCGGAGGTGGTGAGTTCAAACCCAGCCCCAGCCAAAAACTGCAAAAAAAGAGAAAAATTATAATCATAACTTTTGCTAGGCCAAATATGGCCTCTAGAAAAGAAATAAAAAACCCAAAGTGAGACATTTCTAGAGATACTGCAATCAAAATTCTTCTGAGGTCAGAAGAATTAGCATGAAGCATACAACAGAAGCAATACTATCTTCTGCATCAGCAAAATACACTTTTAATGAAGGGGTATAGGTTAAGGATATGAGCAGAGCCCTAGTCACAAAGGAATTGGGTTCCAGAAAATTTATCGTACAAAAATCATGGGAGAAATACACAAGACTACAACTGGAAAATCTTCATCGCTGCCTTTGTAGTAGCAAAGATTTTTAAATAATTTGCATCCCCAATAGTAAAAATTAATGTATATTATTACATCTATATGAGGCAAAATGAGGCAGGCATTAGAATAAAGGAAAGTATTCACATTGTATTAAGCAGGAAAAGGTTTTTAAAAGCAGTGGGAGATACCACATTTTATAAATGTATGTGCATAGTTTTTCTTTCTGCTTACCTGTTTGCATTTTTCACCATGGATATATATTACTTGTGACATTGTTTAAGTATTTTTAAAAGAAAAGTGTGGAAATTCTATTACAAGCACATTTACTGTCTTATTAGCACCACTCTCAGGGACAGAGAGTCCTCTCAGCTATTGCATTTTTCAGGACCAACCCTACTGAGAAAAAGAAATTAGGATGGAATGGAGAGGATTAAATGAACAGTATCTTTCCAACAGTGTTATAAAGGACAAACTGTATGTAAGCTCAGATGGCACCATTCAAAATGCATTTGAAATAAGGAAGTAAATTCAGATGAATACAGCTGAAGATGATTAATAATAATCCCATGAGATGTCTATCTAGCTAAAATTAGGAAAATAAGTAGGGTCTAATATCTGTAAAAATAATGATAGCTCCTCAAGGCAATCACAGAAAAAGAAGCCCATACAACCTTGTGAACCTTTACCCTTTAACTGTAATTGTTTGACAGAACTGAAGTATACTCTAGTTGCAAGTGGGGTGGACTTTTTAAAAGGTTTTCATACTACTAGGTAGAAAACAAATACTCACGTATGAAAGCCATTTTGGTTTGTATAGAATTTGAAATACAAATGTACAATTGTGTAAGCAAGTACCTTAACCTTAAACAAATCTAATTTTTATTATTTGATATATTTTTTTATTAAGTCATATACACATAGATCATGAATACATTTATGCATATGTGAGGTACAATGTATTGATTTTTTTATACAGTCTGATGTGCTTACATCAAATCAATCATAGCTTTTGCCTTATTTACTTGATTATTGTGTTAAAACATTTGTTCTACAACAAGTCTGATTTTTAAATGCCATTTGAGGGCAGGGTGTGGCGGCTCACACCTGTAATCTTAAGCACTCTGGGGAGGCTGAGGTGGGAGGATTGCTTGAGGTCAGGAGTTCAGGATCAGCCAGAGCAAGAGCCAAACCCAGCTCTACTAAAATATTAGTAGAAAAAATAGAGCATGTTGGCATGTGCTTGGAGTCCCAGCTGCTAGTGAGGCGAGGCAGGAGGACTGCCTGAGCCCAGGAGTGGGAGGTTGCAGTGACCTATGATGATGTCACTGCACTCTATCAGGCAACCAGACTGACACTATGTCTTGAAAAATAAATAAATGTCATTTAAGGCGAGGTGGTATTGTAGAAAAAAATTATTAAAGTGTCAAAGTTTACAAGAATTTTATAAAGACCCCCTACACATCTGCTGGGAAAAGTTAGTAAATATACAGGGAAAGTATTTGTTGATGGAATGTATGAGTACATGTTTGGGTTTTTTTGTTGTTTGTTTTGAGACAGAGCCTCAAGCTGTCACCCTGGGTAGAGTGCAGTGGCGTCACAGCTCACAGCAACCTCCAACTTCTGGGCTTAAGCGATTCTCTCGCCTCAGCTTCCCAAAAGCTGGGACTACAGGCACCTGCCACAACACCCGGCTATTTTTTGGTTGTAGTTGTCATTGATGTTTGGCAGGTCCAGGCTGGATTCGAACCTGCCAGCTCTGGCGTATGTGGCTGGCACCTTAGCCTTGAGCTACAGGTGGCCGAGCCTGTTTTTTTTTTTGTTTGTTTGTTTTTGTTTAGGTTTTTTTTTTTTTTTTTTTGAGACAGAGTCTCCCTTGGTCGAGTACCATGGCGTCATAGCTCACAGCAACTACAAATTCTTGGGCTCAAGCAATTTTCTTGCCTCAGCCTCCCAAGTAGCTGGGACTACAGGCGCCTGCCACAATGCCCGGCTATTTTTAGAGACAGGGGTCTCACTCTTGCTCAGGCTGGTCTCGAACTCCTGAACTCAGGCAATCCACCCGCCTCCGCCTCCCAGAGTGCTAGTATTACAGGGGTGAGCCTCGTGAGCATTGTCCCTAAATGATCTTTTTAAAATGACACGAACGAGTGCTGACAAGCAGACCCACACAACGGTTACCTGATCTTTGATGAAGGCACAAAGGCAGCAGCACCTCAGAATTAACATTTTGGGACCTTCAGCAAAATTTCAGAAAAGTCCAGAATTGAGCTCAGAATGTACACACTCAGCATTTCTTTGGCCAAAAAGGCTCTGGGGGTTCCAGAACTGCTGAGGCAGCCCTTGCCCGGGTAGGAAATGGGCTGCCCTGGGCGGGTCTGGGTTCCGCTCTGCTCTCAGGCTCTGACTGCGCTGCCCGTCCCTCCACACCCCTGCGGAGCGGCTTCCAGGCAGGTGGGCGGCTAAGCGCAGGGGAGAGGAGTGAGCCCACGAACTGCAGCAGACAGTCACATCCAAAAATGTCTGATCCCGCAGTCTTCCCAGGACAGTCTGGCATTTTTTCATCCCCACCCCTCTGAGGGCAAGAACCCGTGCTTAACAGGGAGATTACATTAGCAGCGCCCCCTTGAACTCAGAAATGCAAGGGGGTTTAGTCACCGTGCCCTGCCTCGCTTCAGGTGGCTTTGGGCTGACCAAGTCCCTTAACAGCCATGGCTCCTGACTGGGGGCGGCAAGTCCAGGAAGAGGTGAAGAGAGCCGGGTCTCTCCACCCCCTGGAGTTTTGGCGGGCCCCTCCCAACTAAATGCTTCCAGAGAGATCTCTCCACAAAGTGGTGGAAAGGTCAGCTCAGGTTCACGTCTGCAGAAAATCACAGCTGCTTGAGGAGGAATCAAAAGTAAAAATAAAAAAGACATGACTTCTCCAACAAGAACCAAACCATGACCAAGAACGTCCATTGCCCATTTACTTTCAAGCTCCTGCCTCCTACCCCACTCACCTCCCTGCAGCCCCGAGCTCATCTTAGAGATTTGATAATGATGAGACCTGCTATTCAAGCTCACACAGATTTGGCAATTTGATATAATAAAGTATATTTCATATGCGAGGATGAACATTCTTGGGAGTGTTTTTGGAAGCTGGTTTTCCTTGTGCCATTCGATTCTTGTTTTATTTTGTTTCTGTTTGTGCTTCACAGCCAACTGAGATTTTAGAGCTGATTTTTCTCAGACATATCAACCATGACTCACAGCTATTTGATAAAGGATAGAATGCTTCTGCTTCTCAGGCTTGAGCTTTGAAAATTAAACATTCAAATGAAAAAAAATACCACATCAATATTGGTGATTAAAATCATGAAACAGTTATTTTCCAAGAAGCTTCATCATGCATCTATTTTTTTTTCTGTTTATGTGAGCTACAGTTATGAACATTTATTGTATTAGAAATTAAAATTGAAATATTTAAAACAAATTTATCAATACATTTAAAAACAATAATAAAATGATTACATGTTAATATAAATATTACATTTTTTACTAAAAATGACTATTTTCCAAAAGAAAAAGTTTAGTGAAAAGAGTGGCATTTTAATAACATTTCTACAAATATTTATGATGTCTGGCTTAATGGAAAACAACTGTATTCTCATAACTACTTCTGTACTAACCTACAGGGGTATTTGCGAAACTTGGTAAAGGTAGAATGTAAATGTTTTGGCACAGTAACTGACATGCATCTATTTTTTTGTTGTTGTTGTAGTTTTTGGTGAGGGCTGAACCTGCCACCTCTGGCATATGGGGCTGGTACTCTACTCCTTGAGCCACAGGCACTGCCTCATGCATGTATTTTTTTTCTCTTTGTCCAACTCTGACCTAATT
Organism: Nycticebus coucang; assembly: GCF_027406575.1. Lineage (NCBI taxonomy): Eukaryota > Metazoa > Chordata > Mammalia > Primates > Lorisidae > Nycticebus > Nycticebus coucang. Next base: position 113,941,606 of record NC_069784.1, on the reverse strand, counting down.
CTGAGCTTTTCTTTTAAGCACCTCTTGACTTAACTTATTGTTTTTACAAGTTGCCTTTCAAAGAGGAGCTGATTTTCAGAGCAGAAACCTCTGAGCAACCTTCTAGGGATTAGAAGGTTTAGTCTCTGAGATCAGCCAAATGAATCCTCCTTTCCTTTAAAGAGAATGACAGCCCTTCCCTGGACCTGTGATCCTGCAGAGTGCCTGTGGGGACACAGCTGGCCCAGGTGCCCTGGGGTGCCACTGTGTGCCTCTGTGCACACCTCCGCCTGCTAGTCAGGGAGCTAATTGGTGTCTACTACCAGAAAAGCAGCTGGAAACCTGAGCAGACAGAAAGGCTGCCTGTCAGGATATGAGGAAGATCTGATCCAGTAAGGCAGCAATTCTCTTTAGAAAACTTGTTTGAAAGAGAAATACATCTGGAGCCAACCGCTATCTGCTCCAAGACCAAAGACATCCATAAATTTCCTGTGTCTTATCTTACTCCCTAAAGGGAGATGTCTAGAAAAGGTCACAGTTATGTTAATTCATTTCCATAAATCAAATAAAGACATGGTTATTAAGTATCCACCATATTTGGGCACCCGGGACGTAAGGATAAATGACGGGTACCTTGCCCTCAAGGAACTTACAGGCCTTCTTCCTAAACCAGTCATTCAGAATGATGTGCTTTCTTCACCAGCAGGGACAGTCACTGCTAAATGGATTTTGCATTTCTCTGACCTTTTGTCAGTGATTCCCAAATCTTCATTGAAAATGTCAGCTATAATAAGTAGATGCCCTCTGGAGAGGCAGAAGCCTCTTTCTTCACACCAGCCAGAAATCTGAGTGACATCCTGGACTCTTCCTTCTCCCTCACCCCTCACTTCCCATCTGTCATCCTTCAGTGCAAATTCTACCTCCTTGATTTTGCCAATCTTACACATTTCTCCATTTCCACTGCCACTGTTAGGTGAGGGATTCCAGCCTCTCACCTGGAATGCTTGAAATGCATGTTAGCCCATTTTAGCCTTACTTGGTGCTTACTCATTCTCCACACTCTATTATAATTGCCTGTGTATTTGTCAAACGTCATGCTAGATTAGAAGCTGCTGAAGGCAGACACCAAATCTTTAATCTCTGTGTCCTGGGCACCTAGCTAGTAGCGGTCATTCAGCCCATGCTAATTAAACGTATGCAGGAATGATGATGGATGCTTGTATGTGCTAAATGTCTCCAACCTGTGGTGATTTTATAATTTCTTCTTTTTGGTTTCCTCCCTGATGTCAGCAATTACTCTCTAGACTTCAGCAGCACACTGCTACCCTAATAAATGTTGGCAAACCAGATAATCAAAGTTATTTAGGCAGTGAATAGTAAGGGTGAGCAGGCTCTGACTGAGTCCCTCTCCAACAACTAAAGCAAATGAGATTCAATGCATTGATTCTGTGAAAACTGTTTCAATGCTTCAGAGAACTCTGTTCCATCGCTGTGTTCCAGACTACAGAAGCTGCCAGTAAGCATGACTTCTAGGTAACTAAGGTCTTAACTATATTAAATATTTTGGTAACCAGGGATTTTAATTTATACTTTAATTTTCACAGGAATCTTTCAAATGTGTTTCTGAAAATAATACAGCAAGAGTCTTGGTTTCCCTAATTTTTTATGATAAATATGATTCTTACCAAAAATAAGTTCTTATAATTTGTCTTGGTGGAAATTATTACTATTTCTATTTTTATTTATAATCTTTGTTAACTTTTTCAAGCACAGTTTAATGTTAAGTGACACAGGATGTCAGAAACAAACAGGATGTTAAAATGAATTTGGAGTACCCTTACTAAAAACATAGGAACATTTGCATTCTGCTGTTGAAAATAGCCACCTAATCATGTTCTTAATGGGCTCTTCATCAATGGAAAGCTACTCAAGACAGTCCTGAAATACTTCCCAGCACAGAGCACCGGTTTCTGCTTTTCCATTTTAAACTGTGGTTTCCATTTATTTCTTGGAGGGACAATGCTGTATACCATTATAAAAGGAAGTTGAGCATTGAAGCTGATTGATTCTCTGGGAAAGTGTTGTAATTGCCACAGTTGGGGCTATAAGTCCAGCCCACCCCTCCTCCTCTGAAATTACCTTCCAGCTGAGCCCCAGCAAATATGGGCCTGGACAGCCAGGTACACCTGTGTGGCTCTGGCCCATTGGAACAGAAGGACATCTGATGCTGGACCAGCACATCCATTAGCTGGGCTAAGGAAATTAGATTCTTTCTCCCAGAAATTGAGAATGGGCTTGGAGACAGAATTAGTGGATTGATGTTGAGTACTTGACGTGATAAGTCAGGTAGGGTCAGTGTGGAAGCAGCTGATCTAGAGACAGAGAAAGCAGAGAGATGAACCACTCTGAGGCCTGAGGGGGTACAGAGAGTGACCTCACTTCAGAGCGTGATCAGCCATACCAGTGGTGGGACCCAGTGAAAAATGAAAATGTAGAGAAACAAACGGGGGAAATGTCATTGAAAGTAGCAAAGTATAAAGATTTTTTTCTATAAAAATATTATTTATATTAAATGTCATTAGTGCATACATATTGGCTTGTATCACCATAACAAAATACCACAGACTGGTGGCTTAAACAACAAACATTTATTTTTTCACAGCTCTGGAGGCCCAACATGGAGCTGCCATCAGAGTTGCTTTCTGCTGAGGCCTCTCTCTTCCTGGCTTGCTGACAACCAACCTTCTCACGTGGCCTGTGTATTCACATGGCCTCTCCTCGGTGTGCAAGCTCAGAAAGAGCGTTCTCTGCTGACTCTTCCTCTTCTTAAAAGGACACCAGTTCTATCAGATTAGGGCCCCACCCTTCTGACTTCATTTAATGTGATTACCTCCTTAAAAGCCCAATCTCTGAATACAGCCACAACATACGACGGTATTGGGAGACAAAATTCAGTCCATAAGGGGGACTAGTGATACATTGATAACACTATAAACTCACAAGTTAAACATCTTGGTGTCATAATCTTATATAATAAATGATAAATTTATTATTTCTTTTCTATCTACAAAGTTCTTCTCTCAGTTTTGTAACAATGCCACTGTCATCACCAACAATACAGTCCTTCCTTGGTATCTGAGGGAATTTGGTTCCAGCCCCCACTTAGATAGCAATATTCTCAGATGCTCAAGTCCCTTATATAAAATGCTATAGTATTTGCATATAACCTACATACATCCTCCCATATACTTTAAATGATCACTAAATTGCTTAAATAACTAATGTATATAAATGCTATAGAAATAATGCCATGCTTTATTTTTAACTGCATTATTTTTTATTGTTGTATTGTCCTTTTAATTTCTTTTCCCAATATTTTCAATCCTTGGCTGCTTGAATCTGTGGATGTAGAGCCCACGGCCACAGAGGGCTCCCCGTACTTTATGAGTGTGTTATCTTGACTGATTGCAAGATGCTTCTGGCTCACTTCTGCAAATTTATTTACTAGGTCATCAAAATTTATACTTTTGGCAACTTCATTTTCAATTGATATAATTGAAGGCAACATGAGTTGCTCTTGGAAAATGCAAGAGTGCAAACAACTTCTGGTAATTCTTAATTTTGAAGAAAATCTTTTTGCTGATGCAAATGTTACTGGAGCAGTTAGGAATATTTTACAGGCAGTGCCAATATCGGGATAAATAACTAATAAATTATTTTCAAATATAAATCATAGTACATCTAGAGATGAAAATTCTTATAGAATATTTTTCTAAAAAGATTTAACTCTTCATAAAACCCAAAAGCCTGAATTTTTTTTGAGACAGAGTCTCACTATGGTTGAGTACCAGGGTGTCACAGCTCACAGCAACCTCAAACTCTTAGGCTTAAGAGATTCTCTTGCCTCAGGCTCCCAAGTAGCTGAGACTACAGGCACCCACAACAATGCTATTTTTTTGTTGTAGTTGCCACTGTTGTTTAGCAGGCTGGGGCAAGGTTCCAACCCAACAGCCAAGGTGTATGTGGCCGGCGTCCTAACCACTGAGCTACAGGTGCCAAGCCCCAAACCCTGAATTCAATTTTAAATGTGAACTATAATAGCACTTTAATATTTCCTCGTACACTTTCTGTAACCTGAGGTTTCACAAGAAACTATGATTTAATCACCTGTTTGTGCATTCCATCACTGTGTCTTCAATTATAACAGAAAATGTAATTTTTAAATTGTCTTCTTCATTAATGATTGATTTATCCGATGCTTCATATGAAAATAGTGTTCTTTCCTGTCAAAGGAGATGGTCTTTAAACTTGATTTCTATTTCTAAGCTTATGGATATTTGTTTTGCAATGTTGGAATAGTTTTCAAAACCAGAGATTTTAAAGAAATGATAATCTAAAGAATGCTAATAACTCTCTGACTGCTTTTATTGCAATATTGATGTGTATGCTTTTATTTTTATAGTAATTTACTGACAAAGTTTTACTATGGAAGAGCCAGTAGCAGGACCTGGCCAAAGAGTGAAGATTTGTTCGATGGCCCAGGGACAGGCTGCCGTAATAGACAGCAAACTGGCCTGGTGTGCCAGATTCTGGCACTGCCCTCACATCTCCTTGGAGTGCCTGCTCTCTCCAGGGTCACAGCTGCTTCTGCAGCCATCATCATCACCACCAATCTAGGCCCACTACCAACCCTGGCTATGCAGTCAGGCTAATTACTTGGCTTACATGTCGCCCACGGCATGCCGTGTCATGGGCCTGAGTTAACAAGGGTGCACACTCACATTCCATTGTCCCATCAGACTCACAAAACACAAATCCAAACACAAAATTATTAATAATTTTAATTGTATGCTCAGTGAATGTTAATGCCCAGCAACAGCAGAACATTAAGCCAAACACAGAGCCCTCCAACTCCCCCCCAGCTCAGGGCCCTGTATAACTGCCCGTGAACCTACGCAGTTCCTCATTGGCCAGTTCTAGCACCATCCTTCAGATGCCTAAGCTGCACGCACTTGCATCTTGTCCTCGGAAGCGCCCAAGGTGGCCTATTGTATTTTAACAACAACGAAAAAAGAAAAATCCCCTCTTGGGTAGACACGGTTGTATACCCAGTCCTTGCCTATTCTTCTATCCTTACTTAAAAAAAAGTTACATTTTCAGAGGAGCCGTTGCCACCTCCCCAGAATTCTGACATCTAAAGGTAATTGGGTGATTCAATTATGGCCAAAGTGTTACCAGCCACTGTTAACCTGAACAGCCATTGCCTGCAGGACACTGCTGGTCAGGCCCTAATGAGGCCAGAGGGGCCTAGTGCTGACATCTGGAGGTTGCTCATCCACTTCCAAGGCTACTGTCATTGATAAGTTGGTAGTGGTCAAGGACGCAGGGCATTCTGTGCACCCAGTGAAGTGTTGACTAACTATAAATTTGGTCTACAGTAAAAAATCCTTTGAAGATATAACCACTTTAAGATCGGAAGATATTGCTCAACTTTGTAACCTATGAGGGGCAATCTGCTTAATACGTAGTAAGATGAGTCGTAACACTGCTGATGTTTACTTTTACTGTAAGAATAAAAGCAACAAAGGGCAAGAGGAGGACAGGGCAGTTCTTTAGAGAGATGTCCCCGCTGCTCTCCGGAATTGCTGGTGAAACTGTTGATCTCTTAGCCTCTTCTCTGTGGATTGGCTCAGGTGACGGGAGGATGGACTCCTTGGTCCAGCAATAAAAGGGGAAAAAAAGCAGAAGTCTGCTAAAGATTTCTGGGAAAATGGTTGCTTTCCTGATAGACAGCCTTTCCTCTCCGGTTCTCCTTTTTCCTGCCAGGAGTGCAGGTATGAGGCTGCGGGCAGAAGAGCCATCTTGCAATCCAATCATGCAGCAACAGGCAAGAGATGGAGCTGAACATCGCTCTCTGATAACATCAGGAGCTGCTGCATCAATCCCAGACTGCCAGTTTCTGCACTTCTCATCATACTAGAGGCATAAACGCTCTGGGTTAGGCCGTGAGTCAGGCTTCTGTTATATATAGCCAAGTGCAATCTTAATTGAGATACCCCTTACATAAACGAGGATGAAACTTTGTTTCTTGCAACCAGCAGCTTGTGTCCCACCCATGTCCTGTGAGATCCCTCTTGCACACCGAGCCCTCCCTCTACATGCTTTCACTCCTACCAACCAGCACTTGCAGCTCTTGTATTAAAGGGCGCCCTCAGATTGCTGAGCAGAAACGCTATCTGTGGGAGCTGTTCTGGCCCAGTCGGGATGGTCTTGCTGTAGGAGTGAGTAAGAGTTAAACTCTGTGGGACTTTGATATCACACCCTTCTTCCCCTCCCTGTCCTTGCTCCTGCTGGTCTCTCCTGGGAATATTTTCCAATAAATTACAGTAGTCCCCCCTTATCTGAGGTTTCCTTGACCCATGGTCAACTGCAATCTAAAATTATTAAATGGAAAATTCCAGGAATAATAGTTCACAGCTTTAAATTAATGTGCCATTCTGAGTAGTGTGATGACAAACCCTGAAGCCATCCTGTGTTTGCACCCCTGGGTCTGGTGCATCCACGTCGGTTATAGGTGCTGCCCACTCATCAGTGGCCTAGGAGCCCTCTGGCTTATCAGACCAACTGTTTCGATACCACAGTGCTTGTGTTCAGATTGCCCTTATGTGACTTCACAATGTCCCCAAAGTGCAAGAGTAGTGATGTTGCTATGTTGTTATTTTATTACTAGTTCTTGTTGTTAATCTCTTATTGTGCCTGATGTATAAATTAAACTCTATTATAGGTATGAGTATATAGGAAAAAACATCTGTATACACACACAGGGTTCAGTACTACCCATGGGTTCAGGCATCCCCTGGGGTCTTGGTACACATCCCCTAAGGATCAGGGAGGGCCATTCTACTTTTACATGGATCCTCACCCCAGGGGCCACTTCTGGGAAACCCAACCTAAGACACAATCTAAAGATTCCTGAACAGAAGAGGCATTACCAGGGATTTTAGGATAATTAAAAAGCTAATCAGTTATGACGTTTTGATGCCATCTGAGGCTTCATTCGGAATAAAAACGTGAAATCTTTATCCCTCTTCCTATATCCCAACTGACAGTAGCAGCTCAGGAATTTTTTGATAGTTCAAATATTTATTAGTTTAAATATGATACAAATATAACACCGTAAGAAGAGAATGCCACTCTCTTCCTGCTGACAAGATGAATGAAAGGCATGCACATTCGCAAATATGTTTAAAATATACTTCCATCTGAGTGTTGATCTAGGCTTCTCTTTCCCCGCAGGAGAGCTGCAGAGGCAGGCACTCCAGCACGGCGTGGTTTTCTTTTATCTTGATGTTATGAGCTGTCTCCTCCATGTCAGGGAGGCTGGGAATTGTTTTCTTTTTTCCTGGGAATTGTTTTTTAAAGACCTAAATCAATGTTCCCATTGAAAAATTGGATCTTGCTGGTTTGTAAGCTAAAGATGAAAAGCCAAAACCCTTTAGAGCAGCTCACGTCTGAGGACTGAGATGAGGGGCAGATGTCCCTTGAGGTGATTTGATTACCTGTCGCTGCCAGAAGTCTGGTCAGCGTACGTGAAGGGACACACGGACAGCAACTGTGAGGCCGTGACTGTGTGCAGAGGGACCCTTTCAGTTCCGTGACAGCCAAAGTGCCCGTCAGCTTAGAAGGAAGCACGGAGGTTTGAAAATGGGAAATCTCTTCCTGTCTCATGGGATCTGTCTCCAAAGCACATTCCCTTCTGGCTCCTAGTTTGCATAGGGTCTTTGTCATTCTAGAGTCCCACCAAACTGGTTTTAGCAAATGTCCCAATAAAAAGCTTCACTAAAGTATCCCAAGAATGGAAGAAAAAATACCCAATGTACACAGCCCTACTATGAAACTAATTTGGGACTCTCACATGAAAGCTATAACCCAGCTACAACTTAACAATAGGGGGAAGTGGGAAAGGGGGGCGGGTGGGTAGAGGGAGGGGAATCGGTGGGATCACACCTGTGGTGCATATTATAGGGGTATTTGCGAAACTTGGTAAATGTAGAATGTAAATGTTTTGGCACAGTAACTGAGATAACGCCGGAAAGGCTATGTTAACCACTGTGATAAAAATGTGTCAAATGGTTTATGAAGTGAGTGTATGATGCCCCATAATCATATCATTGTATACAGTTATGATTTAATAAAAAAATTAAAAAAAAAAAAGCTTCACTAATTTCAAAGACACACAAAGATATAGGGCTGAAAGGAAATTGGGATCATTTAGCACGGAGTTCAGCCGTTTTGAGTTTTTTAGTAAGAGGCCATTGATCTCCTGGCACTCTGGTGGCATATAACTGTGCACTCACTCGGGAAGAGGGTGCAGAGGAAGGTATGGGAATGTCCAGCAAAGGCTTTTCAGTTTCATAATCAGGAGCCTACTTTAGCTACCTTAAATAAAGAAGAAAGAGAAAAAAAGAGGAAGGTATGTGATTGAAAGAACCCTGGAGGCTCTCACAGATTCCAAGGACAAAAGATGGTGCACACGAGACTCAAGGAAAACTGGAGAAACTCAAAAGCCCTCTGGCATCCACCGAGCGCCTTCTGCCTCTCAGCAGCCGCAGGGTTTCCTATGCACCTGCTCCTTCATCCTGCACACGGCCTCGCACTCCTCCAGCCCCATCTCTCCAGTCTCAGCTCTGAGCTCAAGAGCTTGCCCTTGACTGACTCAATGCCCCAAGTCCCGAAGAGGGAAACCCAGTTCGTCCCACTCACTGTCGTACCAGCCTGGCCACTGGCAAGTCTATGAAGGGAACCCTCAAGTCAGGTGTCCAATTGTCATGCAGTCACCGATGCTTCGGGTTGGTGAAGCAAGGCCACTTCTTCAGCTGTGGAAGTGTCCCTGAGGCAGGAAACACTTGGCATCTCTAATGACACAAGGCAGTTCGTTATCCTGAAAAGTATTGTCCAATTCAGACAAAATTATGTCATGTCAGGTAGAGCTTTTGTAATACAAGAATAGTCCAGCATATTGTTTATCTATATTGCTATAATATAGCATATTGTTAGATTTAAAAATAAGAAAATAGATGTCAATAAGACATTTGGTAAAAATCAACCACCATAGTTTTTAGATTTAAAAAAAAAAAGTTAAAACACCACTAAAAGGCAAATGACAAGCTAATTAAAATATGTAATAAGCCTGGCGGAGTGGCACACTACTTGGGAGGCTGAGGTGGGAGGATCACTTGAGTTCAGGAGTTCAAGTACAGCCTGTGCAATATAGTGAAAGACTGTCCCTTAATAATACATATGTAATAGACAGGAAGTTAACATCTTTAGTATACCAAGAATTCTTACAAGTTAGAAAGTTTTTTTAAAAACAGCATCTCAACAGAAAAAAATGGACAAAGGATATGAAAAGATAATTCATGTACAAAAATACTCAGCCTCATGAAAGAGTCAATCACAAAATAAAATAATAAAGTTTTGCTATTGTTAAAAACAAAGTAATTATTGTCACTCATTAAGTAGGCCAAGATTAAAATCATAATTATGCCTTAGGCTATTTAGGGTATGGTAAAATATAAGTCTCCTGTCATGTTTTTGGAAGTGTACATTAGCAAAACTTTCTGGACAGTCTTTGGTATTATCCATCACAATCTTTAAAACTGAGCATGCCATTTTACTAAGAATTTATTAGATATATTCTGAAATTTAGGTAAATGGATGTTTATCATGGTATCCTCTAAAATACAGGATAATTGTAAGTTTTACAAGTCTTTAACAAATAGGAATTTTAATAGTTGATGGTCCTAGGCCTGGTGTAGTGCCTCATTCCTATAATCCTAGAATTTTAAGAGGCCAAGGTGGGAGGATTACTGAGCCCCAGAGAAAGAGACGAGCCTAAGCAATATAGTGATGCCTCATAGCTACAGAAAATTTAAAAAATGGCCAGGCATGGTGGTATGTGCCTATTGCTGCTTGGGAGACTGGGGCAGCAGGATCACTTAATTTTAAGAGTTTGAGGCTGCTGTGAAGGATGATGATGCTACCATACTCTAGCCAGGGTGACAGAGTTAGACTGTGTCTAAATAATTAATGATACTAAGAAAATGGAGATGCTATGAAAATCTGGGAAGGAACATATAATACAACTTAGTTTGCAGGTTTAATTTTAGGTGGAATTTTTCATGTTATCTGTGATTTTTCCTTTCTTTGTGCTTTTTCATATTTTCTAAAATTTGCAGTGTGTAGTAATTTTTTATAAAGAGGAAAATGCAAACATTCACAAAGCAGCAAAACGAAAATAAAAATTTGAAATAAAAAAATGGGGATATATCAGAGCCATTCTCTTTAAAATAAGTCACTACTAATAAAAATGTCAACTGCAACAATTATTTTTTATTGAATATCAGTCCAAGAAATCAAAAGCAATAAGACATGTTAATTCATACAAAACAGTTTGAAAAACCTAACCAGATGCAATAAGATGGCTTCCCTGATTATAACAATCACAGGCCAGAAAATGTAAAATACTAATTAAGAAAATACACAAATATGTGATTCACAAAAAAGTGCTCATTCTAACTTATCCTTCTAAAGTTGTAAAAAGGAAAGACAATAATAGATTTGAAAGCCATTTATTTTTTATTTGAAAGCCATTTTTATTTGATTTATTTTGAGATGAGTCTCACTATGTCACCCTCGGTAGAGTGCCGTGGCATCACAGCTCACAGCAACCTCAAACTCTTGGGCTTAAGCAATTCTCTTGCCTCAGCCTCCCAAGTAGCTGCGACTACAGGTGCCCACCACAATACCTGGCTTTTTGTTGTAGTTGTCATTGTTTGGCAGGCCCAGGCCAGGTTCAAACCTGCCAGCCTCAGTGTATGTGGCCAGTGCCATAACTGCTGAGCTACGGGCGCTGAGCCCATTTTATATTTTCAAAAAATGGCATAATAGTAGGAACTGTATGAAAAAACTGTATTTTTTCCTTTCTGTTTTAAAGGAAAAAATTATAAAATGATGTGATCCTTCCAAGCAATAGCCGCTCTTGTCCAAAATCCACATGGTATAAGATTAGTGTGTGCTCACTGTTGATGACCAGGAAAACAGAGCTGTAAAAATGATGGCTTCTGGCAGAGAAATGGCTTTTATCGTTTGCCCTCATTACCTACACCTTCCTGGACTTGGCATATCTACAGCCTGTCCTAAAAGTCACCCATAAAGTAGCCACACATAGGGAAAATGGGAAATTGTAGGTAAATGTGGCTCTGTTTACAAAATATTCATGAAAAATTTATAAAGATGGGGCAGTACCTATGGCTCAAAGGAGTAGGGCACCGGCCCCATATGCCAGAGGTGGCGGGTTCAAACCCAGCCTAGGCCAAAAAAAAAAAACCTGCAAAAAAAAAAAAAAAAAAATTTACAAAGAAGGCCATACATAAAGAACATTTTGTAAATACTGTGTAAAATTTTGTAAAGAATATTTTGTGACTAAAAGTACATTTAGCTATAATTTCCCATTTTTCCTACATATGGCTATTTCACGGGTGACTATTTAGACGCCCTGTAAAAGCCAAGATATGAAGAGAAGGCATTCAGGAGCACAGTTCTAGAGGGGGCGGGGAGACTGTAGCATCCGGACAGCACTGAAATCCACTACGGGTGCTTGTGGTCTGGTTGTTTTGCCGATACCACACATGCAATGGCCAAGGCTATTTCTACCCAACCTCCATCCAGACTGGGTGAGAGTGGAAATGTTCTCTAGAGGTAGCAGAGGTCACGAGGCTATAAAAAAAATAGCAGGGAGGAGACAGCGGTTACAAGAAGTCAGAGTGTCTAGACAGAAAGGCGCATCCAAGAGGGAAGAACAAAGCCCTGACCCCAAGGGCCAAGCCCAGGACCAGCTCAGAGAAAACTCGGGTGGAACATAGGAACCAGCCCTCACCTAGCCAGGAGCCCCCGTTTCCACCCAGCTTCCTGCTTAGTTTCTGAATTGGTTGGAAGACGAAATTGAAACCTAAAGTTAAGAACTGTTTTGTGCCTAACTCACATCCTGAATCCAGAGCTGCATCTAAAATAGAGAATAATTAGTAAATTAATAAAACTCTGAGACTATTTCCAAATGTGTTCTACTTATCTAACTTTCTGCTGCTTCTCCATCACATCTGGATCAAAACGCAGCGTCCTTCTCGCCCCTTTGGATGTGTGTGTCATACTAAAAACTAAACTACTGATTTCGAATCCCAGCTTCACCACTTCCTAGATCTGTGATTTTCAACAGATTGCTTAACTTCTTTGTGACTCATTTTCTTCGTATGAGTAATAGGGAGTGTAACACTTATTTTATACGGGTGCTAGAAAGGTGAGTAAGACAAGGCAAGGGACTCGGACAATGCTCTGTACCTTCGGACTGCACCATAAGTGGTGCTCTTGAAAGAGTAAATTATTGTTTGCTTTTAACATTGCACTTTGCGAGTTCCATAGCACTACTGTTAAAAGATGTAATGAGGTAGACAAACTTTTATGCAGTGGGACTCCTCTGAGGAAGTATATTTATTTTGGGAATAAATATTTTGATAAACTGGGATTGAGGGTAAGACTTCAAGTTCACACTTCAGGGGAGAAAAATGCTAACCTGAGATTGAAGGAGCAAGTTGAGAAACTAGTATTGCTTCTGAGAAGGAAGGAAGAGAAGAAAAGCAAAGAGAGAGAAAGGAACAAGAGAAACTTCAGGGGCGGCGCCTGTGGCTCAGTGAGCAGGGAGGGCGGCGGGTTCAAACCCAGCCCCGGCCAAACTGCAACCAGAAAATAGCCGGGCGTTGTGGCGGGCGCCTGTAGTCCCAGCTGCTCGGGAGGCTGAGGCAAGAGAATCGCGTAAGCCCAGGAGTTGGAGGTTGCTGTGAGCTGTGTGAGTCCACGGCACTCTACCGAGGGCCATAAAGTGAGACTCTGTCTCTACAAAAAAAAAAAAAAAAAGAGAGAAACTTCAGAATTGTGTGCCCAGGATAACTAACTAGGCAGACACAGGAAGAGAAGAGATCAGTAACTAGGGGAGAAAATTATCCTGTCTTGGTTTAAGAAGGGGTTTCTATATTGTTTTGTGCAGTTCTCTCAGTTTACAGGGGGACAAAGTCCAGGGCTGCATGAGCAGTTCGTTGTCGTCTACTCCCTGGCCAACAAACAAGGTCATCTCTCTAGGCATCAGTTTGTAATCTTTCCAGCACCCCCTATTAGCCCTGAGTATTTAGAATTTTTTTTTTTTAGTGGAGTTATGGAATATTTTTATTATCTATTTTTGCTTTTATATATTCTTATATTTTTTTTTATTGTTGGGGATTCATTGAGGGTACAATAAGCCAGGTTACACTGATTGCAATTGTTAGGTAAAGTCCCTCTTGCAATCATGTCTAGCCCCCATAAAGTGTGACACACACCAAGGCCCCACCCCCCTCCCTCCTTCCCTCTTTCTGCTTCCCCCCCCATAACCATAATTGTCATTAATTGTCCTCATATCAAAATTGAGTACATAGGATTCATGCTTCTCCATTCTTGTGATGCTTTACTAAGAATAATTTCTTCCACTTCCATCCAGGTTAATAGGAAGGATGTAAAGTCTCCATTCTTTTTAACGGCTGAATAGTATTCCATGGTATACATAGACCACAGCTTGTTAATCCATTCCTGGGTTGGTGGGCATTTAGGCTGTTTCCACATTTTGGCGATTGTAAATTGAGCTGCAATAAACAGTCTAGTACAAGTGTCCTTATGATAAAAGGATTTTTTTACTACTGTTTATTGCAGCTCAACTTACAATCACCAAAATGTGGAAACAGCCTAAATGCCCACCAACCCAGGAATGGATTAACAAGCTGTGGTCTATGTATACCATGGAATACTATTCAGCCGTTAAAAAGAATGGAGACTTTACATCCTTCCTATTAACCTGGATGGAAGTGGAAGAAATTATTCTTAGTAAAGCATCACAAGAATGGAGAAGCATGAATCCTATGTACTCAATTTTGATAGAATTTCTTTTAACTTTAAAATTTTCCTAGTTCATGAGAGGATCACTTGAGCTCAGGAGTTCAAGACCAATTTGAACAAGAGTTAGACCCTGTCTCTACTAAAAATAAAATATACATAGGGTGGCACCTGTGGCTCAAAGGAATAGGGCACCGGCCCCATATGCCAGAGGTGGCAGGTTCAAACCCAGCCCCAGCCAAAAACTGCAAAAAGAAAAAATAAAATAAAATATATAGCCAGGCATTGTGGGTACCTATATATTGTAAATACTCAGCTATGTGTAAATACTCATTTTTATGAGTATTTAAGGTAACAAATACTTTAATCACTTCCTAATAATTTTACTACATTTATTACATATATTCTTGAAGTTATTTACATTATATTTGTACTTTTTTAAATTTTATTATTTATATACATATTTTTTTATTGTTGGGGATTCATTGAGGGTACAAGATGTGTCACACACTGAGACTCCACCTCCCTCCTTCACCTACATATTATAAATACTCAGCTATGAGTATTTACAATTTTTTCTTTTTGCAGTTTTTGGCCGGGGCCAGGTTTGAAACTGCCACCCCTGGCATATGTGCTGGTGCCCTACTCCTTGAGCCACAGGCGCTGCCCTACAATTTTTTTTAACTTTAAAATTTCCCTAGTTCACAAGAGGATCACTTGAGCTCCGGAGTTCAAGACCAACTTGAGCAAGAGTGAGACCCTGTCTCTACTAAAAATAAAATAGCCAGGCATTGTGATGGGCACCTATATATAAGCTAATATATAGTCTTAGCTACCTCCTTGAACTTGAACCCAGGAGTCTGAAGTTGCTGTGAGCTAGGCTGATGCCACTGCACTTTACCCAGGCAACAGAGTGAGACTAAAACAGAGGTTCTCAACCCTGTCGCACCCCATAGGAACTGTATTAAAGGGCTGCGTCATTAGGAAGGCTGAGAACCACTGATCTAAAAAAAATAAAATAAAATAAAAGTTTTGCCTGGTTCATATGCAGACATATCCTGTTTTCATTATTCAGTTATTGAATAATCACTACATGCCAGGCATAGTTATAGGCCCTAGACATACAATCCTGAACAAAATACCTCCATCCTTAAGTTTGCATTCCAGGTAGAGATGAACAAGCATAATATAATTCCAGGAAAACAGAAGAGCTCTAAAAAACAAGAATAAAGCAAGGTATGGGAGAAGAGTGCTACTGGGTGTGAGCGAGAGTGCTGTCTTAGGTAGGGAATCAGGGTACACTTACATGTGAGCAGAAATCTCAAGGGAATGGAGAGAAAAGTGGGAGAAGAGTATTCTGAGTACAGGGAACAGTATGTACAAATGCCCAGAGGAAAGAACAAGCCTATGTGGTCAAAGAATATGAAAATGTGATAACGTGGAGTTGATTTTAGGAGATGGCATGAACGAGGGCCAGACGGTGTAGAGCCTTGCAGATCACGTAGATTTTACTGAGTAATGTGGGATGTGCCCTTAGAGTTTTAAGCAGAAGAGTAACCTGATCTGATTCGGTGATCGTTCTACTGAAGCTAAACAAAGGGCAAAACATTGTATATGGTGTTCTGTGGTCTGTGTGGAAAGAAATTAATATATTGGTAAATTCACAGAATAACTCTGGAAGGATATACAAGAAATTGGGTGGGCTGGGGAATGGGAGAAAGTTTTCCTATTATCCTCTTTTTATGTATTTAAAATGTCCCTTGCGTATGCAATACCTGTTGGAGACAGTTGGAGCTGCTTAGTGAAGATTTATCTATAGGGAAAAAGACCAGAAGCAGGGATAGCAGGCAGGAGGCATTTACAGCAGCCCAGAAGAGATGTTGGAGGTTTGACCTTGGAAATAGTGGCGCAGCTGTGGAGAAGTGATGAGATTCCAGATACATTCTGAAGGTAGAGAAATGAGCAGCAAACCCTAAAGTTTGGGCCAAAGCAAACCACATGAAAGGTGGTGCCATTTACAGAGACAGGAAAGACTTGAGAACAGGGAGGGAAGGAGGAGGGTGGTGCTGGATGCCAACTAAGGCATTACGGGGCTCCCAAAGCCAAGCAAAGTCATTATTTTTTACAGAAGAATGTGATCAACAATGTGAAAGTGGCCAATAGGTCAAGTAAGATGAGGGCTGAGAATTGATTTTACAAGGTATTAATCACCGGTGACCTTGACAAGGAAAGTTTCAGTAGAGACAAAAGCCTTATTAGACTGTGTTAACTATTTCCACCCTTTTATTCTGTTGACATGTTAGTGTTTTTTTCTTATTGAATTCAAAGAATTATGCATATGTTTGTTGTATTTGTTGCAAATGGTTTTTTCTCCTGGTTTTATCTTTTAATTTTTAAGCGTTATTGACAAATTTGGGTATTTACAAACATCTACTATGGCTTTTTTTTTTTTGGTAGAGACAGAGTAAGAGTCTCACTTTATGGCCCTCGGTAGAGTGCCGTGGCATCACAAGCTCACAGCAACCTCCAACTCCTGGGCTTAAGCGATTCTCTTGCCTCAGCCTCCGGAGTAGCTGGGACTACAGGTGCCCGCCACAACGCCCAGCTATTTTTTTGGTTGCAGTTCAGCCAGGGCTGGGTTTGAACCCGCCACCCTCGGTATATGGGGCTGGCGCCTTACCAACTGAGCCACAGGCGCCGCCCTCTACTATGGCTTTTACAATTGAAAGTCTTCTATCTCCTAAGAAGCAATGAATGTGCACCTATATTTTCTATTTTTTTTTAACTTTCCACTTTTTATATTAACATTAATCCATTGGAAATTTATTTTGGGCAGTTTATAAGATAACCTTCTGACTTTATTTTCTTTCTTCAAAGAGTTAGCAAATTGTCTAGTTTTTATTGAGCAATCATATCTTTCTCCACTATGTTATGATACTGTTATGCATTAAATGTGTCTTCCAGAAAGACATGTTAAAGTCCTCACCCCTCCGTACCTCCGAATGACTTTGCTTGGAAATAGAGACATTGCAGATATTAGTTAAGATGATTTAGTCATAATGGAATAGAGTGGGCCTTAATCCTATATGACTTTTTTTTTTTTTTGAGACAGAGTCTCACTATGTCGCCCTCGGTAGAGTGTTGTGGTGTCACAGCTCACAGCAACCTCAAACTCTTGGGCTTAAGTGATTCTCTTGCCTCAGCCTCCCAAGTAGCTGGGACTACCAGCACCTGCCACAATACCTGGCTATTTTTCTGTTGCAGTTGTCATTGTTGCTTAGCTGGTCCAGGCTAGGTTCGAACCCACCAACCGCGGTGTATGTGGCTGGCGCTGTAACCACTGTGTTACAGGCACCAAACCAACTAATGTTCTTATAGGAAGAAAAGAAACAGAGAAGAGAATGCCACTTGAAGACAGGGAAAAAAACGAGTTTGTGGAGATGGAAGCAGATTGGAGTTATTTGTCATAAGCCAAGGAATGCCTGAAGCTACCCAAAGCTAGAAAAGACAAGGAAGGGGTCTAGAAATTCCAGAGGAAAGGTGGCTCTGCCAACATCTTAATTTCAGACTTCAAGCCTCCCAGACTTCTATTGCTTGAAGCCACCGATTTTGGGGGTAATGGGGAATTAAATATGTTTATTCATGCTGTTTTTATGAAATAGTATGAATAAAGCTTTTTAAGTCTTAAAGATGTGAACTAACCCTGAAAGGTGCATCCAGTTCTTTACGTAGATACTGCAAAGACGTTGCATAAACATTTACCCTACGTGAAGCAGATTCTTTGGTACTTGTTAGAGCAGCCATAAGAAACCAATACACCGTCTTTGCCGTGTACTAAATTCTCTTGGTGACCAGGACCTGTTTCTCGAGTCCCCTCATTTATGTCTATTATTATACAGCATAACACTAATAAATTGTTTTATATTTTTGATATTTTAATATTTAGTACTTTTCCTTTATTATCTTTTCTGAATTTTCTTAAACTCATACATTATTCTTTAAAATGAGCTTTATTTTTAGATTAGATGTGTCAAAGTTTTGTTTCCCCCAAAACACAAAACAATTTCTATAAAAACAGTGATTCTTTAACAAGAACAAAAATTCCCCATATGGCTACATTAAATTATCTCCAATTCATTTAAAATATAATTTTGATTTTATACATCAACATTTTTTTAAATTCAGATTAATACAAGGGCACAAATGATTAGGTTACACTGTTTGCATTTGTTAAAGTCTCTGTGTTGTGTCTGGCTCCCAGGAGGTGTGCCACATACCCTTACAGTGTGCCCATTAGGTGAGAGCACACCAATCCCTCCCTATTCCCCTCTCTCTTCCCTCCTTCCCCTTGCTTGAATTGAACTGAGTTTCTCTCTTTTGTGGGCATGTATATCAACAGTTCTGACTTTGAAAAGCACTTCAGAGCATATTTTAAACACTGGCTTTTAATATTATTAAAATTATAATTCAAACAGCCACTTAAAATCATTATCATAAGCGGTAAGGTAATGACTATCTTCATGATGTCCCAAGATTGCCTTGTACAAATCCCCAGTTTGCTGGTAACAGGATTAATAATAGAAGTACCAATTAGATACTACAGCTTTGAAAAATAATCTGGTAGAATTATAAATTTAAAGCTAGATAGGGTCACAGAGATCATCTAGTCACTGCACAGTTGAGGACACCCAGAGAGGCAAAAGAGGAGACCAAAGTCAATTTACATTTTAAAATCTACGTTTACACCAGAAAATTGGACCAACATGTATTTTTAAGACATTTATAGGTCTTAAAGACTAATAAAAATATATACCTTGTATAGTAGTCAAAGGGAACTGTTTTTGCATAGTAATTGAATTATTGTTGAAAATGATGCATGTCTCTTTCATTTCTACCTTATTTTTAAAAATAATTTTTGGGGGTTTTTTTGTTTTTCTTTAAAGAGACAGAGTCTCACTTTATCTCCCTCAGTAGAGTGCCGTAGTATCACACCTCACAGCAACCTCCAGCTCTTGGGTTTAGGCAATTCTCTTGGTAGCTGGGACTACACGCACCCACCACAATGCCCGGCTATATTTTGTTGCAGTTTGGCCGGGGCCGGGTTTGAACCCGCCACCCTTGGTATATGGGGCTGGCGCCTTACTCACTGAACCACAGGCACTGCCCATAAATTTTGTTTTTTGAGACAAGAGTCTGTGTCACCATGGGTAGAGTACCATGGCATCATAGCTCACAGCAATATCAAACTCTTTGAGCTCGAGATGATCCTCTTGCCTCAGCCTCCCAGAGTGCTAGGATTACAGGAGTGAGCCACCACACCCAGCTACTATTTCTATCTCAATAAAGACAGGGTCTAAGTGTCTTACTCTTGTTCAGGCTGGTCTCAAACTTCTGAGCGCAAGCAATCCACCCATCTCAGCCTCCCCAAGTGCTAGGATTGCAGGCGTGAGTCACTGCACCCTGGCCCACTTTATTTAAAATTTTTAAAAGTTCTTTCCCATTATGTATTCCAGGTAAACAGTGAGACAATCAA
The DNA here is from genome assembly GCF_027406575.1 of Nycticebus coucang. Taxonomy (NCBI): domain Eukaryota; kingdom Metazoa; phylum Chordata; class Mammalia; order Primates; family Lorisidae; genus Nycticebus; species Nycticebus coucang. Next base: position 113,922,120 of record NC_069784.1, on the reverse strand, counting down.
TGCCCAAACTCCAATCATGAATGTTCGTCCAAAACCCTTACTTGCTGTCCCCAAATTTTCCCTTTCCCTGTATCATGAACCTTCAGGGTCCCCTCAAGAAGGGGACTATACCACACTAAAGGCTTGAAGCCACCCCAGCTAGTAGTAATTTCTTCTCCCTCCCAGCATCGTCACATTTTGTTCATAGTTTGTCTTGTATTTATCACTTATTGTGTAATAATGTTAATTATCTTTTCTCTGCTTTGGGGGTTTGAACTATGATTTATTAAGTCATATTAGTTTGAGCAATACCTTTTGTTCCATTGTGTCCTAAATCTTTTTAAATATCAGATTGGCTAATTCCACCTACTCCTCCTAAATTTGTGCTTCCAAAACTGGCCTCACCTGAAATATCTTTGTAAAGGAGAATGCCCAGCATTTAAAATGCATCTTCACGTAGGTCAGGGTTGGCCCGTGTAGCTATTTCTCTGCACGCTAGACACAGATATCAGTACTGCCATGATGTTTTCAATGCACTTCAAAGCCAGCTTTCTCATCGTGATAAACTACGCACTGGGCAAAGGGTCGGAAAGACTGGACTCAAGTTCTGGCTTCATTCTGATCTTTCACTTTTCTGGACTCCGGTTATTTCATCTGTATAATGGCGTTATTGCACCAGATCACTGGGGCTTGAGAGGTGTTTTGGGGAGTTTGGTTTTGCTTTAATTGCAGTCGCAATTGAGACTTTTAAAACTTTCAAGTGGAGGAGGGAAGATGGATAAAAGGGGCCGCTTTGGCAGGAGCTGGGAGCAGGGCTGGGAGCCTGCCTTTGGCCTTGTCCACCCTTACCCGCGGCCCTGGAACCTCCTCCCGGCCTTGAACCCCAGGGCAGTTCCTGAGAATGCACTTTGAAACCATCAAACTAGGTCAAGGTTTCCTAAGCTTTAGGCATTCACATGTCAATTTAGGATTATTTCCCAAATCAGTATACACCGTGTGCTATTTTTTCATTCCTTCATCCATCCAGCAAGAATCTATGGAGTACCTACCCTGTGCTGGGGATCCAAAGCCCCTCTGATGTGAGTGTGATTACATTCTAGAGAGCCAAGTCTTGTGCTGGGCAGTACTCCAGACTCTGAATTCAGACAGATCTGTGTTTGTCTGGATTCAGATAGGCCTGTCCCTTATAATTGTCTGAATTTGAGCAAGTTATGCAACTTCTTTGCTTCAACTCAGGTTTCCCATAAAATGGAATTTAACTCAAAGTTGTTGTAAAGATTAAATGAGGAATTTCATTTAAAGCACTTAGTATGAGATTTGGCACAAAATAACAGTTGTTATATCTCTAATCTACTTACCTTTTAAACTAATTTCTTTAGCTTCATTCTGAGCAAAAAAGGGGAATACACTGGCTATACAGTGTAACACACTTGAAGAGACATGCACAGCAATTGCATTTGACAGTGTTCCTGAAATCATATTGGTATAGCTACGGCACCTGAGACAGTTGGGAAGCATAATTACCATCGATCTTTTTAGTATCGCCATACCATGCTTGGGCTGAACGGAGGCGGAGATCTCATACCGCCTTTGTGTACTGCCCTCACTCCTATCCATCTTAAGAAAACAGTCCTTAGCCAGCTAATTGCCGCCTCTGGTGTTTAGGTGTTTCGTATCCAGGGAAGGGCCTACACCCACTCCTTTGCCATCCAGATAGTGATCACAGAGTCACAAGGTGTGATGAAGCCACTCCTAGCTCACCCAGGCACCTCAACAAAGATAACAAAAATCAACATAAGGGAAAAGCACAAACATTTGTATTGTATAGAACTTAAGGAGGATTTTTCAGGGATGGAGGCCAGAGCAGAGCACCGTGAAGTTCACAAAAGGAGCTCCATGTTCAAACCTCAAGTTCTCCCATCTTCCTGTAGCCCGCTCTTTCCCCTGGGGGCCTGGCTGCTTCCTACAGAAGCCTCCTATGCCCCCATCTCCTGTCTACATTTCCCCCCAGACAGACTCCAGGGAACTCTGGGCCACAGACCTTGTTAGCCTCCTATTTGCCCCCCCACAAAAGCCGCCCTCTCTAAATCCAGACCTTTCCGAGGGCCTGTCTTTCCAACTCCACCCCATCTGCTACACAAGAACTTTCATCACCAACAATTACCTGCCAATTATTAACAGAGACATACAGCAACCACGCAGAGGTAAAGAAGCCTACAAGTAAACACAGATGTTTCCCAGCGGCTCAGCTGTGGCCAGCTGTCTGTCTGGGCGGTTCAAGAGCTCTCTCACTCTGTGCACCCAGTGACTGCTTCAACAGGGAGCAGAGGTTACCACCCCCATCCCCTCCCCAACAGCCCTACAGCCTACAATTGATTGCTGATCCTATCCGGGCATAGTCAGAAGGACTGTGCTCTGGTTCTAACTGTCACCAGCTAATTGTGTGTCTTTCTCTCTGCCTTATTTTGCTCTTTTGTAAAATGAGGAATTTGCTGGTTGGGATTTCTAAAGTCCCTTCCCATACTAGCATTCAAGCCATCTGATTCTAACAAGCTCTCTTCTCCATGACAGCCCTTCCAACATTAAACTGCAGTGTTCATGGCAGCCTGTCCTCTGCAAATGTTCCCCTTCCCTTCCACACGTCCCTCTTGCTCCTGGTTTCCAGATCCCGCTCTGCTCTGGTCATCCTCCTCTGGACCGGGGCCAGCTCATCAGCTCGGTTCAGATAAGGGGCACAGCAGAGCTGGCCTGGGACTTCTTCCAGAGCACCTGCTCGTCGCCAGAACCAAGACTGACTCAATTAGAACATCTGGTCACCTTCCCTCCCATCCCCTCGTCCTATGGCAAAACCACTGGTTTCATAGATATAACGACAGTTGATTTAAAATACGGGCTGTTAGGGAAAGACGAAAAAGGTACCTGCTCAAGCATAACCTCACATTTTCCAAGATATTCATTTAAGAAAGGAGAAACATTAAGAAAACTCTTTGTAATAAGTATTGAGAAGCTCCTCAGCTCCTCACAGAGCAACTTGTTTCTGAAGATGTGAGTGGGGAGAAAAGCTTTTCTCCAACAGCTGAAGAGTGAGCTCCCGCCGGGCCAAGGGGGTGCTGCTGCCACCGCGTGGCGGGAGCTGGTACATGACATCTCTGTCCGTCGGCCAAGGACTGCGGGTGGGGGGGGTGGGCAGGGGTTGGCCCAGGAAAACATACATCGGCTAATCCTTCCGATTAGGAGTCCTGAAACAGAGAAAATGGGCATAGCACCCTTGACAGAAGTGTCACCAGATTTGTTCCCCCTCTCCTCTCTCAGACCACTCACCTCCCTCCCAGCCCTCATTAATGTCAGGAACCAAATGTGCTTTGGACAAGATCCCAGGATGACATCCGCCCTAGCAAGGTAGCCAGGGTGGCAGCACCTGCCCCTGGCGGCCTCTGACTCCCACCAGAGTGTGGGGTGATTTCTGAACCTCAGTCTCTCTCTCCGTGTGAATGCGTGTGTACAGCTCTTTCTCTCTTGGTCCTCACTTTCCCTCACACCCCCACCCATCTGAGTGCCTCCCTGGGAGAGGTCCCATGTCTGAACCTTCTCTCTGCCCCTATGTGAAAGGGGTGTGGCAGTTTCCTCCATTCTCCATGCCCCTTCAAGTTACTTTAACCCCCTGGTCCTGTGCCTGAATGAACACCAATGACGAGAAATTGTCTTTGTGTATAGTCTAATTTCTACAAGGACACCCCTGAAGTCTCACTTCCCTCTCCACACCATGCTGGTGGTGGCTCTCAGGGTACACGGCCCCGGCTTCTTGCTGGAGGTCTCGGGATACAGGGCCATGGCTTCCTAAGGTTGTCCCTCCTCAATTCAAGCTCTATGTGCCTCTGTGCACTGCCTGTATCAAGTGCTGACAGCAACACCAGCTTCTTCCCTCAAAAATATGTCCCTTTTCCTTCTGAGCCTCCTACTACAGGCCCACGGAGGCTGGAGAAGCAAGGTCCAGGAGCAGGAATGACTATCTGGTTTACTAACGATCACGGTGCTGGGCTGAGGACATTCAACCTTACACCACTTATTTTCCTCACTGCTAGTTCACAAGGTCTACTGACTGAAAGGAAAGCTGCAAAACAGAAGGTAGTAAAATCAATCAACAGTGGGAAAGCGCTGTTTTAAATTTATTGTCCAGCCCACACTGATTATTTACCTGGTAGCTTCCCCAAGCAGCTATAAATACAACTGTTGCTATCTTAAAGGGAACAAAGGATCTAACTGTTCTGGTTTAAAGTCAATGAAGAGGAATCTAAAGAGGGGAAGGAGATGGAAATCTAAACAAAATGGAGCACACTGAATGTGTGTGCATGACCCGCTAATGGAGATGGTGACAACAGTGATGGCAGTGATGGTGAAGACGATGGGACTCTGTCCCAGGCGGTGTCCTGGAGGCTGGTGCGGGACAGAGGACAACACTGAGCCCAGGGACAGAGCCCCGACACCTCAGACCAGAGAGGGAGCTGACTGTGACCTGGCTCCCCCAGACTCCCAGTTTCGCCTTGTCCTCTCGGCACTCCTGAGCCCCCTACTCTCATTCTGTCCGCGTGGGCAGACAGAAGTAGGATGACAACGGTGATGAGAGTAACTGCTGTGTTAGGGGGTAATAAAGCTCTGTCTGCAAGGACGCTCCATTTGGGAACTTTAGAAACCGGAAATAGTGCACCATGCGGATATAAGCCCCTGACGCTCTGCTGCCTGACACCTGAGCCCAGGCAGGTGCCTCCCGGACCCCCATGCTCTTGGTTGCTCCTTTCCCTCCCTGACTCCCTTTCTTCCCCTGAGTGTTTTGTTTTGGGTTTTTTTTTTTTTGAGACAGAGTCTCACTATGTCACCCTTGGTACAGTGCTGTGGTATCACAGCTCACAGCAACCTCAAGTTCTTGGGTTTAAGTGATTCTCTTGCTTCAGCCTCCCAAGTAGAGGGGACTACAGGCACCTGCCACAACGCCTGACTATTTTGTTGTTGTTGTTGTATTGGTTAGCTGGCCTGGGCCAGGTTCGAACCTGCCACCCTCCGTGTATGTGGCTGGCGCTGTAACCACCGTGCTAAGGGCGCCTAGCCTCCCTGAGTGTTTTGAGATAAGTTGTTTTGAAGTGGCAAGACAGCTGTTGGAACAAAACCTGAGTTCAGGATACCTCTTTCTGGAGGGAAGCGTGATACAGAGGCTTCGCTCGGCCAGAGCCTCGGATGCATCTCCACCAAATCACAGAAGCAACCAGGAAAGTGGGGTGTGACAAACACCACACCGGGTGTGGCCTGCATGGAAGAGGTGGCACTGGGCTCAGGGGAGGGTGAACTCCTGCCGCGCTGCTCTGCAATTGCCTTTCTTTCCTTTTTTAACTTCTTTTCTGGAAGCAGTTTCAGATGTAAAGGAGAGTTGTAAGAATACCAAGTGCTCCTGGATAGCCTTCATCCAAAATGGACACTTAGCCACACCTGGTCACCATTTCTGGACATATGGACACGTGTGCATATTACTGTTTTCCTGCTGAATGATTTGAGAGTTAAGTTGCAGAAATGATGACCCTTGACCCCCACATTTCAGTGTATATTTCCTAAGGAAAACACAGTATAATCAAAATCAGAAAATGTAATATTGACCCCAAAGTCATCTAAGATAGTTTTTCTTTTGACCATTACTTTTCAAACACAAATGTGATGAATTCCCATCTCAGTTTAAACAGTAAACAATATTCTATAGCAATCGATCAAAAATCAATAATAAAAATGAGCTATGACAACACCGCACTTCCAGCCTGGGCAATAGAGGAAGGCCCTGTCTCTCACTAGATAGATGATTGAAGATAGGTAGATAGATAAAATATAAGACCTTTAAAAAATGTCTACACTAATATCTGGAATGATCCATGTTGAACTGTGACAGTGGTTACCTCGGGGGAAGTAGAGAAAATAAAGAGGGATGATTAATGGGAACATTAACCTGAATTTTTTTTTTTTTTTTTTGCAAAAAGAATGTATTCATTTATTACTTGTGTCATTTAAAAATACATTTAAAATATCACAAAATTCAGCAGCAGGAGCACAATTGGGTCGGGTGCCAGCTCCATGTCTTACTGGTGTCTAGCTTTGGGCACGTCACTAAAACTCTTGAGCCTCACTTTCCTTATCTGTAAAATGGAGATGTTCATACTCAGCCCAAAGGGTGGTGTGATGCCTGAGACTATAACAGAAAAGCATCTGAAATACAGTTGGTCCTCCATAAATGTTTAAGAGTGATTAGAGCCCAGCCCAGAGGTAACACTGGTTGATGAAGATGGCAGCACAGAAGACAAAAAAGAAGAGAAAGATGGGACCTGCAGCTCTGCATCCACTTCGGGTTAGGGACAAGGGAGAACCATCAATGGGCTTAAACACAAACAGCATGGGCTGGCTTCCTTGAAGTTTGGTTGTAGGTAGTGAGGTGGTGCAGCCAAACTTATCCTCACAAAAGAACCTTAGAAGAGAGCAGCATGGAAGCTGCCTCGGGGTCTTCTATAGGCTTCCCTCCCACCCCCCCACCCCGTCTCCTTTGCCTGACTTGAATCATGTGCCTTTTCCAGAACCAACACAAGCAAGGGAGTGGCATACCCCTGAGCCCGTGGGGACAACCCTGGAGCGGGGACCAGTTCCATTGGCTTCCCTTGGCACAGATGCTGCTACAGGGGCAGAGGAGTGACAGGAACCCAAACAAAATTGGAATTCTATAAGGAAGGGAGAAGGAATGGATGGACGTGGATCTGGCAAAGAAGGGTGTCCATTTAATTACTGGCTCACTTGTTCCTGAGCAGCGCTATTAACAGAAACGGGCTTCTTCGTTGTTCCCTCCACGTTGTGCTAGACCTTGACAGAGCAAACCATTTTTTAAGAAGTTATTTTGATCACCTTTATTTTGGCTAGCTATTAATTTACACACCAAGCGATAGTTAACATTTTTCATGGTTTATGTACATTTCATGGTTTGTTGCAGTCTCTTATTTAAGCAATGTGGGAGACAGTACGTCCTAGCATTTTTCTGGGGAAAGTAATAGGGTAACATGTATCTGAACCAGGGTTGTCACCTTAGCTTTTCTGAATTAAGTGGGTCATGTTAAGCAAGTCCTTTCCTCTCAGAGATTTGATTTTTCTCACTTAGGAAATAAAAGATTATCAAAGTCCCTGCCATCCCTAAGGATCTACATTTTGGAACATATTTTTACTATATTATAGATTATAGAGGTTCGTGGGGTTTTACTTACACTGTTGCTTTTGCTAAATATTTATAATTCTATTTGTAATTTTTCTGATATTTTGAACAGAAGGAAGCTTTCGATCTTAACACTGTTTTGGTAGGAAAATAATCCATATAACTATAAACCATATCACGTCACATTTTCCAAGAACTATTGGTGCCAACAGATGAAGGCTGTTGTATTTAAATGATCACGCATAATGTTTTATATAGATGGATGGACAGATAACTGAATAAATGTTCCTGGTGTCTAATATTAGGAATAATTCACAGATGACACGGAGGAAATTAAGTGGCAGGTGTATGTCTTTCAGCAATTAAGAATGGTTGGACATTGTCCCTATTCTAAAAATAGGCCTATGAACAGGGTTCATATTGGCAGTGTATCCTATTTGCTAACTTCCCAAAGGACATACTGGCGTTTTCATTAGACACTTTTTATTAACACATCCTAACAGTGTGTTGCCCCTGCAAAGGGAGGGCAGTGACAGCATTTCCGTCTGTAGTGTTAAGGAAAATCTCTAGTACTAGATACATTGCCCTGGTCCCTTTTCCATCAAGGACTATGAGATTTCTAGGTTGCTGCTAGTGAACATAGAGTATGTTCTCTTTATACAAAACCCCACACAAACATAAATAATGAACTAAATATGCAAACACAAACATCATATACACCTTGAGCCACTTACCATGTCAGTAAAATTGTGACAATATTACGTGATGAAGTATCAAGGTTTCTGAAAGAATTTTAATCTAGGACTTTAAAAGCAGTTTTCTATTTGGCCTGATGGATAATATAATCAAATAGCAGTTTTCCTTGCGTAGTTATTCCCAATATATGAAGCCCAGCTGACAAAACTAATCCTAACATCCCAGGCACAGAGACCCACCATGCCTGTTTCCTCGTACCCCCCACTCGGGTGAAGACCACGTGGTGATTGTTGCAAACAATTTTTAGTGGCCACTTCCTGCAGCTGCCATCTGGTTGATTAGAAGGGGGAAGAGCCTCTGGTGACAAGCCCTCAGGGCATTTCTCCAACCTCTGGGAAACAGGAGGAAATGCTTGGGACGCTAATTAGAGACCCAGGCACCATTAATAAATAGTCCAAGCAGCCTCAAAGGGAAGAGGTGATGGGACTGAAAGACGCCCACCCCTCTGTGCTGTGTTCCACCCTTTCTGTTAGTGCCTTTTTTCATTTTAGAAGATTCTTTATTCTTTTTTTTAAATTACAAATCTAAGAAATAAAAGAAAGTAACAAATCTAAGTGTCCAACCCATGTGAGCATATTCGATCATTAATTTGTGAATGTCTATTATGAGCCAGGTGAGGAGCTAAGTGCGGGAATTCAAAGACAAATTAGATGAAATCTTACCCTGAAAGTACTGAAAACAGTCACCTCCGTACCCCTTTCTGCCCCATGTTTGTCTCTTTCTCTTTCAGGCTTTTGTTGCTGCTGCTATTTGTTTGTGCTTAACTAGCTCAAAGGTTAAGAATACAGCCTCTGGATCTAGACTGGATTTGAATCCCAGCCCCACCTTCCATCCCTGGACCCCTAGAGTGCTCATCCTCCCTCACTTGAGTACCTTACTTCTGGTCACCCAGCTTTGAACAGGGGGTGTGGAGAGACCTGTAAGATGACAATGGCCACTGGCCTAAAAAGGCGGAGGGATGGGAAAAACAACCTGTAGAGATAGCTGCTCCCCAGAAACAGATGACGCGCTAACTGCTTGTACTACAGTAGACAACCTATAACGGAGCCCCTTCCCTAAGCCCGGGGGCCCCCTCCTCAGCCGGTGAGACTCAGTACAGAGGCCTCCCTCCAGGAGGGCTTTAGACTCTGTAGGGAAGATGAGACAATTAGGCTTTCTCAGGGCCATGAGGAGCCAGATTATTTTGAGTAAGGATGATTAGTCAGGCAGGTGTCCGTGCTTTCTTAAGTAATGGTCATTAGGCGTGATTCAGAGCCACTGTTGTTCTGGCCACTACTTAAGGCTTTCCACCCTTAAGGGCTTGCTCACCTGTCCTCCGCAAGCTGCCTGCAGGGCGCCCCACGGGTCTGTCCGAATCCCGTGTGAACCTTCCTGCCTCAAACCCTGGCAGTACAGATTCCATTTCAGGAGAGAGAAGAGGAAGGAAGAGGAGAGCTTGCTTTTTTCCGAGCTGTATCATTTCTACAATAAAGTGCCCTTGATCCTTCCGTTGGTGTCCTCGTCCCTGCTGGTCAGCAGCCCTGCGACACCGACAAGGGGGAGCAAGGACTTGTCTTGAGCATGACTCAAAGACAAGCAGTCTAACTTCTGATTCTGATTCCTCCAAGCCACTATGCTGTACTGTTTTTCCAAACTACACTTGTTATTTTTCACTTAAAAATATATTGTGAAGTTTATTCTAGGTCCCTACAATACATATATACATCTATATAATTACTTTTATAATTTAATAATCCTAGCAACATAGATGGTCTTCTCAACCCTAGGATTATAAGTATATTCACTCGTATTTTCTTCCAGTCTTCTTGGGAGATCACGTTTTAAAAATTTAGATTTTTCATACAGCCAGGTAGGGAAGCACATGCCTGTGTTCCCAGCTATTTGGGTGGCTGACGCAGGGAGGATCTCTTCAGCTCAGGAGTTCAAGACCAGCCTGGGCAACATAGTGAGACCCCTGTCTCAAATAGAAAAAAGATTTTCATGGAACTACCACAGATATGGCTAAGAGCTAAGACATGACTGACATCAACAGAGGATAAAAAAGGCATTATAACCAAATGAGAGAAATATTACTAAGTTGAAGTATTTTCACTTTTTAAATAATTTTATACAATTTATAATAATTTTAAAGATGGGGAAAAGCAAACTTGACTGATAGAGAAGTAATTTCCACAGATTAGGAGTTGGTGGCTCAGAGTAATTGATTGTCTAGGCCAGGGTCACAGTGTAATTGATGAAATGGACTTGAACCACAACCTCCTGGCTTCAATCTAAACTCTACATTATTTAACTTCTCTGAAAATCTGAGTCTTCATCTTCCACCCCTACATTCCCGTAATTCTTGTCCTCTCTCAGCTTATTGCTTCTGGCTAAAATGCCTATGATTTCCTCTTCGTGCCTTACTCTGGCCATAGAAACTTTGAATCCACCGGTGCTTGTTGCAGGGGCCACAGGCACCTGGCCCTTGGGAAGTTTGCTAAAAATTCAGCTCACAAAAGGCTGATTGGAGAAAGGACATGCACATTTATTTAAAATATGTACATGGAGAATCACAGAGTGACTGCTGTTAATTATTCAAAAAAGTTTGTATTAATAAAAAGGGAGAGCTTTACTTCACGGAATGATTGCTGTTAAAGAAAAGGTTTATTTTAATACAAAGGGGTCTCGACCTGCAACGGCCATTCTGACAGCCTAGGAAACACTACTATAGCCACAAGCCAGGAACACGTGTTTCCAGGGAGTAACAAAATGCAACAGGATTTTATACTGAGCAAAGTAGCTACATATACATATTTAACAAGCTGAGGAGGGATCATGAATATTTATGAAGAGAAAGCCCTCGTGTGCAACTGTGCTTTGTACTTCCCATCACAGCATGGCTGGAACTCAGTTTTAAGGCTTTTCTCTGGGGTCCCCTTGGCCAAGAGGGATCTGTTCAGTTGTGGGGGAAGTTAGGATTGTATTTTTGGTTCACATTGCCCACCCCTGAGTGGGATTCAGAAGCTTATACACCACCCTGACAAAGCAGGTTATGGGAGGGGGGAGAAGAATTCTGTTGAGGGGCAATAAAGGATTTCTAAGGAGAATAAATGGATGTAGGAGCGGAGATAATTTGTAAACAGTGGTAGAACCTCTAAGTTGAGCACCCATGGGACTGTAAGGAACTGGTCAGCACACAGGTGGTCGACATGAGCAACTGGGCCTCCTAGACTGATACGAACATGCGGTGCATGTCTGGTCTATGAAATCAGGTCAACATAGGGAGGTGGTCAACTATGGAGGTTCTACTATCGTCTGGGTATGGTTACATTCTTGGTCTTACAGGGAGGGAAATAAAAACCAATTGTTCTCTTTGGTGGGCCTGGATCTTAGGCACATACAGGAACTTGTGGAGGAGAGGGTCACAGAGACCTTGAGGCTTCTTCAGTTCAGTATGCCAACATACCATATTTTGGGGTATCGATTTCTGGGCCCCAGCAATGTCAACCACCTGGAGGTTATTGTGAGTGTTCTAGGTATTGGTGAGGCTGCTTTACTTCAGGCTTTTTGAGCAGTAGGCTTTGGTGGGGTATCAGTGCCCAGGTTTGTAGCCAGCTACCTAATTTTCAGGGCCCAGCGCAAAATAAAAATGGGGCTTGTTACAAAATTGAAGAACAGCTTTTCTCTTCCTTCCCTTCTCCCAATCCCCCTGCCCCATGTTTTCTCTTTCTCCTTCCTGGTGATTTTCATTTGCTATTTAATCCCACACTCCTGTGGGCATAGAGATACTGGGGAATTAGGGGGAGTGCAGATCCCCCAAAGGGGGGCCACACTGACCAAGGCCAGGGAGCATGTGCAGGGCCCCAGAGCAGGAGGAGGGTGAGCAGGGACCTGCCAGCCCCTGCTCCATTGTCACATTCAAACTTCACTTAAAAGACATTTATTCAAAGATAAATGAGAATTGCAAAAGGGCAGTTGCAGAAATTGGGGAGTGCAGGGGCCCCTTCCTGGCAGGACAGTCCTGCCCTGGCTCTTCATTCTCCTCCCTGAGCTCTGCAGCCTTTGCACCAGGCCTTAATTAACTTTGCTGCTTGCCATCCCAGCCCACAGCCCACTACCCACAACCCCTGAGCTGCTGGAGATAAGCATGAACAGCCACAAGGAAAGCCAGGGTGCCCTTTGGTATGTGGCCCACTGAAGCCCCAGAGAGCATTCACTTAATTACCAGCAGAAACTCTCTCGGGCTGCTTCTGATACTATTCCTAGACCCGATTAGCCCCAACCTTTCATTTAAATGTAACTTGAAGACGCAAAAATAAATAACTATGGCACTGCACTGTATTAACAGCTTCAACAGCCCCCATTTGTTTAGCTAAACCAGATGACTAGCTTTCCAAAAATACACAGAAGAGCACTTCGGGCCTGTGACAGCTGTGAAGTCACAAAGGAAGTAGTACCATTTAGGTGGCATTTGCTAATGAGTTGTATTTTGGGGAAGAAATGAAATAATGAAAGTCACAACCAGTAGAAACCTTCTCCCATCCACTTTCTTATGAATTAACAACTCAATCATTTCAGAGTATGATCTGGTTGACATCAGCTGGGAAGCACGTTACAGCATTTAATAAGGGAAAGCTGTTTCAGAGGAATTTTTTTTGACTTCAAGTTTAAATTGAAATATACGTGAGGTTATTTTATAATTGTGCAACATTTTGTTTTCATGAAGCTATGTATTAGTGATGAAATACATACACTCAAGAGTCCTAAACCAGAATTTCTGCAAATAGGCTGGCAAGTTTCTCAATTCCAGTTAAAAGCTATGTAAAAAATGTAAAACCGGTTTTCAAATGTTTTTAACGTTATGTGTTCAAAATAAGGGAGAAGAGTCTCGTGAACTTTGAATTGAAGCAAAGATTTAAAAAATTGTTCTGCTTCCACCTTCTCATTCAAGGATGGTTTCTAAAAGTCACTTTTATTGATGTCCTAACTAAAGAGCCTAAACTTACTAGGGGTGACTTTAAATTATATTGTAACAATGCAACCCTGACAGCAAGTGTTTCCCTGAATCAGTACTGACCTGTCAGTGTGCAGCTGACTAGACTGACCAGAGAAAGGGCCTGTTCCTGAATGGCACTTGAAATGTTCTTGCCCGTTACACACAAAAAGACCCCAGAGCACTTCCGAAGGTGCTAAGAGATAGCACACTCTGGCTGGGAAAGCCTCCGTATAGTCCAGCTCTACGGTCATTTTAACTTAATTTGGGAAGAGGAAGGAACACATGCGGTTAAAACAGCGTTAGTGATAGAAGCCAGGGTCACGGTATCAACCTGCCTAGTTTTTCCCAATTTCTCTCTGCTCGTTCCAAACTGTACCCTTTCTGTTTTCTAATCTTGGCCTGTTTTTTAAACCTCTCATTCTAATCTTAATTGCTTTCTAGACTGACTGAACCCTTTGTCAGTGGCATTCACTAGCCCACTCCTGACACCACTTACCGGGGTCTCTTTGTGGTCACCACTTACCAGGGCCCAGGACTGGCCGGATCTCTGGCCCCTGCTTATCTAGGTTCTGGTTTAGTTTCCTCAAACTTTGAGGCATCACAGGTCCACCACACTTACAGGCATTCCATGGCAGAGAATTGAGTTATATTGTTTTTCCAATAACTGGTTTAAAGAATAGTTTGAAATAAAGATGTTCAAGAAACTATGTTTTAACTTCTTTCATTCTTATTGAATTGAAAGCGGCAGTCCTTTGTCCTGGGGCATAAACGTGGATGTTTACATACTCTGTTTCCCTGGATCACTTAAAGAGAATAATTTGAGACAGCCTCAAGCTGTCACCCTAGGTAGAGAGCCTTGGTGTCATAGTTCACAGCAACCTCCAACTCCTGGGCTGAACTGATTCTCTTGCCTCAGCCTCCCAAGTAGCTGGGACCACAGGTGTCCGCCACAGCGCTCCGCCATTTTTTGGTTGTAGTTGTCATTGTTCAGCAGGCCCAGGCTGGATTTGAACCCGCCAGCTCTGGTGCATGTACCCTAGCCACTTGAGCTACAGGTACTGAGCCAAGAGAAACCATTCTTTTCATTAGTATTCTGTATATTTTTCTCTTTTAGCAGTTTTTTCTTGTATGGTCTAGCTTCCTACCTTTATGGCATTTGGTGTTACCTGGGGGATTTCTCAGCTGATCTAGCTGCTTAATCTGAGTTGCTATGCCTATATAGCATTTATTGGCTTCAACTGTAAAGACTGTTCAATCTAATAACTATTTCATTTGCCATTTTTCTCTTCTAGGTTTTTCTATCAGCCTTTTACCTCTTAAAAACTTTCCCTTTCAAATAGAATTTATTGCCTTAAAGGGACAGGGGACAACGATCCTTCCAAAGCGACTTCCCACCGAAAGTGGATGTTGGTATAAGGGAAGGCAACTAAAGTTTCCTTCCCCTAAAGCAGGCGTCCTCAAACTGTGGCCCACGGGCCACATGAAGTGGTGTGAATTGTATTTGTTCCTGTTTTGTTTTTTACTTCAAAATAAGATATGTGCAGTGTGCATAGGAATTTGTTCATAGCTTTTTCTTTTTAAACTATAGTCCGGCCCTCCAACGGTCTGAGGGATAGTGAATTGGCCCCGTTTAAAAAGTTTGAGGATGCCTGCCCTAAATTGATAAACCTTTGCAACCTAGTCCCAAACTTTTCTCTTTGCTGTTTTGAGGAAGGCTTTTGTTTACTAAAGGTTCTTATCTACGAGTGCTATCCTTTCTCTTTCCCTTTTATTTCTAAAAACTTTTATCAGCTTCCCCCCCTCCCGAAATGTTGTTCTAAGCCCCTCCACAGAATTAGTTATAACTTGGAAAGACAAAGGGCAGGAAAAAAAAGAAGAAAAACCAAATGAGAAAGGCCTGTTCTTGGCTTTTTTTTAAAGATATTTCTTTTCCCTCTTGGCTTTTTTAAGATATTTCTTTTCCCTCTATGTATTTCTATGTCTCTTCTCTTTTTCTTTTGTTTTGTTCTTAGCTCATTCTCCCTTCAGCCCACATCTACTAAATCTCAGTGGCTTATTCTCTATCGTGCCAGATACGCCATTTCTGGTTGCCACTGGTCAGGCCCTGAATGGCCAGGTCCCTGGCCCTTGGCTTATCTAGCCACGTTCCGGATGCTGACCACTGTGCTGCTAATCTAACTCAGGAACAATTGTTCTTAGCTACCTGAGGGCTATTTACTTTTAAGCAGGAAGGAGAGAGAGATAGTCTTTGAGGATGAAGTACTACTAAGGAGAATAAATCTTAGCAGTCTTTAGCAAAGCTTAGTAAGCTTCAGCAGGCAGCAGAAGCAACAGAGTCAGAGTAAGCAGACCCGTGATAGAACATGCACACCCCCGACTGCCTTCTCCTCCAGCCTAATATAGAGCTGATCTTGTGACCCTTAACACCACAGGTGTAGAGACTGTCAATTCACTAATGCTTTCCCCTCTCTCCAGCTCTTATGCTATTAGGAAAGCTAAATCCCTCCCCATGCCCTTTTCACCAAGGTGTTCCATTACCCTGCTACAGGTGTTTCTTATAATTCTCACTCCTCCTAGCCATAGGCTATACGGGCTGCTACAACCCGTGAATAAAATCAGCCCCTAAGTGATCTCCAAACATCTTTCCAAAAGGAACGTTATTAGTTTGCATTCCCACCAGCAGTGTAGAAGTGTTCCCTTTTCTCCATATCCACGCCAACATCACTGGTTTAGGGATTTTGTGATATGGGCTAATCTTACTGGGGTTAGGTGATATCTCAAAGTAGTTTTGATTTGCATTTCTCTGATGATTAAGGATGCTGAGCATTTTTTCATGTGTCTGTAGACCTTGCACCTGTCTTCTTCAGAGAAGTTTCTGTTCAAGTCCCTTGACCACCCTGAGATGGGATCACTTGTTCTAATAGACCTGCCATTTGATCCTTCAATTCCTCTACTAGGTATAGATCCAGAAGACCAAAAATCACTTTATAACAAAGATATTTGTACCAGAATGTTTATTGCAGCCCGATTCACAATTGCTAAGTCATGGAAGAAGCCCAAGTGCCCATTGACCCACAAATGAATTAATAAATTGTGGTATATGTACACCATGGAATATTACGCAGCCTTAAAAAAGATGGAAACTTTACCTCTTTCATGTTCACATGGATGGAGCTGGAACATATTCTTCTTAGTAAAGTATCTCAAGAATCGAAGAAAAAGTATCCAATATACTCAGCCCTACTATGAAACCAATTTATAGCTTTCATATGAGAGCTATAACCCAGTTATAACCTAAGAATATGGGGAAGAGGGACAGGGAAGAGAGGGACGGGGAGGATGGGTGAGGAAGGGTAATTGGTGGGAACACAACTGCGGTGCATTTTACAAGGGTACATGTTAAATTTACTAAGTATAGAATATAAATGTCTTAACGCAATGCAGTGAAGGCTATGTTAACCAGTTTGATGAAAGTATTTCAAATGGTATATAAAACCAGCACATTGTACCCCATAATTGCATTAATGTACTCAGCTATGATTTAATAAAAAAAAAAAAAAGAAATCAGCCCCTATTACACACACTGTCTCACAAAAAAACATATTATTCTTTTCCTGCTTTGGGATTATTTGCATGCATATGAGACAAAAAAACCTTGAGTTCTAAATCTTGTGCTAGTGAAGGTGAGTTTGTGATGCCCGGTTTATAATGCAGCAGGGCCAGTCACAGTCAAAACTGAATTAACTCTTTTGATCTCTTTCTTTCTCCCTTCCTTTTCTGCTTAACTGGTGCTGACTCCTCCTCCCCCACCCTCCCTCTACCTACTCTGGTCCTTACCCACCCTGTCCTTCCGAAGAGTTCTTATCCTCTCTTTTGATTAATGCCCACCGTGGCCTACCCTGGCAGTCCTCCAATGGGCACAAATAGCATTAAGGGAATCAATTCCCAGATCCTCAGCACCCCTAAGAGAATGTTTTCCATGAGAAAGAGCCTAGGATCCAGGTGTCCTGCTGGTTCTTGGTTCCCAACTCCCCTTTTGCAGGTACCCTTTCCCCACTGGAAACAGGAAGGCACTCATCTCACCTATGATGACTTACCACAGTGCCTTGTCTTGGGGCCTGAAACCCCAGGGCACCCAAGATAAAATCAATTTGAAATCAGGGCATTGGCTTTGAGTTCCTGAATAACTCCAATGACTGGGTAATAAAGTATTTCCCAAGTCAAGTGGCTGCCAATTCTTTTCAAAGAAGAGCTGATAAATCATTTAAAACTTTGTTTGTTTGTTTTTGAGAGAAGAGTCTCACTCTGTCGCAAGTGTTGTGGCATCACAGCTCACAGCCACCTCAAACTCTTGGGCTTAAGCCAGTCTCTTGCCTCAGCCTCCCAGGTAGGTGGGACTATAGGCACCCGCCACAAACTCTGGCTATTTTTTGGTTGTAGTTGTCATTGTTGTTTGGCGGGTCCAGGCTGGATTTGAACCCGCCAGCTCTGGTGTATGTGGCTGGCGCCTTAGCTGCTTGAGCTACAGGCACCGAGCCTGATTTTAAAAAGTTTAAGGAAGCAAAGGCATACGAGCCCATGTCTTTCTTATCACTATGCTATTTAGGCTCCATTGCATACACTAAAAACAATCTATCAATTTCATTTTAAATAAAGCAAAAGTGGGAGTTACCAAAAGTGTCGATTTAAGTTGAAAGTTTTTGATAACAAGTTTTAATCGCTTCTCGGCCTTTTGGCTAAGATCAAGTGTAGTATCTGTTCTTATCAGTTTAATATCTGATAACAAGTTTTAAATACGCCGAAGAAACACAGCTTTCAAAAATTCTCTTTGATGATTCACAAGCAAAAAAGCATGAAGACCACTGCTCTTCCCCATCCCAATACACACCTCTTCCCTCCACAGCAGAAGGTTCTGCTCTCAGCTACAGTGCCATGGTTAGGAAAACAAGCTCTTGAGTCAGGAGGCATAGGTATAATTACCAGGACCTAAGTGAGGCAGGTGAGGCGCTGAGGGTGCAGAACTCGAGACACTCATGCTGGGCCGTGCACTTACCATCCGTGCACTTACCATCACACACATCAGAGAGTTCGCCTCACTTACTATACACTCCTGTCCCTTCCAGTTATTCCTGAGTGATCTTATAGACTATTTAGCTTCTCTGGGCCTCAGTGTTCCCCTTAATAAAATGGGGGCAATAATAGCATTGTGAAGAGTTGCAAGGAAGAATCAAATTAGAGGATATTCAGAGTACTTGGCAAAGTGCCTGCCTATAGTCACAATAAAAAAAAGGGTTGCTCTTTATTCTGATGCCACAGAAAGTGTCTGACAATCCAATTCATAGTGAGAGAATAGTCACTGAAAGACTTAATAGATTATGATTACCAAAAGGTTTGATTTGTTTTTTAAGAGACAGAGTCTCCACTCTGTTGTCCAGGCTGGAGTTCAATGTATGATCACAGTTTACTGCCAGTTTCAGTCCACCCACCTCAGCCTCCTGAGTAGCTAGGACTATAGGCACACACAGCCTCACCCAGCTAAGTTGTTGTTTTGTTTGTTTGTTTGTTTTAGAAACACGATCTTGCTGTGTTGCCCAGGCTTGAACTCCTAAGCCCAAGTAATCTTTGGCTGTGGCAACCCAAAGTGCTGAGATTATATGTGGGAGACTCCATATCCAACCTCAAAAGGTTTTATTTTAGAAGGCCCCTGGAGAGGCAATATTTTCTCTCTCTCTCTCTCTCTCTCTCTCACACACACACACACACACACACACACACACACACACACACACGCAGAGAGCCAGGGTGGCTGACCAGTGAAGCCTGGAGAGAAAAGATAGTATCTTTCCCTCACCATCACAGTAGTCACAGCTAACCCTTATAACAAAAGACAGACTAATAAGAGAAAAGCATAATAAACTCAATTAACCCAAGTTTTCCATGTATTTTTATTCTTGGGTTCAGTGAAGAATAGACATTTATGTAGAAGTATGATTGGATTAAAAGGAGTCATGATCTCAGAGTAATAACCTGGGAGGAATTTAGCAAAGCCTGTGTGTTCTCATTCTTCACGGCCTCCAGTTACACGGTAGAACCCTTCTGGAATGAGGGTAGCATGGCCTACATTCAGGCTAGGTAGGTCAGAGAACTCCCTGTGACCATACTCCAGGGGAGAAAGGCAGGAGAACACTAGAGTGACCTTCTTGCTTCTATAGTTTCCTCCAACGCCAAATCGCACATTTTGGGCGTGATGTTCTGAGCCCCAACAAGGCTCTTCTTCTGCACTCCTGTCTGTCCTCTCCTGAAGCCCTCTCTCCTCTGCTTACGCTGAGATGTTCCTCCCCTGTGCTCAGGAAGGTCCTCATCTTACAGAACAAACTTGACAAGGGCAAGGAACTTGCCTTTGCTTTGCAGTAGGCGTAGACACTTAGTCTACATAATACTTTAAACATGGTGCAATGCGACCTTACACTCCACAAAAGGCATGATTAGCAGAAATACTAAATGTGCAGGAAGGGCTGGCTTCCACATGAGTGCAGTGGCTAATTCTGCGAGAAGCCTCATGAATATTTAATAGTTTCCTTTCTCTTTTTTGCCCAACTGTTAGGATCTGAGTCCACCTTCAAGTTTCTGGTCACCAAACACTGAGTGTGAGTTCTGCAGGGTCAATTACAGACTTGAGATGAGAAAACACAGCACCCACCTGCAGTCACCTCCGAGTGGAAAGGATGTAGCTCATTGCTTCTCTTGGATGCCTGTTTTCTCTCTTCTGGCTTCACGGCATCAAGTTGGTATTTTCATCCGCTTGTTTGTTCTTTAGTTTTACATGCACAGAGTCACAAGATACTAAATGTTCTTACACAACACTGCTATACAAGAGAATTTTTTTGCTTACTCAAATATCCATTCAACAAATATTTTAGAGTACCTCGTCTATGTCAGGCAACTGTTGTAAGTGCTGAGGACACAACAGAAAAAATAAATAGGAATAAACAAACTCTGCTGTTAAGATGGGGTGAGAGAGGTGTATTTCATAATAAATTAAAACTAAGCACTCCAGGCTTAGGCAAATAAGGGGAGCTCAGTTTCTCTCTTGTGTCACCTGAGCCTTAGGCTTCTCTCACTTTGGTCACTTCTGCCTCTATTTACCCTAGGCCCCAGGGATGGACTATACCCCTTAATTGTCTATAGCACTTTGAAGTCAGTGGACCAAAGCCTGCTTGCTTCCCCTTTTTATAAATAAAGTTTTATTAGAACGCAGCACATTCATTTGTTATCTGTGGCTGTCTCCCCACTACAGTAGCAGAGTTTAGAAGTGGTAACAGAGGCCATATGGCTGCAAAACCTAAAATATTTACTATCTACTCCTTTAAGAAAAAATATCCACTCCTGGTTTAGAGGGGTCTAGAGGTAGCCTGCAGCAGTGCTGAGCAACGGGAGCTCTGAAAAAGACTCCAACTTTCAAAAGGACCTCACTAAATAATTACAGAAAACAAAAGAAATGTACACAAAGAATGAAACAAGCAAACAGTTTGACACTAGACCTTGGTCCCTGACCGTGTCATGGCCAACTCAGCTCAGTCTAATTCCAGGATCTTTAGCCCCTGCCTTCTAATCCAGCCTCAAAGGCAGACCCAGCCTGTTCTATTAAACATGAAATGTCCAACTTCGAATCAAAAGTTAGTTTATTATATCTCAAACAAGAAGCAGTACAATTAATCAAAATGTGTGCCTAAACTATCAACAGTTTTGCAATCTTAGGGGTAGCCTGTTTGTGCTAGCAGCAAAGAAGCCTGGAGAGCAAGTGTTGATGAAATCCTAAGAAGCTATTACTGCAGCTTGTTGAGAATTGAATATTTTTCCTTGCAAGAAATGGTTGAAAGCCTGAAAGAAGCGGTAGTCAGTTGGTGTAAGTTCTGGTGAATATGGTGGGTGACAGAATTCCAAGTCCTGCCTCTGTAGTTTGACTACCTACAACATGTGGTTGAGCGTTCTCTTGCAAGAGGATTGGCGTGTCTCTTGACCAGCTCCACTGCTTAATCACAAGTATCCTCAGCATGTCCTCCACGTGGCTGCAGGAGACATCGCTGTAATTGATGGACCAGGTTTTGTGATGCTAAACTGGACGATACCTGTGCTGGACCACCAAACAGACACCACTAGATTTTATTTTTTATGAATATTCTGTTTGAGACTGTGTTTTAGCTCTTCATCTTTATCCAACCATTGTGCCAAATGCTGACAATTGTCAAAAAGAATCCATTTGTTGTCACACCTAACAATACTGTGTAGAAATGGTTTGCATCTATGTTGTGACAGCAAAGAAGGGCAAGCTTCAAAATGCATTCTCTTCTGACACTCACTTCATTCACATAGAACCCATCTATCTAGCTTTTTTATCTTGCCAGTTTGTTTCAATGGTCTAATATTGTTGGAATAGTAAAATCAAACCTTGCTGTTAATTCATGCGTAGGTTGAGATGGATTCACTTCCACTACAGCTTTCAGCTCATCATTATCCACCTTGGTCTCAGGTCATCCATGTGGCTCATTTTCAAGATTCAAATCACCAGAATGGAACTTCTTAAACCACTGACGTGCTATGCATTCATTAGCCACATCCTTTCCAAACACTTTATTGATGTTTTGAGCTGTCTACGCTACATTGGTCCCATGATGGAACTCATGTTCACAAATAACAGGAATTTTTTTATTTATCTGTGGTTTCACAAAAATTCCTCTAAAAATTTTTTGAAAGATAATCAGAAGCCTAAACATGTGCTTGAAAGAATAAGGATGTACCTTCATAATAATAAAAAAAAAAGAGTCAAAATGAAATGTCAGAGCTGTATAAACTTTAGAATCAATTTGTTGATATCCACAGAATAATTCGTTAGGCCTCCTGGGACATTTTCACTTGGTTTTCCATAAACATCAGGTGCTGCAGTTTCCACTCCAATGGCTGACCTGACCCCCCATGAAAGGGCCTTGCCCAGACTACAAAACCAATAGTACAAAATCTCTGGGTAAATATAATACCCCAATGAAACAGACAGTTGGTTCTATTACCTCGCAGTTTCAGAAACCCTCCTAGAGAATATGTAAATTACCCAAGGAACAACATGAGAAAAGCCCGTAAGTAAGTGTAGATATAAATGTAGTTGCCGAGGGTTACAGAATCCAAGTATGACCAAAGAGCAGGTGCCATGGCTCATGCCTGTAATCCCAGCACCTGGGGAGGCTAACACAGGAGGATCACGTTACCAGGAGTTTGAGATCAGCCTGGGCAATACAGCCAGCCCTCATCTCTAAAAAAACAATGTAAAAGTTAGCTGGGCATGACGGCTCACACCTATAGTCCAACCTACTCAGGAGGCCGAGGTGGGAAGACCACTTGGGCCCAAGAGTTTGAGGTTATAGGGATCTATAATTATACTACTGTACTCCAACCTGGGCAATAGAGAAAGAGAGAAAGAGAGGGAGGGAGGGAAGAGGAGGGAAGAGGAGGGAAGAGGAGGGAAGAAGGGAAGGAGGGTGGGAGGAAAAGAAAGGGCAGAGAAGTAAGAAAAAGAGGCAGGGTAGAGAAGAAAAAGTATCCAATGTACTCGCCCTACTATGAAACTAATTCATAGCTTTCATATGAAAGCTATAACCCAGTTATAACCTAAAAATATGGGGAAAGGGAGGAGATGGGTGGAGGGGGCATCTTACAAGGGTATGTGTGAAACTTAGTAAATGTAGAATATCAATGTCTTAACACAATAACTAAGAAAATGCCAGGAAGGCTATGTTAACCAGTTTGATGAAAATATTTCAAATTGTATATAAAACCAGTGCATGATGCCCCATGATTGCATTAATGTACACAGCTGTGATTAAAAAAAAAAAAAGAGGCAGGGTAGCTCTCTTTCAAAGGGTGGGACTTGAATAAATGTGGGGTAGGAACTGACAGCGAAAATGTATATCCCTAAGAGACTCTCCTACAATTGCCACTTTCGATTTTCCCCTCTACGTTATTAGTTTCCTTTGAACTTATCTCAATAACAGTGGCAACAGTGGCAGGTAGCTAGGGGCCTGGTCACAGTAGCTGAGTTATTAATAACTGTGTTTTCTGATAAAAAGAGAGAGAGAGAATTTGAAGAGATCTGAACTTGGCAGGAAAACACGAGGCCTTTGGTGATCAACACTGAAATAGAGTTTGCTTAAATAATTAATCATCCTTTTAGTCCTGTTTATTAGTAAAACACCAACCAAAAACGGAGGAAGGGACTGTAACAGTCTTTCTCTCACCTGGGCAAAAGGAATTTTTATAATTGTAAGGCAACTTCTTACAGAAGCTGATTTCCACAGGAGGTACAGAATTTCCTCCGCTTTGCACATTTCCCCTGCCCTGTAACTGTTGTTTAATTTAGTGATTTTCCCTCTTCACACGGTCATGCAATAAATATTTATTTTCCTTATAAATTAAGTGGATCCTAACTTTGATGTAGAATAACAATGAGGAGACGTATTAATAAAGACCAGATTAAGCTTAATCACTTGCCTTTGTATTTTTACCTTCTCTGTACTGTATTAGTATTTCTAAGGGAAAACAGATGAGGTCAAAAACCTATTATAACTAGCATTTACTTTATTTGAAAGGAATAAAAATTGCTTGTTTCTGTAGGATGATTGGATCCCTGTTTGGCATCAGGTCCATTCTAATGTTTAATGCTTTACAATTTACATTTGTTTGAATTTTACGTATTTTACTTTGATGCATTTCCAAAGGAAAGTTCAGACAAATTGTGTTTTCTTCTTTTAAGTGTAATGTTCAAACCTCACTCTATGCCACTCCTCTAGGCCCCTTATTACAATTTTTAAAAAGTCATCAACTCCATTCTATCTGGGAGGTTTTTGGGGGAAGAGGGAGGTTGGAGCAAGATGAAAAGGGATGTTTTCATCAGAGAATTGTTCCAAGATGAAAAAGCTTCTGGGAATATGTAAAGTGTTTTCAGAAGTATCAAGGAGGAAGAAGCAAAGGTTGGCAGGAACCTGCTTCTGTGGGTGGCAGCCCCTCAAGAGACACTGCTCATATGTGACATGTTGCAGATCTTTTGACACGGTCATGCAAGCAACAGAAAGTTATATGGTTTTTAGTCTTCCAGGTAACAGTGAAATTAGGATGTGGGTGGATCAGAAAAAAAAATGAACTTCTGATTTTTTATTTAAATGACTTTTGAGCTAGTTCTAGACTGCGGAGGAGTTGATCAACCACCCAGTTCACACGCACTCACGCCTCCCTCCTCCCCCGCAAACTCGCTTCCACCAGCTCACTCAGCTTCTGCTTATGGGGGGACTGTGGGCATCGAGTTTCTGCCTGGGGAAGACAGAAGACATTTCTGCTTCCAATGAGAAAGACAAACCAGTAGATAAAAAGTGACACACAGAGTGGAAAGTCTATGGATAGCAGCTGGAAGTTGGAGGCCGAGCACCTACCCAGATCATAATTTCACGAGAGGTGGGTACGCAGAGGGTGAGGACAGCCTTCCCAAAGGAGGTGACAGCTGACAGGGTTTTGAAAGATGGACAGGAGTTGTTTAAGAAAGCGAAGACATTCCTGGAGCTCCCAGCTGCACTCTTGGAGGTTATCCGAAAAGTCTGGACTTCATTCCCAAGTAGATGGGAAGCGGTGACTAAGATATTTAAGGAGGGAATCATCTGATTTGCATTAACAGCATCAGTGTTACACATAAACTGTCATCTCATTCAAAATGACTGGATTCGGGGAAACCAACCAGGGCGAAAGGCAGGGCTGGTGCAGTGAGTGTGAGGGCAAAGACACACACATGATTCAAGTGACATTTATAAGAAAGGGGCGTACAGAGCATATGACAGGCTGGGTGTGGAAAATGAGAGCGAAGGCGACAGCATGGACGTTCGTACAGCTCCGGGCTCGGAAGCAGGGGCTTCAGAGAGAAAGAAGACGTAGAGTGACGCCATGACAGGCGTGGTTAGATGAGATGAGCTTCATCGATGAGCATATCCCATGGGAAGCTGGATATTGAGACCTACACTCAGCAGACAAGGCAGGGTAGAAAGACACATTTGGGGCCATCCAGGGGGCAGGACCATCATGGGGGGATGAGATGATCAAGGACAGATGTGATGCCCACTTGTACGTAAGGGCCCCTGAGAAGGAAGCTGAGAGGGAGTAAGCAGACGGGCAGAATAAAAACCAGGAGAGCCATGGAAAAGCCAAGAAGAAAAATGTGCTTAAGAAATAGTGATCTGTAAGACCGGAGGCCACAGAAAAGTAATTATGATTCAGCTAAAGAAAGACTTGGCTTTCATGAGCGTGACATCCTGAAGGCTCTTGGTAGCGCAGTGTTGGTGGAGTGACTGAGATGGCTTCACAAAAGTGGAAGGGACAGAAAACAGGAGACTCAGGTCAAGAGAGGTGGAGAGACAGGAAGAGAAAGAAAGGGAGAGAGAGCCTGAAGATCTGCGCTGCCCTTTACGGACTTGCCATCCGCATCTCTGTCCTGCCCAGTTAGAATTCTGGCACTAATCTAAGCCAATTCTCAGGAAAAGTAAAAAAGGAACAGTGTGTGTGCTCCAGGATCCAATACGCAGACCAAGTTTACTGCATGTCAGGAGCTTTATGTAATTTTCCCTTTTATCATCCCAGCAGTTCGACCACATGGACATTTTTATCTTGTCTCCCTTTGAACTACCGAATCAGAAGCGTTCACTGACTTGCCCAAGGCCCACTGTCGTTAAATAGCAGAGCTGAAATTTGGTTCCAGATCTGTCTGAGATACAGCACTGATGTCCTGAGAGTGAGACGACTACCCTTCTCTAGTAATTTCACCCCTCGAGGGCCGGGAGGTCACAGGAGGGACTTGCTTGCTCTCTCTCTGTGCACCGGGCAGTCAAACCCCACGTGTTCTTCTGAGGAAGTGAACCATTTGGGAAACAAACCACGTGAAAATCCATCTGTTTACCTTCTTGCCCTTCTAACTTTCATCTACACACCTGAGCACAGAATTCTATTACTTTCAAACTCTAATTTAGGTATGGGAGGAATTGAGTTGGTTTTAGCACCTTAAATGTCTAGCTCAGCATATTGAAGGCCCATTATGCTAAACATAAATGCAGTCCCTAGGCAGTTTCAGAAGAGCTTGGCTGGTAAGGGAACCTCTTTTTCTTTCTCTTTCCATCAGGTTTCTTAATATATATATTTACATTTTTTTACTTTTCATTGATACATAACATACATTTCCCACAGTGAACACGTCCTAAGTATTGAAGAATTTTCACAAGATGAACACACCAGTGTTTTCAACCAAATGGTTGAAAATTATTTGTTCTTTGTTCCTACAGTTATAAAGCTTGCTTGGTAATTCAACTCTCTACCTCACAGTGCATTTAGAAGGGCTAGCTAATTATAGCTTTAAATGTAAAACACTTTGACAAACTTGAAGTAGGTAGAGAGCTGCTAAATTGATTATAATGTCACATGGTTTCTACTTAAATTATTTCACCTGGGAGAATGTCAAACTGTCCTCATTAGCAGATCACAAAAGAAATGTGTTTGAAATTCAATTTAATGGAGACTTGTGAATTTTTTAAACTATTGGTGGCTTGTTACTTGAAATATTCTTGTTTAAGTTCTCTGAGTCAGCCTCCTTCCCCTCCCATAACTTTCTCTACATAGCCTTTTCTTTTTTCTTTTTTTTGGTAGAGACAGAGTCTCACTTTATGGCCCTGGGTAGAATGCCGTGGCCTCACACAGCTCACAGCAACCTCCAACTCCTAGGCTTAAGCGCTTCTCTTGCTTCAGCCTCCCGAGTAGCTGGGACTACAGGCGCCCGCCACAACGCCCAGCTATTTTTTGGTTGCAGTTCAGCCGGGGCAGGGTTTGAACCCGCCACCCTCGGCATATGGGGCCGGTGCCTTACCGACTGAGCCACAGGCACCGCCCTACATAGCCTTTTCTATGGCAATGGAAAACTCTGCATTTGCAAGTAATAGTGGTCCCCTATACCTCCCTGTATCAGGAGTCGGTCATATGGTTGGCCACAAGAACAGTTGGGCCTCATTCTTGATTTTCAGGTGTTGTTAACAGTGTTTCGTACAAAGCCACCTTCAGCTTCTAATCTTCCTTGATCATGAACAATGTTTGAGACTCTTTTCTTATTCTAGGTCATTTTGTGTCTAGAGCAGCAAGATTTAAAACAGCTTGGGGAGGCTCCTCTTGGTGTGGGAGGAAGGAAGCAGGGAACCAAGTGGCCTCTTTTGAGGACTCTGCTTCCACAACCTCATTCACTGGACAGTGCTGGGGAGAGCAGAAGAGCCCTCCGTGACAATGACTCTGATGGCAAAATCTAGAGAGTCCCAAAGTGAACATTAAACTTTGCATAATTTTCATCCTCCCAAATCAAAAACATATCAGCCATTGTGGGATAAAGATATGAACTATTGGAGCTCAGAAAATGATACCCCCAAATATGGCACTCTGACAAGTCAGACTAAAGAAGCAGCCTCTCTCTGATATCCCCCCACCTCCCTGTCCATCCAAAACTCTTTCCAGAACACCGGGTGGGACGCTCTCTGGAAATTTCCTTATCTAAGAAAATGTCTTTCCAAAAGAAATGCAATTGTCTTAAGACCCTTCCCTAGGAACCCCATCAAAGAACCAGGAAATATTAACCACCACAGAAGAGAAGAGACTGGGAGTTGTCACCATTCTCTGACATCTACTTTTCTGAGGGCAGTGCCAGAGATTACCTAGGGGGATTTTTTTCTGCACAATAAGACCACCTTTGTTCCTGCTCAGTTCTGTCCCCATCTTTCTAGAACTTGTTCATCTCATCCAGCTTCCAAAGAGAATCATTTACAAAACAATGCCTCCTCCCATGTTCAAACAACTCTGTCCTATGAAGAAGCCTCAACCAGCTGGCCCCTCTTTGAGTCTTATTCTTTCTAACCATATGCGCTTTCATAAATTTTGTCTTTCTTTTTGTCCCATTAATCTGCCTACTGTAAGTTCATTTTCAGTAAACTGTTAGAGGACAGAGAGAAAGCTTTCCTTCTGTCCTTATAGATGTAAAGAAAAATAATGCTTCTTATGGCACATGAAAAAGGGTCTCCTTAATATGATTAACATTTAGTTATGATGTTTGTATCCAATTATTCTAGCATGACTGGGAGCTGCTAGAATAACAGTTTCCCTTTTCATAGTTATTTTGACAAATCTAGTCATTTTACATAATCTCTGGGAAATTAGTTGTTCTTCCACTTGCTATCTGTCTGAAAGATTTAGCTCACGATCTAGGCTTGTCTTCACTGTAGACAGATAATTTTCATTCCCAAATCATGTTCCTCCCATCTTTCAAGCTCAAAGATTTACCAAGACTGAGTGAAAGTTAGGCCAGTTTTGGTAGTTGCTAACTTCATTCTCTGTCTTGGAGCAAACATGTAGAGTTTGCAAATTAAAACTATGCATTAAAAAAATGTATAGTTGTTATTGTTTGGTTTGGTTTTGCTTTTGGTATTGGTTCATATCATATTTTGTATTCTTAGATCATTGTCATGTAAGTGTCTTATCTTCTCAAGGAGAATGGTAGCTCCTTGAGGGTAGAGACTAAGCCTTATCATTCTCTGTATGTCCAAAGTGCCAGACACAAGATAGTGCTAATAAATATTTGCTAATTGGATGGTAAGTCAAGGAAAAAATGGTGTAATGGACCATATTAACATTTTATAAATTGAAGAGTATGCCAATTGATTTTGAAGTTTTCCAAACTTTAACCACTATTGCAGACAATAGACCAATTAACCATCCAATAGAGTTGATCAGAGAGGTCAATACCTTTCCTTTCATAATTCTAACCGTAGATTCAGATGAGGCTCATAACCAATTTGATACACCATTTAAAAGGCAAGACAGTTTGGCCATGAGCAGCTAACTAAATCGTCACAAACAGCATCAGTGCCACCTTACAAAACATTTTAGATTGCGTTCCTGTTCTCAGCTCTACCAATGTGTGCAATCTTGAGAAAATATCATTTTTATGTATTTGACAATACAAATTATTCTCCTAGCAAAGTGCAACACCCCTCTTAAGCAATCCAGGGGAGTGACATAAATAGAAGGAAATAAGAAAGGTATTCCAGGAAACATGTAAGTGAACAACGCAAGGATTTCATGAACCTTCTCAGGGAAGACAGTCTTTATAAATCCTGAATGGTAGTATTATTAAGTATTTCAAATGCAAACTATGAATATATCTGGTTGGCTAATTAAGATGTCTGTTCAACCAAGTATTTTGCTTCTCATTTAAATAATTATCTAGTACCTTGCACTTTTACGTTGAGTATTAAGAGTGTTCAATCAAGAGAAACTCTAGCCTGCTTAGAGATATTGGTTAATTAAAAGATGTGGAGATTTAAATGGAGTCTATTCAGCTTTGGGAGAATCCTCAAAGTTAAGTCAATAAAAATAAGAGCTTTTACTGTTCATCTGGAACTAACACCATTCTCTGGCAAGCATCTGAACACATCCTCAGCCACAAAGAAGTAGCTGCATTGATAGGCCTCTCGTTTCTCCAATGCCACCTTGGCTCGCCTTCCTTCACCAGACTCTTCCTGCTCCTCCAGCCTTGCTGGTCTCCCCAAGGATCTTTTTCCATTACTGATTCTGAAGACAAAACAAAGCCAGAAAAAGTTTTTTTGGCCCTAGCTTTCCAGCTTACATAACAATGTCTTCCCAGGTTTGAGGACAACCTAATTTGCCACTAAGTGATTAATAGTTAACTTAATAAAAAGAGGAGAAGAAACTAGATGTCTGTGCCATAATTTGGTTTTAATATTTTGATGACAATCCAATAGCAGGAAATTTAGGAAGGATGTTCAGTGAGTTGCCTGTTTTCAAGGCCTGTCCTTGAAAGGCCTGTGAATCCACTAATTGCAAGTGCTTGTTCATATTTATGATGAATATGTTTTGGAAATTTAGTTTAGAAAAATAGTTTCAATAAGTCAAAATCTGTTTCCAGGGCACCAGAAGGAATTCATGCTTTGAGTAAGCATCTACTAAATACCCACTAAGTGCTGGAAATCAGAATACAAGGATGAACAAACAGAAGCTCCATAGCAGTTCCATCTAATGGGTAAACAAATACACAAACTTAAATAAAAATACAACACAGAAGGCCAGCACTATAACAGGTGTTGAATAGACCCTTCTGGACAGGCTCGAGGAAGCCTGCTAGGCGCTTCAGATATAGTAGCTTGCTCCTTAAAGGAGCTGTGTTTAGGGAACTTCTGTAAAGCAAATAATTTATCTTCTTGTTAGATTTTCACATAGTAAGCTCTAAAAAAAAAAAAAAACCTAAGGTGTACATATCATTTAAAACAGAACACTATTCCTGAAGTTCTTCAATCATCTCAATTTTCAAAGAGGAAACTCGAGGCCACCCCGAGCACTAACGGGCAGCCGCTGTAAGGCGTATGCTTCTGGCTTCCACCTCTTCAGACAGCTTTTTGCTATGAAACAGGACTTGGGTGACAGTTGGATTTTGTTCCTATGGCAGAAATTAGTCAGCAGTCTCCTAAAGGAGAAGATTTCCTCAACTTTTCCTATGGCACCATTAAATTTAAAAATCCCTCTGGACCCAGAACTTCTACTGGATTCTCAAGGAAGACCTCTGACAATATGCACCTTTCTCTTTGGCATTTGAGTCAGTGACTACATTTTTTTCTTTATCATTGTTTTTTAATCAGGGGTTCTCTTGAGCGTAGCTTAGATTGTGTTGGTGCTGTGTGTCCCGTAGCTCTGGTGCCCCTAAAAACATCTTAGACCATCATCAGCATCCCTGGCTCACACTCACTGCCAGAAAACCTTTCAGTTGTCCTTAAAAAAAGGCTCCTTGGGGGCGGCGCCTGTGGCTCAAAGGAGTAGGGCCCCAACCCCATAAGCTGGAGGTGGCAGGTTCAAACCCAGCCCTGGCCAAAAACTGCAAAAAAAAAGAGCTCCTTGCTTTTCTACGCACCCACCCTCTTGTGTGGCTTCTACTTCCCTCACTCACTTGGCTTACTTTCTTGCTATCGGTTTTATCCTCCTTAGACATCATTTAGCTCTGCTAAGATAACTCAGCACTAACTTAGTCGCTAACTGCTCTGTTAAGACCCACGTTTCTCCAAACCGGGACGTGCCTCACTGGTTTCCTGGTGTATCTTCTGTGGTGGGAAGACTGCTGGCCTCCCGGGGGCAAGTCTAGTCATTTGCTATTTATTAGTTATATCGATCACCACCCCCGGAGGAATGACAGAAATCCTGGCACAGATATTAACTCCAAAATACAGAACAAATTTCATCTGCCAAGAGCTATTTCAAACACTGTTCAAAAGATTAGAGAAAGGCCAGGACAACTTCACCCTTCATTTTTTGTCTGACCTATTTCTACCTTCCCTGTCTGAATTGTTAAAAATGTTCCATATTATTTTTCAAGACAAGCATCCTAGACAAAAAAAAAAAAAAAAAAAACTCTTTATGAACATTTTTATTGGAGTGAGTCAGAGCATATACCCCAAAACTTGCCTGCAGGGAGCTCCAGGGAGCCATGAGTACAGCGTGAGGGCACTTCTGGCTGAGCAGACCCCCAAGCACATGCACCAAGCCTCCCTGCTCCTCTGCCTTTTATGCAGACACTACCCAGCCCATTTCTTAGCCAGTAGATTCAACTTATAGCGTTTCATTGTCCAAGAATGGCACTGCAGGCAATTCATACCTATCAATCCATCGGAAAAGCAGCTTATAATCCTCTGTAGTTTCCAAATGAATAAGGAAGCTTAGGTTGTGCGTTGATTTCTTTTGTCAGTCAACCAATACTTATTGAGTGCTAAACCCAGTTCCAGGTGCAGAGTTGGGTACCAAGAATTATTGGAGCAGATAAGACAGCGGGAACGCCTACGTTTGTGAGGTGTACTGTCTGGCCTCCGCCTCCCTTTCTGCAATCATCTCTCCTGGTGGGCATGGAATTAAAGAGAACAATATTTGCTTACAGTGTCACTCAGCAAATGAAAAGGGCAGTGCCAGCCTGTGACTACAGCAGTGCTCTGGAAGGCTTAGGCGATATTAAGCAAAGTGAATTTCCCTTTGTACCATTGCAATGACTGTAACTGCTTACAGAAATGGCCGCTTACCAAGTCAGTAATAACGTTTATAAAATATATTGCAGATTTTGGAAGACAGCCACTAAGTGAATTGCAAAATGTAAAACTTTTCCCTATCTGCCTACCCAATTCATCTGAAAACTGAGCATTATTCCTTAAGGAAAAACAGGAACTAGCCATTTAAACGGAGTTGCTTATTATGAACTGTCTTAAGGGTAACTGGACACAGCAATTATTGATGAGAAAGAATAGTAGCCCTCCAGAGAGTTGGGCAATCAGCGTGGAAGCGCTCTAGGTACAGACAGGACTTCCGTATTTCAGTTACAATCTATATGAACTCCCCCTAAAACAAGGCTGTGATGCACTGCAGAGATTTACAACTGGTGGTGGTGTATTAAATCAGACAAGAGATTAGCATTCTAGTCGCCCCATGATTGTACAGAAAGCCAGCCCCAAGAGCAACAGCATGTGCATGAGGGTGCACACACTCAGCGTCTACACGGCGCCACAGCCAAACACACTCAGCGTCTACACGGTGCCACAGCCAAACTGAAAGCAACACCTTTGGTTCACTCCCCAGATAGCCCTAAATTTGGTGCTTTGCCTCAAGTACCCAAAACATCAAGATAAATGGATTTTTACGATTTTTTCAACCCTTTTTGGGGGCATCAAATGATTAGAACCAAATTTTTTCTCTTGTATCACACCAAAG
Organism: Nycticebus coucang; assembly: GCF_027406575.1. Lineage (NCBI taxonomy): Eukaryota > Metazoa > Chordata > Mammalia > Primates > Lorisidae > Nycticebus > Nycticebus coucang. The sequence continues at coordinate 113,889,319 of NC_069784.1, read as the reverse complement.
TTAAGGTTGACCCAGAGGCAGAATGGATCGAACACATTTGGAATAATATCATGAGAAGGGCTAAACCCAAAGATATGCTCTTTGCTAACAGTAATTGTTCTTTCTGTGGTATTAAGTTCATGTTATGGATTACTTTCAGAACATATCACTGAGGTTAATTCATTGTTACATTCTTACAAGCTTTGAAGATCTAATGAATTAGTTCGCAACAAAGCAGCGATTTCAGAAAAGTGATGGTTTCCATCTTTTCACTTTCATGTTCTGAATTCTTTGGGATGATGAGATAAAAGAAATAAATGACAGATAGACGTGACTCCGATGGATTTCTGGAACATACTTACTATGTTCACTTGACTCTTTGTTGTCATAAACCATAACTAATTCTTATTTGAGTTACCATATAGCATATGGTATACAGTACTCAACTAAACTACAAGCTTTTAAAGAAATCAATGAAAAAATTAAATAGTAACTTAATTCTCATATGCAGTACTGTGCCTTCAGCAACTCAGTAAATTACAAGTGAAACAATGTAAGAGGGTGTTGGGAGTGTGGAATCCTGGGACCTCCTTTTTGGGGGTGGGAGACAGAGTCTCACTATGTCACCCTGGGTAGAGTGCCATGACATCACAGCTCACAGCAACCTCAAACTCTTGGGCTCAAGTGATTCTCTTGCCTCAGCATCTGGAGTAGCTGGGACTACAAGCACCACCCACAACACCCAGGTATTTTTAGAAATGGGGTCTCACCCTTGTCAGACTGGTCTCAAACTCATGAGCTCAAGCACTCCACCTGCCTGGGCCTCCCAGAATGCTAGGATTACAGGTGTGAGCCCCTGGGTGGGCCTCCCGGGGCCCCTTGTTAGAGCTGAGGGTCCTCAGGATGAGGGAGGGAAGAACAAAAGGGCAGAAGCCCTCCATTCCTGTCTCCTGTTTTCCAAAGCCATGGTCTCTCCTCCTGTGAGGGGGGAGGGGACAGTGGGTTTGTGACATACTGCCTACACTGCTGAACTAAAGAGAACCCTGAATACAAAAGCTCAGCAGACAAAAGTGTGTGTTCGCTCTCAATAGCCTGCAGGTCTGGTGCCTGTAGGATGGCAGAAAGCCTGGCTTGCTCGCAGGATTATTCAGGGCCCTGCTTTCTTTTGTTTGTGTCCTGATGTCCCCTAGGGCTTATGTCATGGCTGGGCCCACCGGGGCCACAGTTGAGTCGTGGATTGGAAAGGAAGGATAAGCAGGTGTCTTTTTTATTTTTAAGGGACTTTATTAAGATCTAAGACATACCATACAATTCATCCATTTCAAGTGTACAAGACAATGGTTTTTGGCAAATCACATTATTAGTATTTCAAATGGTAGCAAAATATATGTAACATAAAATTGGCCATTTTAACCATTTTTAAGCATATAATTCGAGGCAGTAATTACATTCAGAAGGCTGTATGACCATTACTACTATTCCCAAAACATTTTTATAAAGCAAGTTTCTTTTAAACACGTGCTAGGGAGATGTCCGTGTTTGTCCCATTCATTCTCCCTTGGTGAGATTGGTCACGAGGCTGCAACCAGAGACTTAGGAGAGTGATCTACCATGGGCAGCCAGGTAGGTACCCAAACACAGGACAGGACACTCCAGAGCTAAAAAGGTCTTGCTCTGTCACTTGGCTGGAGGACAGGCTGTGAGCATAGCTCACTGAAACCTTGAACTCCTGGACTGAAGTCATCCTCCTACCTCAGTCTCCCAAATCACAGGAATGACCGGCAGGAGCTGCCAAGCCCAGCCAGGTTGTCATTTACATTTGACAGCAGCCAACAAGCACCAAAATTTTATCAAGGACCCACGGAAAAGAAAATTGGGAGAGAAACAGGCTTTATTCTTCTTATAACAGAATGTAAGCATCTTTTCAAATCATTATTTTGATTTCGAGTAGATAATTCACAGGGCACAAAATACAAAAATCACCAAAGGGTACACAGTGTGTCTCTCTGACCCCAGCGTTACAGTTAGCAGATGCCCTTTGCCAGTGACAACCATTATCGCCAATTTCTTGTGCAGTCTTGCAGGGATATATTTTGCATATAAAAGCACACCATCCCTTTTGTGGACGCAGGTAACATACAATGCACACTTTTCCTTAACATATCTTGAATATCATCCCAAACAGTCTTTCATTTTATTTGATCTTTTTTTTTTCTTTTTTGAGACAGAGTCTCACTATGTCGCCCTCAGTAGAGTGCCAGGGCGTCACAGCTCACAGTAATCTCACACTCTTGGGCTTAAGTGATTCTCTTGCCTCAACCTCCCAAGTAGCTGGGACTACAGGCACCCACCACAACACTCAGCTATTTTTTGTTGTAGTTGTCATTGTTGTTTGGCAGGCCCAGGTCAGGGTCAAACCTGCCAGCCCCAGTGTATGTGGCCAGCTCCCTACCCACTGAGTTATGGGCACCGAGCCCAAACTTTCATTTTAAAAGACTGCAGGTATTCTATTGTTTCACTACATCATAAATTTTAATTTTTTTTTTTTTTTTAGACAGGGTCTCACTCTGTCACCCAGGCTGGAGTGCAGTGGCTTGATCATAGCTCGCTGTAACCTTGAACTCCTGGGCTCCAGGGATCTTCCCACTTGAGCTTCTGCTGTAGCTAGGACTATAAGTGTGAGCCCCACACCCAGCCATGTTTAGTAATGATTTTTTTCCTGCAGAGGTCACAGTAACATGGGCTTCATCAGCCATCCTTTAGAGCGCCCAGTTCCTGTGGGCTGTGACGCGGCAGTTTTCACTGTATTTAATTTGCTTTTTTCTTATTTTAAACGAGGTTAGGAATCTTTTCATGTGTATAAGAGCCATTTGATTTCCTTTGATATAAACTTTCTATTCATATCTTTTGCCCATTTTTTGGGTAGGATTTCTGGTTCCTTTTTTAACCTCCATTGAATACAGGAAACATCATCCGGCTTGGTCTTTCAGATAAACTTTAGTAGATAAGCCGTTGCGGAGGTAATCCTTCAGGTATATAAAATCACTAATTACATTTACCGTAAAGAGATGTTAAAAAGAAACCCCGGAAACAAACTGCAGAAATTGGTATGTAACATATACTTAATAATGTTTGTTGAATCACTGGATAAACTATGGCTACGATGGATGGAAGGATGAAAACTCGTGTTGCAATGGAACTGGTGTAGCTGTTCAGGCATATTTTCTTTTTGACGCAAAATTATCAAATTCATATGATATCAGTAGGGAAACTTTCAAGTGAAAGAAAAAGAATGCCCAATCAAAAATGACTTTAAAAGTAGGAATCATTTCTCTAATTTAATAAGGAGTCTGGAAGTCGGCAGATGCAGGGTTGTTCATTCAGCAGCACAATGAAGGCTCCATGGAGCCGGGCTCTTTCCCTGCCCCTCTGGCTTCACCCTTGGGATTCTCCTTCAGGGCAGCAAAACTGACTAGTGCAGTTTCAGACATCACAGACTCATTAACTGCATTCACAGACAGCAGATAGAGAGTTTCTTTTAGGGAGGAGTCTCTTCTTCTTTTTTTCTTTTTTTGAGGGGGAAAGAATAACTTAATTTATTCTCTTCTTATCATTTACATAGAAGATAAATCTTTGTACTTGGCTGTTTATTTTTATTTATTTATTATTTATTGTTTGGGATTCATTGAGGGTACAAAACCAGGTTACATTGATTGCATGTGTTAGGTAAAGTAGTCCCTCTTGTAATTGTGTCCTGCCCCCAAAAGGTGACCACCCCCCCTTTTTCCCTTTTTCCTCCCCCACACCTTGACCCCCCCATGTCTTCCCCTTTTCACTCTCTTTGCTGTCCCCTTCTCCCACCCCCCACAGTGTACGAGGTCCTTAATTGTTCTTATATCAGAATTGAGTACATAGAATTCTTGCTTCTCTATTCTTGTGATTCTTTACTAAGAATAATGTGTTCCACATCCATCCAGGTTAACACAAAATATGTAAAGTCTCTATCTTTTTTAATGGCTGAATAGCATTCCATGGCATACATATACCAAAGCTTGTTAATCCATTCCATACTTTCAAGACTTGGAAAAAATAATTCTTTGTTTTGTATGGAACCAGAAAAAAAACATATAGATAAGGCAGTTCTTAGTAATAAAACAAAGCCGGGGCATTAGCCTACCAGACTTTAGGCTGCACTGTAAGGCCATAGTGATCAAAACAGCATGGTATTGGCACAAAAATAGAGACATAAACATCTGGAACCGAATGGAAAACCAAGAGATGAAACTAACATTTTACAGTCACCTAATCTTTGATAAACCAAAGAAGAACATACACTGGCGTAAAGAATCTCAATTCAATAAATGGTGCTGGGAGAACTGGATATCCACATGTAAGACTGAAACTGGACCCGCACCTTTCTCCACTCACAAAAATTGATTCAACAGGGATAAAAGACCTAAATTTAAGGCATGAAATGATAAAAAAAAATTCTCAAAGAAAGCATAGGAAAAACACTTGAAGATATTGGCCTGGGAAAATACTTTATGAAGAAGACTTCCATGGCAATTGCAACAACAACAAAAATAAACCAATGGGACTTAAACTGAAAAGCTTCTGCACAGCTAGAGACAACAACCAATGCAAATAGACAACCTACACAATGGGAAAGGATATTTGCATAGTTTGAATCAGACAACAGCTTGATAACTAGGATCTACAAAGAACACAAATTAATCAACATAAAAAGATCCAACAATCCCTTTATCACTGGGAAAGAGAGATGAATAGAACCTTCTCTTCTTTTCATAGAAAAGAACTTTCCCAGAACCCCTCCCCAGAATACTCCCCCATTCATCTCATAGGGAGAACCCATGGCTCACCCTAAACTACTCCCTGGCAAAGAGATATATGTCCACCATGATGGGTTTAGAAAATGATTCATCCACTTGGGGGACAGCCCACCTTCCCTGAGCACATGTGCTGCTTGTACCATCGTAAATTTAGAGTTCTGTGTGCAAAAACAAAATGGTGGTGGTGGAAGGGGTATTTGTGGGCAGACAACCAACTTTGTATTAGTTGTGAAATTTCCCAGGATAACTTTCCCTAGGAGCTTCGTGCAGTGGGAAAGAAAAGGGATGATGTTTTAATAACAATGATTCTTCACATTCTAGGAGGTGAAGACTTATATTGGAAAATGTTGGCTTTTTTGTATTAGAGAACACAGTTATGGTATTTCTGGTTCCTTTGAAAAATATTGAGAAAAGAGGAAACTGGGGTGGGGGTGCTTAAAAGTTCAGGGTCAGGGTAATCAGGAGAAAGAAGTCTGTTCTGATTTGGAGAGGACCCAGCTACAGTAAATTTAGAGTTTAAATCTGAGCCATCTAGTATAGCCCTTCCAGCAGTAGTCAGGGCCCCCAAAGGGAGAGCACCCCTCAGAAACTTCAAGAGCAAGACTTCTGATGTTGACCTTCAAGTTTTCTTTTTCTACATTGAAATGTCCTCATACTAGATGGCTCAACTGTTGGGTAAATCTTGTCAACCGCACCCCAGTGCCAGCTTTGGATGAGCAGAACCTTGAGTAAGAAAGAAGCACAAGAAAGAGCAGTCTGAAAAAGCAGTTTCAGGATAGTGTGCAATGATCAGTGCCAGCAGGCAAATCCAGGGAGATGAAGTGGACTGGTGATCGCCAGGGCCTCGGGCATTGGAGAAAACTGCGCAGTGACTTCCAACAGGTGTAGGATTTCTTTTGGGGGCACTGAAAATGTTCTAACATTAGACAGTGGTGATGGTTGCACAACTCTGCAGATATGTTAAAGACTGTTAATTGTACACCTAAATGAAATAATTTTATGGTATTCAAATTCTATTTCAGTAAAGGCTACCAGACTTGTTTTGTTTTGTTTTGTTTCAGCCTAGAACAGGAAATAACTCGTGGTGCGAAGCAATGGTGGCAGCAGGGGATGAGGAGGGACGCACAATCAAACCTTGGAAATGCTACAGAAATACTAGCAGAAGTCTGTACTTCCCAAGGGCGTATAAGGTGAGACGTAAATTATATTATTGACGTTAGAGATCTTGACCCCAAATATTGGCTAGCTTGGGGATGCCTGGCTCTAATAGCAATTGAGCCTTTCTCTACTCTGCTTTTCATGGTACCGCATCCCTCTTTCAGTTCCTTAGCTCTTACAAACAAAAAACTACACACACAAGAATACACACATACTCATAAATAATGCGTGTCCTCATTCTGTCTGAGGACAGCTGGAAGGAGTGAAGGATAGCATTTAGGTCTTCGTGGAAGTGCACGACCAACAAGCCCTGGAACTGCCCTCCACCACTGACACCATCGCCAGCTTGGTGATGTCAGACTGAATGCTTCTCATCAAGAGGCAGAACAGCTCATTGGGGAGACGTACGGGGACTGGGGTGAGACTGGAGTGAGACTGTCTGGGTTCACATCAAATCTCAAGTCTACACACTACTAGCTCGGAGACCTAGGGCACATTACTCAGTCTCTTCATGCCTCAGTTTACCCACTGTATGATTGAAATAATACTAAAGGCAACCTACAGGAATGTTGTGAGAGTGAAATGAATTAATACATGTAAAACATTTAAGACTGCACTTGCCAGATAGCACGCACAATAATAATAAGCATTGGGGGTTCTTATTAATAGTAGCATTCAATTCACAACATTTTCCAACCTCCAGTGCATTTGTGAAGCATGAGCTTAGGAATCAGTGGACTTATAAATTGATGAGAAAGGGAGTAGGTAAAACCATAGGGTTCTTTTAAGACGATAGGTGATACATGCTAGATGGTAATTGGCAAGAAAACAGGGAGGCACATCTAATCCCTAGGTGGGGGCAAGAGACAACAGGGAACCAGGTTGTGTTGTGAAAATCAAAACCAAAAGGAAATAAACAAACAACAACCCTCATTTGGTCCTCTACCGCACCCTGCCAGATGAGAGTCCTGTGTTTGTGTTTGTGTCACTTGGGAGTCTTTGCGTTGCAAGTGGCAGAAATCCCAACTCAAAGTGGTTTCAACAAACAATAACAACAAAAGACTTACATAACTGATGATCTGAGAGATAGGGCAAACTCAAGGGGACAGTCAGCCTGATACCAGGGCCCAGCAGGATTGCCAGGACTCAGTCCATCTGTCTCCCTCTCTCCCTCTTCCTTTCCTCCCTCCCCATCTTTGCCTGGTCCACCTCTCTGGTTTGTTTCCTTCCTATTATATCTTTTCCTGGTGGCAAGATGGCAAGAGCACATCTGCCCCACCTTACGCCATCCTCCCAGGTTCAAATCCAGTGAGAATAAAATATGCAACTTAAATCTTGCTGAAAGTATCCTTGTATCTCCTTGGCTCTGACCAGGTCCCACGACTACCACTGAATTAATCTTGGTAGCCAAGTGGTGGAAAGGCTTTGACTTGAATGGGCTGGAGTCGTATCCTTAGGGGTGAGGGGTAGAGTCAACATCATCTGAACCACATGAGCTCAGAGTGGGAAGGGGGTGGTTTCCCAGGAGAAAATTTGGGGTTCCATTTTGCTGGTGGTGTGTCCTGCTATTCTGTTATAGTCTGTTCCTCTCACAGGCTTTCTTCTGACCCCTGCCATGAAGAGAATGCCACAGAATGGCAGGACAAAGCAGACAGGGTGAAACTATATCCAGAATTAGAAATACTTGTTATGAACGTAAGGGGGAGGGTGCGGCCAGGAAGATGGTGCAGTTTCAGTAGGTACTGTCATGAAGTCCAGCCTGGTGGAGCTAATGTGGTATCTAGAGACCAAGGCAACAGAGTGATCAGGCCAGCGGCCATCACTAGGGGGTTAACATGAAATTTACAGAGGTTAGCTGGGCAAGGTGGCCTGTGCCTATGATCCCAGCTACTGGGGAGGCTGAGGCAGGAGGATAACTTGAGTTTGTTGAATCCAGCTTAGCAACATAGCAAAACTCTGTCTCTAAAACCAATTAATTAAAAAAAATTACAGGTGTCATAGCAGGTAGTTAGAACATAGTAAGAAAAAATCCAAAAGAGGAAGAGACTTATGTCATGTAGAAGGGAAGCACCCCAAGCTGAAGGAGGAACTGACACCACCTCCAACTGCCACAGCACCCTAGTCCTAATACGCAGTCACTCTTGCTCACATTACACTTGGATTTGCCTGTTACCCACGTCCATGTGCACATATCACCACAGCTGAGTGAGGGAGTGTGGGAGAGCAGGGGTTACCAGAAGGGCCAGCAGCTGTGGACACTTTCGTTTCCCTTGGCATCTTCCCTAGGAAAGTCTAGTTTCCCTTCACAACTTCTATTTTGACAGAAATTGAGCAGACATTTCAAAAGTCTTCACCTAGAACTTTTGGTTTCAACTCCAACATGTAAAGAGTGTGGAAGCTGTTACCTCCATACTTACAAGAAAAAAAGATGAACAAACGGAAAATCAATGACTTTTCTTGGATTCATCAGGGAACAGAGGCTGGAGGGCAAACGGCCACCCCTGAGAATCCAGATACCTACAGCTAAGACCTCCTTCCCAGGAACTGAAGCCACCGGGGCTGCAAACTGGCAGAAACAAATGGCAGTTTTGATGAACGTCTGGAGGCTGAACATGCACTATCAAAGAAGTGAGAAATTCTTGGGGATCACCATCCGAAGGGGGCACCCACCTCACGGGTTTGACCTCCAGCAACCCCACAAGCAATGAAGAGCTCTCTCTCATGGGTTCTGTTTATCTGAAGAACTCACAAAGTCTAAGTTTTTTGATAGGAAAGAATGAATCTTTTTGCTATAAAAGCAAACCGACGTTTTTAACCAAAGGGGGATTTTCTTTCTTTTTTTTTTTTGAGACAGAGTCTCACTATGTTGCTGGAGTGCCATAGCATCACAGCTCACAGCAACCTCTAACTCTTAGGCTTAAGCAATTCTCTTGCCTCAGCCTTCTGAGTAGCTGGGACTACAGACACCTGCCACAATGCCAGGATATTTTTTGGTTGCAGTTGTCATTGTTGTGTAGCAGGCCCGGCAGGGCTGGACCCCACCAGCTTCAGTGTATGGTGGCCTGTGCCCTACTCTCGGAGCTACAGGCGCTTAGTTGGATTTTTTTTTTTCCCAATGAAAAAACAATCATCCTATCCATTTATCTGGCAGTGATACTAACAAAAAACTTACATACTTCATTCAATCTTTTCTGCTTTTCATTAATTGTCAGCTTCACAGAGTTGCAACAGGACATTGTCCTCTGGTGTGTTAAAGAAGACACTTTAAAGAAGTCATTATAACCCTTCTTTAAAGAAGTCATTATAACCCTGGTGAACCATTTCCAACTGCAGCATATAAGGGCTCCTACATTTTAAACGGCTTGTGGAGCTACCTATGCAAGCAGTCAATTGCCAGTGAAACCAGCAAAGTGGGACAAACCACAATTACACTTGCTCACCCACTAGTGGAGCTAAACGGATGGAGCTGAAACTTCATTATTGCTTTTGCTTTTTGGAAAGGAAAGAAAAATATAAGATGCTACCATCTAAGAACCTCAGAAATATGCTGGCAAACATATCCTCACTCTCAAAGTAACTCTTCTGCCAGGAGGTGACAGAGGGCTTCCCTTTTGGTGGAATCTGCTGTTTATTATTAATACTTCTCAAACGCCATGTTAACTGAAATCTGGCGTGACGGCTTTTGTACCATACCTCAGTGTAATGCGGTATTTTTTTCTTTCTTTGTAACAGCTTCCTCCACTAGAACATGTGTTTTGTTTTGTTTTGTTTTTGAGACAGGTCTCATTATGTCACCCTCGCTAGAGTGCTATGGCGTCACAGCTCACAGCAACCTCCAACTCTTGGGTTTTAGGCGATTCTCTTGCCTCAGCCTCCCACGCTGGGACTATAGGCACCTGCCACAATGCCCAGCTATTTCTTGGTTGCAGTCATCATTGTTTAGCAGGCCTGGGCTCGGCTCCAACCCGCCAGCTTTGGTGTATGTGGCCGGCACCCTACTCACTGAGCTACGGGTGCCAAGCCAGAATATATGTTTTTGTTTCAAATCAAATTGTCTTCTTAATTTAGGAAATTCTCAATGATCTGGCCTCTACATACTAGATATTATACATCATACGTTGAAGGTAAAAGCAAACTACTGTAGAACCTCTGTAAGTTGACCACCAAGGGATTCCAACAAACTGGTCAACATATGGAGGTGGTCAACATAAGGAACTAGGCCTACTGTACTGATACGCACCATGTGGTACATGTCCAGTCTATGAAAATTAGGTCAACTTAAGGAGGTGGTCAATGTAGGGAGGTGACCAACTATGGTGGTTCTGCTGTATTAATACATAGCAACCATAGAACATAAGTGTGTCTAAAATAAATTTGTAACAATGTATCTTTTAATAGACTGTTTATTTTGACAAATTTGAGATAGAAAAATATCATAATGTGAATATAGCAGTTCCTCTTTCTGTAACATGGTTTGGTAACATGGTTTGGGATATGCAGTGTGATTTCCAAAGGATTGTTTCACAGGAGAGTCCTCTTCTGACTGGGCTTTAGTTAATCCTGAATTATATTTCAGCCATAACACTTGCTTAAAAGAATATTGGACATAGTAAAACTGGTTTGTTTGTTTTTTTCTGCAGTTTTTGAACGGGGCTGGGTTTGAACCCGCCACCTCCGGCATATGGGGCTGGTGCCCTACTCCTTTGAGCTGTGTCATGGCATTCAATAATAAACATTACCAAGCAATGAACCAAACAACTTTTAGAATATGTTTTATAATTATGAAAAGCAAACTTTAGATTTCATAATTAAAGCTAAGAACTCATATTTTCAAAATAGCTTTAACATTTTCTACCAATATATAATAAACTATTAGAGCACTTATTTTAAAAAACAAAAATTCGACTATACATTTCAGACAACTATAAACAGTAAACATCAATTCAGTATATTTATGTCTGTCATTTCAACAATGCACTCTTTACCAACTGTTGATAAAAACTGTACTTCTATCAGAAATGTACCCCTGTATCTTTGAACTTAAGTGCCATCATTGTCACTCCATCTTTGGAGAGGGTGGTTTAGGAACTCTTGGTACATGCAGATATTTGGTTGTGGTTATAATGACAAAAAAATACATGTGCCAGAAGTCTGAAGCTGAAACCTCTGCCTGAATGATGAAGCCTCCTCACTTTCTTTTGTCTCTAGGATGCCTCAGTTAGTCACGCTAAATGCTTCACACGGGTGCTAATTTTGTTGCTCTATCTTATTGGTACCTTTCAGATTCTTTCTGCGCTTCCCTTTCCCACTCCTCAAAGAATAAAACTGGAAGGCCTCTCATTAAAACATGTTACTTCTAACATACAAAATAAGCGTATGTACATATGTACATACATGCATTTCCTTTTCAAGGACTGGGTAACTCTTCATTCTCTATTAAATAATCCTTCTTCAGGTACTTGGTTCCCCTAACTAACCTCCACACCTCCAGGTAAGCTTCCCTTAATGACCTCCTGCTTCCTTCTTCACAGCTCCTAGCCACCAGCAGGGCTCCTCCGGGACTGCCCCGAGCCGCCTGCCCGCTCTGCAGCGGAGTGGAGCCACCTGCTGCCTCGCCGCCACCTGACCCGCCATTTCCTCCCTCCCTCGGCAGCTCCTCCATAACAAATGGCATCTGGTCTCCACTTGGCAGCGCCTCCTCTCCCCCGGGCTGTGACTCCAGGTCCTCGTAGTTACTTTGCTTTCTGGTTTCCATGAATTTGGCCACACAGTAAATGATGGAGCCCAGAGTGTTCACCACGACGCCGGCAACGAACAGAGAGGTGGGCTCCACGTCGCTGAAGGCCACCATGCCCACCGTGATGGTGGCAATGCTCTTCACCACGCCCACGAAGCTGGTGGTCACGGCCGAGTTGATGTAGGTGCAGTGCAGCGTGGTGAAGTTCATGGCGCAGCCGATCAGGATGCAGGCCACGAAGATGCAGACCATGGCTGGATCTTTCCAGCCCGGGAAGGTCCAGGCCTGGATGGAGTCAGTGCTGGCGAAGGAGCAGATGACCAGCAATGGGGTGGCGGAGACCGCGATGACGTACTGCGCGGTGAGCGGCCCGTGCTCGGTGTCGGCGCTCGCCTTCTGGATGAGCACCAGGTAGGCGGCGTGCACCAGCACCGCCAGCACGCCGGTCACGTAGCCAATGGGGTCGCCGGTCAGGTCGCCGGCTCCTGCAGCGCACCAACAGGACAGCCGAGCCAGGGCGGGAAGGAAAGAGAGAGAAGGTTGGCGCGGGTGGGCATTCACCCGGGCGAAGCGTCGAGTTGGAAAGTAGAGGGGGTTTGCGCCCAGCTCTGCCCACCGAATTCCTGAGTGACTACCCATGTAAAATGAGACGGCGAAGCCCAGTCAATGCCCCGTGTCATGCATAGGGAAAGGCGCCTTTCTGCTATGTCCCCGTGTCACCCCATCTTTCTTCACCCACAAAAGCTCCGGAGAGCGCAGATGCCCTCGGGATAGGTGCTATGGTTTCTCCGAGTTGGCACCGAGGTCACCCAAGCTGATGGTACCTCTACCTTGTCTCTGCACCTTGGAGCTACGTTAGAGAAAGGGAGCCCCAGCTGGGGCCCTCTAACCCGGAGCGGCTCAGGCAGGGCCCCAAAGAAGGTTTCCCGCTGCCCAGGCGCTCTTCTCCTTCAGTCTGCTCCGCCCCACCCGTACCTGGCTCCCAGGCCAGTCCGTCTGCCTGGCGCCTGCGCCCCCCGGGGTGGCGCCAGAGACCCCGGAATAGCCCCCGGAGCCCGAGCTTCGTCCCCCATCCCCCACCACCATTCCAGCCCCTGGTGACCCAAGGAAGTTCACGGTCCCCCTCCTTCCGGCTCACAGGGTTGGAGGACTCCAGCTGCCAGGCTCTGGCGGCCCTCCCACCTCTCCCAGAGGAAGGGGTGAGGGGGCAAGACGGAGGTTGGGGCGGCTGGCGGGCCGATAAGAGGTGGAGCAGGGGCGGGGGTCGGAAGCCAGGACACTGCAGAGGATGGGGGAGTCTCGGGGAGGAGGCTGGAGCAATGAGGAAGCCTCTGCCGTGTCTCCGAAGTCCCTTTCGCGAGCTGAGCGACCACTCTTAAAGCTCTCCGCCTCTCTCTGCCTCAGTCTCCCCATCTGAAGGCGAGGGCGCTGCACTGAGTGATCCTCGCGCTCTCTGCCCGGTGGGGTGGGGTTGGGCTGGGCTGGGGGTCGGCGCGGGGCCGCTCACCTGCCAGTGCGGCGCCGCAGGTGGTGATGAGCACGGCCGCGAGCACCCCTGGCGAGGGCGCGCCGTTCTTGAGCACCAGGACTCCGATGAGCATGGTGACCAGGGGCAGGCAGCGCTTGAAGACCACGTACATGGGCAGGCTGAGGCCGCGCAGGGACCAGAGCGTGAGGCTGGACTGCAGCGTCGAGAGCACTGCGACCCCCGCGAAGGAGCGCGCCAGGCTCAGGCCGAAGGGGGGCACGGCGACAAGCCCGAGGCGCCGCAGCAGCTCCAGGCTCAGCGCCGCGGTGGAGCTGGTCAGGCACTGCACCAGGGTCAGGAAGGAGAACTGGTAGCGGCTGATGAGGAACTTGAGTAGGATGTTGAGGGAGCCGGAGAAGACCCCGTGCGCGATGGCCACCGAGATGCCCAGCACGCGGCCCCGGCACAGCTGCCGCATCGCGCCGGCCGCGTAGCACCAGGTGCTGGCTGAGCTCCGCGCCCTGCGGGAGGCGAGCGGGAGGAACGCTGCGAGGGCGGCGGGGGCGCCGGCCCAGCGCCTCGGCGAAGGGCAGGGGACGCCGGCTGGGCTGCAGGGGGCAGCTCCAGCCAGGCGTCCTCGCGCTTCAGCGACTCCGCGTCCGACTGCCCCGCAGCTCGCGGGTGGCAATGACGAGGGCGGGGGACTCCGAAAAGTGGCGGGGGGGGCGGTGTGAGAGGAGTGGCGGGAATCCTAGCGACAGCGATTTATAAGTAGTCGAGGAGCGGTGACGGGTGGTGTCCCGCGCGGTTTCACCGTCCGGGAACGTGCGGTGCGGAGGGAAGCCCCGCGGCGCGGCAGGGGGAACCGGCCCGCGTCCCTCGGGCACGCAGCGCCCACCCGGGAGGGCTCTCGGGGCGCGACCCCCGTCGCCCACCACACAGCAGCAGCTATTACTTGTTCCTTCCTCTCGGCCGAGGACCTTGGGTGAGGGGGGTCCGGGCACAACTAAAGATTTTAGACACAACAGCGCTCCAGCATCCAGCACTCTTTACTGGTCTCAACAAGTGGCGGCGCCCCCAGCCCTGTTTCCCCCTCGCGGCCGCGGCTTTTCCTTTCCACCCACAGTGCCTCCCGGAGAAGCAGTGGGCCTTGGTCCAGCTGCCCGCTAGGGGGGCGAAAACCGTCGGTGCCGGCGGCGGCGGGGCCCCTGATGGTTGGGATCCGGCATTGAAGGAACCCAGGGCCCCAGAAGCTGCCCCTCTGACTACGGGCAAAGCGCACCTCTGTCCGCGAGCCCTCCAGGTAGGGTCCGGGGATTACGCGTGCGGCTCAAAGAGAGATTTCAAGGGGCAAGGAGGCCTCGCGGGCGGCGGAGCCTGGAAGCAGGGGAAACACACTTTCCAAGGGAAGCCGAGACGTAAAGCAAAAGAACCAGAAACGAAGTCACTGGTGCAAGTAGCCACTACCAGTTCCGGAGGAGCGCAGGGGTGAAGCTTTCTGAGCGGCGGGAGGGGAGCGCCAGGCTGAGCCCGGAGTAGGGGGGCGACGGGGAGGGCTCGGCGGAGCAGGAACTCAGGGCCTTCGCCCAGCCTGGAGGCTCCGTGTAGCGCTCTGTGGATCTCGGGAACCTCATCAGTCCGTGGGACAGTCGTGGGCTGCCTGGGGAGCAGGACAACCCGGGGCGTACCCTCTTCCCTTGCCAGGGTATGCCTTCATGCCATGGGACTTGTGAATTGTGTGCTTCCCTGTGGCTAAGACAAAAAGAAGATACTTTTTTTTTCATGCACAAGACTTCAGTGACTCTCTGATGAGAATTCAGTTCTCTGGGAAGTATTAATAACACCCAGCCCCATAGTTTAATCAGCAGTAGCAAAGGGATTCGCTCACCGAAGGTGTTTTCGCGCTACTTGAAATTCACTGCGGTGGCCAGGGTTTGGCTGGGAGGACAGACGCCCGAATTTCCTTCTCTGCGTTCAGGCGCCGGCATCGCAGCCTCCTACCTTTCAGCGCCGCCCCACATCGCCTTTACACGCGGGATCCACTTCTCTGGCGTTTGAGGTTTTACCTCTTACTTCCACCTCTGTGCTGAACACACTTCATCTCGGGTGCTGAGATTGTGATTATTATTACGGTAGCAGAAAAAACACAGCAGGGATCGACGGTACCACTGCAGCACTTCGTTTGGGCCAGCTTTTTACGTTGTGAGTGCTCACTTTGTGGGAAAGAGGTGGGTCGGAACCAGTCACCAGCTTAGGTGTGAGCGCCTAGTAGGGCCACCTCCCTGCTCCTTATGGGTGGGCACTGAAGAAAATGTTGGTGATTGGCCCACTGTGCCAACTTTCCAGGAATGATGCTGGAAAGCAATACTCTGAAAACACGTGCTTCCGGTTCCCTGGGGAGCTCGTTTTTTGTTGCTAAAAGTTGTGGTTTACACCCTAGGAACTGTTTAAGGGGCTACTTTTTCAAGAGTTGATGTATTTCCTTAAGAAATAGTGAGGTCTGAGCAGCAGTTTAAATTGTGCGTGTTTGTGGTGTACCTGTATACCCCAAATATATTCAGATTAAAAACTTTGAAAATTTAACTTTTTAAAGACATCAGCAAATTATAGATTTCTGCTTCTAGGGACCATTCCAATTAGAAGATGGCTGCTTCAAGCCATCTTAAGTGAAGTGGCTGCAAAACCTACTTTTGGAATGATTCATTTCTGCCCGAAATTATAATTGCTTCCATTTGTGATACTAACATTAGGTAAAAGATTTGGGGCTGATTCAGCTATCTTACCTTCTCATTTAGGAAAGATAATTTAGCTTAATATTTGAAACCCATGGTGACATAAAACAGCACATTTTCACTTAATTGTAAATAATTATTTTCTATTAGGGCTTAACCCCATCTCCCACAAAATCAGTTACTACAGAAAACTGGGGGAAAATAAGAATATTATGTTTAGCAAGGTTAATTGAACAAGAATGCAGATCTGAACATCAAATAGCTATTTGACCTAAGGTACCAAGGTATTCAAGGTTATTATCTCTGGCATTAAATAAGTCCTTTAGTTAATTAATTCCACAAACATATAGACTTAGTATTTTGTGCTAGATAGTCCGTCACAGGCCCTAAAGCCGCAGCGGATTCACAGGTGGAAGTGAGGAAACACAATGAAGCTAAGGCCAATGCAATTGCAGGGTTTTCTGGCAGGAAAACAGGAGTGCCCAAGAGGGCAAGTAAAACAAGTCGGGGGGACAACAGAGGCTTCCTGAGAAGGAAATACAGTCTTTTTGAAATTTTTACTTACTTCATTATTTTTATTTATTTCTTTTTGAGACAGAGTCTCACTATGTCATCCTCAGTAGAGTACTGTAGTGTCACAGCTCACAGCAACTTCAAACTCTGGGGCTTAAGCGATTCTCTTGCCTCAGCCTCCCAAGCAGCTCCGACTACAGGCATCTACCACAACACCCGGCTATTTTTTGTTGCAATTGTCATTGTTGTTTAGCTGGCCTGGCCGGGAACCCGCCACCCTCAGTACATGTGACCAGCACTGTAACCACTGTTTTATGGGCTTAACATGTGATTGTAGTAAATGAAAGGAAAATAAACATTGTATATAAGTGAACAAGCTATTTTTTTTTTTTTTTTTTTTTTTGCAGTTTTTGGCCAGGGATGGGTTTGAACCCACCACCTCCGGCATACGGGGCTGGCGCCCTACCCCTTTGAGCCACGGGTGCCGCCCTTTAATGTTCACCATCTCCAATCATACTACACAGAACTCGCTATTGTTTGCTGTAGAAACAACTTTGTCTTTTTTGTGTATATATTTATACATAAACTCCCCCCCTTTAAAACATAAAATAGGGTATCATGCACATATATCTATACTTTTCTACTTCAAAATGCATATTGTGATAATCAGCCTTCAAGATACTCCCTAGTGACCTCTGCTTCCTGGAACAAAATCAGTGCCAAGACTTGTGGGAAACCCAGGTGGGGAAGACAGGAGGTACAGAAATGGGAGTATTCAGTATATATATATATATATATATGAAAGTAAAAATGCTTTAACTGGTTTAGCACATCCAAGGAGAGGCCTGTTAAGAAATTTAATGAGAGTTCAATTTTGGAAGAGGCAAATTATTGCTAAGTACACAGTTAAGAAGTGCCAGCCAAAGGCAGAAGGGACAGCTGGCTCTCAGCCTGGCTCTCCCTGGGCCTGGTCACCCCAGACTCAGGGTCAGCTTCCTAGTTCTTTAGACTCAGAAACTCAGTTTTGTAATTTTCTCAGGAATGATCAGGATCTAATAACTGGAGATCCACGTCTTTACTATTTCTCAGTGGGCCACTTTCTGTTATTCCTAAGAAAAAGCGGCTGTGTAGCAAGACCATGGGTTTGGATTCAGTCACTTCAGATTTCATTTCCAGTTTCATTCCTTCATGGTTGTCATGACTCCTGAGGATCTTACGTTCTTTTTCTGGAAAACAGGGAGGGTCACTTTCAGAGATGTTATAAAGATTAAAAGGGATAATATATATAAACATTTCTAGCCAGGCATGGTGGCCTTGACTGGGAAGTCAAGGCAGGTAGATCACCTGAGCTCAGTTCAAGATCATCCTGAGCTAGAGCAAGAACCCAGCTCTACTAAAATTAGAAAAAACTAGCTGAGCACTATGGTGGGCACCTGTAGTCCCAGCTACTTTGGAGGCTGAGGCAAGGGGATTGCTTGAGCCCAAGAGTTTGAGGTTGCTGTGAGTTATGACACCATGACACTCACATGGTGCCTCCATCCCAGATCAGCAATTTTGCGTCCCCTCTTCCTTCACCCACTCTTTAGTGCTGTTGTCACTGCAGTGTAGGTGCTTAGGGAGGCAGACAGGATGAAAGCTAAGAGCTCAGCAGCCAGGGGACAAATGCTGATTTCCCAGCCTGGAAAGAATAACTGGATGTCCTTCAAAGTCCAGAAGCTGTTTAGCTTATGAGCTACCAAGAACTAAAACATCGCACACATTCTCTTTCAGGAGAGAATCCAGCTTTGCTCCTTATTAGTTTTCCAATTCTAGCTCCAAGAAACCAACTTGATGATTCTCACACAGACAGATTCCAAAAACCTGAGTTATATATTACAAAGTCAATGTTCTAAACATCCCTGAAATGGGGGGAAAAAATAAATCAGGAGAGATATTAGTTCTTAAATCACAGTTTTTGTTTTGAAAGACACATGGTGGATTATTTTGTTAATAAAATCTCCTACATTCTAAAGAGAAAATAAATAATTTCATTTCATTGTTAAGTGTGGCCTGGTTTTTAAAGGTGTATCGTAACTTCTGTTGATACAGAGAACACCCACTGTGGACCCACTTTTATTGACTTGTATCTTGGTGTGATGCCATTAGATTATAGGAGGAAAGTAACAACAAAAAGCTCTATGAAACTAATCATTATGACAACTCTAAAACTATCTGAGCACCTTGTTCATTATAATGCACTTACGTTAAGCAGTGTCCTCTTTAGGGTGCCTCTCAAAAACAATTAGTATTGCTGATCTAAGAACCAAAATGAGTTGTACTTTCCCTGAGATCATTCATTCATTTAACAAATATTTATTGAGCACTTTCTATATGCCAGGTCTGGTTCTAGGGCCAAGTCTGGCACTGGAACAGACTATAGGCACTGAATCATGTAACTGACCAGCTTTCCCATTTATGAGGCTAGAAATCTTAGTAGCTAATTTTCAGCCCTTCAGTCGGTACCTGTAGCTCAGCAGCTAGGGCGCCAGCCACATACACCGGGGCTGGCAGATTCAAACCTGCCTGGGCCTGGCAAACAACAATGACAACTACAACAACAAAAAAAAAAGCTGGGCGTTGCGGCAGGCGCCTGTAGTTCTAGCTACTTGGGAGGCTGAGACAAGAGAATTGCTTAAGCCCAGGATTTTGAGGTTGCTGTGAGCTGTGACACAACAGCATTTCACTGAGGGTGACATAGTGAGACTCTTATCTCAAAAAAAAAAAAAAAAAAAATCTTCAGGCAGGGCCTGTGGCTCAAAGGAGTAGGATGCCAGCCCTATATGCCGGAGGTGGCGGGTTCAAACCCAGCCCTGGCCAAAAACTGCAAAAAAAACTCTTCAGGCCCACTCCGTAGACAGACATTTTGTAGGATTTTGAGGTATTTACTTTCAAGTCCCATTCCTGGCTCTACTTTATGTCTTCCGTTTTACCTTTTCATTATGCCCTCTTGTTTTGTGTCTTAAGCGGTCTTCATTTTTTTTCTGAAACTAGTAACAAAGAAATATATAAGACAATATACATATATTTCAGTTTATTTTCGCAGCGAATGTTCTTTAAACATTCTCAAAAACTTTATGATTTTTGCCACTTAATATTATATAAAATATAAATTTTATGCAAAGTTATTAGTTTTCCCCCTTTAACCTAATTTTTTGTGACAGAGTCCCCCTCTGTTGCAGTGGTGCCATCATAGCTCACTGCAGCCTCAAACTCCTGAGCTCAAGTGATCTGCTTACCTCAGCCTCCCAAATACCTAGGACTACAGGTGTGAGCCACCACACCCAGGTAATGTTTTTTTTTTTTTTTTGTAGTGATGGGGTCTCAGTATGTTGCCCAGGCTGGTCTCAAAACTTCTGACCTCAAGCAATCCTTCTGCTACGTGACCCACTGCATTCAGCACATCTTTTTCTTCTTCTTTTTTTTTTAGTTCACCAGCACCTAGAGATTTTTCAAGGAGACTTAAGGAGGTAGCTAAGAAAATTTATAGCATTAGTTAATAGCTAGTTTCAAGGGCAAGAACTAGAATCTACAGTAGGACCAAAGACTGCTCAATGGACAGTTTTAAAATTTTTTGATAGGAGAGAAGGAAGAGAGAATATAGTAATGGGTAGAGTATCCATGATTTGAATAGATGTAAAAAATTGTGAGCTCTTAACTCGTAGCATTACATGTTCTTAAAGCATGGCACCAGTTATTGAGATAATCTCATCTAGTCTATATGTCAGGCACATAGCAGATGCTCAATAAATAACCACTAAAGGAATGAATGCATTAAATCTACATTAGAAATATATCTGCACAAAATCCCAAGACCAGAGAAGTTGGAGTGGATGTGGAGAAAAGGGCACACTTCTACACTGCTGGTGGGAATGCAAATTAATACATTCCTTTTAGAAAGATGTTTGGAGAACACTTAGAGTCTAAAAATAGATCTGCTATTCAATCCTATAATTCTTCCACTAGGTATATACCCAGAAGACCAAAAATCACATTATAACAAAGATATTTGTACCTGAATGTTTATTGCAGCCCAATTCATAATTGCTAAGTCATGGAAAAAGCCCAGTGCCCACTGATCCACGAGTGGATTAATAAATTGTGGTATATGTACACCACGGAATATTATGCAGCCTTAAAGAAAGATGGAGACTTTACCTCTTTCATGTTTACATGGATGGAGCTGGAACATATTCTTCTTAGTAAAGTATCTCAAGAATGGAGGAAAAAGTATCCAATGTACTCAGCCGTACTATGAAACTAATTTATGGCTTTCATATGAAAGCTATAACCCAGTTATAACCCAAGAATAGGGGAAAGGGGAAAAGGGAGGAGGGAGGGAGGAAGGGTGATTGTTGGGATTACACCTGCAGTGCATCTTACAAGGGTACATTTGAAACTTAGTAAATGTAGAATATAAATGTCTTATCACAATAACTACGAAAATGCCAGGAAGGCTATTTTAACCAGTGTGATGAAAATATGTCGAATGGTCTATGAAACCAGTGTATGGTGCCCCATGATCGCATTCATGTACACAGCTATGATTTAATTAAAAAAAAAAAAAAAGAAAAAAAAAGAAATATATCTGATACCTGTTACTGAACCACAGACATATCTCCATAATATTGTTTTCATATATATAATGCAGTGGAAAAAAGCAATCTTGCTGGAGATGCATAAATGATAAATGGTTAAGAGATGGAGTTTATTTTGATTTTTATGAATAGCAGTGTTATATTTTACATCAAAATGAAATAAATTAAAAATTAGTTATATTACTATCAATATAATTGACAGACCTCTGATAGTTTAATACATTTTACAATAGAGATTACATTTTAATAGATACGAGTTATATATAACATTAATTATTCCTTAGGATTTTAAGAAATATGGCTTATATATGAGGCTTAAAGAGCCAAAGTTTTTATCAGCTATCTGATAAATGATCCAAGGTAAATTCAAATTTTTGAAATCAAGGTATAATGTCTGTTTTCAATAGTTTAGTGATTTGCTGTGAAGTAGTTCTCCAGCCAACAACCTGTTTCTGACAAGAACAGTGTATTTCAAGCAGGAATAGTAAGACAAGCAGGATCATAAATCTTTATCGTTTCATCCCAAGAACAGTCAGCCACCTATAAAAGAAAAATGAAGTAAGAAACATATTTAGAATACAAAGATTCAAAATTAGCAGGAAATCCTAATAATTTAGAGCACAGTAGATCATCCACTAGTAAATATTTTTTAAAGCAGGAAAAACACAGGGATATTTTTGATAAAAGGTCTATTTTTTCTTCATAAGATATACTTCAGGGACTGTTTCCAATTGATTGAGATTGTCTATGAGGCAATTTTCCACAATAAAAAGAAGAAAAGAAAAAATGTAGGCAGCAACATGAAGGATTAAGCAGTGAGAGACATATTTTGACTAAAGATACTCTATTCTCTACCCTTTCATGGCTACAAAGGCTGAAATTTACACCAGGGAACCTCCAGTTTTGATTAATTTCTTGGCTGTCAACAACTGTTCAAGCAAATGTTGTCCTGTGGAGATGATGACTTTCCCTCAGTAGGTGATTCCAAAACTTACATGTTATTGCTCTGTGGACAGTAACCAGTTTTGCATCTACTAATAATTTCATTTCAGCATTCAGTGATTGCCTGTATGTGTGTGGTTTTTGTTCCTTTAAGTTATTTGTAAAATCTTACATGGGTTACATAAAGGAGTCAAATAAAATCCTCAATACATGTTCATAATATGTTTACATGAGAGTAATGATTACCATTATGAAAATTATCCTTTAACAAGCCATACACAGAATATGAGTTTATATCCTTCAATTGGGTAGATATTATTATAATGAAACACAACCCCTGATTTCGTACATGGCGAGTAACAGAAAAACCATTTCATTAAAAGAACAAACATTATGAAATGGGGGAAAGGGAATAGATAATTATACAAAAAAAAGAGGTTGAAGGCCAAGATGAAAGGATTGATTAAGCCCAGGAGTTCAAGACCAGCCTCAGCAACAATGAGACCCCAAAAAATGAAAAAACTGGCCAAGTGTGGTGGCATGTCCCTGTAGTCCCAGATACTTGGGAAGCTGAAGCAGAAGGATTCTTGTACCAGGAACTTAAGGCTGCAATCTGTGAGCTATCATAATGCCACTGCACCCTAGCCCAGGAAACAGAGACTCCATATTAAAAAAACAAACAAATAACAAAACAAAACAAAATAACCAAAGAGGCTGAGAACACTGGACACAAAATTCTACAATTGGACACAAAATTAGAAACAAACAATATGATATGCAGATATCATGATTAATTACCAGGTCATCAGGAGAGATATAAAAGCCTTGCCTAGTACTTATTATGTAAGAGAAATACACAACATGCTCCATTACAAAAATCATTAGATGCCAAAGAAATGGTTTTACAAAAAATATAATATCTTTCTTTATATGGCTGGTTTTTAAAGAAAATCTCAACCCTTCAGTAGGCCAAAAGCTCCAAGGCAATGGCTCTCAAGCTTTACTGTGCATTAGAATCACCTGGGTAGTCCACATCCGTATAGCCTTAGTTTTCAAAATATCCATCACTAATCACACCCTGGGGTCTTTAAACCAAGGTCTACAGATAGGCTTCAGAAAATCCATAAATACAATTTTATGTACATATGCATTTGGGGGGAAAGGAGAGAGAATCTATACTTTTCTTCAGATTCTCAGTTCCCAACCCCCAAAACACTAATCCGGAGTATTCTCCAGCTGTGCATTATAATTACCTAGAGAACGTTTTAATATGCAGTGAGAAGACAGAACCTCTGAGACAGGGCTTAATACATAGCAATTTTCTTAACCGGGTTTTTGTCTTGTGAACTAAGGAGTTCTTTGGAAGTACTTTATGTGCAGAAATGTTTTGTTGTTGACTAAAAGTAATTCAAAATTTGGCAGGGTTAAAATACTCTTCTTGAAGAAGAATTCTCTTACTTTCCTGACGAGAAAGAATGAGAGATTAAGATGCCACTAATATAACAGAAAACACCTTGTTGCCATATGTTCACATTCTTATTTAAAATCGAAGTTTCAAATCTGGTAGGTTAATATGTGGCAGGAAGAGAGACATGGGAGGACTAAGGAAAAGGAAACATGACTGAACTATCTTTAAACAAAAAAAAAAACGGAGCCCTCCCCAAAGCATTCCTAACCCAAAGTATATGCAGCTTCCTGGTCCTATTCTACTACGCAGCAGCCAGTGTCCAGCATTTCTACTGAAAGACGCAGGAAAATGATATTAACCATTTAAGCTATGTCTAGTAACAATATTTTTATTTACTTGAGATTTACATTCTGTTGAGTTCTTAATGGGCTGAGGTAGTTTACAGATTAATCCACAGGTCCAAATAAAGATTTTTAAAAACTGCCCCCAAAACAAAACCTGTTCTAAAGGGAACAAACGGAGCAAAAGCTTTCAGACGTCAGAGCCGGGCATAGCACGATACTTGCACAGTAACTTCGGCTCGATGCTTTATGACAGCTAGAGAGAAAATAAAAGCATGCTGGGTTTTATCGTTTGTTTTCTAACAAAATTCACATATGAATGTAAACTAAACCTCAACAGAATTTCTTTTAAGAGTCAGGGCCTATATCTAGGTCAAATCTGTAAATATGTATTCTTTGAATGTTGTATACAGTAAACCTTTGATAGACATTTGTTGAATAAATGAATCCCTGCATGAGCTATGGTTTTCCACAGATTTTGCTGAGAGCCTCTTACATGATAAAAAGCACCTAATAATGTGTGAGGTCAGAGGTTTCAGTAAAAGCACTAAGTTTTATGGGATTTGGGGGATATATTTAATTACTGACTGTCATGAATATTACTGAGTGAAGGCTCACAAGGAGCTTTCCTTTATATCCTAGGAACTGTTAGCCAAATATTTTTCAGCATTACAAAGCTATCTAAAATTTAATTCGTATATGCATATATTCAGCCAAGGATTCAACAAAGATTTATTAAGAACCTCTTCTGTGTTAAAAGTATGCAGAGGCTATGACAATAAACACAATAGTTCTGGTCTCTGTGGAGAGATGGGTTCTTAAAGAGACACCTATAATGCAGAGTAATATGCATGACAGAGGCATATGAGGTCCTGGAGAAGTAGGCAGGAGGCCACCATAACCAAATTTGAGGAAAGTGGATGCTTTCAGGAAGAAGTATTATCTAAACTGAGGCTTAAAGGAGGAGTCTGCCAGAGAATGTTTGTTGCTGTTTGCAGGACAAAGGCATGATGGAACACAGGAAAATGCTCTAGGCAGTGGGATGCGTTAAGAATAAATGAAGAACTAAAAGTTCTAGTTTTAAGGCAACTAAATTGCATTACAACTCCTCTAATGAAACCCTTAATCTTTCCAGAGGAGCCTTTTCTCTGAGTCCCATCTACTGTTTCTGGACTGCTGGCTGCCAAAGTGTATCTTTTTTGCCCCTTCCTCCCTTACAGCATGAGTGTGCCAGGTGGACACTGAAGGGTAGGAGCCTCCAGGCCCTACTGCTTCTGCCCAAGGATATACAAGTGGAAAATTTATTCCTTAACTTGCAAACCCTCACCATGGTATAATTCATCCCTATTCCCTTCTGAATTTCCTCTCCCCTGGGAACAAAATGCAAATCTTTTCATCAAAACTCAGAATTAAAATTATCAACATTACAGAAAAAAATGGTTTGTCAAAATGTTGTATTTCTTTACCTAATAAAAAATTGGAAAAGTGAATGGCTCTTCTTCATCATTATTTTTAAAAGCTGCTATTTTTTAGCATAGTAAAAAATAACTAAATGATAGGGAAAGATTCCACATAAGTTCTATTTTTAATTATTCCATTTCCACTTTAATATAGCAAAATATACTTCTAATTTAAGAGAATAAGCACATTAATCAGAAATATGAATGACTTACTATTTGTATAATATGTCAATTTCTTTAAAACATAACCTTTCTTGAAAACTGAACAGAAATTTATTATCAATATAGCCTATACATTAACAAATACAGCTACAGCACCTACATTATGCCAACACAGAATGCCAGAGAGCAACTGCATTAACCCACTATTTCAGCATTTCCTATGTGCAAAATACTAGACTGGGTACACACAGACCTCCAGATAGTAAAGAAATGTGTATTCAGCAAGGAGTTTATAATAAAAATACATCATTAGTGGACTAAATAAGATACATTATACAACATCCTCAATAATAATTGTCCTATACATGCAGACTTCAGAGAAAGAAACGTTCTCATGAAAATATCACACTTTAAATACATGTAAAATTTAGAAAATGAATTTATATTCTTTAATTTTATCAATCACTCCACTTTATTAAAATATTTACACATGCCGCTGATAAGGTTAACTTATCTCAAATAATTTGATTGTTAATAATAACCAAGAATTCCAACTGAACCACTAAGAGATTTACTGTATTGGCAAGTTTTCCATTTCCTATTTATCATTATATTTCTTCCTCTCAATTTCGTGGACAATTGCTTTTGCCCTTGGGAAACTTGTTCAGTCCACTGTAATTATCTGTATGACATATGGCCTCTGTAGCAAAAATGAACAAGAGAAGAGGGCAGAAAGATGCAGACAGAATGAAAAAAATCACTAACAGTCAACTTCAAATTCTAAAAAAGCAGCCTACCCATTATGTTGCAATATATTAAATTTCGGCTAAATAGAGGAACATGTTTTACTTACTAAACCAGCTTCCATTAGGAAGTGACTAGCAGAAAGAATATAATTTATTATGTTAATCATTATGGAGTTTATGCAAAAGTAAAGAAAGCTGACCAACACACTAAAAAAAATCCTTTTCATTCATTTATTTAATATTTATTTTACACAGATATATCAGGTAATTTATATTTATCCACTATGCATGTCCTGCATTCAAAATATTTACTGAAGCAGGGCGGCACCTGTGGCTTAGTAGGTAAGGCGCCGGCCCCATATGCCGAGGGTGGCGGGTTCAAACCTGGCCCCGGCCAAACTGCAACAAAAAAAATAGACGGGTGTTGTGGCGGGCTCTTGTAGTCCCAGCTACTCGGGAGGCTGAGGCAAGAGAATTGCTTAAGCCCAGGAGTTGGAGGTTGCTGTGAGCTGTGTGATGCCACGGCACTCTACCGAGGGCCATAAAGTGAAACTTTGTCTCTACCAAAAAAAAAATATATATATTTACTGAAGCAAAGAAGATAAAAAGAGGAAGAGGAGAAAAGGAGAGAGGACAAGAGATGAACTTGTCCGGGACTTTGAAAGGCGGAAATACTTTGTATAGGCCGGGGTGGTGGAGGTATAGGCCGCAAAACCATGGAGAAATAATAAAATGTAATTGGCCTGCAATCAAGGATTACATAAGACGGTAAGAACTAAAATTAAAAAAGAAGGAGATTATTCTGAATCTTGAAAGTACAATTCAAAGTTCAGACTCCAGCCTGAAGGGAATGGGCTTCCTCTTGAAGGTTTCTGAGCAAAGATGACAAGATAAAAATGAAAATATAACTGTGTCAATTTGCAAATTAAAACTAGTGTATAACTAGTATGCTCAGAGTGACTTAAAAGTATCACAGGAGTGAGTGAATGTGAATTCCCAAAACAAAGACCAGTTAAGAGGCAAATAAAGTGGTTCATGTATGAGATGACAGATACCTAAAAACATGGGAGAAATAAGAAGAAAAATGTATTCTGTTGCAGGAACATGCTACGTCTGTTCACTTATTTCAGTCATTTTTAAAAGATCTCTTAATAAAATTATATAATTTTATTCATCTAGTATCCTGTACACCTTTCCTCCATGTACCCTACACACACACAGGAGTTCATGCCATGCATGTAAAAGTAATTTTTCCCATTTTATTCTAACTGATGATTCCTGGTATCTATAAGGTATTTAGTTTGTATATTTATTTTAACTGACCTTCTTATTGAACTGTTGTTATTTTTATTTATTTATTTTTTTTTGAGACAGAGCCTCAAGCTGTCCCCCTGGGTAGAGTGCCGTGGCATCACAGCTCACAGCAACCTCCAACTCCTGGGTTCAAGCGAGTCTCCTGCCTCCGCCTCCCAAGTAGCTGGGACTACAGGCACCGGCCACAACGCCTGGCTATTTTTTGGTTGCAGCCATCATTGTTGTTTGGCGGGCCCAGGCTGGATTCGAACCCACCAGCTCAGGTGTTTGTGGCTGGCACCTTAGCCGCTTGAGCCACAGGTGCCAAGCCGAACTCTCATTATTTTTAATAGATTTAAAATTGATATACTTGGATTATTCAATTTGATAGTCATATGAGGTACAATGATAAAATTTTCTACTTCTAAAAATACTTATATTCCCATTTGTCTTCTCCTACTAATATTTTGCTGTAATTTTTAGAACCGTGTTGATGAACAGTGGTGACAGCGGTAATTCTCATCTTGCTCTTGCCTTGAATAGGACCATGGATATATATCAGGTCAAGGACTAACAAAATCACATTTGCATTATAGAAACCTCTCCCTGGAACCAGGATGGAGAATGAATGGGATGATGGAAAAAGGTTAGGGACCAGTTATGAGATTACTATAGTAATCCATGGCAGAGTACAAATAAGTGCTTATCTATGGGCAGTGAAGGTGGAAAGATTTCATAAACTTGATGCCCAGCTGAATTTAGAGGGTGCAGAGAGATAAGAAAACTAGTATAATTTCCCAGGTCACTAGTCTGGTCCCATGAGGCAATTGAACAGCCGGGTTAGGAATACTAGAGGAAAAGCAAAACATCCACTCAGATCACACAGTAAAAGTCAATTGGATAAATGGGTCAAGCATCATTAGCATAGAACAGAATTAAATGGCAGCCTCGGGGGAAGCTGCATAGAAGAAGAAGGGCTGAGATTGAATACTGGAAAACATCTGCTTCTGGAAGAATGATAAGGAAGAAACTGCTGGCAAAGCAAACGAAGACATTTAGCAAGGAGGTAAGGAAGAAGAGGTCAGTATGGTAGCATTTAGAAAATAGGACAGAAGACTTTTTAAAATCTCAAAATTAAGAAGTTTAGTTTGAGAAAAGGCTAATTTGGTTTTCAGGAGTTTACTGGTGACCATGTTGGGCTTAACTTCAATTAAATGGTAAAAGAAAGACCCATCCAAGGGATTAAAAAGAGAGTATAGATTTTGAGAAACTAAAAGCAACAGGTAAATCTACTAATTCTAGATGTTTAATAACAGAAGAGAAATAGAACTTCCTGGTAGCTAGACAGAGTAGCAGGGTCAAGCCATGGTAAGTCCCAGAGAGCTTTGAAAATGGAGAGACTGACTGAAGATCTAAAACCAGGAGATAACTGAGAAAGCAAAGACCGGGATGAGAGCCAGTGAGAAAATTAGGAATCCATTGGAGGGAGGGGGAAAGACAGAGATACTTGGAAGTGATAGAGACGGAAGAAGACGCTCATTCCAAGGAGCTCCCTTTTTTAACGTAAAGTAGGACATAAAGTCAAATGTCTAGATCCTGACGCTTAAAAAAGTTTGAGAAAAGATACTGTCAAGAATGGGCTAAAAAAAAATCAAAAAGACTTCAAAGGTAAGTTGAGTTAATACCAACAGCCCAAATGAAGTTCTTTTAAAAAGGTAATTTGCAGTATGACAAGTCAGTATGTTTGCTCAGTTTTCAGTAGAGAAAGGAAAATGAATCAGAAAGCAGATGACTCAGAAATGGGAACCCAGAGGCAGCAGAGGCAGCAGAGGCAGAGGTGTCAATGATCTGGAAGCTCCCTCTGCAAGGGCTGGCTGCCAAGTGCAGAAGGCAGCAGACACAGCTGAACACCCCCCATGCTGCAGAGGGCACTGAGACCCTACAGAGTTGGGCCTGGGAAGTGTTTTATGGCAGGGGAAAAAAAGAAGCCCTTCTTATATCATTGTAAGCTAAAAAATTACATAATTATGAAAGCATCAAAGAGAAAACAGCAGAGACTAATGCCTGAGGACACTGAATGCTTCCGGCACATGTTATTTTCAGCTCCAAAACTGGTCTGTGATAGATGCAGAAAATATCACCTAAGATAAAAGGTGAACAGGACACAGATATCCCAGCTACCAATAATGCTAGCCCTCTTCTAAAATCCAATTTTCCAAACTCATATTGAGAATTTAAAAGTACAGAGAATGCCAAAAAAGTATATATATTTTAAGAAACTGTATTAAAATTATAATATACAATATATATTGATAATGTTTGTTATCTTGTATATTGTATCTTGTACCTCTTATAATTGCAGAAGTCAAATGTGACTTGAGTATTGCAATTTCAATACAATTTTTTTCTTTAACATGTGTATTTATATATTTTTGGCACCCTCTGTATATAGTATAACCATAACTTTGAAAAAAAATGCACACATAAAGAGAATGGAAGAGTTGTTACCATTAGGAAGGAAGGAGGCAATAAGATTTTGGAGGAAGCTTCTAGAATGCCAGCAATAATCTGCATCTGAACCGGGAAGGCCGTTATACAGGTGTTGTTGCTTCTTTATTACTTATAGAGCTTATTACCTATTGTAAGTATTTCTTATTACTGAGCATTTAAGATATGTGCATCTTTCAATATGGATATTATGCTTCAATAATTTTTTTTTAAGAAAAGGACTGGAAAGAAACATAATAATATGGTATAACAAAGATTCTAGGGGACTATGGGTAATCTTTCCTCTTTCTTCTAACAAAATTTCTTCAAATTCCATCATGAAAAAACAGTTAAACTTTATTAAAAATATAGCGGTAACATCTTGGAATAAATGGATAATGTCAACTTAGAAAAATATTAAAGAGAGAAATAATTATGCTCTAAAAGGAATGTGTAAAGATATGAAACCTGTACCAGGCTTATAAATACTAAAGATCATTGAACATTCAAAAGAGCAGAATTGTTACTAAGAACATAAAGTCAAGAATTCTGAAGATAAACTGATACAGAAATTCCAATGATATAAATCATACTACAGGTCTAGAATCACAAATGTAAAAATAGAAAAGGAGCATCCAATTTAGAAATAATAAGGATAAGAAAGAAGAGAGAAAATGCTAGAACTATATGATTCATTATCAGAGAGGGAAAAAAAAAATCAAAGAAAAAATTTTCTCAAGTGAAAGTAACTTCAGCCTGGTTAACAAGAGAGGGCGTGGAGAATGTCCCAGCAATTATCCTTAAAGAATGACCCCAGCCATGTGTTTGTCAAGTTTTAACCTTTAAAGATAAGATCTTACGATCTGTCAAAAAGAAAAGTGGTATAATATAAGAATGCCTTTGGACCTCATTTTTCAGATCTCTAAGAAGGGAGAAACTAAAAAGAAAAAGAATTATACATATAAGAACTCAGGTAAGTCTCTTTCATGACAGAGAATATATCAAAACACAGAGCACTGAAGTTAACATCAGCAATGTCCTATAGCTACTAAGATCATAACAGACAATAGGTTTCTAAAAGCAGATGGAAAGATACTAAGGCAAGAGAAAGATACTTTCAAAGAGAATGAAATATGAACAAAAGATAAAATTAGATTAACTGATAGTCAGTTACTGATGCATGTTGTCAGAATCAAGAATAATTACTATATGTTAAAAATAACTTAAACTACCAAATGGACCAAAAGTTAGTGTGATAGAGTTTAAACAACCACAAAGTCATCATAGGTCCTCCCAGAAAGAGGTAGAGTATATTTCCCACTCTTTGAATCTGGGCTGGCCTTGTCACTTGCTTTGCAAAAGAAGAAATGTGTGAATTCCAAATCTTGTCTTCAGGATGCCTTGAAGCTTTCACTCTTGCCCTTTTGGAAACATATAACTGCTAAGTGAAGAGGCCTGAGCTAATTTCGAGACACACAGCATGGAAGACAACCAGCCCTACCCACCAGGCATGTGAAGAGGCCATCTAAGACCTTCTAGCCCATCTGGAAGGTTAAGGTTAAAATTAAGCCCATCTAGAAGGTTAAGCCACCAGATGACTAAAACTACCCAAGTGACCCTAGGTTTAAAGGATTTCTACATAAAAGAACATGTCATCTGTGAACAGAGGTAATTTTACTTCTTCCTTTCCAATTTCTATTCCTTATTTCTCTTTCTTGCCAAATTGCTTAAAAATTTCTAATACTATGTTGAATAGAAGTAGCAAAGGCATCCATCTTTGTCTTGTTCCTAATCTTAGAGGAAAAGCTTTCAGTCTTTTCCCATTGAATGTGATATAGGCTGGGGTTTCTTCATATGTGGCCTTTATAAGTTGAGGTAATTAATTACTTTTTATAATTCTATTTTATCTCCACTACTGGTTTATTCATTGTATCTCTTTTTCTAAAACTTCTTAAAGGTTACCACAGAGTTTATAATATACATATTGAATTTATCACAATCTACCCTGAATATAATATTCGTAATAAGAACTTTACAACAGTATACGACTGACATGGGTTTGAGCTATTCATGTCCACTTACGTGTGAATTTTTTCAACACACGTTAAGCCAAGTGTGTTTGCTTCTCCTGCCTCCCCTTCTCTTCGCCACCTGGAACATAACCAACCCCTCCTCTTCCTTTCCTTCTCAGCCTATTCGGACTCAGAATACTCATGACAAGGATGAAGACCTTCATGATGACCCTCCCCTCTTGTAGTTAATGAACAGTAAATACATTTTCTCTGCCTCCTGATTTTCTTGACACTTTGTTTTCTGTAGCTTATTTTATTACAAAAATAGAGTATATAATACATATATTAAATATGTGTTAATTGACTGTTACTGGTAAGGCTACTGGTCAACAGTAGGCTATTAGTAGTTAAGCTTTTAGAGATCAAAGGTTATGTGTGGCTTTTCAACTGTGTTTGGGGGCTAGCACCTCTATCTCCGCATTGTTTAAGGGTCAACCATACTTCCAATTTTTCCTTCACTTCCCTTTTTCTATTACTTACATACTTTACTTTTGCATATAAACTATCCCCTAACGTGGACAAGCCTGTATCTAACTGCCTAACAGACATCTCCATTTACATGTTTAACAGGAGATTCTGCAAACATAACTCTTGATTGTCCCAAACCTCCTCTACCCCTACCTCAATAAATTAAACCATTGCCCACCTTGTCTCCTGGGTCCAAATACTAGAAGCAAAACTTGACTCTTGCTTTTTTCATAGCCCATTTCCAATCCATCAGTAAATTCTACTATTGTGATCTTCAGAATTTTAGGTTGAACTATATGAAATTTCCAGCAATTTCAGATAGTTCAACCTAATATATTCTGAATCTTTCTATGGCTCCATCTCTAGGACTCTACTTTAAGTTGCTATCTTCCTTTGCCTAGATTATTTCAAGAGACTCCAAACTGGCCTCTTAGTGTCCACTCTTATATAGTCTGCTCTTCCACAGCTACCAAAATAAAATTTTAAAGAGAAAAATCAAATTTTCAATTAATTAATTGCATAATTCATTTTACAATTACAGTGAAAATCAAACATAGTATGATCTACAAGGCCCTTCACAACCTGTCCCTGACCAAGTTTCTATCACTCTCTCCCCATTCTCTGGCTTCACTGACAATCAGCCCCACTGATTTGTCCCTTAATCATACCAAACTTATATCATCTCAAGGGCCTGACATGTACTATTACCTCTGTGAAAAACATTCTTCCCTTAGATTTTTGGATACTGGATCCACTTCATTAGTCAGTTTTCAGTTCAAATTTCACTTTCTCAGAGAGCCTTTGATAGACCATTCAAGCAAAAGTACCCTCTTTCCATCATTCTCTGACAACGTGCCCCAGTTCTGCATAGCACTTACTAATACCTGTACATGAAATCATCTTATGAAAGCTAGAATCTAGTCTGCTTTGCTCACTGTTTTTTCTTTAAGTGTCTAAAATAATGCTCAACACTTAGTATGAACTTGACAAATATTTGTTAAATGAGTATTTCCCAAAGCATCCTTTGCTTCCCTCTACTGTAGAATTTATTACATTACACCATAACTATCTGCCCAACCCAGTTGTAGTAGATGCTCAATAAACCTGAAAGAATAAAAGAGTGAATCAATGAATGTCAAAAGAGCACTGAGGCCAGGCATGGTGGCTCATGCCCATAATCCTGGCACTTTGGAAGCCTGAGGTAGGAGGATTGCTTGAGCCCAGGAGTTCAAAGTTATAGTGAGCTATGACTGTACCACTGTACTCTAGCCAACCAGGGTGACACAGTGAGACCCTGTCTCTTAAAAAAAAAGCATTAAAAATATAGTAAATAATAAAAGATACATTAAATAAAAATTCTTCAATATTTTATTAAGTGACACACAGCAAAAATTACATAGAGAAAAAATAACATTGAAAGATGGGGAGTGCTATGGAATGAATCATGTCTCCCTAAACATTCTTAGGTTGAATCCCAAATGTGAGTGTATTTGGCGACAGGGCCTAAAGGAGATGGTTATGATTAAATAAGGTCATATCCAATAGGAGGAGTGTCCTTATAAGAGACACTAGAGGTCTCTCTACTTGCCATGTTATGACATGGTGAGAAGGCCATCATCTACAAGCCACAAAGAGAGCCCTCACCAGAAACCAACCCAGTTGGACCTTGATCTGAGATTTCTAGCTTCCAAAAGTGTGAGAAAATAAGTTTCTGTCATTAAGCCACCAATTCTGTGGTATGCTTAGCCAAAGCAGATTAATATAGGGATAAATATAAAATTTACTTAATAATCTCAATACTCAATTTGAAAAAATAGAACAAGTAAATAAATATACAGTAGAACCTCTATAAGTTGACTGTCCAAAGGACTATAACAAACTGAGGTGGTCGACATAAGGAACTAGGGTATACAACCTTGAACTCCATCTCTGCAGGGGTTCTTCTGTCATTAAATAGGTTATAATTATAAGTAAAACTCAGAGCAACTGAGTACTGATCTAAAATGATTACCTGTGGCTGGAGGGGAACTGCACTGAAACTTTAGACAAAAATATCTCTGGACATGAAAAGTGAGAGAAGAGAAACAAAAGGACACTAATTCATCTGTAATTTACTGTTGGTAAGCCTAGCAGTAAAGAGACATTGGTCAATTGCTCTGACCTTGATGAATTATTAAAGTGAGATCATTGTTGTTTATGCTTGCAAATGTTAACTGGAAAAGTTATATATGCATAAACCTTTTCTTCCTGGATTTGGCAGATATGTATAATTATATTTAAAAGGTTCTAGCACAACAACAACAACAACAAAAAAAAAAAGCCGTAAGGAAGTAGGCCTACTGTGCTGATAAGTATATGTACTATAAGTACATATAGTCCAGTCTATATAAACATGACGTCAACTTAGGTAGGTAGTCAATGCAGGGAGGGGGTCAACTATGGAGGTCCTACTGTATTTTAACAATTCTAATGTTGAGTAACTGTAAGTAAGGAAGTAATAAATTCTTTCCTTTTCAAGCACTGACCATGCTCTTCTCTGTCACAGGGTCCTCAAACACTGTCACCTTTGCCTGCTCATGATCTTCCTTCTCTCGCTTCACGCGGTAACACCAGCTCACTCATCAGGTTTCAGGAAGCCTCACTTCCTCACAGAGCTCTTCAGTAGGTCCAATACCTATCCTGAGAATGATCTCTTGGGGCACAATGCACTTCCTCACAAAGCTTGTCACAGCTGTCCACTTACATGCCATTTGTGAGATGATCTAACGTAATGCTGGACTAAGTGCTTTATGAAGACAGGGGCCATGTTTATTTTTGTTCCCCACTGAATCACCAGTACCTAGCACAAGGTCTAGGCATATGAAAGAATTTGTGGAAAGGATAAATGGATGACAGGGAGTACTCTTCTTTCTTTCTTTTAAGAATTGAGGTCATCTGTTGCCCAGGCTGCAATACAGTGGTATGATCATATCTCACTATAGCTTCAAACTCTTAGGCTCAAGGTATCTTCCTGCCTTAACCTCCTGAGTAGCTGGGACTATAAGTGCAAGCCACCACACTCAGCTAACTTTTTTATTTTTTATTTTTTTGTAGATATGAAGTCTCATTTTTTACTTGAGGCTGGTCTTGAACTCCTGGCTTCAAGTAATTCTCCTGCTTCCACCTTCCAAAGTGCTGGTACTATAGACATGATCTATACATATCTAATATCTAGCCAAATATTCTAAGGTTCCCTAGTTCCAAAATTTTGCCCCACTATGAATTAACTCAGGAGAGTTCTAGCACAGCTGAACTCTACTTCGTGCCATTAAACCTGTTGCTTATTTAGACCCCTGCTTCTCCAATCTTATTTGCTCTCAACAGCAACTATTTCCATAGTACAAATGGAATTTGGTTATTTAGCTGGAAGAGACAGGTGATAAGTCGCTAGGCTACAAATAAGTTATATGGCCTTGCAATAAAATCTCTTATTATTTAAGGGGAAGCATGATTAGTATGTCCTCTGATAGCAAAGTTCCTTTTAATAAGGTGCGCTTATATTCGAAAGATTTAGAAAATATTTGGTATTCTTCAGACTTGGGTGAGGAACTGCCATAACCAAGGAAATGGAAGAGCCACAAGTCTAGTCTGGGTCTCACAGAGTACAGGTAATGAAAATTTATAAGACTGAATAGTTAATATTCAGTTTTGCACTTTAAGTGCAACTTTTTTAAACTAAGAAAATAGGTACAATTATTTTTATTAAAAATCATCCATAATAAATGTATTTCTCAGAAAAGGAACTAGTTCATTTGAAGCATATTATATTTACACAAAAGATAATGCCATTTCACACATTACTGTTTCAATTACCTCTCTTCTTACATGTCATTAAGTCATTTAAAAATAAATTATTATAATGTTAATGAGAATATTTAAAACTCAGAATTATGTCTTAAATTCTTAAAATAAAATCTGTATATTTATTTAAGTTCACGGTACAGTGGAATTTTCTTTTTAACGTCTAAAATTTACCATATAAGTAATATTCCATAGTCATATTCTAGAATTTTCCCATATTATTTGTGTTTTATTGATACGCTGGTTCTGTCATGATCTGTGTTATAAAGTGCTTTATCACTCGATGGACTGTTATGTTTCTAACCTGATGAAATAGCTTAAAAAATACCCTGAAGAATATATGAAGTCCAAAATATTTACTTCCTCTTACATCCTCAAGAGAACAATAAAGGGAAAACATAATGTTCATTAATTATTAAACAGTAGACATTCTCCTTTAATTTGTTCTCCATCTGAAGCCTCCCATTCAACATGGGGCATAGAGACAAGGGTGACAGTCCTGAGTGGGAAATGACGTACCTCTGGTCTCAACTGCTTAGTGTGACAGCTGAGTCAAGGACCACATGCTTCTGATTTCTGCCAACCTCTGCAAACAAGCTTGCCCTACCCCAGTCTTTCTCTTGTCACTCCTTCTATCAGAAGAGGCCTAGCTGAAGCCCTCAACATGTTAATATACAATACCTCTTGAAAAGGCTCCTTTTCCTCTAAGAGAAATCAGTCTTTCAAGTGGAGTGAGGTGAGCCAAGTTTTCTTCTTATTCCCAAGTAGTTCAATGCTCAAATACTCAAGTTTATACAGCAAAGGTGATCACTTTAATTAAGTAAATGTATTTAGTTCTGCCTAAAGGCAACAACTTTACTCATAAAAGCAACAGATGCCAGACAGAGTTACCTGTGAACTGTATGGGTTACATAAAACAATGTGAGGTCACACTCATTACCTGAGTAGGGCTCTGAAGACTTAAATCCAAACCACAAGTAAACTCTGTGTGATGCTCCACTGTTTCAAGAAGAGAGTTGGGCTTTGAAAAGTTCCAGAATCTGTGAAGATAAACAAAAGGAAATAAGTTAAGGGTTAAAACTACAAAAAAAAAAAAAAAACTTACAGCGAGAAAAAATTGGTATTTGACTTAGCAAAACTTTTATCAAAACCAGCTTAATCAATTCATAAATGCAGAGCCCCACTATAGATTTACATAAAAAATCTAATAAGGAAAGAATATACTTCATCCTATTATATCAAAAAACAAAACAGAATTATTCATCAATCTACCCTTGTAAAAAATTACTGTATTCTCATTAGCATACTTTGTAGGATGGAAGCTTAAAAAGTTTTAGTTCAAAAGAATTTTTTTAGTAATGCACAAGGACATTTGAGATGAGAGATACTGATTTTGTAGCAATTTCTAAAAGCATTAATGACTGTCAAATAAGAATCTTGGTTAGATGAACTCTAACATTTTATGATTTTTAAATACTACTTAATTTCTCAACAAATGACATGAAAAGATCTTAGGTTTCATTTACATTTCAAGAGCAATTCAAATTCTTTGAAAAACCTGTTCTCTTATGAAAATCTCTGTAATTCTGAAACTATTTTTTTTTGAGGCACAGCTTTTCTTATAGATTCCACATCAATGTAATTTCTAGAGCTAAGCAAATCAGAAATGTATTTTACTGAGCCAGTATTCTATTTACCCTCTATAGACTGGGAGTGGTCATATTTACCGGAATATAGCTTTGATTTCTACTGTGCCCTATCTTCAATACACAAAATAGTTCTTTATTTCTAAAGTTTTATTTGCTCATCATCTTTTTATTTGACTCTAAACATACCATATAAATGGCACATTCATAATCATAAACTCATACTCTAATTAAGCTTCTCTAATGATCTATACAACATGCTACACTGAAGGCTTAACAGATCCCTTTGAAAGAGAGTAAATACACAGATCCAACAGTTTATTTGTTTAACCTGGTGGTTTTATTTCCCCAATAAATACAGAGTCGGTCCTAATAAGTTTTGAAAAGGATTGTTGCTATGGATAACCCACTGTGTGGGTACTAGAGAGACAATGAATAAAGAGCTCATTTATCAGGTTACTGCTATCTACAACATATTTAGGAAGAATGATTTTACTTCTGAAAACTTGTCTGTTCAAACAAATGAGGGAACAACCTTCCCAGAAACCCTAATACAGTACTGGTCTCCACTGTCCTTGCCTATTTGTTCCTTCGGGTTTAGAGACAGTGAATTGTCCCAAAACCTAATTTTCTGGATCTTGATAATATTTATGTAAGTTAAAAACCCATAAAATTGTGTAATTTCATTTCTAAAACATGGTTATTCACTGATCTGCATTATCTGAAACAATAATCAAATGATTTTGCAAATACCCACTATATTCCAAAAAATATTCAAAATGATTTTAAAATTATGCATTTAATATGCCAAAAAAATGAGTTAATGGATAATAAAGGGTAGAAAAGTAAGTTGGAAGCTGCAATGAAACTGGTAAGTAAAAATCCATCCCATGAGGTAGCATGTGCTTGACAGGGAAGGCCCTCAAGACACTAAGCCTGTCTAGCAGCCAAAGGAAAAAGGGAGACACCAGACTGTGGGTGTCCACACCAAACTGCTCCTGGAAAACTCAGAAGGAAACTCTCCCCTGGGAGTTCACAGACAAGAAGTCCTATTATGCTTATATGATAAAGAACACTCTGAATGCCTCTTACGTGAACACAGAAATATTTCACTGGCTACTACCTAGGGCATCGCCCTAAAGGCCAGCTTTGTAGGGTTTTTCTATGGGAAGGTCAATGTGATATAATTTAGGTATTTAACTCTGTGTCTTCATTTGAAATTTAAATTTTATCTCAGTAGAATGGATAGGCTAAATATTTTTTAGGTAAACCACAAAATTGATTTCTTTCAGGATTTTTTAAGAATAACAAACACACACACAAAAAAATCACTTATACCCTTCTGACAAGTTCCTGGAATACAGTTTCTGTTGTTATTATTGTTGTTCACTTAAAGACACAAAGGTGCACTGAGAAGAAGACAGGTGAGCCTGAAAAAATCAAGATGCTCAAGCCAGGCCTAACGGCGTGTGCCTATAGTCTCAGCTGCTCTGGAGGCCGAGGCAGGAGGATGCTTGAGCCCAGGAGTTTGAGTTCAGCCTAGGCAACATAGGTAGACCCTTCTTGCAAAAAAGAAAAAAATCCCTAACAAAGACACGTGTGAAGCCATTCAACTTCAGCAGGAAAGGGAAGTCACATAGGAAGACTCAGATTTTATTCAAAAAGTCCATTTGAATTTTCTCTAATACACAGCTAAATGGGTAGTCAAGGTCTTATAAAGAAGTTCTACACACACAGTAACAAAGATCACAATTTTAAACCGGGAAAAACTATCAAGTATTTATGGGCATTTTTTTTTAATTCATCAAAAAAAAATGCATGTTAAAACTCTAATGATTCTCTGGTGCAGGGAAAGTTAATCTAGTGAATGGCGTAAGAGCACTTCTGGCTATTATACCATTTCATGGCTCTGATAAAAATTATGCTAATATGCAAAGTAAAATATATACATTATGGTACAAAAATTATGAGAGGTTTACTTCCAACAGAATAGCTGACTAGGTACTTACACCAACATTTTTAAACAATTAAAAATCCTAGACAAACCATAAAAACAAATGACAACCACCACAAAAACTTTATAAGTGATAAACACTAAGGTAGAAACTCAGACTAGAACCCAGAGGAGAAAATGGAATAATGAAGACAGATTTTGTTAAACAGAGAGAATCTAAGTTTCAAATTTCTTAACCTCAAGGGGATTAGGGATCAGAGGGGAAAAAAGTCAATATTAATAGGCATAATCTAAAAATAATTTTTATTGGGTGGCACTTGTAGCTCAAGGAGTAGGGCGCTGGCCCCATATACTGGAGGTGGTGGGTTCAAACCTGGCCTTGGCCAAAAAATGCAATACATAAATAAATAAATAAAAATAATTTTTATTAAAATATATTATCAAAATATATTTAAATGCACTAAATTGTGTAAGTTAAATAAGCTGAGAACACCAAAAGCAAGCAGTATGTTGATAAACTATAATTTATTTTTAAATTTCTAATGGCTTTTTAATAAAATAAATATATATTCTTTCTCCATTTCTACTCTCTAATGGCAACCACCATTAACAGTCTGATGAGTACACACCCTTCCAGAATTTTTCTGTGTAACTCTATTAAGTCCCACCAGGAAGGGGTAAGTTTTAAGGAGGAGCTGACAGGAGCATAGTTTTTTCACATGTGCAATTAAGGGAATGGGCAAGGTCTCTCCATGCAAATTTCTTCTAGATTCAAGGGTCCCATAAGTGCTATCTATCCGAGGGTCTTCACCTATCACACAAATAAAATGAGCTTTTTACTAGGAGAAGTAAGGCTTTACTATAATAGATCATTAAATGATAGAGTAAGGCACATTATTTCCAAATGAAATGTTTGTTCTGACACAGCATATATACTACTTGGTGCCTTTTTGTCTCTTTGCTGATGAAATCACTGACTATTTAAGCTCCCTCATGGGAAGTAAATATACTGGACAGGCCTCCAATGATTACAAATATTAAAGAACTGCAGGAACATTTTTCATATAAATTGTACATCATAATATATCTTGCTCCAGTTACTTTTTGCCTTCTGACTCCACAATTCTGTAACAAACAAATGTGCACTACTACATTAAATAAAACACCAAAACTATGTCAAAATTAAGTTGAAATGACTTTCTACTTTAATGCAATGAAATTTGAAATATCTATACTAATACTTTTGAAATTTAGCCAACAGATGAATTCAGCAGGTTTAAAATATTTTAAAAGTCCTTTCTTTCGGGCGGCGCCTGTGACTCAAAGGGGTGGGGTGCCGACCCCATATGCCGGAGGTGGCAGGTTCAAACCCAGCCCCGGCCAGAAACTGCAAAAAAAAAAAAAAAAAAAGTCCTTTTTTTTCCCTTTCCTTGTTCTCAATTTACAAGTTAGTCATTAATTCCCTATAAGTTTTTCCTAATTATAAGAAAGAGATAATGCTTTGGCTTTTTCCCAATGCTTTACATGTACATTAATTTTAGTTGTTTTTATAATTTTAA
Source organism: Nycticebus coucang (assembly GCF_027406575.1). Lineage (NCBI taxonomy): Eukaryota > Metazoa > Chordata > Mammalia > Primates > Lorisidae > Nycticebus > Nycticebus coucang. Next base: position 113,847,870 of record NC_069784.1, on the reverse strand, counting down.
GCAAATTACACCATTATAATCTCCTCCATTTGCCCTGCTTGGGTGGAGCAGTCTACAGAGCAGTGGTCCCCAACCTTTTTGGCACCAAGGACCAGCTTCATGGTAGACAATTTTTCCATAGATGGGGCAGGGGGCTGGCAAGGCCCAACTTGGATCTCTCACACACAGTTCACAGTAGGATTCATGCTCCTATGAGAATCTAATGCCACTGCTTATGTGACAGGAGGCAAAACTCAGGTGGTGACAGGAGCAATGGGAAGCGACTGTCAATACATATGAAGCTTCCCTCACTTGCCCACTGCTCACCTCTGTGTGGCCTGGTACCAGTATGCGGCTTGGAGACTGGGGACCCCAGCTCTACAGCAATGAGCAAAACTGTCACAACATTTCTTTTCTCTTCATTTCATTATTCATCCAACAATTTATGAGCCAATAAATGAGAGAGACAGGGCTTGGCACTCCTTCTGCTCATAGTTTAGAGGGATCAATGGACAAGCTGTTAAAAACCACCAAAACACAAATGAAATTACAATTGACTAGTGCCCTCAAAGCCAATGCAGGATTATGTAAGAGGACATCCCAAGGAAGGGACATTGAGCTGCAATCTGAAGGCTGGGGAATTACCCAAGTAGACAGCAGAAGAGCAGCCTGCTCTTGTCAGCAAGGAACCTGACAGTGTGACTGAGAAGGCCCATGAGGGTGGGGCAGGAGGGAATAATGTTCCAGGAGGTTAGCAGAGCCAGGTCACATAGGTCTTGTGGGCCATTTGAAGAATGTAGAATCTTCTCTTATGTGTTAAAAAAAGCACAAAGCACTGATAGGTTTTAAGCAGTAATTTAAATTTATATGGTTAGTTTGACTTATTTATATTTTTGAAATAAATATACCTTTTTCTTTTAGAAGTTTTAAATTCACAGAAAAAATTGTGAAGGTAGTACAGAGGGGCCAGCTTCCCCCACATTTACCATCTTGGTGATTATGGTCAGCTTTGCCTGAGAGACGTCTCTGATCACCGTGAGAAGAAAAGACTCAAGGGCTCAACAGTGGATGTGGGGGAGATCAGTGGTCCAAAAAGAGATGACAGCAGCTTGGACTTAAGGTGGTAATAGTGATGATGAAGAAAGTGTGATGGAATGGAGATGTATTTAAGCAGAATAATTACTAGGACTTGGTGATAAGAGGAACAGAAGAAATAAAAAATGATTCCTATGTCTCTGGCGGCTGCTTTCATAGTACTTAGAACACTTCTATGCATTTATTTATTGATAGATCTCTCTTTCTTTAACAGGCCCTAAGCTCAACGCTGTCTTATACTTCTTTGTATCTCTTACTTGAATGAAAGTGTCCGACACATGGACACTCAAAGACATTCATGAATGAATGAACAAATAAATATACAATGGAAATAATTATTTTCATTTCAGAGATGAGAGTTAGGCAATCCATGGCAGCCCCAAAGGAAAGCACTCTCCTGACATCACATCCAGTACTTCTTGTACTAAAAAAAAAAAGGCCATTCACTTTTTCTCTAGACCTAGGCCATGTCAGAGAATTCCGTATGGGGGGTGGCAGGGAAGGATGTGGAATTCTTCAGGCAGTTTTGATTAACATCCTGAAAGTTCAAATGGGCCTGGACTAAATCAGGCTTCCCCCAAACTCCTCAAACTACATAAAAAATTCCATTAAGCCAAAGCCTACACCAGGTATCCATTAGTCAGCCAACTTACATTCAAAACCAAGATCCTAAGGAAATTACAACCCAGTATGCAATGAACTACCATGGCAAGGGGTTTAGAAATTCTCTTTACTTTCTTCTAGTATTTTTCATATGCACTTAATGCATCCTCTCATCTACTTTGCTGTCTCTTTCTAATTTACATATCACTCAATAGATTGATTAGCCCTTTGTGTAACACACTGATTCCCATACTTTTGCAGTGAATCTCCCCTAAGTACAACGCATGGAATCATGGGCTTATTATTTTATTATCTGTATTGCTTTTGAAGAGGATTAAAATATAGAAGTTGTTGGTTAGCAAAACAATTTCTTTTTTTTTTTTTTTTGGTAGAGTCAGAGTCTCACTTTATGGCCCTCGGTAGAGTGCCATGGCCTCACACAGCTCACAGCAACCTCCAACTCCTGGGCTTAAGCGATTCTCTTGCCTCAGCCTCCAGAGTAGCTGGGACTACAGGCGCCCGCCACAATGCCTGGCTATTTTTTGGTTGCAGTTTGGCCGGGGCTGGGTTTGAACCCGCCACCCTCGGTATATGGGGCCGGCGCCTTACCGACTGAGCCACAGGCGCCGCCCGCAAAACAATTTCTTAAAAAGCTAAACTTTCATTCATCAGCTCACAAATATTGAGTGCTAACATTCATTTATTTGCAAGATTGAATTGGAAAGTTGTGTAGCTTTTGTTTGTTTGTTTGAGACAGAGTCTTGCTATGTCGCCCTCAGTAGAATGCCATGGCGTCACAGCTTACAACAACCTCAAACTTCTGGGCTTAAGCGATTCTCTTGCCTCAGCCTCCCAAGTAGCTGGGACTACAGACACCGGCCACAACACCTGGTCATTTTTTGTTTGTAGTGTCATTGCTGTTTGGCAGGCCCAGGCTGGGTTCGAACTCGCCAGCTCCAGTGTATGTGACTGGCGCCCTAGCTGCTGAGCTACAGGCACCAAGCTGTGTAAAGTTGTTTAGATGTTCTTGCTTTTGAAGCTTGTAATAAAAGTTTTAAAATAGAAAAACAAACTGCCTGGTAAATGAAGAATATATGATTAATTTCTAAAAATCACTGAATAATTTTCAAAGGTGATTTTTAGAATAGTCAATCACCAATATCTAGAAACCACATCACATTCACAAACTTTCAAGGTTAGAAATGATAAAATTCTAGACTTAAGCTTTCTTACCAAAATGAAATAATTGCATTTCAATTAAAACTTTAATTAGATCAGTATTATAGAGAGGCAGACTCCACTTCACCACAACAAACATTAAGTCCAGGAACCAATACCATAAATACTAGAGTACTTTGACAAATTAAAGAAAACCATTAGGCTGACCGAAGGCTTGCTCTGAGAATATTTACAGTACAAACCCACAGGGAAGCAGGAAGATGCCACATCTCAATAGAAGGAGACAAAGGAAAAATAGAAAAACTCCTACAGGATTTGTTTATTGTTTACTGGTACAAATTGAAGAATCATGAAATAAGTTTTGCAATATAGTTTCAAATAAATATTTGACTTAAAAAGAAATAAAAGTGCAAGAATTCATGAAACAGTATCTATATCTCAGAGATAAGAACAGTCTATACACATCTGAAGTGTAACCTGTTAGCACCCAGACATGGCTACACAGAGCAAAGGCTCATTTCACAGAAGTACAAACCAATAATGCAATCGGGTGAGGTTGCATTAGAATGTCACTCCACACCTAAATGTTGGAAATCGTTAAGCTTATAGTAGCTTTCTTCCTGTGTTTTGGTCATTTATTAGTTATATCGCCATGAAATACTCAATGTCTTTATCTCTGCAGCTAAGCATTTATGAATAAACCCACTCAGGTTATCAGGTTCTGGAATGTCTACAGTGACCTTTACTTAACATCTCTTCCCTCAGCAGAGGACTACCAAGCGAGTGATGATGAGTGGGTGGGGGAGGAGACAGACAATAATGAAGATGGACAGAGAAATACAGAGATGGAGCTGCCCAAATAATTATTTTTCTTTTTTTTTCTTTCTTTTTTTTTTGAGACAGAGTCTTACTCTGTCCCCCAGACTAGAGGGTCATGGCCTCAGTCTACCACACAGCAACTTCTAACTCCTGGGTTCAATGGATCCTCCTGCCTCAAACGCCCCAGTAGCTGGGACTACAGATGCCCACCACCACACTCAGCTATTTTTTTTCTATTTTAGTAGAGACAGGGTCTCACTCTTGCTCAGGCTGATTGGTTTTAAATTCCTGAGCTCCAGGGATTCCCCCCAGCTCTGTCGAATGTTGTATTACAGGCATAAGCCACAATGCACAGCCTAATTGTTTCTTTTCAGGTGACTGAACAAAAAGAGGGAAAAAAAATCAGTTTGCAGCAAGAAGACCACCGATAAAATAGGCACTTAGAATAAAGTAGTTCAGCACCTTCCCTGCTGCACTCCTGCTTGGTTCTGAGGGATCCCATATTCTGAGAGATGTTTCCTCCCTTTTCCATTTAAGTCTGTAGGATGGTTTCTGTTTTACACACATGTGCACATGCATACAAGCACACACACACACACCCTAAATGTATACCCTGGAGAAAGATAAGAGACTCTGCTGCATTTTATTTAAGATGAAAACAGATTAATAATTAATGTTTTTAATTCTCTGTATGGTAAACTCCATTAAGTCCAATCTCTATGAGTTCAGTATTAGAAAATTAAGCGCTGCCACACTCTAGAGTTTCAGAACAGATCTCAAAGGTGAATTATTTATCCCTGAGCTCTTTGGGAGCAGAGTAAACTACCACCAGCTGCCTGGCAGTACCTAGCTGATCTAAATAAACAGGCTTACCATGTGTGCAAACAACTAAGAATGGGAAAGACTGAGGTTTTCTGCTTGATTATCGTTTTCTTAATTGCACAGGTTAGAGTCAACTAATTCTACAAAGTTAATAACAGAAAGACAGTGGCTTCCTGCTGCACCCTGTCAATCTTTCACCTCAGAGGCAATCACTCTAAATTCTTTTAGTTGTTTCTTCTCATATTTTACGCTATATTTCTCAATAATATATTCACAGAATTCACTGTTTTTTTCATTTTCAGATAATATCTTTTGACTTCTTACCATGGAAAATTAAGCAAAGCAATATCTACATTAAAAAGAATAAATAAATGCAACAAAATCTACTCAGTTGTTTAACTGCAACTGCACAATAGAAATTTAAAAAAAAATTATAACGCAAATTGACAAAATCCATAAATTTTCTGTTGGAACTAATCAGCACAATTCAAAGTTCAAAGCACTGACTTTACTGCGTTAAGCTAAGGCTTAACATTCCTCAATCCTTTTAGATCCATCTATTTATTCATGTGCTTGCATTAGGTTATGAATTAGACATGGATGTGGTTTGATTCCTACAGAAAAATGTGAGGAATAAATAATTCAGAAAATGGTTTCAGTTATAAATCAAGCTATTTAAAATCAAAAGTCTTACAAGTTCCTTTCTAATTAATGTATGTTGTTTTATTTTCTAGTAAATTATTTTCACCTTTTACCTGGCGTTTAGCTTGCACATTTCACTTCATGAAAAGATCTTTTCAGTATTACAATAATTAACACAAGGATCTTCTAATTTAAACAAGTCAAATGGAAAAACTCTTTGGGGACATATTAAAAAAACAATATATCAACAAACTTGGGAGTTGTTGCTTCATTCATAATTCTTAGGTTATGAGAACACAGATTTACCAGTAGACTGCACATTACAATTGCTTGTAGAAAAAAATTAAAATGTCCGTATGTCACTATTTATTTATTGATTGATTGTAGAGACAGGCCTCACTGTGTTGCCTAGGCTGGTCTCGAACTCCTGGCCTCAAGTATCCCACCTCACTGGGATTACAAGAATAAGACACCACAACCCCCCTGTCACTTCAGGATACCAATATGATAGTTCCAATTTGTTAAATAGTTAACAGTCTCAATCTAGTCAGAACTGAATGAGACAACAGAATAGCAAGCTTTCTCCTTGGAAAATTATTTCTCATCTAAACAGGGCTTTCCTCCTTACATTCAGTTACATTAATGACTGCTTCAAAAAAATTACAGTGAAAACCATATTAAAATACAATGTGTCACACTTTATGGGGGCAAGACATGATTGCAAGAGGGACTTTACCTAACAATTACAATCAGTGTAACCTGGCTTATTGTACCCTCAATGAATCCCCAACAATAAAAAAAAAAAAAAATACAATTATTTGCAAGCTTTTATAGTCAGACTGACCAAAAGATACCATAATTTTTCACATAATTTAAATTAACTTAACATTTGTAAACATTTACTTAGCATATCCACATCCAAAGTGCTAGGGACATAACAATAATATAAACCAGTCCTACCTTATAATCAGGCAATGTGCTTTATTAACACAAAATACACATACATTCAGTACTAAAATTTCCTTCCAAGAATTACATAAATCTGAGAATGCAAATGTTCCCATTCTTAAAAAGGACACCAAAGACAGCTACACTGAGATGCTTTCCAATGTCAGTGGTAAGGTCTGGTGAACCTTTGCCACAAAGCCAAAACTGTGAAAGGGCTACCAGGACATTTATATTTGGCATATCAGAAGGCAATGAATATAAACAAACCTTAGATCATCCTAAGAATTCAACCATAGCTCCTGCAAATGTGAACAATTAATATCATATCATTAGCCACATGATTTCTTGTGGTTTGATGAACAAATGAAGAGGAATTAAACACAATTATCTTAGAAGATGAAGTAAAATGACCATTGGACGCTGCTTGGCAGCTCACATTCAGCCACTTTCTCATCTGTTTGCTTTGACTGACCTTTTTTGTGGGTAAGGGGGACTAGGTAAAGTTGAAAGGAAAGGTTCGTGAGACAGAGTACATATTCAGCTATACTATCTATTTACTTTGCCTGACCTTTTTTTTATGGGGAAAAAGAAAGAGAAGTATCTGCCTGTGGAAATCTCTGTGCTAATAAACATAAGGATCAAAAAAGCCCATCAACCATACCAAAGTTAAGACACTTACTATACGTGTATAAAGGCAAATCTCATGAGAGTAAATGTGATACAGATAAAAGGTATTTCTGTATCTGCTGCTTTGTTAAGATTCTAAGTTTACTACAATCCAAATTAAAGCTCATTTTCCTACTTACACAATATAACAGAGCTATTTATCCTACCCGACAATTAGATAAATTTCATTGATAATCACATTTATCAAAAGGCTTTTCAGCATCTTATTTTGCATGAGTAAATACAATTTACTTTTTCCTCAAATGTTTTTGTTTTAAAAATTACAATTATGGTTATGGGGGGGGGAACAGAAAGAGGGAAGGAGGGAGGTGGGTGGGGCCTTGGTGTGTGTTACACTTTATGGGGGCAAGACATGATTGCAAGAGGGACTTTACCTAACAATTGCAACCAGTGTAACCTGGCTTATTGTACCCTCAATGAATCCCCAACAATAAAAAAAAAAAAAAAAAAAATTACTAACCCATAGAAAGATTCAAAGAAAAATATAATGAAGACCCATGGTTACCAAATGTTAAAATTGTGCCATGTTTCTTTTATCTTTCTCTACACATAATATAGGTAACATTTCTCTACACATAACATATATAACATAACTGTTTAAAAATAAATTGCAGGCTCGGTGCCTATAGCACGGTGGTTATGGTGCCAGCCACATACACCAAAGCTGGGGGGGCTCGAACCTAGCCCGAGCCAGCTAAACCACAATCACAACTGCAACAAAAAATAGCCAGGTGTTGTGGCAGGTGCCTGTGGTCTCAGCTACTTGGGAGGCTGAAGCAAGAGAATCGCTTAAGACCAAGAGTTTGAGGTTGCTGTGAGCTGTGACAGCACTCTACTGAGGGTGACATAATGAGACTCTGTCTCAAAAAATATAAATAAATAAAAATAAAAATAAATTGCAGACATCATGACTTAACAACTGTCTTTGTGATTTTTCTTTTTTTTAACAATTTTGATCAGAAATACAAGAACACATATTCATAACATGGTATTAAAGTTTGAAGAATATACATAGGAATGAAAAAGGGAAATAAACTAGAATTCGTTGAGTGCCAGATACAAGCCAGGCACTATGAAAACAGCCTTGCATATATTGATATTTATATCTCATAATAATACTTGAATGAGGAAACAAAGGCTCAGGAAGGTTAAGTCACTTTATAAGAGATGGAATATAACTAAATTATATACTATATAATATAGCTAGTAATGGCAATATAGGATTTAAAGTTTTTTCTGTTATTATCATGCTGCCTCCATATGAAATAATTTTAAAACAAATATACAAATAATATATAATAATTTAGGGGAAAATATTTTAATAGGTTGAAATGAAATAAAAGTGCTCATCTGGTTATGGATTTGAATCAAATGTCCCACACGTACTGTACAATTCTGTTCAGTGTAACCGTCCTTTTGGTTCCTGCTGCTCCACAGTCAGTCACTAGGTTCATTTCTCCTGCCTCACCTTCACAGTGCAATAAAATCCCTATTCGCCAATCTCCTCTGTGACTGTAAGCAATATAATTATCTCACTAATGTAATGGGAGGTAAGGTATGAATGATTAATATCTTAATTCTCCCTAAGGTATTCACATATTAAAATAGGAAACACTGTTATTATTATTATCATAGTATTCTCATTTAAAAACATCTGCTATTTTTTTGAGCACTTATTGTGTCAATAGTATTTATAGATGCAACCTCATTTAATCCTCTGAACATCCCAGCAAGGTAGATACAGTATCATTTCCCATATTTTATCGATAGTAAATAGAGGTGTTGGCTTTCCACTTCATCGTCCCCATGCTCATGCTGCCACATAATAAGGTGTCTATCCCACAGAACTGTCCTAAAGGTCTCCAAAGAGCAATGGATGTGGAGGGACAAAGCTGATTCCACATAGCCTATCCCCACTTTGTACTTCTCTTTTACCTCCAGGGAGCAGTGGACAACAAAAGACCACGTTAAGGCTGGTTGTTTTTGCTCTACAAAATTAAAACTATTACCTTACCCTGGAGCTGAAACTGGCCTCAAGCCCAATGAGACAGACTTCTGTCGCCATCCATTCTGGCATTAATAATGAGAAAAGTAGCAGACATTCACCATGTGTCAGCACTTGTGTGTATTAACTCATCTAATCATCACAGCAATCCTGTGGGGTAGGTTCTATTGTTATCTTCATGTTACAGATAAGGAAATTGAGCCATAATGTTTTAAAATAACTTGCCCAGGTTTATATACCTAGTAGAAGATGGTCTGTCTCCATGGCCTGTGGTCCTAACTTCTACATTCCCCAGAAACGTGCCGACTCATAATTACTCCACTGAACACCCATCTTCCATTATTCCACGTCTATACATGTGCCTGTGTCTCCCACTACACCAACAAAACAAGCCTAAGGTTCCCCTAAGTGTCTTTCTACTTCCAGAGGTGGCCAACCTTTTTTCTTCTCTGCTGCAATTTGGAAGAGTAAAAGTTGCCTTGGGCCATACAGTAAATCCACAAACACTAAGGAAAGCAGGTAAGCAAAATAAAGGCCTGTGCATACTTTTCTCAATATCCGGCACCACAGATGAGCAAAACAAGACTCACGTAATTAGCATGTGGCCCATGGGCCTGGCAGGTTGGACACATCTGGAGGTCTAAACTTAAACTTTTATCCATTTCCTTAGCAAGATATTCCAAACTATTACAATGGCTGGCAGATAACAGACATTCTATTTAATATAAATATGCTTGAATTTAAATCAGAATACAGCTTTATAATTTTTCAGCTGAAAAGCAGCTTAATGGCTGAGTTAGAAACATTAATGTTGCCGGTACAGGCAGAGAGAGACTCATATTATGCAAACTGTGCATAAATAAAATACAGTTTGATAACAAGAAATTAAAATTTACTTAAAATATTTCTTGCCAAAATAATCCATAAATCAAAAAAAATTAAGTGCTCAGTTTCGTTTATTATTACCCAAACCACTGAGAAAAAAATGTTTTAAAGGTAGTAATACTTATGAAAGCATTATGAAATGGAAGTGTTATTCTGAGGCTAACCTGATCATTTTAGGCTTATGATTTTATGAAAGTTGAATCTTCAAATATCTGAGAAGACTTTGCTATAATATGGAAGAGATAAAGTGCTGCTCTTCTTCATGAAAAAACATAACAACAGCAGCTTTTACTTTTATTGTTACATATATCTAAATAACTACAGCAGCTTTTACTTTTATTGTTACACATGTCTACCTGCTGATTAAGACTGTTTAAGAAATGATCTACTTGGTATGAAACCAAAATCAAGCATTCAGAATTCAAATAATGCTTACCCATGGTTGGCACAGAAACATGGCTTGGCAGGAAAAAGAGGTAACTTAAGGAAAAATTCATCAGGAGACAGATATTATGCTAAAGTCTATGATCTAAAATCTATGATGATAACATTCATGGAAGAATAGAAATAATTTACTATGAAACATTTTAAATTTAGTGTTACCTTGAGTGAAGTTTAAAAAGAACCAATGTACATTTTTATAGAGTACATTGCCTAATATCTGAAAGGAGTTCTGATATTTTTCATAAAAAGGTTAAAGTTTCTACTTAACCTAAACCATACTAATTAATTAAAAATGTTATGTTATATATTACTTTTAAGATCTTTATTAGTTATTCAGTGAAACAATGAGCAAGCTTAACTTCTATTAGGTATGATATACAGCAACAGAAAAACAAAAATATGAAGCTTGCATTTTATAATACTAAGATAGCCACCATATTGTCAGTTTCAATATAACACCTACTATTATATAGGAACTATTTTAAAATTAAACATTGAAGGTTTCAAAAAACTAAACAAGATCTAACAATAAGCAACTTAATAAAAATGTATATTTGAAGAATTTGTGTCAGAAAGATTAGCTATCCATAGAGGTCATATCTGTATAATTATTAGTGCCAAAGATTAAATAGGTTACTGCTAGTCTTCTAGCTTAAATCTTTTTCTTCTTGTTAAAATTATTTTTTTGGCACTACAAATATCATCAATCCCATCAGATTTAAAATTCTTCAGAGGATAAATTTAACTCATATCACATGAGGTAAAAATCTGCTAAAAACGCACCTTTTCTGACCTTTCCAGTGAGTGGTTACTACACACAAATAAAGAGAGACTAGACTCACACAAGGCATTAGTACGGTGAAAGTCTTAATCTCAACCTGTGTTGAGAGTTACAAACATACAGCCTCATCATGCATATGTTCAAAATGAAAGTTTTTCAATGATTTTGTTTTCCCTTTCTATTTATTTTCCTTGTTTAAGAAAGACTTTGATAACCTATATTGGAATACAATTAAATAATTGTATAATTTTTAATACAATTAAACTACTAGTCTCAAGGTATATTTAGTATGGAGGTGAAACTATAATCTAGTACCTACCATATATGTTAAAATTAAAATTCTGTTTTTGACCAAAAAACCCAAGGTTGCTTCTATATACAGCCTGTGAAGTAATATCGTTTAAATTATTTGCTCCGCTCTTAACTGGGAAAACGTTTACCCATTTTTCAAGAACAAAGGGAATTTCAGGTTTGTTTGACTAAGAAAAATGTTTCCATTAACTGAGACAATGTAGATAAACAAGCAAGACTAGCAGAGGGAAGGAAAGGAAGAGGTGAAGAGCTCAGTGTGAGAGGCCCGTTTGGACACTCAGGTGTCCGTGTCCAGGTAACAGCAGAACATGTAGGCTGAACACTCTCGATAGAGGCCAGACCCGGAAAAAGGGGGTTGGGAATTATTTTTTAGTATGGATATGTTTATTCAAAGCTAGAATCTGATAAAAAAGAAAAAAATAACTTAAAAAGTAGAATGGATATGTAAAAAAGAGCCAAAGGTACACTACTAAGTTTAAGGAGAGAAGTAGATTCCATGATGAAGCTTAAGAAACAAGGGTCAGAGGAGAGTAAGAAAAACAAAAAAGACCATAGAATCCCTTGGAAAAGGAACTTCCAGAAGGAAGATCTGATCAACAATGTAAAACTATAGCAGCGGTGCCACACTGATAAGTGAAATGACTTGGTATTAGAGGTCGCTAGGGCTTTTGCCAAAGCAATTTATCACTAAAAAAATGCCAGGAAGGCTATGTTAACCAATGTGATGAAAATATTTAAAATTGTATATAAAACCAGTGCACAGTACCCCATGATTGCATTAATGTACATAGCTATGATTTAATTTAAAAAAAAGCAAGTTATCAGTAAAGAAGTAGGTGCTGAAGCCAACTGTGGGTATAGTAAGAAAGAAACATATAGTCAAACGTGCCTCTGCCTATAAGCTTTCAATCCTCTACCTGTTTAAATAATCTTTTAAATTAACTACATTTAAAATTATAAATGGACATTATTAACTGATAAATCTGGTATTCAGAAATATTTCATTCCATTTGGAAACAATGTCTAGGTAAGATTTTTTTATTTCACACAAGTTCCTTAAGAAGCACAATGATTGCCAGGAAATCATTAAATGAGTCATGTATTGCCAAATCACTTCAAAAGCAAAAGCACAAAAATCTTTTGAATATAATTAATCCTGTTTAGCCAATGATATGGCCCTCTTCCTAGGTTCCAATGACATGGGGAAGTAGAGTACCCTGGGACTATGAAGGCCTTAAAATGGCTCTATGAATGGAAGCTTACGGCAACAATAAAATCTTGGCTAAGAAAGAGAAATATAAGAGAGGGGTAGAAGGAAAATATGGGATAAAAAAAGAAGAAAGGAGGGTAGAGCTGGAGACTGATGGCACAGAAGGGAGAAGAGATAATTTCAGGGGATAAAGTCCTGAAGGAAACAAGTAAAAGAGATCAAGAGTGCTCATGTCCACAGGTTCCCAATAAAAGGAAGAATGGGGTGGTTGAGATTTAGATCAAATGTGCACACTTGGGTTGGAAATTGAGAAATTGAGGCTTGGGCCCTACAATTTTTTTTCTTTTTTAATAGTAGGGTCTTTTGTTAAAAAGTGCAGGGAACAGTGTTGGGAAGGTGGCTTAAGGAGAGAGGCAAAGGTTGGGAAGAGTAATTAAGAATTATCAATATTTTCAAGTACGTTCTCTCATATAATTCTTGTAATCACCTGTGGTGTCTGAAAGACCAGTGTTACTAATTTCCGTATTACAGATATATAAAGAAACCTATACTCTAAGTTACAAAGGATAATTACTTATTCAAATATCTTTTTCAACTACATATTCAAGATCTATTATTTAACTATAACCTCAATTCTTCCAAGTACTTACAAATATGACACCACTGATCTTGTAGCATGTCTTAGAACCATGACCTAAGCCATCTTTCTCCCTAGGGGAACTATCATCTATTTCCCAGTCTCTATTCTTGTTCAAGGGCTCAGCAAAGCCTAAATCTCAAAAGTAGAGAGAAAAGTGAGACCGTGAACCAAGTACTGTCACAATTTTCTGAGCATGTTTGGTACCTTCAAGATTTCTAAGTAATGCAGTTCACATCCAGACTTAAAAAATATTCCTGGTCTGGCGCCGGCAGCATAGTGGTTGTGGCACCAGCCACATGCACCCAGGCTGGCAAGTAGGAATCCAGCCCAGGCCAGCTAAACAACAATAACAACTGCAACAAAAAAATAGCCGGGGGTTGTGGCGGGTGCCTGTAGTCCCACCTACTTGGGAGGCTAAGACAGAAGAATCACTTGGGCCGAAAAGTTGAGGTTGCTGTGAGCTGTGACGCCACAGCACTCTACTGTGGGCAACATAATAAGACTCTGTCTCAAAAAAAAAAAAAAAATTCCTGAGACAAATCTACATCTAATAAAGTAAGGCATTTCCTAACTGGGTGTTTAGGGTTACTTAAATACGTATAAAAAACAGGGAGTGGGCAGTGCCTCTGGCTCAAAGGAGAAGGGTGCCGGCCCCATATACCAGAGGTGGTGGCTTCAAACCCAGCCCCGGCAAAAAATTAATTACAAAAAAGAAAAACAGGGAGTGATTGGTCAGTAGGAGTAAGATCATAATGACAATTCTAAAAAGAAATTCTCAGTAGTGACTAGGTCTCCCCCCTTTACAGACATAAATCACTATAATGAATATAAGATGTCCTGTGACTAATAGGATCTAAAAGTTAGAAAGACCCAATTAAAACTGTTAAAAAAGACTAATGCTTCATCTCAGTTGGTTATGGCTTCCCATTTCAAATACCAAAAAAAAATAAATAAATAAATAAATAAATAAATAAATGGAAAGGGAAGGGGAGTGTTGGGGAGGGGAGGTGAGATAAAGGGAAGGGAGGCCTTCATTTATTGCACATGCCTGAACAACAGACTGAGAATAAAAATAAATAAATAACAAAGGATACAGAAGATCTAAACAACATAACTAGTAAGGTTATGGGTACACATTGAATTTTATACCCTAAAAGTAGAAAATGTTTATTCTTCTCAATTGCATATGAAACATTCACAAAAATTAACCATTTATTAAGTTCCACTACCTCCAAAAAGTAATGTGTTCCATAAAATTGAATGACTAAAACAGTATTGTCCAATCACAGGGCAATGAAACTAGAAATTATTAAAACATCTTTAAAAATCATTGGCTCAGCGCCCATAGCACAGTGGTTACGGCACCAGCCACATACACCGAGTGTGGTGGGTTCAAACCCGGCCCAGGCCAGCTAAACAACAATGACAACTGCAACAAAAAATAGCTGGGCATTGTGGTGGGCACCTATAGTCCCAGCTACTTGGGAAGCTGAGGCAAGAGAATCACTTAAGCCCAAGTGTTGGAGGTTGCTGTGAGCTGTGATGCCACAGCACCCTATGAAGGGCAACATAGTGAAACTCTGTCTCAAAAAAAAATTTTTTTTTTTTTTGTAGAGACAGAGTCTCACTGTACCGCCCTCAGGTAGAGTACCATGACGTCACACGGCTCACAGCAACCTCTAACTCTTGGGCTTACGCGATTCTCCTGCCTCAGCCTCCCGAGTAGCTGGGACTACAGGCGCCCACCACAACGCCCGGCTATTTTTTTGTTGCAGTTTGGCCAGGGCCAGGTTTGAACCCGCCACCCTCGGCATATGGGGCTGGCACCCTACTCACTGAGCCACAGGCGCTGCCCTCAAAAAAAAAATTTGTTTTAAATCAAGAGATATTTTCATCTGGAAACTAGGTAACTTTCTATTACATGTGCATAACTCTTAGAAGAAAGAGGAAATACAAACAAAAATTACAAAAATTTTCAAAATGATAATGATATCACTATATATCAGAATCAATTAAAATAATATATATCAGAATCAATGGGCTATAGTTGAAACAGCAACCAGAAGAAAATTCACTATATTAACAGATAAAAGAATAAAATAAATAAAATTACGTTTCTTAAAGCTAGAAAAAAAACCTCAACAAACTAAAAAAAGGAAATAATAAAGGTAAAAGCAGCAATTATTCAGGTAGAAGGCAGAAAAAACAGTTCTAATTAATAAATGAAAATCCAATTTGCTGAAGAAAAATAAAATAAACATACCACTAGATAATTTAATCAAAGAAGAACTCACAAAGATACAAAATCAGAAATAACAAGAGTGAAATAACAACCGAAACAGAAGCAATTTTAAAACATTACTTTATGAAAATTTACACAAATAAATTTAAAAATCTACATGCATGGCAGCACTCTGGAAGGCTAAGGCAGGTAAACTGCTTGAGCTCAGGAGTTCAAGACCAGCCTAAGCAAGAAGAGCAAGACCTCATCTCTAAACACTAGCCAGGCATTGTGGTGGGCACCTGTAGTTCTAGTTACTCGGGAGGCTGAGGCAAAAGGATCACTTGAGCACAAGAGTTTGAAGTTGCCGTGAGCTATGACGTTACAGCACTCTATTGGGGGAAACAAAGTGAGACTCTGTTTCAAAAAAATAAATAAATAAATAATAACCTACACGCAAGGGATAATTTCCAAAATTGATCCCAGTAGAGATAGAAAGCTTAAATAGTCTAATTTCCATAAAAGAAAATAAGTTGGGCGGCGCCTGTGGCTCAGTGAGTAGGGCGCCGGCCCCATATGCCGAGGGTGGTGGGTTCAAACCCAGCCCCGGCCAAACTGCAACAAAAAAAAAAATAGCCGGGCGTTGTGGTGGGCGCCTGTAGTCCCAGCTGCTCGGGAGGCTGAGGCAAGAGAATCACGTAAGCCCAGGAGTTAGAGGTTGCTGTGAGCCGTGTGACGCCACGGCACTCTACCCGAGGGCGGTACAGTGAGACTCTGTCTCTAAAAAAAAAAAAAAAAGAAAATAAGTTATCAGAAAGTACTCTACAAAAAGTACTATGTCTAGATAGTTTCACGAGGCAATTCAAAAGGCTTCAAAGACCAAATAGCCTCAATGCTGTACAAATTGTTCCAGAGCCTGAAAGTGAAGGAAAATTTCTTAATTAAGAATTAAGATGCATAAGCCATAATAAAAAGAAAGAAAACTACAGACAAATAACACCTTTGAATAGTGACACAAAAGCTTTAAATAAAATATTAGCAAACAGAATCCAACACCACATTAAGAAAATGAAACACAAAGAGCATGTGGGATTTAGTCCAGCAAAGCCAGGTTGGCTCCACCCATTAATATAACACATCATAACAACAGCTCTAGGAAGAAAAAACATGAATGTCTCCAAAAATGATGGGAAAAGACCTTCAACAAAACTTAAAACCCATTCCTGAATTAAGGGGAAAAAAAAAGCTCAAGAAAATAGAAATTGACACATACTTTCTTAGCATGACAAACAAACATATATATTTTGTCTTACAGCCAGAATCATATTTTTATCAGAGAACACTAGAGGCACTTTCACTAATAAAAGAAATCAGACATTCTCTATAAACTATTTAACACTGTATTAGAAGTATTTGCCAAGGCAGTTTTATAGAGTAATCAATTAGAGGCATCAGAATAAAGATGTACAACTATCTTTATTTACAGATAATGTGATCATGAACCTGGAAAACCCTAAAACAATAATTTTTAGATGGCAGAGAAAGAACTCTTTAATACTGCTGCTGGTGCAGACACTGGTATATTCTTTATGGATGGGGACTGGGTAATATCTAACAAAACTGCATGTGTTTACCTTTTAACCCAGGAATCCCAATTTCAAGAAGATATCCTGACATTAATTCTCTAGTAATGTGAACATATATACACACAAGATATTATCCATTGTGGCACTGTTTATTTACACAACATCAGAAATCAAATGCTCATACACAGGAAGTAGCTAAATAATCTACAGATTATCAGGGAGTGTTACACGGAATGAGAATGATCTCTCAGGTATAGAGTACCTGATTTCCAGGGTATATTTTAAGCAAAATTTTAAACAGTATCCAGAGTACTCTATTCTTTGTGTAGAAAAAGAGGAAATAAAATATGTGTTTGACCAAGACTTGTTACCCATAGGTGTGGTACAGAATATATATATATATATAAAGATATATTCCATTCTGTATATATATACATCTCGACTTCTGGAACCATGTTAATGTTTTGTCTACTCAGAAAATTAGAAAAACTCAACAAAGATGGAAGGAAAATCCTAAAATTGAATACAAACAGAAATCAAACCATCTTTCAAATAAATTACATAACCACACTCTAACAGAAGGGCAGAGAAGAGAAGAATTATTTGGACTAAAGACAAAAAAACCCAACCTAAACAAATGATGAGCTCTAATTAGTAAGAGTCTTTCAAAGGCATGGCTTTGAAATTGTCAAATTATTTTCTAAACATTCTAGGGTTTAGCACATAAGTAAATACATTTTAAGGAAAAAACTTTATTAAATTTGTAATACTCAAGTCATATTTGATTTCTACAATTACAAGAGGTGTTCGACATGACTTGTATTCACCTTTTATCAGCATATATTGAGTATCACTATTTTAATAGTTTCCTGCCTTCCTAAAATGTGTAAACATTTTTTTTGGCACCCTCTACATATAAAGGATAATGTAAGTCAGGAGTTACAAATTAGGAAAGGGAGAATGAACTCTACGTGGTGTGGAATATACACTCTCATACCTAGATACACACGCATGTGTACAGACACATTCATAGATGCTGGGAATATATGGTGTCATAGATTATAGCAACTTCAAACTTTGGGCTCAAGCTATCCTTTTGCCTCAGCCCCCTGAGTAGCTGGGACTACAGGTGCCCACCACAACACCTGGCTAAGTTTTTAGAGATGAGGTCTCACTCTTCTTGCAAACATACATATGCTGTTTTCCCACCTAAACAATCTCAACCTTAAGAGTCATACAATTAAACCTGAAGAAATAAAAATTTCCTAATTTCTAAATCTAAATTTAAAAGATATTGGTTATGCAATCTATAGAATAGAAGAAGGTTACTGTAAAGAACAACCTTTAGGGAAAAAAGGCTTTTAAATAGAACAGCCAGAATAGAAAGAAGTTACTCAGATATTAGCTAGATCATGAAAACATTACTTGCTGAAAAATATAAAATATAATGTTAATCCCAGTGGTAAATATTTAAATGTGCCCACCTGAGATTATTTTCATATTAGCAAGAAAAACACATTATCTTTTATAAAAAATTATAACGAGGCAAATGCTACTTGGCATTTTACAATGAAACATATTAAAAACCACTGTACCTTACAGTAAAATCATAGGAGCAAGAGGCCAGCACAGAAGCATGAAATGGTGAAAACTATAAAAAGAAAAAAAAAAAAAAAAAGAGAGAGAGAAAACCCTTTTTGAGGTTAGCTGTAATTATAGCAAACTACTTCCTTGGTCATTCATGAATATCACAATATATTTAAGTTTAGCCAAAGCTGATGCTTAAAATTATGCTTTCCCAAACCTTATATGCTTTAATTTGAGGCAAAAATTTAGCATTTAAATATCCATTTACAGGAAAAATATTTATTTTTACATTTTTCAAAGAAAGTCATCTCTCAAACTTTTTAGAGCTTATTTTGCATAAAATATTTCCAAATTGTTGCTATTCTAGAAAGATTAAGTATAATTCCATATTGGCTATCCAAAAATGAGTCTTAAAAATACATGTATAAGGAATTTAAGTAGGTGATAGTACAAATACATAATTACACGATTTACTAATTTTATAAGTACATATCATAATTTCTATAATCACAAGTACCAAAATAAACATTTAAATATTAAATAAAAATACCTATACAATAATTTTTATGTTATTTGTATATTAAAGCTAATGAAAAATGATATCAAGGATAAAAACTGCAAATTTAAGACAGTATCTTCTAGATAAGTAACAAACACAGTTTAATGGGCTGCGCTTTGTAGTATTTCTTCAGTGTTCGTCATACCAGCAATTCAATAGTTATATACACATATACAACTACAACTGAATAGCACTTAGTTCTGCAAAGTACTTTCATTATAATACCTTGAGCTCAGAACCACCCTGAAATATACATGGAGAACTTTTTTCAAATACTAAAACCTGTTCACATAAGATCACTATTAAAAAATAAAATAGGGCGGCACCTGTAGCTCAGTAAGTAGGGCGCCAGCCCCATATAACGAGGGTGGCAGGTTCAAACCTGGCCCCAGCCAAACTGCAACAAAAAAAATAGCCAGACGTTGTGGCAGGCACCTGTAGTCCCGGCTACTTGGGAGGCTGAGGCAAGAGAATCACCTAAGCCCAAAAACTGGAGGTTGCTGTAAGATGTGATGCCACGGCACTCTACCGAGGGCAACAAACCAAGACTCTGTCTCTTAAAATAAAATAAAATAAAATAAAATAGGGCATTGTGTCTTATATGTTACATTGCAGCCAATAAAGTTTAAAATATTAATTTAACTGAAAATTTAGAATTTTAAAAATAGAAATAATCGGGCGGCGCCTGTGGCTCAGTCGGTAAGGCGCCGGCCCCATATACTGAGGGTGGCGGGTTCAAACCCAGCCCCCAGCCAAACCACAACCAAAAAATAGCCGGGCGTTGTGGCGGGCGCCTGTAGTCCCAGCTACTCGGGAGGCTGAGGCAAGAGAATCGCTTAAGCCCAGGAGTTGGAGGTTGCTGTGAGCTGTGTGAGGCCACGGCACTCTACCGAGGGCCATAAAGTGAGACTCTGTCTCTACAAAAAAAAAAAAAAAAATAGAAATAATCTATTTCTATGTAATTACTTATTTAAAAAAGATCAATAGGTACTTTTTTACTCTCAATGTAACAACCAAAGAATGAAATCGGGAAATGCACTTAATAAGATGTTTTCCATAGTAATTTAGCAGAACCTGCCTGCTGTTTACAGAGTAGAAAATTTTCTATATCCCAAACATTTGTGAACTTTTACCTACACTATCACGTTAGGAAGAAGAAAGAATTAACCATCTCTTTATACCAGTTTCAACAAAGTAAAGAGACTCTCACTAAATGGAAGTTATTATGGATGTAATACTAAAATTGAATTACCATAGTTAAAAAAAAAAACACTATAAGAAACAGTAGATTGGGGTTGAAAGAATGAGAAAAATATATATTTTTTAAACTTAAGGGCAGGTGTGGTGGCTCATACCTATAATCCTAGAACTCTGAGAGGCCAAGGCAAGTGAATGGCTTGAGCTCAGGAGTTCAAGACCAGCCTGAGCATAAGTGAAACGCTGATTATACTCAAAAAAAAAATGAAAAACTGAGGAAAGAGGATCGCTTGAGCCCAAGAGTTTGGGGTTGCTCTGAGCTATGATGCCACAGCCCTCTACCAAGGGCAACAAACAAAACAAATAGACAAAACAAACAAATCTATTTGTTTGTCTCAAAAACAAACAAATAGATAATAACAATAATAATCTTAAGCACTGAATGTCTACATTGTCCCAATTCATTCAATAACTATTCAAATATTTTACCTAATTTTAGCTTTCAATATTCATTATCTTTAATTGGATAACAAAAACACATATAAAAAAGAGTATCTCTAATCTCTAAATACCAAAATACTCTTTTATATATGCTTCAATGATTATATGTAAATTTTTATTCTACATACAAAAAGAAAACAAGAAAACTTACTTTCACCCTCCTAATAGCATAGGTGTGACCAAGAAGTTCAAACACTGGTTGTCGCACATTCCTTAAGTCCCAGCCTCTCAAACTACAGTCAACTGCCCCTGTCACCAGCAAATTCTAAAAACAATTCAGAGAAAAGTAAACCGTGACATCTTTGCAATTAAGTAGCATGCAGACTTTCCTACTATAATATCTATTTTCTGATAATTATTTAATATGAACCCAGAGTCATTCTTGAAAAGTTTTATAAGTATAGACAGAAATCAAAATAGACATTAAATAGCACAAATAAATATGATTTAAGAGAAAAGGAACTTAATGTGCTTTATGTACATGATGGAACACTACACACAACAGAAAAAGCCATAGTTCCAAAGAGCACTGTGGATTTTTCAATCGACCTTCAGTAGTGGTAATAAGAGACTAAAAATTTTATCTGACAAATGAGCCCAGCTTTCTCTTGAAAAGGTTTTTAATATGCTCTGAGTTTTAACCAAGCATTAAAAGGCAAGCGGCCTTTTAGGAATATTCGAAAAAGCAAAGGGTATAAATTAAATTTTTAAGTTTTTCTAAATCCAAATCAATCATTGGTCCCAACTTTCTTGGATCAAGCCTTAATGTAATATTTAATCATATCTGAGAATTTATGTAAATAGTGATGAGTCTGCTATCTAGAGCTCTAAGTGAAAGCAGAGCTTCTGAGTGATAGGTCCACTCTCAGTCCACCCCACACCAACCACAGCAGCAATTCATTGTCTGAATATGTTGGACTCTAGTATAAGCTCCTCTGTAGAAAAGTTTCAATGATTCGATAATTTTTAAACTACTCTGAAGTGTATATCAGCATCTCTTTTTAGAATTCCCAAATGCAAAACATATAGGCCGCAATTTAATTTTCCCATATCAAAAATTCATTTAAAATTGTAGTCATCAACATTGAATTTATATTTAGATCAAGAATATGTATTACATTTCTCAATTTTTATTTTATTTTATTTTATTTTATGATGAGCCTCAAGCTGTCGCCCTGGGTAGAGCGCTATGACATCACAGCTCACAGCAACTTCCAACTCCTGGGCTCAAGTGATTCTCCTGCCTCCGCCTCCCAAGTAGCTGGGACTATAGGTGCCCGCCCAAACCCCCGGCTATTTTTTGGTTGCAGTCATCATTGTTCTTTGGCGGCGGCAGGCTGCATTGGAACCCGCCAGCTCAGGTGTATGTGGCTGGCGCCTTAGCCACTTAAGCCACAGGAGCCAAGCCTACATTTTTTTATTTAAAGAATTCTGCCAATATAATGTTCTCCTAACTTTCATTAATTAATCTAAAACTGAGGAAGGCACATATTTTTACCTATTTGTCCCAGTTAACAGGCCACTTCAGGCACATAAACAGTCACCATCACTTAACAATGGGGACATTTTCTGAAAAATCTGGCTTTAGGCGATTTCACTGCTGTGCAGCTATCACAGAGTATCCTGACACAAACCTACAGCCTACTCTATCTATATCTAGGCTACATGGTACAGCCTACTGCCCCTAGGCTATAAAGCTGCACAGCCTGTTGCTATACTAAGTACTGTAGGCACTGTAACACAATGTTAATAAGTAGTAGTGCATCTAAAATGATAGAAAAGTTCTTGAAAAAAATACAGTATAAAGATTTAAAAAGTGGGGCTTGACACCCATAGCTCAGTGATTAGCGCGCCAGTCACATGCACCGAGGCTGGCGGGTTTGAGCCCAGCCGGGCCTGCTAAACAACAAATGACAACTGCAACAAAGAAATAGCCAGGCGTTGTGGTGGGCACCTGTAGCCCAACTACTTGGGACTTGGGCTGAGGCAAGAGAATCACTTAAGTCTAAGAGTTTGAAGTTGCTGTGAGCTGTGATGCCACAGCATGCTACAGAGGGTGACACAGTGAGATTCTGTGTCAACAAAAAAAAAAAAAATTTTTTTTTAAAGTGGTATTATTTACATAGGGCACATATATGTGAATGGAGCTTATAGGACTGAAAATTACTTTGGGTGAGTAAGTGAGGGGTGCATGAATGTGAAGGCCTATGACATTATTATACCCAACAGCAGACTTTATAAAAATTGTACACTTAGGGTACACTAAATTTATGAAAATTTTTTTCTTTGTACAACAATAAATTATCCTTGGTGTGAATTTTCTTCTTTATTAACTTTTTAATTCTTTTAACTTTTAAATCTTGTAAGTAACACTTAGCTTAAAATACAGACACATTGTACAGTTGTACAGAATATCTTTCTTTATATCTTTATTCTATTTGTAATATATATATATTTTTTTTTTTACTTTTTAAATTTTTTTTTTAAAACTGAGACACAGGGCAGTGCCTGTGGCTCAAAGGAGTACGGCACAGACCCCATATAACAGACGTGGTGACCCAGCCCCAGCAAAAAAAAAAATTGAGACACAAATACACACATTAGCCTAGGCTTACACAGGTCAGAATCACCAATATCGCCATCCTCCATCTTCATATTTTGTCCCACTGGAAGATCTTCAGAGGTAATAGGATTTTTTTCAGCTCCATTATAATCTTGTAAGACTCCCTTATATATTTGGCCCATAACTGACTAAAACATTGTGTGAAGCTTGACTATAGTATATTAACACATATTTAATCCATTTTTACCTCTAATTCGTATGCACATGTAGTTAACTGAAGCTTTAAAGAAATTACACATGTACACTGCTTTCTTATAGAAGCATGAATTTAGTCAGGCTTAAAAAGAGGATGAAACAGAAAATTTTAAAAAACCAATGGCCTGTCAAATTAAAGATCAAGTTACAAATAGTTCAGTAGACTGATTAGCAAAGTGAAAAAGAAATGAAAGCAAAAAATGATACAAAGTGGCAGGGTTAAGAGTAATAAAGAAAAAGGCTAGGCTCCTGTAGCACAGTGGTTATAGCGCTGGCCACATGCACCAAGGCTGGCGAGTTCGAGCCCAGCCCAGACCAGCTAACCAACAATGACAACTGCAACAAAAAAATGGCCAGGCATTGTGGTGGGTGCCTGTAGTCCCAACTACTTGGGAGGCTGAAGCAAGAGAATCACTTGAGCCCAAGAGTTTGAGGTTGCTGTGAACTGTGACCTCCCGGCACTGTACTGAGGGCGACACAGTGAGACTCTGTCTCAAAAAAAGAAAAAATAAAGTAATAAATTTTTAAAAATTACATAAATTGTAAAGCAATTTCCCAAAACAAACAAGTAAAGTCGCACTTTTGAACTTTGAGAATTTCTGCCTATTTTATGACCACTTAAATCCAATTAACGCTCATGTAGGTCAGTTACAATTATTAATTAGAAATGAAAGGGACTGAATTTAACTTAATGGTCCAGGAACACCACCAAAGTCCAAATAAACAAAGATAATAAAATCTAGAACACCTTAAAATTTAGGAAGGAGACAGCTCAGAGTAAAGCCATATACCATACCTCATTGTATTTACACCAGTCACAGCTCAAAATCTCTGCCTGGTGGGCTGGAATCACAATTCTGACTCCTGTTGCCTTCACATCCCAAATTCTCAGAGTCTGATCACCTGGTAAAAATGAAAACTTGATCGTTTTCATCACATCACTTGAAAGCTCATTACCATTTTATATGTTTTTAAAATCATAATAATCTACAAGAACTAAAAGTGAAGGAATACAAAAAGTAATGCTGCACCATGACAATGCTTTTGTATCTACTTAAAGAGGAAAATTTGAATCTCACACTAAGGTAAGGGCAATAATGATTAAACACACACCCAGTGCATTTTTCTTTGGGGCAGGAAAAGGACCTTAAAATCCTCACGTCTAGGTAACAAAGTTAGCGCCCTGCACCAGGATATTCTATAAGAAAGAAACAATGTGTGCTCGGTGCCTATAGCTCAGTGGCTAGGGCACCAACCACATATACAGGAGCTGGCGGGTTAGAACCCAGCCTGGACCTGCCAAACAATGACAACTACAATAAAAAAAAAAAAAAATAGCCAGGCTTGTGGCAGGCGCCTGTAGTCCTAGCTACTTGGGAGGCTGAGGCAAGAGAATCACTTAAGCCCAGGAGTCTGAGGTTGCTGTGAGCTGTGATGCCACTGCACTCTACCAAGGGCAACATAGTAAAACTGTCTCAAAAAAAAGAAAAGAAACACTGTGGTAGTAGTTTTAAACTCTAAGCCAAAATGGAGAATTTTTTACTGTTAGTTTTTAGGTATACTACATTTCAATGGGCCAGCTAGAAGGCAGATGCGTCTCCTTGCAAAAAAACAAGCTAAAAATTTTTAAGGATTATATTTGGCATTATTACAAAAATGGTCTGTGTTACTTACCTGCACAAAGTCACCCCTGATTAAATAAATAATTTATATGCTGTTTGCCTCCAATTTTTCTATACTATGAGGAAACAACGGATGACACAAATACAATCTAGAATATATACATGCACACCAAAAGTACACTACATACTGTAGTAACCAAAACAGCATGGTACTGGCATAAAAACAGACACACAGGCTAATGGAACAGAATGGAGAACCCGGCAATAAATCCATGTATCTATACTAAACTTACCTTTGACAAAGGTGCCAAAAACATACAGTGGGGAAAGGACAGTCCATTCTATTAAATGGTGCTGGGAAAATTGACTATCCATATGCAGAAGAATGAAAATAGACTCTTATGTCTAGTCATATACAAAACAATCATATCAAAATGGATTAAAGACTTAAATCTAACATCTGGAAAACCCCAGGGAATCAACTACAAAACTCCTAGAACTGATCAAGGAATATAGTAACATCTCAGGATACAAAATTAACACTCATAAATCTGAAGCCTTTATATACACCAACAATAGCCAAGGGGAAAAAGCAATCAAAGATTCTATTCCCTTTACAATAGTGCCAAAGAAGATGAAATATCTGGGAGTGTATCTAACTAAGGACGTGAAAGATCTCTATAAAGAGAACTATGAAACTCTGACAAAACAAACAGCTGAAGATGTTAACAAATGGAAAAATATACCATGCTCATGCCTGGGAGGAATCAACATTGTCAAAATGTCTTTACTACCTAAAGCAATTTACAGATTTAACGCGATCCCTATTAAAGCACCTTTCCCACATTTTAAAGAACTGGAAAAAATAGTACTTCATTTTATATGGAAACAGAAAAAACCTCGAATAGCCAAGACATTACTCAGAAATAAAAACAAATCAGGAGGAATCACGCTTCCAGACTTCAGACTTTATTATAAATCGATAGTGGTCAAGATCTTAACCCAAGATGGCGGCCGAGTAACAGCTTCCCTGCAACACGGCACGGTGAGTCTGGGGAAATAAGACTCCAGGCATCTCTGGCTGGTGGGATCTGCCTATAATCATCCCTTTGAGGATAGAGGGAGTCAGCAAGGGACTTCTGGACCCCAAGAGGAGGACAAAAACAGTGGAAAAGTGGCAAGTGGTTGCGTGTGTTCGATTGACCTAATCCCACTGGCAGCTGTAAGTACAAGCAGCAGTGAGACTGCAAACCGGAAAGGCCTTACCTGTAAACTGTTCCGGTGATTTTGGACTTGGCACTCAGTTGAACTACCTTGGGGAGAGCCTGAGCAGGAGTGCGGAGAACTTTGGGCATTGTCTAGGGCCTCAGACTGAGCCGCTGAGCCAGACGGAACTAATACTGTTCAGCTGTGGGTGGCAGGGAGCCATTGTGAGAGAACTGCCCTGGCAAGCTCCGCCCTCAGGGTTGCCCAGCAAAGATCGGGCAGTAGCTAGTAACCTAGTGACTAAGCAGCCTAAAGGCAGGGACTGAGCTGCCTTACAGCCTTACCCCTCAGAGGCAGACTGAGACCGGTTTTGGCACACTGGAGCCTCCGGCTGTTGCCCTGCGTAGAGTGCTGTGGAGTCACAGCTCATAGCAACCTCAAATTCATGGGCATGGCTCTGCCAGGACCACCATAAGAGCTGCACCACAAAACCCGACCTGCAACCTGCACCAGCCGGGCCTCCGCATGCCCTGACCAGGAACTGCGGGAGCCACGAACCCTGCGTCCTCCCTCCTGTACGCTCCCTGCCTCCATACCGCCCGCTTGTCTGGCCAGGGACTCTGGTAGCAGCGTGCCCTCCAGAGCCCTCCCTGTCTCTGAACAGAGCCCTTCTCCTGGCCAGAGACTGCTGGAGCTTTGGGCTCTCTGTGCTAAAGGCACTGGGCACCAGGCACTCTCAGAACCGTGTGCACCACCTCCTGCCCTGTTGCTGGACTCAGGTGTGTCACACTCCAGAGCTGCTTCCACAACCAGAACTCCCAGGTTAGGGAAGCCCCAGGGTCACTCCCTACAAAGATCCAGAAACAATAGAGTCATCCGGCTGGGGTCTAATCTTGGAGAGAAACCTACCCAACTCTGAGAACGGCCAGAGGCATGGTGAAAAACAATCATGAGGCGAAATCAACAGAAAAACTCTGGCAATATGAATAATCAGAGTAGATCAACTCCCCCAAGGATCAATGGGGCAGACACAGCACAAGATCCCATGCACAAACAAATAGTTGAGATGTCAGAAATCGAATTCAGAATCTGGATAGCAAATAAGATCGAATTAGAATTCCAAGCAGTAACCCAAAAGATATCTCAAGAATTCAACGAATTCAAAGACCAAATGACCAAAGATTGTGACACGTTGAGACAAGAAGTTGCAGCCCTCAAAGATCTCAGAAACACAGTAGAATCCCTCAGTAACACAATAGAGCAAGCAGAAGAACAATTTCTGGCATTGAATACAAAGCTTTCGAACGCTCCCAAACTCTCACAGAGCAAGAGAAATGGAGGGCAAAAACAGATCACTCTCTCAGAGAGCTCTGGGATAATTCGAAGAAAACCAATATTGGTCTTATAGGGATCCCCGAAAGTGACGAAGTGGCTTCACAAGGCACAGAGTCTCTTCTCCATGAGATTATGAAAGTGAACTTTCCAGACATACCAAGAGATCCTGAAATTCAGATAGCAAACAGTTTCAGAACTCCAGCACAACTCAACGCAAATAAGACATCCCCCAGACACATCATAATAAACTTCACTAAAGTTAATATGAAAGAGAAAATTCTGGGCGGCACCTGTAGGTCAGTGAGTAGGTCGCAGGCCCCATGTGCCGAGGGTGGTGGGTTCAAACCCAGCCCCGGCCAAACTGCAACAACAACAACAACAACAAAATAGCCGGGTGTTTTGGCGGGCGCCTGTAGTCTGCTCGGGAGGCTGAGGCAAGAGAATCACATAAGCCCAAGAGCTGGACGTTGCTGTGAGCCATGTGACGCCACGGCACTCTACCGATGGCAGTAAAGTGAGACTCTGTCTCTACAAAAAAAAAGAAAAATGAGAGAGAAAATTCTGAAAGCAGCCAGACAAAACAAAACAATCACCTACAAGGGGAAGAATACTAGAATAACTGCAGATCTCTCTGCTGAAACCTTTAAAGCTAGAACAGGATGCTCATCAACTTTTAATCTCCTAAAACAAAATAACTTTCAACCCAGGATCCTGTACCCAGCTAAACTGAGTTTCACTTATGACAGAAAATTAAATACTTCAACGACATTCACATGTTGAAGAAATTTGCCACAACTAAACCAGCTCTCCAGGATATTCTCAGACCTATCCTCCATAAAGACCAGCGTAATCCTGCACCACAAAAGTAAACACAACCAGAAAATTTTCATAAAATTCCAACTTCCACAGTCGCAAAAGTACTAAAAATGTCCACCGGACTCTCGAAAGGCTTATCAATATTCTCAATTGATGTAAATGGTTCAAACTGTCCTTTAAAGAGGCAGTTGACTGACTGGATTGGTCAAAGAGGTTGGCTGACTGGATACAAAAACTCAAGCCAGATATCTGCTGCATACAAGAATCTCATCTTACAATAGAAGACAAATATAGACTCAAGGTGAAGGGATGGTCATCTATACTCCAGGCAAATGGAAAGCAGAAAAAAGCAGGCGTTGCAATCCTATTCGCAGACGCAATAGGCTTTAAACCAACCAAAATAAGGAAGGATAAGGATGGACACTTCATATTTCTTAAAGGCAATACTCAATATGATGAGATTTCAATTATTAATATTTATGCACCCAAACAGAACGCACCTCAATTTATAAGAGAAACTCTAACGGACATGAGCAACTTGATTTCTTCCAGTTCCACAGTAGTTGGAGATTTTAACACCCCTTTAGCAGTGCTGGATAGATCCTCAAAAAAGAAGCTAAACAGGAAGCGGAGCAAGATGGCAGCCAAGTAACAGCTTCCTTGCATCTGGGCACCATGAGTCTGGGGAGATAGGACTCCAGGCATCTTTGGCTGGTGGGATCTGCCTATTATCACCACTGTGAGGATACAACGAGTCAGTGAGAGACTTCTGGACCCCAAGAGGAGGACTAAAACAGTGGAAAAACAGCAAGTGGTCGCGTGTGTTCAATCCATTTAAACCTGCCCGCAACTGTAAGTTCAGTAGCAGTGAGACTGCAAACCGGAAAGGCCTTACCTGTGAACTGTTTTGGTGTCTTTGGACTTGGCACTCAGTTGAACTGCCTTGGGGAGAGCCTGAGCGGGAGTGCGGAGAACTTTGGCCGTTGTCTAGGGCCCCACTCTGAGGCACTGAGCCAGACGGAGCTAATAGTGTTTGGCTATGGGTCACAGGGAGCCATTGTGAGCCATCTGCCCTGGCAAGCTCCGCCCTCAGGGTCACAGAGCTAGAACTGGGTGGGAGCTGGTAACCCAGTGACCGAGTAGCCTAAGGGTGGGGTCTGAGCCGCCTTGCAGCCCTAACCCTCAGGGGCAGAGTGAGACCGGTTTGGGCACACTGAGTAAGTGGATAGCCACTTCAGCAGTGATTCCAGCGACAAGCACTTTCCTGGGAAAGCTTCTGCTCAGCAAGTTTACAAGTTCAAAGTGCCTTTTAAGTGGCCTGAAGAGAGATTTAGGGTGTCTACCTGCTGGGGTTTGAGAAATCAGGAGCCTCCAGTCGTATCAGAACTGTGATTAACATCTCATACCCCAGAAGACCACGTGTTGCCCAGACAATATTCAATAACATATACATACTGCTTTGTTTTTGGTTGCGTTTTTTTTGGTTTGGTTGTTTTTTTTATTTTGATGTTGTTGATGTTGTTTTGTTTTTTAATTTCAACCGTTTCCATACAGATCCTTTTTCTTTCTCAATTTTTCTAGTTTAATTATAATTTCCCATTACTGCCTTTTTCAATAACTAGAACTTCATTTTTGCTAGTGTTTCTACCGCTATTGTTTGGTTTTTCACCCAATTTTATCCCGTAAAGTTTTCTGTTTGCTTGTTTTGGTTTGATTTATACCATTTTTGTCTTTCCTCTCTACTTGGTGGAGGTAGGGTACTGTGTCTGATCAGGTTAGCAAAGAGCTGCTGACCTCAAGGGAACCACCCAACTGGGCAAGCCCAGAAGGTGGGGTTTTTTTAAGGTTGTGTCAAAGTACCCTACTGTACACCTATATTGCTCTGTCTCCCTCTTTCTGTGCCTCTCTTCTTTTTGTCAATATTCCTTTTACCCACCCCCTCTCCTTTCTCTATTTTAATTTTTTTTTTCTTATCACTCGGTCCTCCTTTCTTTCATCCCTTTTTTGCTCTTCAACCTTCTCACCCTTCTGGTCCTGTAAACCTTAGTCCACATGCACGAGAACTTAAAGAGCAAGAGGAAGTGAAAGGAAAATTAGGGCAAGGAAACATATAAAAGAAATCACTCATGAGGAAGAATCAGCAGAAAACTCCAGGCAACATGAAAAACCAGTCCAGAACAACCCCGCCAAGGGACCATGAGGTAGCTACTGCAGAGGATTCCACCTATAAAGAAATATTAGGAATGACAGAAAGGGAATTTAGAATACACATGTTGAAAACAATGAAAGAAATGATGGAAACAATGAAGGAAACTGCTAATAAAGTGGAAAATAACCAAAAGGAAATCCAAAAACAGAATCAAATCAGAGATGAACGATATGAAGAATATAAAAAGGATATAGCAGAGCTGAAGGAACTGAAACACTCAATTAGGGAACTTAAAGATGCAATGGAAAGTATCAGCAACAGGTTAGACCATGCAGAAGAAAGAATTTCAGAGGTAGAAGACAAAGTTCATGAGATAACTCAGATAGTAAAAGAGGCAGAAAAGAAGAGAGAGCAGAACGTTCACTGTCAGAATTATGGGACTTTATGAAGCGTTCCAACATACGAGTTATAGGAATTCCACAAAGGGAAGAAGAATGCCCCAGAGGAATGGAAGCCATACTAGAGAATATTATAAAAGAAAATTTCCCAAATATCACCAAAGATTCTGACACACTGCTTACAGAGGGATATCGGACCCCAGGTCGCCTCAACTCTAACCGAGCTTCTCCAAGACACATTGTGATGAACCTGTCCAAAGTCAAGAAAAAGAAAAGATTCTGCAAGTTGCCAGGAGTAAGCACCAGTTGACCTACAGGGGCAAATCCATCAGAGTGACTGCAGACTTCTCTAATGAAACTTTCCAAGCAAAAAGACAATGGTCATCCACCTTTAATCTACTTAAACAGAACAATTTCCAGCCCAGAATTCTGTACCCTGCTAAGCTAAGCTTAAAAATTGACGGAGAAATCAAATCATTTACAGATATACAAACATTGAGGAAATTCGCCACAACAAGACCATCTCTACAGGAAATACTTCAACCTGTTCTGCACACTGACCACCACAATGGATCAGCAGCAAAGTAAAAACTCAGAAATTAAAGGACAGAATCTAACCTCCACACTGATGCAAAAGATAAAACTAAGCAATGGACTCTCACAAAATAAGACGAATAGAATACTACCACACTCATCAATTATCTCAATAAATATTAATGGCTTGAATTCCCCACTGAAGAGACATAGATTGGCTGACTGGATTAAAAAACACAAGCCATCCATTTCCTGTCTGCAAGAAACACACCTGGCTTCAAAAGACAAATTAGAGCTCCGAGTCAAGGGTTGGAAGACAATTTTTCAGGCAAATGGCATTCAGAAGAAAAGAGGAGTTGCAATCTTATTTTCAGATACATGTGGATTTAAAGCAACTAAAGTCAAAAAAGACAAAGATGATCACTTTATATTGGTCAAGGGAAAAATACAACAAGAAGACATTTCAATTCTAAATATTTATGCACCCAATTTAAATGCTCCCAGATTCTTGAAACAGACCTTACTCAGTCTGAGCAATATGATATCTGATAATACCATCATAACAGGGGACTTTAACACTCCTCTTACAGAGCTGGACAGATCCTCTAAACAGAAATTAAACAAAGATATAAGAGATTTAAATGAGACCCTAGAACAACTGTGCTTGATAGCCGCATACAGAATACTCCACTCCAAAGACAAAGAATATACATTCTTCTCATCACCCCATGAAACATTCTCCAAAATTGATCATATCCTGGGACACAAAACAAATATCAACAGAATCAAAAGAACTGAAATTTTACCTTGTATCTTCTCAGACCATAAGGCACTAAAGGTGGAACTCAACTCTAACAAAAATGCTCGACCCCACCCAAAGGCATGGAAATTAAACAATCTTCTGTTGAATAACAGATGGGTGCAGAAAGAAATAAAACAGGAAATCATTAACTTCCTTCAGCATAACAACAATGAAGACACAAGCTACCAAAACGTGTGGGATACTGCAAAAGCAGTTTTGAGAGGAAAATTCATCGCTTTAGATGCCTACATTCGAAAAACAGAAAGAGAGCGCATCAACAATCTCACAAGAGATCTTATGGAATTGGAAAAAGAAGAACAATCTAAGCCTAAACTCAGTAGAAGAAAAGAAATATCCAAAATCAAATCAGAGATCAATGAAATTGAAAACAAAAGAATCATTCAGAAAACTAATGAAACAAGGACTTGGTTTTTTGAAAAAATAAATAAAATAGATAAACCATTGGCCAGACTAACGAGGAATAGAAAAGTAAAATCTCTAGTAACCTCAATCAGAAATGATAAAGGGGAAATAACAACTGATCCCACAGAGATACAAGAGTTCATCTCTGAATACTACCAGAAACTCTACGCCCAGAAATTTGACAATTTAAAGGAAATGGATCAATATTTGGAATCACACCCTCTCCCTAGACTCAGCCAGGAAGAAATAGAGCTCCTGAACAGACCAATTTCAAGCACTGAGATCAAAGAAACAATAAAAAAATCTTCCAACCAAAAAATGCCCTGGTCCAGATGGCTTCACACCAGAATTCTATCAAACCTTCAAGGAAGAGCTTATTCCTGTACTGCAGAAATTATTCCAAAAAATTGAGGAAGAAGGAATCTTCCCCAACACATTCTATGAAGCAAACATCACCCTGATACCAAAACCAGGAAAAGACCCAAACAAAAAGGAGAATTTCAGACCAATCTCACTCATGAATATAGATGCAAAAATTCTCAACAAAATCCTAGCCAATAGATTACAGCTTATCATCAAAAAAGTCATTCATCATGATCAAGTAGGCTTCATCCCAGGGATGCAAGGCTGGTTTAACATACACAAGTCTATAAACGTTATCCACCATATTAACAGAGGCAAAAATAAAGATTACACGATCCTCTCAATAGATGCAGAAAAAGCATTTGATAAAATCCAGCATCCTTTTCTAATTAGAACACTGAAGAGTATAGGCATAGGTGGCACATTTCTAAAACTGATTGAAGCTATCTATGACAAACCCACAGCCAATATTTTACTGAATGGAGTAAAACTGAAAGCTTTTCCTCTTAGAACTGGAACCAGACAAGGTTGTCCTCTGTCACCTTTACTATTCAACATAGTGCTGGAAGTTCTAGCCAATACAATTAGGCAAGACAAGGAAATAAAGGGAATCCAAATGGGAGCAGAGGAGGTCAAACTCTCCCTCTTTGCTGACGACATGATCTTATACTTAGAGAACCCCAAAGACTCAACCGCAAGACTCCTAGAAGTCATCAAAAAATACAGGAATGTTTCAGGATATAAAATCAATGTCCACAAGTCAGTAGCCTTTGTATACACCAATAACAGTCAAGATGAGAAGCTAAATAAGGACACAACTCCCTTCACCATAGTTTCAAAGAAAATGAAATACCTAGGAATATACCTAACAAAGGAGTGAAAGACCTCTATCAAGAAAACTATGAAATCCTCAGAAAGGAAATAGCAGAGGATATTACCAAATGGAAGAACATACCATGCTCATGGATGGGAAGAATCAACATTGTTAAAATGTCTATACTTCCCAAAGCAATCTACCTATTCAATGCCATTCCTATCAAAATACCAACATCATACTTTCAATATTTGGAAAAAATGATTCTGCGTTTTGTATGGAACTGAAAAAAAACCCACATAGTTAAGGCAGGTCTTAGTAATAAAAATAAAGCTGGGTGCATCAGCATACCAGATTTTAGTCTGTACTACAAAGCCATAGTGCTCAAGACAGCATGGTACTGGCACAAAAACAGAGACATAGTCACTTGGAATCGAATTGAAAACCAAGAAATGAAACTAACATCTTACAACCACCTAATCTTCAATAAACCAAACAAGAACATACCTTGGGGAAAAGACTCCCTATTCAATAAATGGTGTTGGGAGAACTGGATGTCTACATGTAAAAGACTGAAACTGGACCCACACCTTTCCCCACTCACAAAAATTGATTCAAGATGGATAAAGGACTTACATTTAAGGCATGAAACAATAAAAATCCTCCAAGAAAGCATAGGAAAAACACTGGAAGATATTGGCCTGGGGGAAGACTTCATGAAGAAGACTGCTATGGCAATTGCAACAACAACAAAAATAAACAAATGGGACTTCATTAAACTGAAAAGCTTCTGTACAGCTAAGGAGACAATAACCAAAGCAAAGAGACAACCTACACAATGGGAAAGGATATCTGCATATTTTCAATCAGACAAAAGCTTGATAACTAGGATCTATAGAGAACTCAAATTAATCCACATGAAAAAGGCCAAGAATCCCATATATCAATAGGCAAGAGACATGAATAGAACTTTCTCTAAAGATGACAGACGAATGGCTAACAAATACATGAAAAAATGTTCATCATCTCTATGTATTAGAGAAATGCAAATCAAAACAACTCTGAGATATCATCTAACCCCAGGGAGAATGGCCCACATCACAAAATCTCAAAACTGCAGATGCTGGCGTGGATGTGGAGAGAAGGGAACACTTTTACACTGCTGGTGGGACTGCAAACTAGTACAACCTTTCTGGAAGGAAGTATGGAGAAACCTCAAAGCACTCAAGCTAGACCTCCCATTTGATCCTGCAATCCCATTACTGGGCATCTACCCAGAAGGAAAAAAATCCTTTTATCATAAGGACACTCGTACTAGACTGTTTATTGCAGCTCAATTTACAATCGCCAAAATGTGGAAACAGCCTAAATGCCCACCAACCCAGGAATGGATTAACAAGCTCTGGTATATGTATACCATGGAATACTGTTCAGCCATTAAAAAAAATGGAGACTTTACATCCTTCGTATTAACCTGGATGGAAGTGGAAGACATTATTCTTAGTAAAGCATCACAAGAATGGAGAAGCATGAATCCTATGTACTCAATCTTGATATGAGGACAATTAATGACAATTAAGGTTATAGGGGGGGAAGCAGAAAGAGGGATGGAGGGAGGGGGATGGGGCCTTAGTGCGTGTCACACTTCATGGGGGCAAGACATGATTGCAAGAGGGACTTTACCTAACAATTGCAATGAGTGTAACCTGGCTTATTGTACCCTCAATGAATCCCCAACAATAAAAAATATATATATATAAAAAAATAAATAAAAAATGGAGACTTTACATCCTTCGTATTAACCTGGATGGAAGTGGAAGACATTATTCTTAGTAAAGCATCACAAGAATGGAGAAGCATGAATCCTATATACTCAATCTTGATATGAGGACAATTAATGACAATTAAGGTTATGGGGGGGGAGCAGAAAGAGGGATGGAGGGAGGGGGGTGGGGCCTTAGTGTGTGTCACACTTCATGGGGGCAAGACATGATTGCAAGAGGGACTTTACCTAACAATTGCAGTCAGTGTAACTGGCTTATTGTACCCTCAATGAATCCCCAACAATAAAAAAAAAAAAAAAGAGGGACTTTACCTAACAATTGCAATCAGTGTAACTGGCTTATTGTACCCTCAATGAATCCCCAACAATAAAAAAAAAAAAAAAAGAAAGAAAAGAAAAAGCTCCATTGTCATATTTTAAAGATCTTGAAAAAATAATACTTCGTTTTATATGGAATCAGAAAAAACCTCAAATAGCCAAAACATTACTCAGCCATAAAAACATAGCAGGAGGAATCACGCTATCAGACCTGAGACTGTACTGTAAAACGATGGTGATCAAAACAGCATGGTATTGGCACAAAAACAGAGAAGTAGATGTCTGGAGCAGAATAGAGAACCAAGAGATGAATCCAGCTACTTACCGTTATTTGATCTTTGACAAGCCAATTAAAAACATTCAGTGGGGAAGATTCCCTATTTAACAAATGGTGCTGGGTGAA
Organism: Nycticebus coucang; assembly: GCF_027406575.1. Lineage (NCBI taxonomy): Eukaryota > Metazoa > Chordata > Mammalia > Primates > Lorisidae > Nycticebus > Nycticebus coucang. The sequence goes on along the minus strand of NC_069784.1, from coordinate 113,811,384 downwards.
CCGGCTGGCAACCTGTAGAAGATTGAAACTGGACCTACACCTTTCACTGTTAACTAAGATAGACTCTCACTGGATAGAAGATTTAAACTTAAGACATGAAACTATAAAAATACTTGAAGAAAGTGCAGGGAAAACTCTTGAAGGAATCGGCCTGGGTGAATATTTTATGAGGAGGACTCCCCAGGCAACTGAATCAGTATCAAAAATACACTACTGGGACCTGATCAAATAAAAAGCTTCTGCACAGCCAAGAACATAGTAAGTAAAGCAAGCAGGCAGCCCTCAGAATGGGAGAAAATATTTGCAGGTTATACCTCTAATAAAGGTCTAATAACCAGAATCCACAGAGAACTCAAACCTATTAGCAAGAAAAGAACACGTGATCCCATCTCAGGGTGGGCAAGGAATGTGAAGAGAAACTTCTCTAAAGAAGACAGACACACGATCTACAAACACTTGAAAAAAAGCTCATCATCCTTAATCATCAGGGAAATGCAAATCAAAACTACTTTGAGATATCACCTAACCCCAGTAAGCGTAGCCCACATAACAAAATCCCAAAACCAGAGATGTTGGCATGGATGTAGAGAAAAGGGCACACTTCTACACTGCTGGTGGGAATGCACACTAGTATGTCCCTTCCGGTAGGATGTTTGGAGAATACTTAGAGACCTAAAAATAGACCTGCCATTCGATCCTATAATTCCTTTACTAGGTTTATACCCAGAAGACCAAAAATCACAATATAACAAAGACATCTGTACCAGAATGTTTATTGCAGCCCAATTCATAATTGCTAAGTCATGGAAGAAGCCCAAGTGCCCATTGACACACAAATGGACTAGCAAATTGTGGTACACGTATACCATGGAATATTATGCAGCCTTAAAGAAAGATGGAGACTTTACCTCTTTCATGTTTACATGGATGGAGCTGGAACATATTCTTCTTAGCAAAGTATCTCAGGAATGGAAGAAAAAGTATCCAATGTACTTAGCCCTACTATTAAGCTAAATTAGAGCTTTCACATGAAGGCTATAACCCAACTATAGCACAAGACTATGAGGAAAGGGCCAAGGAAGGGGAAGGGAGGGAGGAGGTTGGCGTGGAGGGAGGGTGATGGGTGGGGCCACACCTATGATGCATCTTAGAATGGGTACAGGCGAAACTTACTAAAGGCAGAATACAAATGTGTACATACAATAACTAAAATGCCATGAAGGCTATGTTGAACAGTTTGATGAGAATATTTAAGATTGTATATGAAACCAGCACATTGTACCCCTTGATTGTACACAGCCATGATTTAACAATAAAAAAAAAAAGAAGAGCGATAGTGATCCAAACAGCATGGTACTGGCACAAAAACAGAGAGGTAGATGTATGGAACAGAACTGATGACCAAGTGGTGAACCCAGACACTTATCATCATTTGATTTTCGATAAGCCTATTAAAAATATAAACTGGGAGAAAGATTCCCTATTCAATAAATGGTGCTAGATGAATTGGTTGGCAAGTTGTAGAAGACTGAAACTGGATCCACACCTTTCTCCTCTAACAAAAATTGCCTCTCACTGGTTAAAGGACTTAAACTTAAAACATGAAACTATAAATATTCTTACAGAGAGTGCAGAGGAAACACTTGAGAAAATTGGCCTGGGAGAATACTTCATGAGGAAGACACCCTGGGCAATTGAAGCATCATCAAAAATACATTACTGGGATCTGATCAAATTAAAAAGCTTCTGCACTGCCAAGAACACACTAAGTAAAGCAAATAGACAGCCCCCAGAATGGGAGAGGATTTTTGCAAGTTATGCTATGGACGAAGGTCTAATAACCAGAATCCACAGAGAACTCAAACTTATTACTAAGCAAAAAACAAGTGATCCCATTTCAGCTTCTCTGAAGAAGACAGGCGCATGATCTACAGACACATGAAAAAATGCTCATCATCTTTAATCATCAGAGAAATGCAAACCAAAACTACCCTGCGATACCATCTAACTCCAGTAAGAGTAGCCCACATCACAAAATCTCAAAACAACAGATGTTGGTGTGGATGTAGAGAAAAGGGAACACTTCTACACTGCTGGTGGGAATGCAAGCTAGTACGTTCCTTCTGGAAGGAAGTTTGGAGAACACTCAGGGATCTAAATGTAGACCTGCCATTCGATCCTGCAATTCCTCTACTAAGTGCATACCCAAAGGACCAAAAAATCATTTGGCAATAAAGATATTTGCACCAGACTGTTCACTGCAGCTCAATTCATAATTGCCAAGTCATGGAAGAAGCCCAAGTGCCCACCGACCCATGAATGGATTAATAAATTGTGGTATATGTATACCATGGAATATTATGCAGCAGTAAAAAAAAAAATGGAGACTTTACCTCTTTTATGTTTACATGGATGGAGCTAGAAAATGTTATTCTTAGTAAAGTATCTCAGGAATGGGGAAAAAAAGTATCCAATGTATTCAGCACTACTGTGAAACCAATTTATAACAACTCACACTTGCATATGAAAAATGAAACACAACTTTAGGCTATGATGAAGGAGGGAAGGGGAGGAGGAGGAATGGGGAGGGGGTGGGATGGATAGTAGGGGACAGTAGGGGGACCACGACTATGGAGCACATTGCAAGCACAAGTTGGTTCTATCATGTGTAGAACACAAATGTCCTAATACTATAAATGGATAAATGAGATGACAGCTATGCTGATTAGTATAATTTAAGCACTCCAATGTGTACAAATAATCAACACATGAAAAGGGCCTAAATGTATTTATGATCTATGTACAAAAGACTTAATTAAAAAAATAAAATTAAAAAAAAATAGCTGGGTGTTCTGGCGGGCACCTGTAGTCCCAGCTACCCAGGAGGCTGAGGCAAAAGAATCACCTAAGCCCAGGAGTTGGAAGTTGCTGTGAGCTGTGATGCCACGGCTCTCTACCAAGGGCAATGAAGTGAGAGTCTGTCCCTTAAAAAACAAAAAAAAGATATACAAGTATTATGTACCTGTAATAATTTTTTAAGTAAAAAAAAAAAGGAAAATACAAATAACTGATGGTAAGAGAAAGCTAGTTGCCTGAGATGAAAAGTATGTGCTCTCTTTGTGTGATGGCAGGCAGAGTCCTGAATCCAATTTTGTTATTGTTTAACCCTGCACTGGATGTGTAATCTCTCTGGGGTTGAGGTTTCATTTCTAAAAAAGAATATAATGCCTACCATGCAGGGCTGTCTAAGAATTCAATATAATAAATAAAGTTTTTTTTATTTATTATTAAAAAATATATGTGCTAGGCATAGTCTCTAGCACAAAGTAGACACTATTTAGATACATAGAGTATCTTAAAATGCTAACTAAAATATAGTTTGAATGTTTGACCTTCCAAATGTTATGCTGATACTGATCCTTGAAGTTGGAGGTCAGCCCTGATGGGAGGTGTTTGGGTCATGAGGGCAGATCCCTCAACAGCTTGGTACTGTCCTCATGATAGTGAGAGCTGGTTGTTAAAAAGAGCCTGGCATCTCTCTCGCTTACTCTCATTATGTGGTCTGCACCTGCCAAGACACTAACCCAAGCCTGAAGCCCTCACCAGAAGCAAATGCCAGCACCATGCTTCTGATATAGCTTGCAGAATTGTGAACTAAATAAACCTATTTTCTTTATAACTAACCAGCCTCCAGAGTATTGCTTTACAGTAACACAAAAATGGATTAAGACACTAACCTACATAAACTTTCCTATATTCGCAATTCTAAATCACAGGTCACTGAGCTAAATTTAGCTAACATTTTCTCCTAACTTCTTTGAAAGTTGCTTAAGAAAAATAAGAACTAAATGTGTTGCAGTAATAAAATGTAAAGTTTAAGAATAGGGACTTCGGGCTCAGCAACCGTAGCACGGTGGTTGCAGCGCCAGCCACATACACTAAGGGTGGCGGGTTCGAACCCGGCCCGGGCCAGCTAAACAGCTGCAACAACAAAAAAAATAGCTGGGGGTTGTGGTGGGCATCTGTAGTCTCACCTACTTGGGAGACTGAGGCAGGAGAATCGCTTGAGCCCAAGAGTTTGAGGTTGCTGTGAGCTGGGATGCCACAGCACTCTACCAAGGGCAATATAAGTGAGACTCCGTCTCAAAAAAAAAAATAGGGACTTTGTATTTCCAAAGCTTCTTTCTAAACCAGCTCAATAATTCTGTAGCTGTAAAGATTAAATCAAGTTACTGAGCCTCAGTTTCCTTACCTATAATAAAAAACCATCTTATAAGGTTGAAATGAAATAAGGTAGTGAGGCTTTGTATGGTGCCAGATGAGAAACGAGCCCTTTAAAAATGTTTAAAAACTAAAATGAGAAAAAAATACCCATGATAAGAAGTTATTCCTGTCCCTACTACTACTAACAGGAACAATAGCTAATATTTACTGAGTCCAATGTGCCAGATGCTATTCTAAGCATTTACATGTATTAATTAAAACGCACACCACAACCACATTATAAAGGAGGAATTTTGATGATATAAAAAGTAATTTTTGCAGTCCTTTGCAAGTGAGGAAACTCAAGCATATGGGGATGAAATAACTTGCCCAGCGTAGTAAGTGATGAAGCCCGACCCCTAGTGGTCTGGGTCCCCACTGAGTGTACTTTACAGCTACACTATGCTGCTGCCTCCTAATCGTGCTGGAGGACAAATGCCACACGACCAATGTTGGCTGATTCTTAAGGAATTATTCTTTTAATTTCTGTTATTTTTCTATAAATTTTCTCTTAAACACACACACATACACTCACACATGCATGCAGACAATCATTTCTGCCCTACTTATTTTAGAAATAAAAGGAACAAAACACTACAGATAAAGTTGAAATCTCTATTGTATTTCCAATCTATTTCCCACCTTTCTGGTCAGAGACCACCACAAGCATGAATTTGGTATGTGGCCCTTTAGTTTGGGTTTTGCTAATATTTTTACTACTTTTTTACAGAACCATAAATATGAACTATTGCTTTGGGCATGGATTGTTTTCTTTTTTAATTTAAAAACATTGTCCTATTTTTTTAAAGGTTGAAAATCACTTTGATCAACAAAAATAACATTTTTGGATCTGGCTAAGGATGGGTAGGGATAAAAACAATGATAAGATTAAAAGTACCAAATGAAAATTATTCAGAATTGATACAGGTTAGAGCTTCGAATATCTTCCAGGACCCTAATTATAATTACTGACTGTGTTCTAGCCACTGGTCAGCAGAATTTGTTTCCAGAATTCTAAATAGCTTCAATGAAACAATCTTTCATGAGTTCCCAGCCTCCACTGTATAGAACAGAGAGATGTGGATGTCTAGTATTTCCACTACACGGCAACAACACCCTTCTTCCAGGAACAATACATCACCTTCTCACCAAATGATTCTAAAAAGACCTGTGGCTCAACACCGTTGACCAACAAGAGGCATGTCCAAGCAAGGCCAGCCACCACACCTCCTTCCCTGCTCTGACTAAAGCTGACAGGTAAAAGGTGGGTACTTGGGATTTTTCTGAACTATAAATGAAAAAATGATCAGTCCTCTCTCATAGTAGAATTTATAAGTTATAAAAATCAGGAGCTACTGGTGACCATGTGTCTCATATGACTCTGAAAGCCAGCCTGCAAAGTCAAGTCAATAAGGCAAAGTCCAGATGAGAGAGAACGTACCCTGGGCCCATTCCTGTACCCTTTCTCTTTCCAGGGTACACATTTCATTAACTTTCACAAAGACCTAAGATCCATTTCTATCACCTGCAGGTAAAGGAGATCACTTACCATCACAGAGGGTTTGAATGCTATTCTCCCAGAGCTATAGTCCCATAAAAAAAGCCTGGACCCAAAGAAAAACATTTGACTTAGCACAAGGCTTCCATTAAAACATATGAAATGCCTAAATGATACATACTACCTTTCAAAACTTTATATTTACTAGTAGGTCTGAAACTATAGTCATGACTAGAGCATTGTGTGAAGTTCAATGAGCTTGTGTTCACCCTAATAATTATGTAAGTGTGTAAACTGACTTAAAATACCAAAATGCAGGCCCGTGGTGGCTCACACCTGTAATCCTAGCACTCTGAGAGGCCAAGGTGGGTGGAATGCTTGAGCCCAGGAGTTTGAGACCAGCCTGACCAACAGTGAGACCTCATCACTACTAAAAGTAGAAAAACTAACCAGGCATAATGATGCACTCTGGTAGTCCCAGCTACTCAGGAGGCTGAGGCAAGGACCACTCAAGCCTGAGTTTGAGGTTGCTGTGAGGTATAACGCCACAGCACTCTACCCAGGGCAACACAGTGAGACTTTGTCTCAGAATAAATAAATAAATAAAACATAAAACACTACAACTAATGTAGACTAAGAGATCAAGAAGTAATTGTTATTTTAGCAATAATATGAATGAGTTTCACAAAACGTAATGTTTAGAAAAGAAACCATACACAAGGTATAAAAATAGGCAACATTAATCTATGGTGTTAGAAGGTAAAAACAATGGTCACCCTGGGTACAGGGGATGGGAAAGTGGGGTAAGTTGAGGAGTGACAAGAAGGATGTAACAATCTGGTAACAATTTACTTCTTAATCTGAGCGGTGGTTACACATATGTGTTCATTGTGAAAATTCATCAAATTGTACACTTAAGACTATATACTGTTCTTATGTGTATCATATGTCAATAAAATACTAAACAACACAACGACAACATCAAAGGTTGAATAGATGGTTATTTTCTGTTCCTCTGGCACAACGGTTTTTCTTGTTTTTTTTTTTTTAAACCATGGCTTAGATGGTTCTGCCTTGCAGTTAACTTAAGGGGCACAAAAACATAAAGACTGCTATGCAGGAGCCAAGAACCCCAAATCCTTGACATTCTCCTGCTGGATACATCTGGCATTTTGTCCTTGTTACTTTGCTTTTAGTACAAATGGTGCAATGACTCACTCAACTCTACAGCCCTGAGAACATCTGAATTTATGTTGTTGTTTTTTAAATCAAATTTCCCAGACAACTGGCTTTCACTGTCAGCCAGACATTTGTCACGTCCCTGTGACGGTGCCATAGACCCACCTGAATTAACAGCTTCTCTTTATCAGTTGCAGACCTGTCACTGGCAGCAGAACCAGTAAGTTTAAATGAACAATTTGGAATAGAAAGTGCTGGCCATTACTATGCCTAGTTTCAAACTGCAGCAGGTAAGAGGAAGTTGGGCAAGGAGAATGAGTGTAAACATACAGCCTAAAACTATAAAGAGAACTGAATAGCAAAAGGGTAATTTGGGGCCCACATAATTCAACTGACATGCCAGATGCCTTTCAGATGTCATATGACTTTTTCTTGCAGGAGAATGAGGTTCGTTTAACAACTAGACCCCACACATTTAGGCACAGCTATGACTTATGCAATTATATACAGTCTGTAACAGCAATAATTTAGTTTTCATGATTCAAAGAAAGTTTACTTCATATTAATCCTCTTCATATACAGAGCTCAAATATTCTTCCCTTCTTTCTCACATAATTTAGAAACACGAGTTCTGTACTAATACAACTATTATGAACTAGGTAAAATGCAATGTCCTGTGAGCACTCTGCTATGGAAGATAACTACAGACCCAGGGCTCAGAAAGCTCCCTCCTTTTTGGCCTGTCTTAGTTTAGCTAATGACAACAAATTTGATTCCCGATTTATAATACTATACAAACTTGAAGGCGACTAAATTTGGGGGGTAACCTAAAAGCTGTATTATCAAATATCATGTTAAAATTGTTACAAACAGTTGAATGATACAATTGTGTGACACAATTAGACATAAAAATACATTTTGATTGCCTACAACATAAACTTACACCATAAAAAACAAGTATTTTACAACTTTGCATTTCATACCACAAACTTTGCAGTTGAGTTATTTTTATGGAACGATAACTGTTTTATAGCAAGTACTTGGCTGTAAGCAAGAAAGTAAAGCAAGCACTAACAAAACAGAGAAAAAACTAAGGAGTTCCCCAACTAAAAGAACCCCTTTCTCTATGAATTCACCACTAAAACATCCTACAGACTTCTTTAAAAAAGAGCTGCATGTGTAGTTTTCAAAACAAATGTGAAATTCCCACTACCACAACAGAAATAAGCTATTAATCTGTTATTTCAAATAGAACTATTCCACAGACTAGTACTGTGCTTCCCAAATTGGGCTGATCACTAAATTTAGCTGAGATTTAAAAATATACCTCCCAGAAGTATTTTGATTCAGTAGGACTAAGATGGAGCCCAGAATTCTGTCTCAGTGCTCCCCCAATCAGTCTGATGATTAGCCAGGCTTTAGACTCCCTGGGCTAGTATGTCACAACATAACAGGCATTCCAGATTCTACCCAGAGCAAGTTACTTTGGAACTCTGCTCCACTTGCTCTGGGTCTTAGTTCTCAGGTAAGTACAGGCTGTTCATTCTTGTAGCACATATGCACTGCAAAGGCCATTCCTCAAATATGCTCTGCTCTCTCCACATCCCATACCTCGCTCCCTACTTCTCATCCCCCAACTCTTACTTGTTGATAAGCTAGCAGCGTAGACACAATTATCTCAGAGAAGTATCCCTGTCCAGCCAACCCTGACAAGCTCAGAAATCCATTTAATATATGTTCCCACTAAGTTCTGGGCACACAGGTTAGTTAACAAGAGCTAACATTTACAGAGCTCTTACTCTGTGCTGAGCACTGCTCTAACTAAGCCTTTTGTGTGCTCTAACTCAGTCCTCTTCAGAACTCCATGCTGTGGCTGCTACTGTCACCCTTAGTTTAGAAACAAGGAAAGAGGAGACAGGATAAACAGCGCAACGGAAGTCTCCTAACAGCAGGCAAAGAGGAACGTGGTCCCAGGTAGTCTTGACTCCAGGACCCACGTTTCTACTAGTGTGCTGCCTCATCTCTACCTCAAAGAACTTTACAGTCTGTGTCACTACCGCGTCCCATCCCCACCTGACTACCTGCTCTGGGAGGGCAGGAACCCTGTCGCTTCCTCAGTGCACCCAGTGCTGTGTCACTACCGCGTCCCATCCCCACCTGACTACCTGCTCTGGGAGGGCAGGAACCCTGTCGCTTCCTCAGTGCACCCAGTGCTGTGTCACTACCGCGTCCCATCCCCACCTGACTACCTGCCCTGGGAGGGCAGGAACCCTGTCGCTTCCTCAGTGCCCAGCAAATGGTGGACATTCAATAAATATCTGACTTACTGGCAAGGTCTCTTTCAACAACCAAAATGAATCTTAGACACATTTTAAAAATTCTAACGAGATGGTTACTCTCATATCTTATATAGTAACGATCACAAAATATTTTAGCGTTTGCTCATGTAAGGCATCCGGCTATGTAAAAGAATGAACATGTGCTATAGGAAATGCATGAAAACAAGTAAAGCAAGGAAAACATGCTGAGCACTTCACTGGCTTGCCACCGTACGCACAAATCGTCTCGTTCCCCCTAAAACAGCTAAGGCGCAATTTGGGCTTCACAGCCTGTCCTAACTTTTTACTAGACCACAACATCTTCCAATATTTCAGAAGCACATAAGCAGAGTGGAAAAGAAACCTTAAATCTTTTAAAATTCAGTAGGGAGGCTAATATGTGTAAATCATCAGAAAAGATTCTTTCAGAAAAATGGCAAAAGTGTGACAATTCAACCTTCCAGTGAGTTGGCACAATCATAAAAGCTGGCAGAAATTGGCTTTACTGTACCCATTTCCCAGAAGTTTTCAAACGTACTTTTCAGGAACATATTTTATAGCTTATAGAACAGTATCTGATTTTCATCAAATCCCCTCTCATTTACATTAAACCTTAGATGTGCAGCCAATTTAGTGAATATTGGCTCCTCAGAATTTATCCACCTATTTCCACATAACCTGGATTCATTCTCTCCATTCTCAGCATATGTAGTTCTGGCACCAGCCTCTCCCATTGTCCATCCCCAATAGCAGGGGATAAACCAGGGCTAAGCGACACATTAGGTCCCCCATCTCAGGCACAGCTATTAGTTCAGAAATATCCAAATGGATCCATCAGAACCAATGACAGAAAAGGAAACTTCCAGGATGTCTGAATAGGAATCTTTTTATTTTTCCTACTAGACAGAAACCGGACAGAATGTGGGGGTTGGAGCTCCTGCCATCTTTCCATCATGCAGTACCTGATACTGAAACGAGCACAACAAAAGACAGAGCGCTGCATCCGGGCACGCCTATAAAACCAAATCTAAGTCTGGACTTTTCATCCATGGGAGCTTAAATAAATTATCTTCTTCCTTAAGGCAGGCTGGGGCAGAATTTTTTTCACTTTTAACCAAAGAAGTTCTGACTTATATCACCACAATTTACATTAATTTCTAACAAACACACGAGGGTACTGTAATTAAACAGATGGTCTTCTTTTCCATGAAAGTAAATAGTCCTTGGGCTGATAAAAGACTGTTTTGTATACAGTACAACCCATTTACATTGTACACATAGCTTAAAAAGTACTGCAATTATACTATTAATGCTCTATAAATAATTTCTGTCTGCTATTGACTCATACACTGAATATTCTACATGCAATATCCAGAGTATACACACACACACACACACACACACACACACACGCGCAATGCTATACAAAGACCAATGTAAAAGGAAGATGTGTGTGTGACTCAGCCCAAATGAAGTGCTAATTACACACAATTCTGACTGATGTCTAAACAAATGCAGCTGTATTAGTTCATGGTTGTGTCACTATCAGATCTATATTTGGGCACAGGCATAAAAAGAACACAATGATTAAAAACAAATGAAGGGGCCAGAAGCAGTGGCCCACACCTGTCATCCTAGCACTCTGGGTGGCTAAGGCAGGTGGATTGCTTGAGCTCAGGAGTTCGAGACCAGCCTGAGCAAGAGTGAGACCTCGTCTCTACTAAAAATAGAAAAAACTAGCCAGGTGTTGTGGTGGGTGCCTAGAGTCCAGGAGTTTGAGGTTACAGTAAGCTCATAGCACTCCAGGGCAACAGAGTAAGATTTTGCTTTAATAAGTAAATAAACAAATAAACAAACAAATGAAGGCCATTTTAGAACCTTTTAGAACCTTGAACAATAACGTAGGTTAAGAAGACTGTATACAATAGTAGGGTAAAGGATTTTTAAAAACCTATCAGTTGTTCAAGCAATTTTAATTACTAAGATTAATACTTTTCCAAATACGCTATATTCAAATTTACTATAAATACTCCCTACAGAGAGGTCTCCCCTGTTTCACTGGAAGAGAAGTGTGTTTCAGTTCATTTCTGAGGTAGATCTAAACTACTAATTCAATCCAGAGTTTAAAATGACTCCTTTGAAACTGTAGCACATAAGGCCAAAGGGCATCCCTCCCCTAAGAAAAGAACACTAATGTCACCCTAATTCACACTCTTACAAAAATTTTGGGCTAATCCTTTCTGTGTTAGGGCCTTTCACCAATGGTAAAATTGCAAAATGGTAAATTCATAACCATTAAACCAAACTCTAGTCATCTTATGATTACTATAAACATGAAACTCATCAGCATTTATACAAAATTAAAAACATAAAGGATGATTAACTCAAGTCTATATATATATATATACACATACATTAAAGAGTTAATTCACATTAAATGTATTAATATTGCTGCCTATACTTAATATATACTTGGTTTCATGGTTAGCTGTGTCACAGAAAGATAAAGATCAAAGAAGAAATTCAGGCCTGGAAAAGGAAATCTAACAAGGAAAAATATTTTACTGGTCTCATCTCATTTCAATATACCTCATTACTTGATATACTGAAAAAGATTTAAGTGCGACTATAGACAGAAAAAGCTTAGACAACTTAGAAATTTAAAAAATAATAGTATTTATCTTATTTATTTATTTTAGAGACAGGTACACTCACTCTTAGCCCTAGGCTGGAATGCAGTGGTGCAATCACAACTACCACTTTCAACTCCTAGGCTCAAGCAATCTTCCTTCCTCAGTCTCTGAGATTACAGCTGTGCACTACTACACCCAGCTAATATTTTTATTTTTGTAGAAATGGACTCTCTTGCTATATTGTAAAGGCTGGTTCTGAACTACAGGCCTCAAGCAGTCCTCTTTCCTCAGCCTCCCAAAGTGCTGGGATTACAGGGCTGAGCCACTATGCCAAACCAATAGTAATGATTTTATAAACTCACAAGAGTATACTATTCTTCATTATAGAAAATGCTATAAATTTTTCTTAGAGAACATAAACACTACATTTTTTTCTTAAATTAACAATGCCTCTACACATAGATATTATTATTCACTATTAAGGTGTCAAAAAGATGTAAGATCCAATGGATATATCTGTGTATATACAAGTTACCTGAAGATTTCCATTTCTGAGTGTTTTGTTTTTTGTTTTTGGAGAGACAGTCTCACTCTATTGCCCTTGGAAGAGTACCATGGCATCACACAGTTCACAGCAACCTCCAACTCCTGGGCTTAGGGGATTCTCTTGCTTCAGCCTCCCAAGTAGCTGGGACTACAGGCACCCGCCACAACACCTGGCTATTTTTTTTGTTGCAGTTTGGCCAGGGCTGGGTTTGAACCCGCCACCCTCAGTATTTGGGGCCGGTGCCCTACTCACTGAGTCACAGGTGCTGTCCAATTTCTGAGTGTTTTCAACCAAATAATACAGAATTCAGGGAGATTTGGTCATTTTTAATTTTTAGAATTAAAACACAGGATAGCTGCTGGGTGTGGTGGTGCATGCCTGTAATCCTAGCACTTTGGGAGGCCAAGGCAGGAGGATCACTTTAGGTCAGGAGTTCCACACCAGCTTGAACAAGAGGAAGACTCCAGCTCTACAAAAAATAGAAAAAATTATCTGGGTACGGCAATGTGCACCTGTAGTCCCAGCTACTCGGAAGGATGAGACAAGAAGATAGCTTGAGCCCAGGAATTTGAGGGTGCAGTGAGCTCTGAAGATGCCACTACACCCTACCTAGAGCAACACAGTGAGACTCTGTCTCAAAAATAAAAAAAAACAAAAATAAAAGCCAAACAAAAGAACAACCACTAAAAGAATTAAAACATGAAAAGAAAGGAAATTAATGGAAAGGATTTCTGTGATGTTAAATTTCCTATGGAAGCCACTAAATGTAATTCAACCACTCAGAAACTCAGGGCATTAATACAGTTTATTAGCAAGAAAGGAACAATTATCCTACCCATTGCCTATCTTTGGATGCTGGATAATTAGATGAGGAGACAATACTAGAAGCACACAACCTTCTTGAGCTATTGTCTTCTCTCCTCCCCAGCCATGCAAAAGACCTTCTTTTTCTTCATCTCCCCTCAAGGCTCTATACAAGAAGTCAGCACATTTTCAGTAAAGGGCCATTCTATCTCTGTCACAACTTCCCACTATGGTGGGAAAGTACCCATAGACAGTAAGTAAATGAATGGATGTGGTTGTTGTGTTCCAATAAAACTTTATAAAAAACAGTCATTCTGATCTGAGTTTGCCAACTAGTGTTCTATTCTAAGGCTTTCTTTTTTTTTTTAGAGACAAGAGTCTCAAGCTGTCGCCCTGGATACAGTGCTGCGCCGTCATAGCTCACAGCAACCTCCCATTCTTGGGCTTAAGCAATCCTCTTGCCTCAGTTTTTCTATTTTTAGTAGAGACGGGGTCTCGCTTTTTCATCAGGCTGGTCTCGAACCCGTGAGCTCAAGCTATCCACCCGCCTCGGCCCAGAGTGCTAGGATTCCAGGCGTGAGACACAGCGCCCGGCCTATCCTAAAGCTTTTTATATTTAATCTTCCTTGGGTGCTCTTATTTACTGCAGTGGCTTCCAATTATGAGCCAATGATACAGTTTTAATTCACAAGGCCACTTCTCAGCTCTAAACTCAACCAGATCACTGACAAGCCCACAATATTCTAAAGCAAAACGCAAGACCTTCTGTTTCAAAAATATTTCATATCTCAGTTATGACATTATGGTCTATGAATTTGTACTTGCCAGGAACGTAGAAGTTATTTTTTTAGCTCTCTATACCTCTACACATAGATATTTGAGCCTAGAAGTTATTTTTTAGCTCGCTACAGAGCACTCTCCACTGTTAGGGAGTCATTGAAAAGTAATCTGGGCCCAGCTAATTCTTGCCAAGAGGTTGATAAAGAATGAAATAGTCTTAAGAGCACAAAAAAATGGTAACTAACATACTCCCATTTTCTCTCTGAAGACAGAGTACATAGTGCCACCTAATGGGGAAAACAAGGCCACCATTCACTCACTACAAGTAAGGCTTTTGATAAATACTACAGAATTATTTACCTGAGGCTGAAGCAAAACAACCAGGGATGTGGGGAGACCAGATTGTGCTATAAATAACACTTTCATGGCCTGTAAAGGTGCACAGAGACTTTCCAACAGTTGGATCCCACTACAAATAAATGAATAGATCAATTACTTAAAATAGGTATATTTAAATATATGCTTTTATATACACTACATATACACCAATAAATATGTCAAATATGTATAATACATAATGTACAAACATATCAAGGATTTCTTAAGATCTGTTTTTATATAGAGCAAGATGGTATTTAAAGAGCCCAAATAATCAATGCTTAGCTAATTATTAGTTCATTGCCAGATTAGAAATTTTTAAATCCTATAAATGTTTTAATATATTTTTCAAAAAGAAAATTAACTGTTTGATTGTAAAGCTACAGAAGTATATTTTAAAAAAGAAAACAAAATTGAGTGGAAACTCTAGAGCAGGCGTCCTCAAACTTTTTAAACAGGGGGCCAATTTACTGTCCCACAGACCGTTGGAGGGCCAGACTATAGTTTAAAAAAAAACTATGAACAAATTTCCTATGCACACTGCACATACGTTATTTTGAAGTAAAAAAACAAAACGGGAACAAATACAATCAGACCGCCTCATGTGGCCAGTGGGCCGCAGTTTAAGGACCCCTGCTTTAGAGAATGAAGCATCTGTTTTGTTTTTGAGTACAGTAATGCTGACATACCAATTTGACAGTCTGATCCCATGAGCCAGACACCACAAGCTGTTCACCTCTGGTTTGGCTCCAATCAACACTATACACCTAAAAATATTTTAAAGTGTTTAGAAAGCAAAAGAGTTATCAGGTTCAATATTATATTTTATCTCTTTATAACAGTGATAGCCAGTTGGAACAACTATAGTAATTTACTGCATCAAAACATCAAATAAAGTCCAACTCATCTCAACAAGGTATCTGAGAAATGGAGAAGTGATCTTGTCCATTCCTCCAGACTTATTCCTTACTTATTCCATTCTAGTTTAAAAGAATTCTACAGAATATTTCCAAACCTTCTTCACTAAAACAAATTATACATATTCTTAAAACTACCAACAAATCACTGTTTGCAGCACCATGAAGAAATGTCAAAGCAGATTAGAAAGTTAGTCATCTAAAAAGGCTTGCTGGGCCAGTGTTTATCACAAAGCATTAAAATTCAATTAATATTCCTATCTGGCCTTTCTTAGAAAAAGCTTACAGGAACCAAGTGATCCTTTCAGATCTCTCGGTAAACAGCCTTAGTTATCCAATGCTGCTAATCTAATTTATGCTTCATTGCTCTCAGTGAACCATTTCAAGTGAACCATTTGAAACTTTATGGAAATATTTTTCATTGTCATTTTATATAACAGATTATACACATACTACTGTAAGCTAACTTCAACAAAATACGTGCATAATTATGCCTTCTGAGAGTAACCCTGACATGTTCCTTAGTGTATACCATTAAATGTAATCAGCTAGCAAGTTATTCTGAATCTTGGAACTCGAACCCCTACATATATGTAGGAAGCATGAGTGTCCGAGGTTTACTGTAACTAATGCATGTTCTCTGCTGCCCTGTACTATGCTGAGCCTTGGTGGAACCTGAGGGAACAAGAATCAGCAGGTTGGCGCCTGTGGCTCAAAGGAATAGGGTGCTGGTCCCATATGCCGGAGGTGGCAGGTTCAAACCCAGCCCTGGCCAAAAACCACAAAAAAAAAAGAATCAGTAATAGTGGTCTTGTCTTTATTTAAATTTTGATGTTTTGTCACTTATAAGTGGAATCTAAATAAGTTTTTTTTCTTTTTTGTAGACAGAGTTTCACTTTATGGCCCTCGGTAGAGTGCCGTGGCGTCACACAGCTCACAGCAACCTCCAACTCCTGGGCTTAGGCGATTCTCCTGCCTCAGTCTCCCGAGTAGCCGGGACTACAGGCGCCCGCCACAATGCCCGGCTATTTTTTTGTTGCAGTTTGGCCGGGGCTGGGTTTGAACCCACCACCCTCAGTATATGGGGCCGGTGCCCTGCTCACTGAGCCACAGGTGCTGCCCAGGAATCTAAATAAGTTTAACTAGGAGAAACACAGAGTAGAATCATGGTTGCCAGGGGCTGGGAGAAGATGTTGGTCAAAGGATACAAACTTTCAATTATAAGATTAATACATTCCAGCAATGCAATATACAGCACAGTAACTATAATTAATAATAATGCATCATATGCTTGAAATGTGCTGAGAGTAGATATTCAATGTTCAAATCTTATACATAAAAAACAGTAACTATGGTGATGGATATGTTAATTAGTTTGACTGAAAATCATTACTCAAGGTAAACTTGCATCAAAACACTACAGTGCTATAGGCTTAAAAAAACACTGTGCTATGTATGAGAGAGAGACAAAAAAATGTACACACATTTTAAGAAAGGAAAAAACTGTACTAAATATGTAATACTCAAGTCATGTTTGACTTCTGCAAATAAAGAGGTGTCCAACGTGACTTGTATTCATCTTTTGTGATCAGTATATATTGAGTATTACAATTTTAATACAGTTTTTTCCACATGTGGTTGGCACCCGTGTGTGTATACACACATACTATATGTATATATAGCATATACATGTAATTTTTTGTCACTCATACCTATTTTTAAGCTCCCCAAAATAGAAAGAAAACAAAATAAAATATTTTGTTCATCTTGGATTTTATGCTTTAATTTTTATTTTAAAAAATAATGTATTGGGCGGCGCCTGTGGCTCAGTGAGTAGGGCGCCAGCCCCATATGCCAAGGGTGGTGGGTTCCAACCCAGCCCCGGCCAAACTGCAACCAAAAAATAGCCGGGCGTTGTGGCGGGCGCCTGTAGTCCCAGCTGCTCGGGAGGCTGAGGCAAGAGAATCGCGTAAGCCCAAGAGTTAAGAGGTTGCTGTGAGCCGTGTGACGCCACGGCACTCTACCCGAGGGCGGTACAGTGAGACTCTGTCTCTACAAAAAAAAAAAAAAATAAATAATAATGTATTAACAAGATTATTTATCTTGATCACTGAGCTTTGAGAGGCCCCCTTAAGTTGTGTACCTAAAGCAAGTGCCTCATACACACACACACATCCAGTCCTGGCCCTGGGGCTGCCCATGTTCATTCAAACGAGAGAACAGCAGTTGGAACACTAAAGGAACCACAATCCAGCAACAGAAAGCAGCAAAGACCTACAGAGAAGGGGTAGCCAACACCAAAGAGTTGCCGTGGCCATGTTAGTTATAGATGGAAAAAGATTTGGAAGCAACCACTGAAGATCTTGAAAGCTAAAGACTCTAACTTCATCCTTTAAATTTCTCCTGCAGGCTTGGCGCCCGTAGCTCAGTGGTTAGGGCGCCAGCCACATACACCAACGCAGGCAGGTTCAAACCCAACCCAGGCCTGCTAAACAACAATGACAACTACAACAAAAAAATAGCCAGGTGTCGTGGCAGGCGCCTGTAGTCCTAGCAACTTGGGAGGCTGAGGCAAGAGAATCACTTAAGCCCAAGAGTTAAAGGTTGCTGTGAGCTGTGATGCCACAGCACTCTACGGAGGACAACATAGTGAGACTCGGTCTCAAAAAAAAAAGAGTTTCTCCTACAAAAGGCCATAGTAAATATTTTAGACTCTGGGTCATTCTCTTAGTGTCACATCTACCAAACTCAGCCCTTTTAGCATACAAAAGTAGTCACTGTCAATACTTAAATGAATAAGCATGGAGGTGTTCTAATAAAACTTTATTTACAAAATCAAACAGCAGACCAGATTTGGCCCTGGCCCACAAGTTGTAATTTGCAAACACCTGCTCTAGGATGTTCATAAAGAGTCAAATATAACAATAGGAAACAACTGAATGCTCTGAGTGCCAGATTTTGTCATAAGCACTTTGTGCATTTTACAGGCGATACTATGCCAAGGACCAGAGAGGTTAAGCAATTTATCCACATTCCCAAAGCTAGTAAGTTGCAGAGCCGTAACCTGAACCTGGGCAGGTGCATCTCATGGCCCACTCTTACTCACTGTGCTAGGCTGTCTGTACAGCATGCTGCTTCAGGTCACTGTTGAATCAAAACTTCTCAGTTACTTGAGCTGGGATAACAAGGATATAAAGCCCTGACCTTGCTGGTATCACCCTTCATTGGAGCTACATTTGGGCTCAGACTGATTCCATTTGTTTTCATGAATTATCTATATCTAAGAACTTAAAGCCCCTGGCCACTTGTGAATTTCCACTTACCCTCAAGATGTGGCCCTGTTACATCCTTATAAAATAAGCCTCCTCTGACAGGCCCCGCCATGAATCATATGCTGCCTTCTGTGTACTCTAACAGCAGCTCAGAACTACTTATAACTCAGCATTTACCATATTTTACTAAAATTAATGTTAAATAACTGCCATACCTGCTAGATTTTGCAGAACCCTCATCTTGTACATCTATGCTCATCACAATATGATAGGCACTCGAAATACTAAAATAACCAAATTTATCTTCACAATCTGCATCATTGCTAAGTAGGTAAGGAGAACTACTAGCTAAAGACTAACACCATCGGCTCAAACTCCACAGCCTCCAAACACAGAGTGCTGCAGAAGGTGAAACCTCACGGCTTCTCACCTTCTGTTAATAAAACAGCAGGAGCCTCCCTGGGCTTAAAGAGAATCCAGCCCTACTGAAAACAAAAGATAGGAGGTAAGAAAACTAGATGAGAAAATATTGCTGCCAGCTGTCTTCTCAGTTGTACAAGAAAGTGGCAAGTGTTAAGTCTCTAGGACAAAGCTAAGGACAAAAGCATGTATGTTGTGAGGCTAAAAAATGGAATGATGAAGAAGGAAATAAAGGCACCTCAATTTTACTGTATTTAAAATATTAGGACATGGGAAAAGAACAAGCCAGAAGATTGTGTTTTTGAAAAATAACAACTATAGGGCGGTGCCTGTGGCTCAGTGAGTAGGGCGCCGGCCCCATATACTGAGGGTGATGGGTTCAAATCCAGCCCCGGCTGAACTGCAACCAAAAAATAGCCGGGCGTTGTGGCGGGCGCCTATAGTCCCAGCTGCTCGGGAGGCTGAGGCAGGAGAATTGCGAAAGCCCAAGAGCTGTAGGTTTCTGTGAGTCCTGTGCGTCACGGCGCTCTACCGAAGGTGGTAAAGTGAGACTCTGTCTCTACAAAAAAAATAAATAGATAACAACTATAGACATAGAGTAGCGCTGCTCGTGCCGGTGGCTGACTGCAGGCTGCTGGTTTTGTGGCTGAGAATGACAAGTGGGTTCAGCATTTTCCCATTGGGATCCCCGCAACGATGAGTGCTGCCAGAGAGGAGTCTCACCCACATGGGGTGAAGCGTTAAATTAAAAAAATATATATAGATAGATATAAATACTAAGGGGTGCTGGGATGAAAGATTCAGCTTGATGTCCAGAAGAGAAAAAGAGAAAAATTCAAGCTTTGGCCCTGGCTTTGAGGGTCAGCTAAAATGTCAATAGACAGAAAGCAGAGGTGAAACAGTGACCAGAAACTTCTCCAAAGACATAAATGGGGACATACAGCACCCCAGTGACCACTGTGGCTGAGGACTGTCAGTAATGGTGGCATTAACAAAGTGGAAGACTGGAGGAAGGAAGATGATGCATAATTGTATACATACTGAGTCTGCGGTGATAGTAAGACAGTCAAGTGGAAACGTCTAGTATGAACAGGACTTGGACATTAACCTCAAGCTCTGAAGAAAGCTCACAGCCAAAGACGTTTGGGAGACAACTGAAAAGAGAAGACTGGATTTCATTATCCCAACCTCAAGTCAATTCCCTCACCTAGTCAACAAATACTACTATATACAAGGCTTTGGGGGGCAGGGGGTTACAACGTCAGACAAGACCAGCTCCCACAGATTGTGTATTTTAGCAGGGGAAGACGGCTATTAACAAAGTAACAGAGGTGTAATTCCAGGTTGTGATAAAACAATACAAAGAAAAACGAGGCAGAGAAATGGGATGAGAAAACAATGACAATGGAAGGGATCACTTCTCAGTAGAATGGTCAGGACAGACCTCTCTGAGCAGAGACCTGAGTGCAGTAGAAAAGCGAACTCTGCAGGTCTGAGAGGAAGAGTACACATCAGAGGGAACAGGGAAAGACCCTGAAAGAGGGAACAATCTGGCCATATCTGAGGAACAGCAAGGTCAAAGAGTCGGGGAGATAAGATCCTAGAGGGCCATGGCTAAGAGTCTGCATGTACTTTCTCTCAAGAAGTTACAACCATCAGCCATAAGCTGCTCTTAGATTATAACATCTTTTTAACTGATCTCCCCATTCATTCTTGTTCACCTCCAATCCATTATCCACACTCCATAAAAAATAATCTTTATAAGACACACATGAAATGTCATTCCTCTGCAGTCTTTCTCAATGGTTTCATGCTGTGTGGCTCCTACAATTTAACCATCTTCACTAAACATTATGTGTGATTCACCCATGTTGATTCATATCACCCCAAGGTCAAAACCATGCAAAACTCTTCATGATTCTATAAAGAAAACTATGAAATCCTCAGAAAGGAAATAGCAGAGGATATTAACAAATGGAAGAGCATACCATGCTCATGGATGGGAAGAATCAACATTGTTAAAATGTCTATACTTCCCAAAGCAATCTACCTATTCAATGCCATTCCTATCAAAATACCAACATTGTACTTTCAAGATTTGGAAAAAATGATTCTGCATTTTGTATGGAACCGGAAAAAACCCCGTATAGCTAAGGCAGTTCTCTGTAACAAAAATAAAGCTGGGGGCATCAGCATACCAGATTTTAGTCTGTACTACAAAGCCATAGTGCTCAAGACAGCATGGTACTGGCACAAAAACAGAGACACAGACACTTGGAACCGAATTGAAAACCAAGAAATGAAACTAACATCTTACAACCACCTAATCTTTGATAAACCAAACAAGAACATACCTTGGGGAAAAGACTCCCTATTCAATAAATGGTGTTGGGAGAACTGGATGTCTACATGTAAAAGACTGAAACTGGACCCACACCTTTCCCCGCTCACAAAAATTGATTCAAGATGGATAAAGGACTTACATTTAAGGCATGAAACAATAAAAATCCTCAAAGAAAGCATAGGAAAAACACTGGAAGATATTGGCCTGGGGAAAGACTTCATGAAGAAGACTGCCATGGCAATTGCAACAACAACAGAAATAAACAAATGGGACTTCATTAAACTGAAAAGCTTCTGTACAGCTAAGGAGACAATAACCAAAGCAAAGAGACAACCTACACAATGGGAAAGGATATTTGCATATTTTCAATCAGACAAAAGCTTGAGAACTAGGATCTATAGAGAACTCAAATTCATCCACATGAAAAAAGCCAACAATCCCATATATCAATGGGCAAGAGACATGAATAGAACTTTCCCTAAGGACGACAGACGAATGGCTAACAAACACATGAAAAAATGTTCATCATCTCTATATATTAGAGAAATGCAAATCAAAACAACCCTGAGATATCATCTAACCCCAGTGAGAATGGCCCACATCACAAAATCTCAAAACTGCAGATGCTGGCGTGGATGTGGAGAGAAGGGAACACTTTCACACTGCTGGTGGGACTGCAAACTAGTACAACCTTTCTGGAAGGAAGTATGGAGAAACCTCAAAGCACTCAAGCTAGACCTCCCATTTGATCCTGCAATCCCATTACTGGGCTTCTACCCAGAAGGAAAGAAATCCTTTTATCATAAGGACACTTGTACTAGACTGTTTATTGCAGCTCAATTTACAATTGCCAAAATGTTGAAACAGCCTAAGTGCCCACCAACCCAGGAATGGATTAACAAGCTGTGGTATATGTATACCATGGAATACTATTCAGCCATTAAAAAAAATGGAGACTTTACATCCTTCGTATTAACCTGGATGGACGTGGAAGACATTATTCTTAGTAAAGCATCACAAGAATGGAGAAGCATGAATCCTATGTACTCAATTTTGACATGAGGACAATTAATGACAATTATGGTTATGGGGGGGGAAACAGAAAGAGGGACGGAGGGAGTGGGGTGGGGCCTTGGTGTGTGTCACACTTTATGGGGGCAAGACATGATTGCAAGAGGGACTTTACCTAACAATTGCAATCAGTGTAACCTGGCTTATTGTACCCTCAATGAATCCCCAACAATAAAAAAAAAAAAAAGAAAAAAACAAACTCCTCATGATTTAGGGATGCACACCTATGTAGTAGTAAAAACAGAAATAAAAGCAAAAAATCCATGAACAGAAAATTCAGGATAGTGATTACTCCCAGGAAGAAGGGAGGAAGAAAAAAGGAGGAAAAGGAAGGCTAGACCTGGAAAGGCACAAACAGAGGAATCCAATGGTACCAGGTAATATTTCATTTATTAAGCTAGATGGTGAATGTGTAAGTGTTTAATACATCATTTTTATATCTGTGTATATTTTATGTGTATGAAATATTTCACAGATTTCTTAAAAATCTGCAATGTCTTTCCACTGATCTTAAGCACAATGGCCAAAATGCTCACTGCTCCAGGCCCACCTGCCCACTCCTTCCCATTCCAGTGTGCTCTTCCCTTTGCCTCTCACACTACTTCCCTGGCCTCTCTACCTGATGGTTCATTCTGACTCTTCCTTGACTCAAGGATTGCCTCCCTGTTCCTTCCCCAGACAAGACTTCAGCTCTCATAGCACTCTGTACATTCACTGCACTTACCACATTATTAATTAGATAACCAGCAGCCTAAGCCTCTCTCCCTAGAGAAGGCAGGGACTCCAGAAGGGCAAGGACATGGCTGATGTGTTCATCTTTCCAGTGAGGTCAGTAGAGTGCCTTGAACACAGTAGAGTTAGTAAAAGTTTTTGGAATGTGTGAAGGGACAGAGAAACAAATCTGAATGAAAAGCATGTCTTGTATTAGTCTGCCCCTCCATTCCTTCCCTATTCCCTATTTCCCCCTCCATTCCTTCCCTATTCCCTATTTCCCCCTCCATTCCTTCCCTATTCCCTATTTCTGCCCCTCCATTCCTTCCCTATTCCCTATTTCCCCCTCCATTCCCATTCAAGCAGTGGACAGGGCAAATGGTCAACTGAAAAAATTTTTAAAAAGTAAGAGAGAGATGCAATACCTGACTTTATGCTTTACAAGCAGAATCCTCTAAAGGCTTTATCGTATGAAATAACTCTTGGCAGTAGTGAAGAAAATTAATTGGGGAAAAGGAAAAAGAAAAAAAACCGACTGAACAATGTTTTGTGCTGCTTTATGAAATTCAAACCTCATCATCATAACCACAGTTTGAGAGGATAGATTTTTATTACTAAAACCAATTCCCAAAGAGCTCACTCTTAATCTACAGTAAAGTATTGCCCTTTTTAAGTTAGTCTATTTAATTAAAAATTGTGAAATAAAAACTATGTTCAGAATTCTACTTATCTGTATCAATACAAAAGAAAGGGACAGTGACTTTTAATTACTGAGCGATTAGAAAGGGCTACATATTTCTTTTAAGATGAAACTTAAATTTTCAAAATGTTTTTCATTAAAGAAAATTTAAAACATGCATAAAAGTAGAGAGAATAGTATAATAACCCTCCAGGCACCATAACACATCTTCTGTAATTATCAACATTTGCCCATCTTGTTTCACCTGTCCCGATACTGACTGAATAACTCACTGCTGGAGTATTTTAACATCAGTCCATATCACTCATAAATACATCAGATATGGAAGGTTAGTGTTTTTTACATAAGCACAAGGCTATTTTCAGCCCCAATATGATAAACAACAGCTACTTAATAGTATCTACTATTCAGTCCATATTCATATTTCCTGTCACAAAAATGTCTTCTTACAATTGGAAGAAGTATCCAAATAAGATCCACATATTACATTTAGCCGCTATGGCTCTTAAATCTCTTCTAATCTTGGACCATCCTCCTGCCCCCACCTTTTTCCCACCCCCCTTCCCAAAACATTTACTTACTAAAGAAACTAAGTTATTGGCCCTGTAGAATGGCCTACATTCTTCATTAGGCTAATTGTTTTCTCATGGTGGTATTTAACTTTTTCCTCTACCCTTCCTATTTCCTTTAAATTGGAAGTTAGATCTGGAGGCTTAATCTGATTCAATTCAATTTTTTAACTTCCTATTGCATTAGGAGGCATATAATTTTTGGTTGACCCACTTTTAGTGATCCTAAGATTATTAAGAGAAAGTTTCAATTTTAAATTAATGGTTTTAGCATCCGCAGATGATCCTCGTCAAGAGTCATTATTTCATTAAGGGGTACTAAATGGTGATTTTCTAATTCTGTTATTCCTTCTGCATTTATGAGCTATAATTCTATTATAAAGAATTTTTCTTATCAACTGTTTCATTACTCCATAATAAAATGCATACAGGAAAGACCAGGATAAATGCCTTGATTCTTTACCTTTATCAATTTTCAGAATAATGAGTTGGTGGGTCTGATAATCTCCAATGTTTTTCTAATTATCACAATTCCATGTAGGAAATAAAAATATACCATGCAGTACTGTTTCACTGTTCAAATTTGTTTGGTTTGTTTTTTGGTTTTTCTGGTTTTTTCTTTTTGGAGACAGAGTCTTGCTGCTTTGTCACCCTGGCTATAGAGTACAGTGGTGTGATCACAGGTCACAGCAACCTCAAACTCCTGGCTTAAGTGATCCTCCTGCATCAGCCTCCGGAGTAGCTGATGCTACAGGCATGGGCCACCATGCCTGGCTAATTTTTTTCTGTTTTTAGTGAAAGACATTTAAATATACACACATACACTTGTATTCATCTATGTAAAAATGTAAATTTTACATGTTTAAACAGGTCTGCCAGTAATTCCATTTCATATTAGCTTGCACCAAAACTAAAAATAATTTCTAGTTTTATACAATTTAAAATTATCAAATAAGATTGCATAATTCTCCTACTTGTTTCCTAATAGATTCTAAAATAGGTGATATGAAGTTCTAGCTCCTATGTACAATTTGCTTACTAACTTGCTTTGGAGATAGGCAGTGTTGACATCTACACTAAGTGTATTAGGCTACAGAGGGAGCAGCAATAGCTGTGTGTCAAAGTCCTTCTCTATCAAAACACATTCTATTACAATTTCCATCTATTTAAAACTATCATTTTCCCTTCTTTCAAAAATTTTTGAAATCTTTAAGGGATAGATAAATGGACTGTGAATGACTTTGCAAGGTAAATCAAATCACTCCCTTAAAATACCCAGAATATTACGAAGCACACATTGACAAGGTTATTAGAACTGAATGCTTAAGGAAAGACAGTTGGTTCCAAATATTGTTGCGCACTGCAATCATCTGGGAATCTTTAAATAATACTCCCTATTTAAATAATACTGATGCCTGGCTATAACCCCCAGACAGCATGACCTGGGCATGAAGAGTCTTAAAAGCTTCTTGGGTGATTCTAAAGTATTATAAAGTTTAACAAACCCTGAGTTAAAACAAGCATTTGCATACATTTAAAAAATTTTAAATACCAAAATTTCAAAAGTCGTATTTATAAGTCTAGTTCTACCTAAAAGCTAATACCTGAAAAGTGAATTAAGTGGAAACTGAGTAATACTTATCCATCCAAGTATGTCCTGTTTTCTGGCCACAGTGTGTACCTCAAAATCTACGGAATCCATCTTTCTCCTGAATTTTAAAAACTTAAAGTTCAATCTCCCCTAGCCAGGCATTCAAAGCCATCAAGATCTGACCCTTACCCATCTCCCCTACCCCATCTTCTACAATTCCACTACACACACTCCATGCTCCAGACCCACCAAAGGGCTTGTGGTGTCTGAACATGTCATGCTCTTTCACCATCATGGCCTTGCCGACGTTCTTCTCTATCAGAAATATCCTTTCCCCTTTGGGCTGCCTAGCAAACTACTAACTGCCAAAGATGCAACTCAAATAACACCTCTTCTGCGACAGCCCCTAATTTTCTCTCTGTTCCTGCTAGACGCCTCTTTTTAACATTTCTCACACTGTATCAAATGATTTGTTTAAATGTCCAGAACTAGAACCAGAGAACAGACCATGGGTCTTATTTATATCTGCATGTTCAAGGACCAGCACATGCCTGGCACACAGTTTGTGCTACCTGTAGAGACAGGTCTAGCTCTTTCAATGTAAGTTTCAACTTTAAAATACTAAACAAAGCCCCAAAACAGTCAATGACCTTTTTTTATTATTTTATTTTTTTAAGACAGGGTCTCACTCTACTGCTCAGGGTACTAGAATGCAGTGTCATCATCACAGCTCACTGCAACTTCAAATTCCTGGGTTCAGGTGATCAATCCTGCCTCAGCCTCCCAAGTAGCTGGGACTACAAGCATGTGCCACCATGCCCAGCTAATTTTTCTATTTTTTTCATAGAGATGGGTCTGGTTCTTACTTAGGATGGTCTCAAAACTCCTGATCTCAAGTGATTCTCCCACCCCAGTCTCCCAAAGTGCTCGGATTACAGGCATGAGCCACCATGCCCAGCAAAAGTCAATGTTTTTAAAAATATAAAGAGTGAAAAGTCATGGCAGACATTAATAAGCCTTGCTATTTTAACTATTTTTACAAATTGTGATGAGCAAACTGATAATTATAAATTAAAACATTAAATTGATTTGTGTCATCTTTGAAGTCACTGTAACTCACCGTTAGTGCTAGAGTGCTATAATCACAAAGTAGAGAGACAAAATTGTCAACTCACCCTCTCTTTTTATCCTTCTCACTGAACTTTTAAAAATGTTTATATTCTTCCATTCCTATTCAACTGTAAGCTAAGCCAATGGCATTTCTATGGGGCTTGGAAGACATAATGACCTCTGCAGACACCAGTTAAACAACATAAAGAAGATTCGTGCTTTGATGCTAAGTTTAGCTGCCAGGCACAGAGACAATGTCCATGTTTTTATGTCTTTTCATTTCACCAAGGCCTTCATTTCTCAAGGCCTAAAATATATCTAAATGTTGGATTTCTAATTCACCTAACGATCTGAAAATTGACTGTTGGACATTTCTCACATATTTATCACATTTCTCTGCATGGTAAAAGGGTTAACTAGAGAGTTCTAACTTGTTTTATGTTTTCCTAACCCTATTATACAAAGATCAAATAACAAAATAGCTCATATTTATTTATTATTTATTTTCTTTTTATTTTTTTTGCAGTTTTTGGCCGGAGCTGGGTTTGAACCCTCCACCTCCAGCATATGGGACCGGCGCCTTACTCCGTTGAGCCACAGGCGCCATCCAGTAGCTCAAATTCATTTAGTGCTGATTCTGATCCAAACCCTTACAACAACCCTATGACACAGACTCAGTTTGCAAATGAAAAACTAAGGTTTAGGAAAAATAAATGACTTATCCACGGTCTTACAACAAATGTAAGTTACAAAGCTGGATTCAAATCCAAGGTGACTGAAGCCATGCTGTTCACCCTAATTATATACTCTTTTTTATGGGAGAAACAGCCCATTATTTGCTATTCTATTTCCTGACATAATTTCCCTGAACACATTAGAAAAAGATAGGAACTGGCCATGTTCATTTACTTATTAATTTATTCAACAAATATTTACTAGCTCCTCAAAACTCATTTGACCTTAAATCTTTTCAAGTATTTCTGAGTATTTGGTACATACAGACTAAAGTGACTCCTCAGATTCACATGCTGAAATCCTAACTCCCAATATTGTGGTATTAGGAGGGAAGGCCTCTGGCTAATTAGGTCATGAAGAGGGAGCCACCATAAAAGGGATTAGTGCCCTTGTAACAGGGACTTCCTAAAGCTTTCTTGCTCTCTTTCTACCATGTGGAGATACAATAAGAAACCAGTAGTCTTTGACCTGAAAAAGGGCCCTCACCTAAACCAAACATCCTGGCACACTAATCTTAGACTTTTAGCCTCTAGAAATATGAAAAGTAAATTTCTGTTTTTTATAAGCCACCAAGTCTATGATACTTTGTTATAGTAGCCAGAACAGACAAAGAAATTGGTGCCCAAAAGTGGGGGTGAACAAATACCTAAAAAAGGCTATCTTCATTTGTTATTTCATGTAACCAAACGGAATATGTGAAATAATAAACTGATCATTCATGCTACTTTTAGTTGGATTTTCTATTACACTAACATCCCAGGCATCCTGATTGATTAAAATGCTTACCAAAAACTGCAATTCAAAATAAAATGAGAAAGGACAACCTAGAATAATAGTCTGCAAACAAACAAGTAAACAAAAAACATTAAAAAAAAAATCACTAGCCGGGCGTTGTGGCGGGCGCCTGTGGTCCCAGCTACTCGGGAGGCTGAGGCAGGAGAATCGCCTAAGCCCAGGAGTTGGAGGTTGCTGTGAGCTGTGTGACGCCACGGCACTCTACCGAGGGCAATAAAGTGAAACTCTGTCTCTACAAAAAAAATATATAAAAAAAAAAATCACAGTGTGTCTTCACTTCAAAAAACTAGTCACAGAATTACAGAATGACATAAACCTGATTCTACAGCAATTCAAAAAACAAAGATCTAAGTGTTTCACTAGAGGACTCAAAGCAACCTAACACAACATGGCTAAAGACAGTGTAAAGACATTATAGCTAATTTTATTGGAACTAGAGGCTCAAGATTATGGTGGCAAAATCTTATAAAGTTCCGAACTGATCATCACATTTCTGGAATGCATTAGGTATACTACATTATAGGAGACACTGAAAACCAGGAGAGTGTCGAAAGAGGGTTTCCATGAGAGTGAAAGATGGAGAGACGGTGTAATCTGAAAACAGGGTGAAGAAATGACAGGTGCACACTCTCAAAAGGACGACTAAATAGGACATGATGGCTACTTTCAAGAGTTCTCCAAGAAAAGAAGGGTTCTCACCACTTCAGAGAAAAGCATTACAGTAATAGCTGGTTGCTACAGAAGGTAAGACTTGGGCTTAAGAAGAGCAATTTCTAACCATTAGAGATCTAAAACTCAGGTAAGTTATATCTTGTGAGATAGGAAATTCACTTTCACTGAGATGAACACTAAGTGACCATCCATCAGAGAAACTCCAGAAGAATATTTCTCAGAGAGTAGTACACACACCACTGGTTGTACAAGAGATGATTTTAACTGATTCATACATTTATTTTATTCATTATGTATTTAACATACATTAAAAATAATATAAAATGTACATTCTAAACCAGCCATCAATCTCATTGTTTCATGAATATTACTGTTTGGGGATAAATGAAGTAACAATTTAAAGTTGATTTAAAGAAAAATATTAAATCAATATATCCAACTTAACTAGATATATTATGATGTTGGTTACTGTCCTAGAATTTATAAAAATAAGCAATAAAAGCCACCAAAGATTCAAGGGGGGGTAAAAAAACTTCTAAGAAAATTATTTTTAAACAAAGAAAGGAAAAAAAAAAACATTAAGTTAATTGTGGTACAGGTAGTGTAAGAAGACACCAAAAATCATAGAAGTACCCTAAAAATGTTGGAATTCTGGACATTTGTGTATTTAATAACTTAAAATTAAGTGGTTCCTTTACCAAAATTGTCTTAGCGTTCAGTGATTATCTGAAAACATAGTAATTTACAACTACATTTATTCAGATGGCTGTCACAATAAAATGAAAACTAAAATTTTTCATTATTTCAGTAACAATCTTAGAAACGTTAATAGCTATAGCTATAAAATGTCTGGACCCCTCACATAACTAATCTTTATTAGTTATAAAGACTAATCTTACAGCTAATAAACACTCATTGAGGGCCTCCTATGGGCCAGACGCTGTGGTGGATACAGATTTTTTTTTTTTTTTTTTTTGAGACCGAGTCTCAAGCTGTGGCCCTGGCTAGAGTGCTGTAGCATCATAGCTCACAGCAACCTCCAACTCAGGCTCAAGCAATACTTTTGCCTCAGTTGTTTTCTATTTTTAGTAGAGACGGGTCTCACTTTTGCTCAGGTTAGTCTCGTGAGCTCAAGCAATCCACTCTCCTCAGCCTCCCAGAGTGCTAGGATTACAGGCGTGAGCCACCTCACCTGGCCCAATAGATACAAATTTAAAAGTAAGGAGAGGAAAATATTAAAACATTTAAGGTAAAACACCAAAAGCAAAAGTCTTTACCATCATGTTCATTAAAAAATATATATGTATTTTAGTACAAATGAAACCCAAACTATTTTCTACACTACACATACACACAAAATCTGGACATACAAACCAGATTTAGATATAAAATTCCTTTAGTAAACTCTGCCTCACACTGAGTATGTGATGCCCTTGCTCCAATATATTTTGAAAACCCTCATGAATCTTCCAGAAACCCTAAGGGCAATCTTGTGTAGTCTCTGAGAAAAGTCCACCTCTTCTATCTTAAGGCACTAGCATGGCAGGCATATTCTCACAGCATAAAGAAAGTGGTGGGCCTCTCTGGAAGAAATAATGCCACGATACACTACTGGAGGCGTTTTTTCTGTCTAATGAGAATTCTGACCTTTTCCTTTCTTTCCAAGCTCCTTAGGCCAAGAAGTACTTTATATTTGAAGAATCAAATAATAAGTGACATCTAATATGTATAAAGAACACTAAAGTTTAAACTTGTCCCCTGAAGACATTTCTCCATGTGTCCATCTGCATATGGATTTCAACCAACTCCAAAAAAGAAAAATGATCAGCCCAGAAACATCCCCCTCCTACCTCCTGAGTGTGTTCTTTATAGACCTGCAGCGGCCCCGTGGCTTTGGCAGTATCCCAGAGCTGCAGTGAGCCATCACCACTACAGGTGACAAGGACATGTTCATTATTCTCACTCCAGGTCACATCGAACAAACCGTCATTCCAGTCAAAACTAAACCAAGAAAACAAAAAACAAAAACACTTAGGCAGCTAAACAAAAATGAATAACCATCACAATTTTACAGGTATAGAGTTTTTTTCTGACACATTATCTGGTATAATCTTCACTATTATGGGAGATAAGGAGACCAAGTAATTGACAGATACAGAAACAAATTCAGAAAGATTAAGAGAATAGCTTCTGTCATAGAGATAGAAAACTGCCCACCTGGATTAAAATTAGGTGTCCCAATGATAAATATAGAACTATTTACATAAAGGCATGCTGTCATACCTGGGTGCTAACTGACTTTTTGTGATTTATAAGATGGGCCCAATTTAGATCAATAATTTCAGCTTGTCCTACACATCTTTTACCTGAGCTATGAGCAGGTAGTTATTTTCTGTCCAAATTTTTTTCACCTTTGACTAACCCTGATGGAAGTGTTAATGAGTCCAACAGTCCCATAGGCAAGACAAGAATGGAAGGAAAGGACAAGAGGTACAGGATAATTCACAAAATGGATAATAAGCTTCTGCATGAGTAAAGCTAAACTACTACATTAAGAAGAAAGCAAAGAGAGGCAATACCACACAGTATACCAGTTTGCATTTTTTATGTTTAAGTTTTATAATTTATGAATGGACACTAAGAGGTAAGGTTTAGAAATAGCCTAATCATAATGGCAAAAAAAAATTCTGTATTATGCAAATGCTGAAGATCCTTTTATATTGCAAATTAAAATAACTTATAGATCAAGGAGTCAAAACCTAATTCTACTAAGGCTTTAATACCAACAGAAAATATATATGATTAATAATCAGAGACACTTTACCTTCTAAAAAGTCTAAGCCCAGATTCATTTTGATCCAATATTAGCAGGGTTCCACAGCCTAAAGAGAAAAAATTAATCAAGATCATACAGTTGAACCTTCCAGGGTAACATCTAAGGTCAAAGAGGTATCAAGAACTGAGTACTCGATTTTACTACCACAAAAGTCACTGGGAGCATGTAAACAAAATGACCAGGATTGTGTTCTCTTTTTTGTTTTTTCCAAATTGTGCTTCAATCATTAAATATTCAACTTACCATCTCACCTATGACTGGAATCCAGATGCAGACCTAATAGAGGGGAGACACATTTAAGGGCCTGCTCTGTGGCCAAGCAAGGTAACAGGGACACAAACCTTCCAAGGGTGTTATCATCCCCATTGACAGACGAGAGACCTGAGGCTTACAGACACCAGGAATAGTGCTCCTTCTACTAAAACATCTTGCCTCCCCAATAAATCTAGAATACATCTAACACAGCATTTTAAAACATAGTATGAATGTGGAAGTACCTGGTAGAATTTACCACATATCTGGTGGTGAAGTACTGAAAATAGTATTAGTATCAGTTATTTATCAAAGATGAATTTTACTAAAGGACCAATGCTTTTTAAAAGTTATATTTATTTTTATAGAGACCCAGGGGAAAATTCTTTTCTATCCAAACATGACTGTTTTAACCCGCAGTGTCATTCGACTCAGGAGTCTCAAGTGTCGTAAATAGGAACGTGCAAGCGCTAAGTGCCAATGATGAAAATACAAGAAAGCCAAGTATTTCCCTCCGAGTTTAGAAATCCTATTTTTTTTTTCTGCTATTGGCCCGAATATAACAGAGCACAGACATTATGCAGTGACTTGCATATTGATTCAGTGTGTAAATAGCTAGGATATAAAATTCAAAAAAGCAAAATCTAGAATGGACGCATGCCTTTCCACCCAGTCCACCACCAGAGACAATTAACTTGAGCCTCTAACAAGTGCTTGTGAATGTGTATTTTCCAAGAGACAACAAAACGTGAGGACAGAACTTGACACACTTCGCGACCGTACTGGGGAGAATCTCCAAGCGTCCGTCTCTCAGCCACATCCTTCTTAGGAGGCTCGGCCTAGATGTTTTCGCTCAGAGCTCAAATGCAGACTGTGGGACACACATGGGCCAGTTAGCAAGACATGGAGTGACCCTGCAGACAGTCCTCCAAGTGCTGTTGGGCCCGTCAGACCGGCCACAGAGGCTCCCCCCGTTATCCGCACCGGGGCGTGTACCTGGGGGTAGCTAAGAGGCAGGCTACGGTGGAGACCGTGCGGTCTCGGGAACAAGGACATGGGCTACTAGGCTACATCCACAAGCTACTCCCACGCTGTAACTGGAAATGACAATGACAGCATCTCCAGGCCAACTCCCCACGCTAGGCAAAGGACAGCGCAGGTGGCCGGTGCCTCTGCTTCCCCCTGGCGTTGACTCGTGGCACCGTCTCCTCTCGGAAGTGCTTTCCCACGAGCGTGAGAAGCTGGAGCTCAGCGGGTCCCCGCCCCCGCCCCGGCAGCGCGGCGCGGCGTCGCCCGGCCTCACCCGCGATGCCGTAGTGCTGCGAGGCGGCGCAGGCTAGGCGGCCCATGAGGTACGGAGAGAACTCCACGGCGTAGCCGTGGCGGCCCGGCACCCGCAGCGTCCGTGCCGCGGTCATCCCGCCCACCACCGCCGGGCCTCGCCGCCCGGGCAGCGGAAGCAGTTCCGAGTCTGAAGCGTGTGCTCGTGACTCGGAGAAAGAAGTTAGAGACACCCAAGAAAACCAGGCGGAAGTGAGAGCCCGGTGTCCTGAATTGTACATTCTGATTGGTCCGCGAAGTAAAGGGCATTGACTCCACGAGAGGCCATTGTTGTTTCGGGCAAAACAAAGGCGACTTCTTAATAGGGAAATGATCTACGATAGGCGGTGATTCTGACTTGTTACTGCATCTCAGCCTTCTCTTCGGGACCATCTAGTTTTTATTAGCTTTTGAAAGATCAGCATCAGGAAATTTTACCTGATGATTGCAAAATGAGACAAGTTATGACAAATTTTACCTGAAGATTGCAAAATGAGACAAGTTTCCAACTCTGAAACCATGCAGAGTTGGAAAGTCGATTGATGTTTTGCACAAAGTAACTTGAAGAAATAATGTAAGTCTATGCGGTCTCGAGCAAAGGCGTGGGCTGTTAGTCTAGTTAAACACTGTAACTGGAAACGGTGAAACATCGTCTCCAGACCAACTCCTCACACTTGGCAAAGGAGGAAAAGGGAGCTGGCTAGTTCTAGTGAAGCTAAGAAAAAAAGATACCATCATAAGCAACTAAAACTTTTTTTTTCTTTTTAAAGGGTTGAGATCTTGCTCTGTTGCCCAGGCTAGAGTGCAGTGATGCCATCATAGGTCACTGCATCCTAGATCTCCTGGGTTCAAATGATACTCCATCTTCTGAGTAACTGAGACTCTTGGCTATTTTTTTTTTTTTTTTTAGAGATAAGATCTCTCTATGTTGCGCAGGCTGGTTTTGAACTTGGCTTGAAAGTGATCCATTACTTGAAAGTGATGCTCTGGCCTCTGCCGCCCAAAGTACTATGATTACGGGTGTGACCCACCACATCCTGGACTTTATTTTTTTCTTTAATCGCTGTACATGTTGTATGGTAATAAGTTCTCTGATGCCAGGGCTAATTAAGTAAAACTAAGGCTTATTTATTCAAGCATTTGCCAAGCATGTACTGTAGAGGATGGCCATAATTTATTTGCCAAACCGAGACACTTTCATTTGAGAATGAAAGAGAATTAAAAGTGCAGCTAATAACTAAGTAGGTCAACAGGCACAAATCTACTCATATGATCACCTTAACTGTACACCAAGTACAGTGCTAAGCACTTGGGATTCAAAGCAGCAAGACAGAGTCCATGGCCTCAAGGTGTTACAATCTAGTCAAAAGAAGACATGTAAAGTTGAATGCAATCAAAATACTGCCTTTTTGGCACCAGGCAGGAAGTCTTTCATGGAAGACTATTTTTCCACAGATGGGGGTGGTGGTGGTAGTGGTGGTGGTGGTGATGGGAGGAACTGTTTCAGGATGATTCAAGTGCATTACATCTCCACCAGGCATTAGATTCTCATAAGGAGTGTGCAACCTAGAGCCTTCCCATGCACAGTTCACAGTAGGTTTGTGCCCCTATAAGAGTTGAATCTGCTTCTCTGACAGGAGGCAGAGGTCATGCAGTGATGCAAGTGATGGAGAGTGGCTATAAATATAGAGGAAGCTTCCTTGGCTCCTCTGCCCACCATTCACTTCCTGCTATGTCACCTGGATCCTAACAGGCCACAGACTGGTATTGGTCTGAGGCCAGGGTTGGGGACTGCAGCTGTAAGGCTATGAGTAATGAGAAATATTTTGAAGAAGAGTTTGTCAGTGCTGGAAATGAAGGGATGGTAGGTAAGTTTTCAAAAAGGAGGTAGTCTTTGTGGTGAGTGCTCACAGATGAGTAGATAGTCTTTAAGTAGACAAAGAGATGAAGTCACTGCAGGAGCAAGAATAACATGAGCAACTCAGGAGATATAAACTAGCATGATCTATAGGGGACTGTGACTTCCAGCCTGGCCAGATGAAAGGCATATGGTGAAGAGAATATTGTGTGGATACGAAGAGAATAATATGTGAACTGAGTGTTGGCTAGGTTATGAAGAGTCTTGTATGCCATACCAAAGGAATTGGGATCCTACAGTAGTTTAAACAATATTAAAGGATAGCAGTTTTCTAATGTGAAGATGTATATGACCAAATTTTCATATTAAAAGATCTGGCAACACTAATTTTGAGAATAGAGATTAGAGATAGGGAGGGCAGTTAAAAGAATTTAGCGATAGTTTGAGCATAAGATAGATAAGAATTTGAGCCAAGATTCTGGTAATGGGAATGGAGATTAAGGGTCGGATAAAATTTTAAGGTAATGTGGGTTAAACTGTCCCACATAAGCCACACAAGGCAAGTCTGTAATGGGTTAAAAATGGCTTTTGCTAACACAAAGGCAAAAAGGGAACTGGACTCCCCTCTAAGGCATACTCAGAGCCTGTTTCAAAACAGTTTCTCTGATGTTATGCTCCTGTTAAGCCCATGTGGTCAGAGACTAACAATCTCTCCACTGGAGATACAGGCCAGAGGTTGCCAGGTGTTAAAAACATATTGTCTTTGGAGCCTAAAGGTCTCTGCCTTGTGGAAGAACAAAGTCATTACTCCATTATGAGGCAAACTAAGTGTGTACTTGAGGGATTTTGTTTCCCCTTCTTCCTCAGAAGTTCTTTGTAATTTTTATTTGGATACCTTGCTCAAGAATTAACATATGTCTGAGAAGAACGAAAAAGCAGAAGAAATTGTGCTGATTTGTAGACTTGATGTCTCCTCACAAGTTAAGGTTAGATAGAAAGAGTTAGAAATCATAGATTAAGTGTGTACATGACCACCAGTGTATATAAGGTGGTCAAGAATAAAGATGTTTCGCTACACGCCATCCCACGTGATGTAGTCTGTTTCTTGTTTACCCTTAATACAGGAGCGAGCTTATACCCATGGCAAAGCTGCTGTTCTTTCGCGTCTCTGGTCACGCAACAGGTAATAACTCATAATATCTGGTACATAAAGAAAAAGGAGGAGTCAAAATGACTTCCACGTTCTGACTTAGGTGCCTGGATGGATGCAGGGGCCATCTACTGTAATGGGGGATATAGGAGGAAGAGTGGATTTGGCAAGAAGTGTGAATTACTTATGCACTGTTGGACACACCGGTTGGGACTCAGGCAATTGTTCTTGTTTGCATGTAGATAATATTTAAACCATGGGAATGATTGCCTTCGCTCAGGAAGAGAGACCTATAAAAAGAGAAGGCCAAAGAAAACTTTAGGATACAAGGCTCGGAAGAGGAAGAGGAGCTAGGGAGTCCTACCAAATGGATCCTATTAATTCATTAATTAAACGGTTTAAGAATATAATTCAAATTGGGCAGATTTGCATACATACGTCCTCTGATGCATACTTAGGTGGACAGGTTAGTAGGTGGATACTTTATGGGCAAAATGACTCAGCACCGTTCTTAAAGAGTATTGAAGGACATAAAACTTCTATGACAGTGCCTGGCACACAGTAAACATGAGGGGATGGAGGGAGCAACCATTACAAGGGTAGCAGGCAAGAATTTGCTAGCAGAAATTCAAACATACAGGAAAGGGAGCTTCTCTATATTTCTTCAGCTAATTTAAAACCCCATCTTCCCAAGCTGTTAGAAAATTTAATCCCATCATGTTTAAGGCTCCCTGGCACTCCGTAGGGCCACAGTAGGATATGACACTAGAATGAAAGTTCACAAAGGCAGGATCATTATTTTATTCACTTATGTATCACCAGCGCCTAAACACAGTACCTGGCAAATGGTGAAGAGTCTCTAACCTTTACATACCTCCCTGTGCAAATCTGAATCGGCATGTGAAGGTGCATTTCCATGCCATGTGTAGGGCCCAAGCTTCAAGGCAGAGATGGGCTCCCACTTTGCTGAGGGACTCGTGAAGCCATTCCTGCCAGGTAGCAGGGCCACATCCCTATGACTTCTCCATACTTCAGAATGTCCTCTCTCCACCTCTGCTCCCCCACTGCCACCACATCGTCATCTCTTGCCTCACCCTCCTGAAGGACATGTCACAGCTCTTTTCAGTGAGTTTAAGCTTTCATCAAAGATGGTGAGTAGCTTCTATGGCAGTGCTTTAAGTGCTCTAAGGCCAGGGATCACAAAGGGTCTGGCTACCTATTGGAATGGGAAAAAGAAAAACACTTCAGCAAAACAAAAATTAATACTTAATAAATTATCCTGACATACTGTTAATGAACAAAAATAAATGGCACCAATCATTAATTAGTAACAATTGGCAGTAACCACATCAACATGTAGAAACAGACAAAATAGTACATGTGCTATTAAATATGGCCCTGGCCCCCAAACCATACAAACCCCAAATTCTTACCCTCCCCTGTGACCCTGAGATAGTACCTATATGTCTCATCACCCAGGCAGCATTCCTTATATTTTAGAACCTACCTCAGAATCTTGCTGGGTGATTTTTTTAATAATACAGATTTTCTCCGGGAGGCTGAGGTGAGAGGATCACTTGAGCTCAGGAGTTCAAGATCAACCTGAGCAGGAGAGAGAGACCCCCCCCTACTAAAAATAGAAATAATGCTGGGTGTTGTGGCAGGCACCTATTATCCCAGCTGCTTGAAAGGCTGAGGTAGCAGGATGGCTTAAACCCTGGAGTTTGAGGTTGCTGTGAGCTAGGCTTACCCCACAACACTCTAGCCTCGGGCAACAGAGTGAGACTCTGTCTCTAAGTAAATAAATAAATAATAAAGATACTTAGGGCATGTCATAGACATATTCATTCAAAATCTTTGGTGGGGGGGGTGCCTGGGATCTGAATTTTGACAAGCTCCTCTGGGTGATTCTCCCATGCTGGCCAAAGTACAGAGAAGAAAAACACTCGGAGAACAGTGCTCAGCATGGACAGGGACTAAGAAGCAAACAATGAACACTGGCAGTTAAAGGGAGAATACGTGCATATGCTCTAAGCAAAGCAAGCTGAGATCCTCAAGATATCACAGAGGGGTATCACTTGTGCAATATTGACACCTTATCTGAAGACCTAAGAATGAATGACATCTTCCTCCTGAGCCCAGAGGAGACTACCAGAACTGAACTGTGTGGCAATGTGGTCCTGAGTGCAGGCTCTGGAACCAGGCTTAGGTTCTCACCATCAATGCTGTACAGCAAGGGTCTTCAAACTATGGCCCGCGGGCCACATGCGGCGGTGTGATTGTACTTATTCCCATTTTGTTTTTTTACTTCAAAATAAGATATGTGCAGTGTGCATAGGAATTTGTTCATAGTTTGTTTTTTTTTAAACTATAGTCCGGCCCTCCAACGGTCTGAGGGACAGTGAACTGGCCCCCTGTTTAAAAAGTTGGAGGACGTCTGCTCTAGAGTAAGGCTGACAATTGCATTTCAGCTATACATTCCATTTCCATTAGCCTATAAATATTAAGGTAAGACTCACTTCAGCCATCCTAGGAGTTTTTATTCAAAGGAGACAGTTTGTAGGTATGTTTGCTTTTTTATTTTTGTTTTCCTTCAGATCCTTTGCACTTGCACTTGAGGTCCCACCGCACTTGATACCACTTCACTTGCATCCCCTGTGTGTTATATTTTCAAAGATAACACAAAATGGCTTATGAGCTCCTCAATCAGTGTCAGCACAAAGACTGCAGTCACTCAGTTTTGCAGATACAAGCAAGTCAAATTCCAATTTAAACTACATTATCCTGACTAAATAAAGGCAGAGCAGGAGCATCCTTTGAACTCCCAGTATGAGAGCAAGACCAGAGAGGCAAACAGCCAAGTGGCTACACCTGCAAATGAAAAGGAACCTAATGAACTGATCCCCAAACTGTGCCTCCAGGTGTACTCACTACACAGGGAAAGGCTCAGGGAGGATCCACCTCCCAAAGGTGTGGCCACTTCTTTTTGATATTTATTTAATTTTTAAATTTCATATTAATATGAGGGTACAAACAATCAGGTTATGTTGTTTGTCTTTGTTAAGTAAAGTGCCTGTTTCAGTGGCGCCCCTCACCCAGGAGGTGTGCATGCACCCCTACCTTGTGCCTGTTAGGTGAGAGCACACCAACGGCTTTCCCCTCTTCCTTTTCCGTGCTTTCCCTATCTTGGATTTAATTGAGTTTTTCTCTTGTGAGGGCATGTACCTGTTCATCTACTGGCTTCGTGTTAGTATTGAGTACACTGGATGCTTGCTTTTCCATTCTTGTGATACTTTACTATTTTTTAGATGTTGAAATCACAATGAAATCTCCAACATCAGAGTTAAATAAATACTGATTTTATAAGCTTAATAAAAGGTCTCATTTCAGGGGCGGCACCTGTGGCTCAAGGGAGTAGGGCACTGGCCCCATATACCGAAGGTGGCAGGTTCAAACCCTGCCCCGGTCAAAAACTGCAAAAAAAAGTTCTCATTTCATTTAAAGATGTTAACACAAACTGGCAGAGCCCAGAATAACAGACCATGCAAAAAGGTAAGGAAGTGCACCAAAAAATGAGAGACCATCAAAAGGAACCAGTTGGAGGGGACTGTCTGCAGGAAAATCCAGGCATTGATAGTTACAGATTATAACCCATTGAATATAGTATGAATCTGTGAGACCATACTGAAATGAATAAATAATGAGAAAGAAGGCAAACTTTTTCTTGCAAAAGAATTCCTGCTAATAAAGGCAGAAGAAATGATGAAATTACAACATGATCATTTGGCAATCACCATAGTGATAACTGTGTGAGGCAAAAATCATCAGTAAGTTGTTAAAACTAGTGGGGGGGGCGCCTGTGGCTCAGTCGGTAGGGCGCTGGCCCCATATACCGAGGGTGGCGGGTTCAAACCCAGCCCTGGCTGAACTGCAACCAAAGAATAGCTGGGCGTTGTGGCAGGCGCCTGTAGTCCCAGCTACTCGGGAGGCTAAGGCAGGAGAATCGCTTGAGCCCAGGAGTTGGAGGTTGCTGTGAGCTGTGTGATGCCATGGCACTCTACCCGAGGGGCATAAAGTGAGACTCTGTCTCTACAAAAAAAAAAAAAAAAAAAAAACTAGTGGGAGGGGCCCAGTGTGGTCACTCATGCCTATAATCCCAGCACCATGGGAGAATGAGGTAGGAGAATCACTTAGCCCAGGAGTTCAAGAGTTCAGCCTAGGCAATATAGCAAAAATTAAAAACATTCGTGGTGGTGCATGTCTGTGGTTCTAGCTAAATGATTTTCCACTTATGTGCTATGGCATAGTGGTGTGTTGCAAAATTTTTTAAAGATCATTCAATTATTTTTGAAAAAAGTCCAAGATCAGTAAGTATATTCTTCTTCTTTTTATTCTTTTTTTTTTAACAACTTAATTTAAGTGTGCCACAAAGTTTAACTATAGGTTCAAGTGCTGTGACATAAAAAAGATTGAAAAACACTGTTCTAGCTAGTCAGGAGGCTAAGGCAGGAGGATCTCTTGAGCCCAGGAGTTTGGGGCTAGAGTGAGTTGTGATCATGCCACTGCACTCCAGCCTGGGTAACAGAACAAGACACTGCCTAAGAAGTAGAAAAAAGGAGAAGGGGAAGAAGAAAAGAGGAAGAAGAAAGAAGAAGGCAACTAGTGGGAGGAAGTTTACATAGTCTCTAAGACTGCCCACAAGATTCTTACTAGTTACAAAGGGGAAAACAGTAACTTCAGAGTGAAGAAAATTGTCAAATGCCACCTTCACCAAGGAATGAAACATCAGCAATAAAGGAACAAACCAACATACTGCGCTTGCCGATGTGATGCACAGGCAAAAACACAACTTCTGTTAAGTTTCCACCAAAACCACATAACCTAAGCAATGTAGGTCGTGAAGAAATACCACACAAACCCCAATTGAGGCACATTCTACAAAATAACTGGCTTGTACCCTTCAAAAATACCAACATAATGAAAGCCAAATTAGGACTGAAGAACTGTTGTCAATTAAAGTCTGATAAAGAGACATTACAACTAATGCAACATGTGATTCTGAGATAGATCCTGGAAGAAAAGATGTGTTTCTTTTGCCTTAAAGGACATTGGCAGAAGTTAAAAGTGGTATGTAGATTAATTGTTTGTAGCCAGGTTAATTTCCTGCTTTTGATCATTGTGTTGTGTTTATGTAAGGCGGTATACTTACTTTTAGGAAATACACACCATGCCTGCAATTTACTCTTAAGCATTTTAAAGTAATAGATAGATTGGTGGACACCTGTAGCTATTAGGGAGGCCGAGGCAGGGGGATCGCTTGAATACAGGAGATTGAGGCTGGGAACAGAGAGAGACTCTGTCTCTAAAAATTAGACAAATATGGAAGGAAGTATGGAGAATCCTAAAAGAACTCAAATTGGACTTCCCATTTGATCCTGCAATCCCATTACATCTACCCAGAAGAAAAAAAAATCATTTTAACATAAGGACATTTGCACTAGACTGTTTATCACAGCTCAATTTACAATTGCCAAAATGTAGAAACAACCTAAATGCCCACCCAACCCAGGAATGGATTAACAAGCTGTGGTATATGTATACCATGGAATACTATTCAGCCATTAAAAAAATGGAGACTTTACATCTTTTGTATTTACCTGGGTGGAGTTGAAATACATTCTTCTTAGTAAAGTATCACAAGAACAGAGAAGCAAGAATCCAATGTACTCGATTCCAATATGAAGGCAATAGATTAGCTAATACAAGGTAGGGGTAGGGAAATGAAGGAGAGGGGAAGAGGAGGGATGGGGGTCACGGTGTATGGCACACCTCTTGGGAGCAGGACACAATTATAAGAGGGACTTTGCCTAACAAATGCAATCAGTGTAACCTAATTCTTTGTACCCTCAATGAACCTGAACAACAAAAAAATTAGATAAATAAAATAATTATAGCTAAATAAATAGATATGTAGATAGAGCAAATAACATTGGGGAATCTGAATGAAGGGTTTAGGGGACTTCTCTGAACTATTTTTGCAACTTTTCCATAAGTATGTAGTTATTTAAGATAAAAAATATTTTTTAAAAACACCTATGGTGCATCTTAGAATGGGTACAGGCGAAACTTACAGTGTAGAATACAAATGTCTACGTATAATAACTAAGACAATGCAGAATACAAATGTCTACGTATAATAACTAAGAAAATGCCATGAAGGCTATGTTGAACAGTTTGATAAGAATATTTCAGATTGTTATGAAACCAGCACATTGTACCCCTGGATTACACTAATGTACACAGCTATGATTTAACAATAAAAAATAAATAAATAAATAAATAAAAAGTCTGGTGAGGCTCGGCACCTGTCGCATAGTGGCTAGGATGCCAACCACATACACCGGAGCTGGCAGGTTTGAATCCAGACCCAGGCCTGCCAAACAACATGACAACTACAACCAAAAAATAGCTGGGCGTTGTGGCAGGCGCCTATAGTCTCAGCTACCTGGGAGGCTGGGGCAAGAGAATCGCTTAAGCGCAAGAGTTTGAGGTTGCTGTGAGCTGTGACACCACAGAACTCTACCAAGGGCCACAGATACAGACTCGTTAAAAAAATAGCTGGGTTGGGCGGCGCCTGTGTCTCAGTGAGTAGGGAGCCAGCCCCATGTACAGGGTGGCGGGTTTGAACCCAGCCCCTGCCAAACTGCAACAACAACAACAACAAAAAAATAGCTGGGCTTTGTGGTGGGCGCCTGTAGTCCCAGCTGCTCGGGAGGCTAAGGCAAGAGAATCGTGTAAGCCCAAGAGTTAGAGATTGCTGTGAGCCGTGTGACGCCACGGCACTCTACCCGAGGGCGGTACAGTGAGACTCTGTCCCTACAAAAAAAAAAAAAAAAAAAAATAGCTGGGCATTGTGGCAGGCTCCTTTAGGCTCAGCTACTCAGGAGACTGAGGCAGGAAGATTGCTTGAGTCCAGAAGTTTGAGGTTGCTGTGAACTATGATGACACCACTGTGCTCTAGCTGGGGCAACAGAGCAAAATTCTGTGTCAAAAAATTAAAAAAACAATTCCTTGACAATGACTATTGCCTATGCAATATGCATTCTCCCATTCTTCCCGGATAACAAAATTCATGCAGTGTTGACTAGATGTGCCCAGGTTTAAAGCTATAGTTCCTTGCCCACTTAGTAGATATCCCGACTTGCAGAAATAGTTGAGTGAGGCTTCCAGTAAAGCTTTTTTTTTCTGAAACAAGGTCTTGCTCTGTTGCCCAGGATAGAATGCAGTGGCATTGCCATAGCTCACTGCAGCCTCAAACTTCTGAGCTCA
Organism: Nycticebus coucang; assembly: GCF_027406575.1. Taxonomy (NCBI): domain Eukaryota; kingdom Metazoa; phylum Chordata; class Mammalia; order Primates; family Lorisidae; genus Nycticebus; species Nycticebus coucang. Next base: position 113,767,332 of record NC_069784.1, on the reverse strand, counting down.
AGTGATCCTCCTGAGTGGCTGGGACTACAGCTATGAACCAGCACTGCCAGCCCAGGAAAGCTCTGTTAAAGGAGCTGACTCAGCAGGCAGGTGTGCCTCCTGCCTCTGCTTCCCTCTTTCCTGCTGCCTGGAATATGGACATGATGACTGGACTACACCAGCCATTCTCTGATCATGAGGTGGCCCTGAGGATAGAAACTATGATTTAGGGTTGAGAAAGGAGATTTAAGGAGGGAGTTGAGATGCTTGATCCAAATGGAGCCATCAGTGGAGCCCTGGGCTAACTAAATCTGAACTTATTTCACGTATCTTTTGTGAGCCTCGGTTATTTTGGATTCCTATATTCCCTGGAATATATGCTCCACGAGGGCAGAAATCTTTGCTTGTTACAGTCACTGTTCTATTCCAAGGACATGGCCCTTAGGCACTAAGGAGATGTTGAGTGAATACAGCTTAATACAATGCCTAAACTATAGCTGTATTTTTTCTAACGCTGCAAAGAGGAAATTGGGGAAATCATGGGATTTATTGAAATGCTAAATAGGCGATAATAAAGTATCAAAGTAAGCAAACATGAAGCAGCTGGGACCTTGGCAAAGAGTGGTACAAGGAGATTTATCCAATTTAAGCTAAAAATAGTGTGGTGTCTCTGGGAAGGACAGAAGCTAGTTCCATCTGGGGCAAACTGTTTACAGTGACTCTGGCCGTGACAAAGAACAAAAATGGAAAAAAAAAAGACCCTCTGAGATACTAACTTCTCTTTACCTAACCATACATGATTATAGTATTATAAAATATTTCATCCCACCCATGAGGTTTTCTGAAATACAGACAACTAAACCTACAAACAAATAAACCATACTCCTATACCTCATTTAAATCATCATGAAGTTAAGTCCAGGTCTAATTTGTTTGTGTCTCTAGCACCTTCACGAATGTCCAATATAAATACAACAGCTTGAGTGGAACTGGAAAATTAAGTAATAAGGGACATGAATTGTCCCTCCCTCCATCTGCACATTCCAAGTGAAGACCAGATTTGCTAGGGGTATCAATGGAAGTAGAGTTAAGGGTTGCCTGAAATTCCATCACTTGAAATTTATTTTCTGTAGATGTAAAAAATTGACTACTTGAAGATTCCCCTTTTAAATTCAAGTGGACTATAGAACAAAGAATATTGAGGTGTTTGTTTTATTTTTATTGTTTGAGATTCATTGATGGTACAAAGAACTAGGTTACACTGATTGCATTTGTTAGGTAAAGTCCCTCTTATAATTGTGTCCCATCCCCAAGAGGTGTGCCGTACACTGTGACTCCCCCCATTACCTGCTCCTCTCTCCCTACTCCCTCATTCCCCTACCCTCCACCTTGTTTTAGCTCATCTACAGCCTTCATGTTAGAACTAAGTACCTTGGATTCTTGCTTCTACATTCTTGTGATGCAAGAAGAATGTGTTCCAGCTCAATCCAGGTTAATAAAAAAGATGTAACGTCTCCAACTTTTGATGGCTGAATAGCATTCCATGGCATACATATACCACAGCTTGTTAATCCATTCTTGATTTGGTGAGCATTTAGGTTGTTTCTATATTCTGTCATTTGTAAATTTAGCTGTTATAAACAGTCTAGTGCAAATGTCCTTATGATAAAATGATTTTTTTTTTTCTGGGTAGATGCCTAGTAATGGAATCGCAGGATCCAACGGGAAATCTAATTTGTGTTCTTTGATGGCTCTCCATACTTCCTTCCAAAAAATACTGAGTTTTAATCTCAATATGCCCTTGATTGCTCAGTTCTAAACATTCCCTAGACTTTTGTTTCTTTTATGTAAAAGGAAAGGTTTTAACCAGACCAATCATTTCTAGCTAGAAGGCCTTGAAGATTACAGCAAGATTAAATAAACTATTTCAAATTTTTTTAAAAGCCAAACAGGAGCTATACATTTTTACTGCACAGGCCAGCCTACAGTTTAAGTTTTCTTTGTTTTTAGACTGAAATTAGATGGATGCAGTATGGTTATACTTGTTCTCTGGTGCTGATGCTGACTTCTGATTGGCTCTTATGAAATTATGACATTTTGGAGGCTCACGGAGGGAAAACCATTGGAAAGGATGTCTAGATATTAGATTGATCCCTGAGTTTTGCAAACTTAGAGGACTAAGGAGTAGAGCCACTGTTATGCACATCTTAGTGTGTATATCATGCACATCTATAGCAGAAGTCTTGAAGAAGAGAAAGTGCTGGGGCATTCACTATGGCCCAGAAGCTCTCTCCTCAGCTCCAAACCCTCAGCCACACCCAGAAAGGGCTCCCTTAGTTGTTTACTGTCTATCCTTGTCATCATTTGGAGGTACTTGATATTTCTCATCTGAGATGGAAACGTTTTTATATACACATTCATTGCATCTCAGAGTTGTGTAACTTCTAAACTTGGCTAACTCCCTGGGAGACCATTTAACAACAGTAATGTAGGCGGCATGGCTAGATGTCAAGTTTCTGTAAGGGTCCCCAATTATATTTAGAGTGTTTTGTTTTTATAACTGCTATGGTGACCTCATAAAGACTCTAATTGTAAATATTTACCAACCACATCATTTTTAAAACTAGTTTATCTTTCCCATGCAGATAGGAAGTAAAATAATTGAAATACGTGCTGTTTCCACCCAGGTGAATCATTATCCTAGGTAAATCAATGTGTTGCTATGTTTAAGACTACATATGATAGTTATGGGAAAGTATTTCATAAAAGATGGGTAATTTCCTTTTTCCTTTTAGTTCTACACAGCACACAGTAAGCCTTTAATTGATATTTGCTAGAGGGTAATGTAATCATGACTCCCAAACTTTAAGCATCATCTTCAGATATATAATAGATACTTGCACTGATGCACTTGAGAGAACTTTCAAGCTCTGAGGAGTCCATAATTGTAGGTTAACTGTCCACATTAAAACTTTCACAATCTATGGTATTATAAAATGGTACAGCCAATGTGGAAAGTAATACAGTAATTCCTCAAAAATAAAAAACAAAACATAGAATTACTATATAATCCAGAAACTCTACTATTTAGTATATATCTAAAAGAATTCAAAGCAGGAACCCAAACAGTTATTTGTACACCCCCATTCATAACAATATTATTCACAATAGCCAAAAGGGGAAAGCTCCCAAATATTCAGGGACAGATGCTATGGTCTGAATGTTTTGGTCCCCCCCACAAGTCATGTTTAAATCTAATCATCAATGTCATGGTGTTAGAAGATGAGGCCTTTAGGAGATGAGTAAGTCATGAATGGGATTTGTGCCATTCACGAATGAGGCCTGAGAGAGACCCCTGTCCCCTTCCACCATGTGAAGACATAGCAAGAAGGTCCCATTTACAATCCAGAAAGTGGGATCCTTGAGACACGAACCTTCTGGTGCCTTGATCATGGAAGTGAAAGAGTGAACAGTGAAAAGTAAATTTCTACTTTTTGTAAGCCACCCAGTGTTTCTGGTATTTTGTTACAGCAAAGTGAACCACCTAAAACGATAGATGAATGCATAAACAAAATGTGGTCCTCATATATATTCATACAATGGAATATTAATCTGTCCTAAAAAGGATAATTTGACATGGATAAGCTTTGAAGATATTATGCTAAGTGACATAAATTAGGCACAAAAAGGAAAATACTGTACGATTCCTTTATGAGGTAACTAGAATAGGCAAATTCATAGGGACAGAGAAAATAAAATAGTGGTTGGCTGGGAGCAGTGCCTACCACTCTGGAAAGCCAAGGCAAGTGGATTGCTTGATCTCAGGAGTTTGAGTTCCAGACTAGCCTGAGCAAGAGCAAAATCCCTTCTTTACTAAAAATAGAAAAACTATGGCCAGGTGCAATGGCTCACTCCTGTAATCTCAGCACTCTAAGAGGCCAAGGAGGGTGGATTGCTTCAATTTAGGAGTTCAAGTTCCAGACTAGCCTGAGCAAGAGCAAAATCCCTTCTCTACTAAAAATAGAAAAACTAGCTGGGCATTGTGGAGGGTGCCTATAGTCCCCGCTACTCAGGAAGCTGAGGCAAGAGGATTGCTTCAGCCCAGGAGTTTGAGGTTATTATGAACTATGACAGCCATGGCATTCTACCCAGGATGTGAGTGAGACTCTGTCTTTAAAAAGAGAGAGATAGAGATAACAATGGCTGTAGTTAATTAAAACATATCAAATCTATGAAAGGTTGTAAGTCCTTAATGACGTGCTAAAAGAGAAAATCATCCAATAGAGGAGAATGTTGGCATTGTTCATACCCATATCAGTCTAATGTATATTATTGAGAAAACATGCACAAATACTAAATATTAAATACATCAGTTAAAAGATATTTTCTGACATAAGGGCATTTCAGAATAAGGAACATAGTTGATTCTCCTTCCTTAGGAGTAAAGCCTCCAGTACTATGAGAAATAACTGTCTATTTATAACAGAGGTTCTCAACCTGTGGGTCGCGACCCACAGGGACTGTATTAAAGGGCCGCGGCATTAGGAAGGTTGAGAACCACTGATTTATAAGCTGCCTAAGTTATATATTTTGTTATAGCAGACAGAACAGACTAAGATATATTTCTTTTTGTTGGAGAAAGTAGATTGCATTCCCATGGTATGGTCTACCATATTTCTTTGTCATTTGTTAAATTTAATTGGATCTAGTAGTTTCTTCAGGTTCAAGATGGATTTTATTTTATTTTGTTTTATTTTTGGAAAGAGTACTTCATAGGTGGTTGTATGTCCTTCCATCAAGAGATAGATTGTCTATTTTTGTCTTTTTGTGATATTGGTAGCCATTGACATTCATGTGGAATTATTCATTGACATGCATATGGATAGGTACACTTCTGTTATTAGCCTCTTTTTAAAATTTTTTTTATTTTTTTATTTTTTTGTTGTTGCAGTTTTGGCCGGGGCCGGGTTCGAACTTGCCACCCCGAGTGGCAAGCACCCCACTCACTGAGCCACAGGCATCACCCTGTTCTTAGCCTCTTTTGATCAGCATTATTTTTATATAGTTATATTTATTTTTTTAATTGTTTCTTGCTTTTATTATTTTAATTGACATAATAGTTGTACATATTTATGGGGTACCAATCAAGATAATGAGCATATCTATTATCCCAAAGTTTCCTCATGCTCCTTTGTCATCTTTCCTTCCTGAATTCCCCTCCCTCTCCCTCAAGTAACCACTAATCTGCTTCAGTATAAGTTAGTTTGCATTTTGAAAGAATTTTACACATTTGGAATCATACAATCCATACTTTCTTTTTTGTCTGTATTCTTTCAGTTTATATGTATCAGCAGTCCATCCTTTTCATTGTATATTCCTTTTTGTTATGTGTATATACCACAATTTGTCCATTCAGTCATCTGGTGGTGGGCACTTGGGTTGGTCCCAGACTTTGCCTATGACAAAACTGTGATGAATATTCATGTACAAATCTTTTTAGGAATATATGCTTTCATTTCTCTTGGGTAAATACATAAGAGTGGTATGTGCAATCATAATAAAGGTATGCACTCAAGTTTATAAGGTATTGTCCAACTATTTCTGAAGAAGTTGCACCATTTTGCACTCTTACCAGCAGTGTAAGCGAGCTCCAGTTTCTCCATAGCCTCCCTAACACTTGGTATGGTGTTTAATTTTAGTCATGCTAATAGGTTTGTTAGGGTATCTCATTGCAGTTTTTAATTTGTATTTCCCTAATGACTGCTGATATGGGGCATGTGCTTATTTGTCACTAGCGTTAAATTCTTTTGCCCATCATTTATTGGATTGTTTTCTTATTGTACTTTTGTTAATTCTCTCTATAGTCTGGATATAAATATTTTGTCAGATATGTAATTTGCAAATATTTTCTTCCAGTTTGTGATTTATTTTTTCGGTTTTTAATAGTGTCTTCCAAAGAACAGACACTTTCAATTTAAATTAACTCTTGTTTATCAGTTTGTTCTTTTATGATCATGTTTCTGGTGTCTTATCTAAGAAGTCTTTGCCTAATTCAAAGTTGCAGAGGTTTTCTGCTGTATTTTCTTCTTGTGCTTTTGTGGTTTAAAATTTTACATTTATGTCTATTATAATTTTCAGTTAATTTTATATAATGTGAGACGTATGGATTGAAGTCATATTTTTATATATGAATAACCCATCTGATTGTTTTTCGTAGGGATATCTGGCACAATCATATATCCATACACAAAGATTACCTTTTCTCTGCTGAATTGCCTTTGAACCTTTCTTCAAAGCCAGCCATCCATAGACATGTGCTATATATCTATTTCTTGACTCTATTTAGTTTCATTGATCTATTTCTCTGTCTTGATGGCAATATCACACTGTCATGATTATTGTAGCTTGTTAGTAAGTCTTAAGTAATGTCTGTCCTCCAACTTTATTCATATTTTTCACAGCTGTTTTATCTATTCTAGGTCCTTTTCATATCCACATGATTTTTTTAGAATCATATTTTCAATTTCTACAAAAACTCTGCTAATATTTTGATTGGGATTATTCCAAATATATAATTCAAATTCAGGAGAATTGGCATCTTAACAATATTAAGTAAGTCTTTAACCCCAAGAACATAGTATCTATTTCCATTTATTTAAGTCTTCTTTAATTTCTGCAAGAAATGTAGTTTTCTGCATCTTTTGTCAGATTTAGCCTGAACATACTTAGTACTATCTCACTGTGGTTACAATTTGCATTTTTCGAGAGCTGACTATGATGATGATCTTTTCATGAGTTTATTGGCCATTTGTATGACTCTATTTATCTTCTTCTCTTGTAAAGTGTTTGAGTGTCTGATCAAATCTCTATTTTCTCTCTCTTTTTTTTTTTAAGAGATGAGTTCTCGGGAGGCGCCTGTGGCTCAGTGAGTAGGGCGCCAGCCCCATATGCCGAGGGTGGCGAGTTCAAACCCAGCCCCGGCCAAACTGCAACCAAAAAATAGCGGGGCGTTGTGGCGGGCGCCTGTAGTCCCAGCTGCTCGGGAGGCTGAGGCAAGAGAATCGCGTAAGCCCAAGAGTTAGAGGTTGCTGTGAGCCGTGTGACGCCACGGCACTCTACCCGAGGGCGGTACAGTGAGACTCAGTCTCTACAAAAAAACAAAAAAAAAAAAGAGAGATGCGTTCTCCTCTATTGGCCTGGAACTCCTGAGTTCAAGTGATCCTCTTGCCTCAGCCTCCCTAGTACCTGGGACAACAGGCACCTGCCACAGAGCCTGGCTTTGCCTATTTCTTATCATTGAGCTAAACAGATTTTTTTTTAATGTTATGGTTATAAGCCCTTTATCAGATATGTAGTTTTGCTGTTTGTTTTTTCCATATGTGTGCTTTAAAAATATTTTCTCCTAGTATACATCTGGGTTTTTTACGTAGCTGGGAACTGTATACATTTTAATTGTGATTAAGTCTAATGTATACAATTTTATTTAATTAAGGCAAGTAATTAATTAATTTTTAAGGTAATATCTAAGACTTCTTTGCCTAACCAAAGTTCACAACATTTTCTCCATTATTTTGTTCTAGTAGATTTTTAGTTTGTGCTTTAAAAACCATGACCCACTTTGAGTTATTTTTGTGTGTGTCATTGAGTAAGGATTGAGGTTTATTTTTTTCTATATGTGTATCTGGTTGTTCAATCACTATTTTTGAAAAGACTGTCATTTTCTTATTAGATTACTTAGATACCCTTATTGAGAACAAATTGAACACACCTATGTGAGCCTATTTGTAGAATTTATTTTTATTACTTTTGTTTTATATGTCTGTCCTTACATTTTTTTCACATTGTCAGATTAGCAGAGCTATATATGTCTTGAAATCAAATAGTATAAGACCTCTTTTCAACATTGTTTAGCTACACATGTCCCTTTCCTTTTCATATATTTTTCTATATGTTCATATGTATTTTATGTATATTTTAGATGTAGATCATCAATTTCTCTCTCTCTCTTTCTTTCTTAAGGGTCAGGCTCTATTTTTTTTTTTTTTTTTTTTTGACAGGGTCTGGCTCTATTGCCCAGACTACAGTGCAGTGGCATCAACATAGCTCAATGCAGCCTCAAACTCCTATGCTCAAGTGATCTTCCCACTTCAGCTGGGACTATAGGTGCATGCCCCATGCATGGCTAATTTTTATTTAGTTATTTATTTATTATTTTTGGGGGGGGGAGATGAGATCTCACTATGTTGCCCAGGCTGGGCTTGAACTCCTGGTTTCAACTGATCCTCCTGAGTCATCCTTCCAGAGTGCTGGGTTTACAGGTTTGAGCCACCACACCTAGACCTGCTTATCAATTTCTACAAAAAATAAGCCTGCACCACTTTTATTAGACATAGTGTTGAATATTTAGATTAAATTTGGGAGATCTAAATTGAGGCTTCTTATTAGTTCTAGTATTTTTTTTTTGTAGATTCTCTAGGATATTCTACATAATCATGTCTACAAATAAAGGCAGTTTTAATTTTGTAGTTCTATTCATTTTATTACTTTTCCTTGCCTTATTGCACTAGCTAGGACCTTTGATAAATTTTAAATACAAGTAAATGGTGAAAGTGGGCATTCTTCTCATTTCTGTTATTAGGGAAAAGACGTTTAATCTTTCACAATTAAGCACAATGCTTACTTGATGAACATTTGGGTGATTTTAAATCTTCTGCCACTGTACATAGTGCTGAAATGGATAGGTATTAAAATATGTTTTTCATAAATTTACCAGTGTGTCTTTGGAATAAATTTATAAAAGTGGGATCTTTGGGGCGGCACCTGTGGCTCAGGGAATAGGGTCCCATATACCAAGGGTGGCAGGTTCGAACTCTGCCCCAGCCAAAACTGCAACAACAACAACAACAACGGGATCTTTGAGCCAAAGAGTAAATTGTATATGTGATTTTGCTAGAACATCAGTCCTCAACCTGTGGGTTGCGACCCTTTTTAACAATGAAAATACATTGCGGTGTTAGGAAGGTTGAGAACCACTGTTCTAGAGATTAATAAATTTCCCTCTACAGATGTTTTTATCGCCTTTTATTCCACCAGAAATGAATGTCAATTTTCTTGCAGCCAGTCTCTTAAATAAGATACATTGTCAAACTTTTGGATTTTTTCCAATATAGTTTTTGGAAAGTGGAATACTAATGTAATTTTAATTTGCACTTAAGTAATTGTAAGTGAGGTTGAATTTTTTTTATGTGGGTGAGAACCACCTGCATTTCCTGTTTATGAATTACCTATGGCTTTCTATAGTTGTTTTTCTATATGAGCTTTGGTCTCTTTATTTCCTTGTTTTTAGAAACTCATGAAGGGTGATCTCAGTTGCAGATGGTATCTTATTTATCTGTCTAGTTTGTTTATATTGTGTTTTCTCATGTAAAGACTTTTTATGTTATCAAATCTATCTAATTTTTCCTTTTCTGCCTTTGGATTTTGAGTTACACTCCTGAATGTTTTCTATATTCCTAAGTTGAGAAGAGTTTGCCCATGTATTTATTAACTACTCATGTAGTTTATTTATTAACTACTCATATAACTTCTCATGCAGTTATATTTATTAACTGTTCATGTAGTTTAATTTTGTACAGCAAAGTCTCTTATTCATTTGGAATTTTTTCTGGTATATGGTGTGGGGAATAAGTCTAATTTTATCTCAGTTTTGTACAGCAAAATCTCTTATTCATTTGGAATTTTTTCTGGTACATGGTGTGGGGAATAAATCTAATTTTATCTTATCCATGTAGCTATTCCGTTATTCCAACACCACTTTAAAAAATGTCATCTTTTCCTACAAAGCTATTTTTTATCTTATACTAAGTTTTCATATGCAATAGGATCTATTTCTGAATTTTTCTGTCTCACTGATCCATTTATTCATGAACCAGCATCATTAATTATAGAGGACTTATCTTTTAATGACTATAATGCAAAGTAACTATGACTGCTAGTTGGTATGAAGTCACAGGTACTATTTTCTGTGACATGACCTCAGCTTCAGCTCATGGCCTCTGTGGCTCTCGGGGTTCTGCCCATTTTCTCAGCCTGAACCTCAGCTTTGAATTGATGCTGTGAGCCCAAATATTTTTGCAAATATTTGGATCTTTTGGTGATAATAGTTGGATTTGGCTTCTGCCATGTACACAGAACTATTATTGTGGACTTATGCATGTTTTTCATGATTTATTTATCTAGTTTAAAGGAATGCCTTTTATAGTAAACATTTTAGTCAAAGTGAAGGAAGAAGAAGGGGACACTGACAGTCTGGGAGATGGTATGTGGGTGGGATCTCAGACTGTGGGTGACAGTCTGGCATGTGGGTGGGATCTCGGCAACATGGGGCAAGATCAAGCAGATAAAGCTTTTGTCTTTTGCAAAATGTGAAGAGAAATCATTTCTATTAAAATTACTTTAACTTGTTCAGACGGAAGGAGAAATTAAAATGTTGGCAGTGATACTTTTAGAAAAAGAATATCAAAGATTACATCAAAAATTATCCTGATTTGATGATACTTGAAATGCAAAGAGATTACTTCCTCAGGCCCCACTTGGAATATCGTGGAAGCCTCTTAACTTCCTCTTAGGCTTAGTGCCAGACCTACCCTTCTATACTGAGCCAGCCTTCTCAAATATAGATCAGATCATATTACTCACCTGCTTAAAATCTTCAGATGTTGCTTTTTCATACAGGATAAGAAAATTTATCTTTCTTCAAAACACTTCAAAATCTGACCTCAGCCTTGGTTTCCAAACAACCGCCGTATCAAATGGGCACTGTAATTGTCATAGCAGCAATAGTAGTTTTATAGTGATAATAGACTAGCAGTAGAGTGGTAGTATGACTATGAAACTATTACTACTAGTCTTTACTAGTATTAGTACTGTTAGCACTTGAACTACTTGTAGTTTTCTAGAATTTAACATCCCGTGGCATGTTTGCACATTTTGCACGCTTTAGCAAGGGCCTGGAATGTCTTCTCATTCCCCGTACAGGCATAGCTCTCATTTCCACTCTTTCTGTTTTTCCTGATTTCCACTCTTACTGTATATATTCTATTGCAGGTCAATCTCTTCATGAATCAGTCTCTCCAGATGCGAGCTCAACTGATATCATACCCTATTAATTATTTAATATCTAAAGCTTACTATAGTGCTAAATAAATGAAGACAAACCTTCTGAAGTTTTATGCGAGTATCTTTCTGTAACAATACTGTCCAGTAGAATTTTATGCCATGATAGAAACGTTCTGTACCTGCATTGTTCAATATAGCGTAGCCACTGGCTGTCTGTAGCTACTGAGAAATTAAATTTTAAATTGTACTTAATTGTAATTAATTTAAATTGCCACATTTTTTTTCTTTTTCTTTTCTCTATACGTGTACATGTTTTTTTTGGTTTCTACTTTAAAATTTAAAGAGGCTTAAAATTTAATAACAATGACAATGTTTAAGATAAGGACTAGAAACAAAAACCTCGTAAAGAAGGAACGAAGATAAATACAGTCGGAAAAGAAATCAGATGATTGCTGAAACGAAATATTGACCAATAATAATAATAATAATCATGCAAAAAAAGTAACATTTGGGCAGCACCTGTGGCTCAAAGGAGTAGGGTGCCAGCCCCATGAACCGGAGGTGGCAGGTTCAAACTCAGCCCCAGCCAAAAAAAAAAAAAAAACTGCCAAAAAAAAGTAACATTCACATTGTCAAATAAAATTATGTCTATCATAGAATGCTTTGACTCTGAGAAAAGCATTAGTCCAGTATGGAGTCATCAGTTAACTTCTTTTTTTTTTCAAAGACTCAAAAAATAGAGAATATTTATTTTTATAAATACAAATAGAAGATAATTTCAAAAAACAGATCATGCCAAATCTTATAGACAATAGAAAACAAGAAATACTTCAAAATCATTCTACTTCATCAGGATATACCTGATATTTAAATTGGAAAAAATATATTATTATAAAGAGAAATTATAAACATATTTCACTTATAAATGAGGATGCAATATCCTAAACAACATATTAACAAGTTGAATTAAAAATTATTGTTCAAATAATGTACTTCGGTCAAGATTAAATCTAATTGATGTGAGAATTAGTCACTATTTTCTTTTCTTTTTTTTTCCTTTCCCTCAACCCTTCCTCCTTCTCTCTGTCTGCTCTCCCCTTCCCCCACCCTCCACTGTGTCATTAATTGTCATTAATTGTCCTCATATCAAAGTTGAATACATAGAATTCATACTTTTCCATTCCTGTGATGCTTCACTAAGAATAATGTGTTCCACCTCCATCCAGGTTAATACAAATGCTGCAAAATCTCCATTTTTTAAATGGCTGAATAGTATTCTATGGTATACATATACTACAGCTTGCCAATCCATTCCTGGGTTGAGGGGCATTTAGGCTGTTTGCACATTTTAGCGATTGTAAAGTGAGCTGCGATAAACAGTCTAGTACAAGTGTCTTTTCCTTCTGGATATATGCCCAGTAATGGGATTGCAGGATCAAACGTGTACGTGTAGGTTGAGTTCTTTGAGGTTTCTCCATACTTCCTTCCAAAAGGTTGTATTAGTTTGCAGTCCCACCAGCAGTGTAAAAGTGTTCCCTTCTCTCCACATCCGGGCCAGCATCTGCAGTTTTGAGATTTTGTGATGTGGGCCATTCTCGCTGGGGTTAGATATCTCAGGGTGGTTTTAATTTGCATTTCTCTAATAATTAGGGATGATGAGCATTTCCCCATGTTTGCTAGCCATTTGTCTGTCTTCTTTAGAAAAGGTTCTGTCGGGGCGGCGCCTGTGGCTCAGTCGGTAAGGCACCGACCTCATATACCGAGGGTGGCGGGTTCAAATCCGACCCCAGCAAACCCGGCCCCGGCTGAACTGCAACCAAAAAATAGCCAGGGGTTGTGGCGGGCGCCTGTAGTCCCAGCTACTTGGGAGGCTGAGGCAAGAGAATCGCTTAAGCCCAGGAGTTGGAGGTTGCTGTGAGCTGTGTGATGCCACAGCACTCTACCGAGGGCCATAAAGTGAGACTCTGTCTCTACAAAAAAAAAAAAAAAAGAAAAGGTTCTGTTCATCTCTCTTCCCCATTGATGTATGGGATTGTTGGCTTTTTTCATATGGATTAATTTACATTCTGTATAGATCTTAGCTACTAAGCTTTTGAGGGACTCAAAATATGCAAATATCCTTTCCCATTGTGTAGGTTGTCTCTTTGCTTTGGTTGTTGTCTCCTTGGCTGTACAGAAGCTTTTCAGTTTAATTAAATCCCATTTGTTTATTTTTGTTGTTGCAATTGCCATGGCAGTCTTCTTCATAAAATCTTTCCCTAGGCCGATATCTTCCAGTGCTTTTCCTATGCTTTCTTTGAGGATTTTTATCATTTCATGCCTTAAATTTAGGTCCTTTATCCATCTTGAATCAATTTTTGTGAGTGGAGAAAGGTGCAGGTCCAGTTTCAGTCTTTTACATGTGGATATCTAGTTCTCCCAGCACCATTTATCGAATAGGGAGTCTTTCCCCCAGCATACATTCTTGTTTGGTTTATTGAAGATTAGGTGGTTATAAGTTGTTGGTTTCATTTCCTGATTTTCTATTTGATTCCAAATGTCTATGTCTCTATTTTTATACCATGCTGGCTTGACCACTATGGTCTTGAAGTACAGCTTAAAATCTGGTATGGTGATGCCCCCAGCTTTGTTTTTATTACTAAGAACTTACTTAGCTATACGGGTTCTTTTCTGGTTCCATAAAAAATGCAGAATCATTTTTTCCAAGTCTTGAAAATAGAATGTTGGTATTTTAATAGGAACAGCGTTGAATCGGTAGATTGCTCTGGGAAGTATAGACATTTTAACAATGTTGACTCTTCCCAGCCATGAGCATGGTATGTTCTTCCATTTGTTAAAGTCCTCTGCTAGTTCCTTTCTGAGGGTTTCATAATTTTCTTTATAGAGGTCCTTCACCTTTTTTGTTAGGTATATTCCTATGTATTTCATTTTCTTTGGGGCTATGGTGAAGAGAGTTGTGTCCTAATTAGCCTCTTGTCTTGGCTGTTACTGGTGTATACAAAATCATTAATTTCCTTGAATATAACAACAATGAAGATACAAGCTACCAAAACCTGTGGGAGTCAGCAAAAGAAGTCCTGAGAGGAAAATTCATCGCTTTAGAAGCCTACATTCGAAAAACAGAAAGAGAGCACATTAACAAACGTACAAGCCATCTTATGGAATTGGAAAAAGAAGAACAATCTAAGTCGAAACCCAGCAGAAGAAAAGAAATATCCAAAATTTTTCCTTTTCTTTTTACTTTTACTTCAACCATTTTTTGGAACCCCTTGTTATTTATACTTAGGTTTAAGTATTTGCTAGATAGATAAAGGTGATTCAAAAGAAGAAGGTTTATGATAATTTTGTAGTGAAAACCTCAGGTAAAAATATTTTTTGTTCAAATATTTTAATAAATTGTAATTTTTAGAGCTTTTATAGGGGTGATACAATACAACATATACTTAATTCAATATGATCACTTATGTATTGGTATTTTAAGTATTTTATAAGTAATGCATTATTTTAAAATGATTTATAATAGCATTCGAGGTGAGCTTTTATCCTACAAAATTTCAAATATCATCATCCACTTATATGGGTTCTGCAAGAAAACCTGTAGGACAGATTTCTATGCTTGCCCGAGGAGGATAATGTTACTCAACTTTAGAGTTTATGACAATCTTTTTTGCATTGATGATGCTAGTATGTTTGTAGATAAGCTCTGGTATCTCGTACTCATTTTAAAGCATTCATTGAATCAGTTAATGATTAAAAGAATGCCAGCAACAAGATCTCTACATAATAAAATCACTTTATATTAAATCCTATAAGTAGATGAGAGGAGTTCCATTCTTAAGTTTATTTAAATCACATCTCTGGGATTGGGACTGAGGGAGGTAGTTCTCTGTATAAAACTTCTCACATGACTTCGATCTATACTAGTGGTTAAGAACTATGCCCCTGAAGTTTTTCTGAAATGAGGCAAGGTGAGAAGAGGAATTTGAAGCTACTCGATATAAAAAGCAACCAGGTCTTTCAGGAGTACAGATTTTTCTTGGAGGATTAAGAAATCTCAAACATGGTTTTGTATTAAAACAAATTAATGACAAAATTAATGACCAAAAGAAATACCAAACAAGTATAAACAACATTCACCTTTGTCAAGTGTAGTTTCAGTTTATTCTGGTAGGCCTTTGCTCTCCCTAGCTTCTAATAGAAGAGTCTGGAAAGACAGCTACTGTTCACAGCTTCCAGATGAAGAATTAAGAATGGTATTTTGGGGCGGCACCGGCCCCATATACCCAGGGTGGCGGGTTCAAACCCGGCCCCATATACCGAGGGTGGCAGGTTCAAACCCAGCCCCGGCTGAACTGCAACCAAAAAATAGCCGGGGGTTGTGGCGGGTGCCTGTAATCCCAGCTACTTGGGAGGCTGAGGCAAGAGAATCGCTGAAGCCCAGGAGTTAGGTTGCTGTGAGCTGTGTGATGCCACGGCACTCTACCAAGGGCTATAAAGTGAAACTCTGTCTCTACAAAAAAAAAAAAAGAATGGTCTTTTGATCTGACATTTTAATTCCAGATTTAGCAAATGTCTGGGTTTCACGACTCTTCTTTTAAACTTTACACAGTTGATAGAAGAACTGGGTGCATGCTGTCACACTGGAATAAAAAAGCAGGCTGTTTGCTATTTTCATCATTACGATATGGAGCAATGGATAACAGCATAAGCTTTGAATTCCAACGCTGATATTGTTACTGATTCTTTGTGCGACATTGGGTAACCTGTCACACCCAGACTCCTCAAGTGTAAAGATAGGAGGAGACTTGAGATATAGTGGTGGGCACTTACCATTTTTAAACTGCAAACAGCCCTAAGACACAGTTGACCATATCATTACCAGAAAATGAATTCAGCATTAGTTACAGTGGTGAGTAAATCAATTAAGACTAAAACAGGGCGGAGAAAGATGGCAGCCGAGTAACAGCTTCCTTGCATCTGGGCACCGTGAGTCTGGGGAGATAGGACTCTAGGCATTTCTGGCTGGTGGGATCTGCCTATCATCACCCCTGTGAGGATACAGGGAGTCAGCGAGAGACTTCTGGACCCCAAGAGGAGGACTAAAACAGTGGAAAAATGGCAAGTGGTGGCATGTGTTCAATCCGTCTAAACCCGCCCGCAACTGTAAGTTCAGTAGCAGTGAGACTGCAAACTGGAAAGGACTTACCTGTGATCTGTTTTGGTGTCTTTGGACTTGGCACTCAGTTGAACTGCCTTGGGGAGAGCCTGAGTGGGAGTGTGGAGAACTTTGGCCATTGTCTAGGGCCCCAGTCTGAGCCGCTGAGCCAGACGGAGCTAATAGTGTTTGGCTGTGGGTCACAGGGAGCCATAGTGAGCGATCTGCCCCAGCAAGCTCCGCCCTCAGGGTCGCAGAGCTAGAATCGGGTGGGTGCTGGTAACCCAGTGACCGAGTAGCCTAAGGGTGGGGTCTGAGGCGCCTTGCAGCCCTAACCCTCAGGGGCAGAGTGAGACTGGTTTTGGCACACTGGGTAAGTGCATAGCCACTTCAGCAGTGATTCCAGCGACAAGCACTTTCCTAGGAAAGCTTCTGCTCAGCAAGTTTACAAGTTCAAAGTGCCTTTTAAGTGGGCTGAAGAGAGATTTAGGGTGTCTACCTGCTGGGGTTTGAGAAATCAGGAGCCTCCAGTCGTATCAGAACTGTGATTAACATCTCATACCCCAGAAGACCACGTGTTGCCCAGACAATATTCAATAACATATACATACTGCTTTGTTTTTGGTTGTGTTGTTTTTTTTATTTTGATGTTGTTGATGTTGTTTTGTTTTTTAATTTCAACCTTTTCCATACAGATCCTTTTTCTTTCTCAATTTTTCTAGTTTAATTATAATTTCCCATTGCTGCCTTTTTCAATAACTGGAACTTCATTTTTGCTAGTGTTTCTACTGCTATTATTTGGTTTTTCACCCAATTTTATCCCGTAAAGTTTTCTGTTTGCTTGTTTTGGTTTGATTTATACCATTTTTGTCTTTCCTCTCTACTTGGTGGAGGTGGGGTACTGTGTCTGATCAGGTTAGCAAAGAGCTGCTGACCTCAAGGGAACCACCCAACTGGGCACCCCCAGAAGGTGGGGTTTTTTTAAGGTTGTGTCAAAGTACCCTACTGTACACCTATATTGCTCTGTCTCCCTCTTTCTGTGCCTCTCTTCTTTTCATCAATATTCTTTTTACCCACCCCCTCTCCTTCCTCTATTTTTTTTTTTCTTATCACTCGGTCCTCCTTTCTTTCATCCCTTTTTTGCTCTTCAACCTTCTCACCCTCCTGGTCCTGTAACCCTTAGTCCACAGGCACGAGAACTTAAAGAGCAAGAAGAAGTGAAAAAAAAATTAGGGCAAGGAAACAGATAAAAGAAATCACTCATGAGGAAGAATCAGCAGAAAACTCCAGGCAACATGAAGAACCAGTCCAGAACAACCCTGCCAAGGGACCATGAGGTAGCTACTGCAGAGGATTCCACTTATACAGAAATGTTAGGAATGACAGAAAGGGAATTTAGAATACACATGTTGAAAACAATGAAAGAAATGATGGAAACAATGAAAGAAACTGCTAATAAAGTGGAAAATAACCAAAAGGAAATCCAAAAACAGAATCAAATAAGAGATGAACGATACGAAGAATATAAAAAGGATATAGCAGAGCTGAAGGAACTGAAACAGTCAATCAGGGAACTTAAAGATGCAATGGAAAGTATCAGCAACAGGTTAGACCATGCAGAAGAAAGAATTTCAGAGGTAGAAGACAAGGTTCTTGAGATAACTCAGATAGTAAAAGAGGCAGAAAAGAAGAGAGAGAAAGCAGAACGTTCACTGTCAGAATTATGGGACTTTATGAAGCGTTCCAACATACGAATTATAGGAATTCCAGAAGGGGAAGAAGAATGCCCCAGAGGAATGGAAGCCATACTAGAGAATATTATAAAAGAAAATTTCCAAAATATCACCAAAGATTCTGACACACTGCTTTCAGAGGGATATTGGACCCCAGGTCGCCTCAACTCTAACCGAGCTTCTCCAAGACACATTGTGATGAACCTGTCCAAAGTCAAGACAAAAGAAAAGATTCTGCAAGCTGCCAGGAGTAAGCGCCAGTTGACCTAACAATTGCTATCAGTGTAACCTGGCTTATTGTACCCTCAATGAATCCCCAACAATAAAAAAAAAGACTAAAACAAAGCCAGAAATAAAACAAAAATAAAAATTGTATATGAACAATGGCTCTGAAAAGATCTGATCGGGAAGCAAAGATGAAATGGTGTAAAAAGTTATGGTTTTTATGTATAATCTCAGACTTGTATTTATATAGTAAAATGCTTAAAATGTTACTTGAGATTTTAGGCATTTTCGTTTTCCAGACATTGTTCTCACGGATTTCCAGGATGGGGTGGAGGGTTATCTACTCCTACATGGGTTTGGAGGTTTAACAAACTGTTAAAAATATTAAAATATAACAGTAATAATAAATATAAATATGTAACTATAATATATCAATATATCAATATTAAAATATAATCAATGATATATCAAATATATCAATATTAATATAATAATATTAAAATATATCAATGAGTAGACCACCAGCATTTTGTTTCAGTATTATTATGGATTCACTAAATGCCTACTTAAGTATGGATACAATTCCAAAAGCCGATGTGGGTTACACAGATTCCAGTTTACATGAAGAGTGTAAAATTTCCTTAGTATAAATTTTACTGCTCAACTGTTTTATCCTCCCCTAACCTCCCCCCAACTCATCACCCCAAGCCTGGAGGAGTAAAATGTAAGTTACTTTTTTCTTCCACTTTTTTCATAGGACTCACTAATGTCATTCCTGCAGATGGAAAGTCCAAAACCTTTTACTTTATGTAACATGCTCTGGCTTTTCTAACAATTGCAGCATTGTATAGAAGTTCCCTGGGAGTTTAAACATCTGCTTTTCTTGCTCCCCAAATAAGCAAGTACTTTTTGATTGCTCTTAAGCAATCTAGGCATTTTTTCTCCTATGGTGTAATTTTTTAAATAGAAAAAGGTCCCTTAATTTCCTTCTTTCATCTTGCTGATGGTAATTTGCAGAGTTGGGTGAAGACCCAGACTTTCAGCTTAAGTATCTGGCACATATGAGGGATTCCTAAATGAAAATGCTAAACAGTTCAGCAGTTGCAGCTAATCAATTACTCAATAATAGGACAAGCCATTGGAAATTTACAAATTTTCAAATGGTGTTTTAAAATACAAGGAGACCACATGATAAATTTAGTCCGCCACTTCCGGAGCGCCATTATCACTATCAACCACCCTCTACCTTAGGCCCTAGCTCCAGGGCGCTAGTCAAAACTCTCCCGCCTCGCATAACGTGGGCCTCCGGGGGCTGCCCCTGTACTTCCAAGCGCCCCACGCGGCCCCTGTACCTGCTGCTGGCGAAGCCAGAAGGGGCCGGAGGGGGGCGCTGTAGGCGCGGGGAACACTGGCAATGCCTCGTGGGCTGACTCTGAAGACTGAGTACTCGCTGGAGAGACTTTTTTGCGCCATCCTGTGGTCGCGTACTCTGGGGTTTGTGTGTGTGTGTGTGTGTGTGTTTCTGACTCTAGGTCCTCTTAGATGGGTGTCGGGTGGGAGACGGCGGGGACCGTTGGGTACGCGCGGCACTCAGGGAAGGGCTGAGGTCTGGGAGCTGCTACGCTGCGGGTTCCGTCCCGGCTCGAGCTTCCCAGCAGCGCCCTCCCCCAAGGCGGGCCCTGATTCTCAGTGCCGCGACGAGTGGGTGGCCAGAAGCTGGTGGCGGAGAGAGCGAGCGGCTGTAAAGAGCCGCGAGACTCCCGCGTCCCGCTGCGAAGCTGGGGCCGGTACGAAGCGGCGGCGACGATCGGGAAAGAAACGAGGCCAGGGGAGGAGGAGGAAATACAGCGGATGAAGTGGAGCTGCCGCCCAGGAGAGAGGCGGATCCTTTCAGCTACGGCCGCAGCTGTTTCGCTACACCGCCCGTAAGGTGAGCGCCAGGTAGCTCTGCGCTCAGAGGGCACCCTTGCCGCCCCACCCAAAGCGCCCAGGACGGAAAGAGCCGCCGCTGCAGGTGGCGAGGGCGCAGGGCACCCTGAGCGCGGCGCCCTTGAGCTGCACCGCGGCGGCGAAGGTTTGCGAGCCGACTTGTCCGCCCGCCAAGAGAAGGAAGCGCTGTCCCTTCCCGCTCACCCGGCTTCCCCACCCCTTGTACTCTAAACCCTGCAGCGGGCGTGCGGCTCGGCCACGGAGGCGCCGAGGAGGGGCGAGCCGCCGCCGGCCAGCGGCGTGCCACCGGGCGAGAGGGCGCCGGAGAGAAGGCGGCGGCGCGGTGGCGAAGGCGCGGCGCGCGATGGCAGCTGCTTAGCCCGGAGGGCGCGGAGCAGCCCCGAGCTGTGGCTGCCCAGACGGTACGGCTGGACGGGGGACGCCGCTGCTGCTGCTGCAGCCCGGGCAGGAGAGATGAGCGCGGAGCCTGGCGAGGGCATCACTTTCTCGGTGCCACCCTTTGCCCCCTCGGGCTTCTGCACCATCCCCGAGGGCGGCATTTGCGGGAGAGGCGGAGCGGCGGCCGAGGGCGAGGAGAGTCAGCTACGGCCGCCACCACCGGGCAGCTTCTGGGATGTGGAGAGTACAGCCGCCCCTGGCACTGGGTGTCCCACTGCCACCCCCGGGAGCAGTGCTACCCGGTGTCGGGGCAACTCTGGTGGCGGGGGTAGCCGACGGACCACTGTGGCATATGTGATCAACGAAGCGAGCCAGGGGCAGCTGGTAGTGGCCGAGAGTGAGGCCCTGCAGAGCCTGCGGGAGGCGTGCGAGGCGGTGGGCGCCACCCTGGAGACGCTGCATTTTGGTAAACTGGACTTTGGAGAGACCACCGTGCTGGACCGTTTTTACAATGCAGGTGCGTGAAACCCTTCCCCTGCGCTGCCGGGACCACGTTTTTCCCGGCCCGGGGGAAATTTTGTTGTTTTCTTGGAGTGAAACATTTACTTCTTGGCCCACTTGGTGGGCAGGGAGGGGAGCTGCGTGACTGTCCTGACGCTCTCCGCTCCTGGGATAGAGTGTGTGCTTGTGCAAGGGCCTGTGTGCATGTGTGCAGAGCCCCACTGGCCCACCCACGGCCCCGCGCTTGAGCTCTGAGGTCCAGGTGGTGGACTTAAAGTCCTGTCTTCATTCAGTGTCTGGTTTTGCTCTCGCAGATCTTGCAGTTGTTTTCCTTCTCCATATACCTGTGGCGGTTTTTCAGATGACGTTCTCCTATCTGCATAGTTTTGGGAGTACAGAAGCGATGACTGCCATGCAGCCGGCTGCGTGCAGAGGGTCTCCATATGAATTTGCACGTCATGCCATGATCTTCCCACCTCATTTTGCCTTTTAACAAGTTTCAGTGGCTTGAATTTCCCACCTCTTACCAGTTTTAACTTTCAAGTAATTACAGTGCTTTAGCAAACACCAGCGCCGTAATTTAGACGCTAAACTTGTGTGATACCTTTGTAAGGATTTTGATGAAAGAATCAATGCTTTTTAAAAATATCACCCCGCGGTGGGCAGGAACTTAAGATTGTTTAAAATGCTGATATGCTATCTTAATAACTAAGATTAGCTTAGCCATTAAAATGACTGCATATCCTTTTACCTTGGGGGAAAAAGTATCTTTTCAACCTATTCTAGATTTCAGAAAGCGTTATGCTGTTCTGGTTACTGGAGCAATTAGTTATCTGTTAGCAAATGTTAGGGATAATAAGTATGATTGAAATTAACCATTATTAAACTGTAAATCCAGAAAACCAACCTGAATTTATTTATTTAAGTTATTTTATTTTTATTTTTTAGACAGGGTCTTACTCTGTTGCCAGGGCTAGAGTGCAGTGGTGGGATCTTAGCTCACTGCAACCCCAAACACATGGGCTCAAGCCATCCTCTGGGGTTAGCTTCCCCAATAGCTGGGACTAAGGTTATCTACCGTCAGTCATACTTGGCTAATTAAAAAAAATTTTTTTTGCAGAGATGAGGGGTGGTAGGTAGTCTCACCATATAGCACAGGCTGGTCTCCAACTCTTGGCCTCAAGCAATCCTCCTGCTTAGACTTCCCACAGTATACATATTTATTTTTTATAATTGTGGATGGAAAACTTGGTTTAATGTTTTCGAAAGAATAAGCTTTTTGGATTTGTGATCACATAAAAGCTTTTATATTCCTACCTTGTTTTCAGTTCTGATTCTCCTCAGCCTCTTCAAAACACCTGAAGTAGGCTCATTCCAGTTTTGGAATGCAGCTGAAGCTGAATGTTTTAAGAACAAGAACTTCATGTTAAGGAAGCCAGACTAAATAAACTAGGACTTTCTGGTTCTGGTGTTTCTTTTTTAATAGTGTTGGTCTTCATAACTGAGCATGAGTGTAATAGATTATAGCTTGGTTCTTTGGGTGGCTTGCTATAAAAATTATATAAACATAACTTTTCTAAAAATTATAGCACTCTTATTTCTGGATGATAATTTGGAAGAGGCTTCTAAGAACTGAAAAATATGAGAGGAAAATACCCGACTAAATACTTGAGCCTATTTTTATTGCTCTGATAGATTGGGCATTTTTTCCCCCTATAGCTCTGTTACAAAAAAAAAATCTTAAACTCTAAGCTAAGTTGAAAGAAACTTTCCTAACAAGTTTCACTTTCTGTAATTCTCTGAGTTTTGTCCCTGGGAAAGGGAGAGAAAGATTAGAAGGGCACCGATATTTGAAGTGCAACTCGTTTACTCCTTCAAAGGAGCCAGTGCAGGAAGTACTTCTTACCTTACTGAGTGAGAAAACCAAGGGATCCCTAGCTGGCCCCAGGATTCAGTGCCGAGTTCCCCTTCAGGTGGCTGACCCTAAAAGATTATGCTTGGCCCTTGCTGCCTCCATTTAGGTTGGCTGATTTACTCGCAGAATCAAGGGAGGCCCCCCATCTTGGAATCATATGACAGAGAGCTGGCCTTTGCCATCTTATGAGGCATTTAGGTGTATGTGTGATAGTGGGGAGGGCATGCTCTGAGGAGACCCTTGTTCCTGGGCCCCAGCTGTGTCCCATTCTTCCAACCCAGGCAGACCTCAGTTTAACCGCTCCCCATCTGGGTGACATGAACCCTGAGGGTGAGTGCCTTGTCATTCAGCATGCAGATGTAACAGAATGAAGGTGCTATGTCAGTTTCCTCCAGACTCTTGTTTTTCTAAACTAAGGGCAGCAAGGTTGATGGTAGTAGAACTTATTTTTTTCTGACTTCTAAGACAAGGCTTGGTCTTCCTGCACCAGGGGTTGGAAAGATTTTTCTGTGAAGAGCCAGATAGTAAGTATTTGCAGTTCATGAGGTCTCTATCACAGCTACTCAGCTCTGCCCTGGTTAACTTGAGAGTCGCCATTAACAATATCTAAACAAATGATCATGGCTGTGTTCCAACAAAACTGTATTAATGGAAACTGAAATTTGGATTTCATATAGTTCACAGTTTTTACCTTCCCCCCCCAACGGTTTTAAAAGGTAAAGAATGTTCTTAGTTTGAGAGCTATGCAAAAGCAGGTGGCCCTCAGGGTTTTTGGGCCCTGGGCTGTACTGACCTTTTCTCTACACTGATTTACCCGCTTTGAAAGTTGAATCCTTACGAGATAGTGGGAAGAGCACTGTTCCCTCAAGTTAGATTTTAGCTTTTGTCACCTACACTATGAATCCTGTAATTGTGAGAAAGGCCCTTATCTCCTCCAATGGCATTTTTTCTCCAGTAAAATTGACCAGGGTAGAAGTGTAAAGAGAATTGAGCAAACTGTCTAAGATTCCCTCATTTAATCTTGTGAATTTGCAAAGGCAAGGTGGCATGGTGTGCTGGGACAAAATTTCGGAACAGGAGTTTCAAGGTCTGGATTTTGGTCTTGGTTCTTCTTTTAATTTGGAGTGAGTCATTTAAAATCTCAGAAAAGAGTGGAGGGTTAGAATGATTGGTATCTGAGATTCCCTCTGGCCTTCAAATTCTGTGCTTTAAAATTATAACATTATTGCGACAAATGAATCATTTCAGTCCACAGAGATTGGTGAATTGATTGTATAGATCATGCTTCCCTGATCAAGGAGCTCAGAGGGCCTTGGCTACAGCAGGGCCTCCATGAGGGGTCATGCCTGATGGCTGTGGTTCTCAGAAAACAGCTGTCAGCTGGAATTGGGGTGGATTCTGGGGGAGCTTAGAAGGGTAAGCAGGGATGGCCTGGGAAGGGCTCAGCATTTAAGTGGGAAACAATGGGAAATAAATAGCTCAACTTAATGGAATAAATAAGGCCTTAAAGCTTGGTGACATTTTTATAAACTTCTATCTTTGTGGGTTAGTGTCTATTTAAAGAATAGGTTGCACTTAAAAAGTTTTCACTGATTTTCCCTTGGTTATTACTTGACTACATTCTAGTTTGTTTTTTAACTTGTCATTCTTTTCTTTTATTCCCTTTTTTGAGATGAAACTAATGCTCTATTAATGCTTTTATGAAATTATGTATACCAGAGACTATCGCTCAGATAACAAACACCAAGTGTACAACACCCCTTCCCAGCCCTCTGCATTGTAGGCAATAAAATTCTATGAAAGCTAAGAGCTGTCAGGGATACAAGGTTGGACAAATCCCAATTGGAAGCAAGGTCTCCATGTCTCTGACATCTCTTAGCTTTTATAGAATTTTATAAATTCTATAGACATTCATTATAGAACGTCTTTTTTTTTTTTTGGACACAGAGGCTTGCTCTGTCTCCTAGGTTAGAGTGCAGTGGCATCATCACAGCTCAATGCAATCCTAAATGCCTGGGCTCAAGTGAACCTCTTTCCTCGGTCTCATGAATAGCTGGGTCTACTGGCAGGTGCTGGGCTAATTTTTCTACTTTTTACAGAGATGGGGGGGGTCTCCCTCTTGCTCAGGCTGGTCTCGAACCCCTGGCCTCAAGCAATTGTCCTGCCTTGGCCTCCCAGAGTTCTAGGATTACAGGTGTGAGCCACTGTGCTTGGTCCAGAAAATGTTTTTAAATAAACATCAATTCTGTTACTCTCTTATTTTGCTTGTGGAAATGGTTAACTGTAAAGAGATTGTATTTGTTCATCCAGGTTAAAGTTTGAAGGTTCCTGCTTGGAACCAGGAGCACTCTTCTCTTTAGAACAGCATTGCAGATGGTGGTTAGATAACCCTTGTTAACTCTGTGTTTGGAACCCATTCGCCGTTTTAAACATTCAGGAAAATTTTGCTTCTGAAACCTTAAAAGTGAGAATTTTTCCCTGTGACTTTTCCTTTGATCTAGCTTTTGGTCTTTAGGCCAGATTAAAGGAGGAGCGTCAACTTGGATTGGTTGGGGGTGGAGGGGAGATGTACAAAGGGTGAGTCTAGGGCTGTAGGAGGAAGGATGCTGTGTGAGGAGGTGGCGGTGCCAGCAGGGATCCAGGAGCACTTTCACCTCCTTCGGTCTTCTTTCCCTTTCCTTCCCTCCTACTTCTGCTCATCTAAGACCCAGGGACACTGCCAAGCTCAAGGCCGCCTCCCTCCCTCCCTTCCTCTGGGCGGGTACTGGATCCTGTTGGCTGCCCCGCTTGGCCTTTGCCTCATACAGCCCTCACACCTGCCTGGGCCCTTCCTCAGCCCTGCTCACTACACACTGCAGTCTCTTACTCAGCCTTTCTCCCTATAGCAGCGGTGGGCAATGGGAAGGAAGCACTTGCAGGCTAACACGTTAAGAACTTAGCTTTAGGGGCGGCGCCTGTGGCTCAGTTGGTAAGGCGCCGGCCCCATATACCGAGGGTGGTGGGTTCAAGCCCAGCCCCGGCTGAACTGCAACCAAAAAAAAAAAAAAAAAAAAGAACTTAGCTTTTCTATTTTCATCGATATCACGTTTCCACTTTACTTGACTGGTGACAATAGTTGCCCTATGCCATTTGGTTGGAGAAGTATGTGACCTCTCTGGGCTTTGATGCCACATGCTTGGAGCAAAGCTCTTTTAGGATTTCTGGTCTTACTTGGTAAACAAAACAAAACAAAACAAAAAAAAACAAAATGTAACCCTTATACATGTCTATCCTAGACGGAGAAGTTGTCGAAAGTTTTCCAGCCGACTTCTGCATTTCTACTTTCAATATACAGTGCTTCAAAGTGTATCGTCTCATCTATCTTGCGAGGGAGGGTGATGTCTGTATTTTCTAAATAGTAGTTCCCATAAACCAGTTAAAAAGAAAAATCAGAGGACTGATACATATTTGCCAATATTTTAATTGTTCCAATTGAGGATACTATAAATTAGAAAAGAGAAAACTCAACAACCAGCCACTTTCTGCCATGATTTCTTAAAAAGGAAAGACATTTCTGTGTAGGAAGAAGGGGAGCTCTTTGCATACATTAAATATATGGAAAAACTCATTATTTATAATGCATTTTACCCATTTCACTGTGGATGAGTGGAAATGACCTCATGCCCGTCAACTGAGTTGTGTCTGAGAACTTCACATCTGAGCTGCCTTACAGTTCCTTCCCACCTTTCAGTCACTGCTTCCTCACCCAAGACATGAGCCTTAGTGAAATTTTATCAAGAGAGTACACATAAACTCCTAAAGAAAAAACTCTGGTTAGAAAGATATTTCAAAAAGATCCCAGTGGTGTCCCTTGTGTGTCTCTGAGTTTTTTTGGTTTTTTGCAGTTTTTGGCCTAGGCTGGGTTTGAACTCACCACCTCCGGCATATGGGGACGGTGCCCTACTCCTTTGAGCCATAGGCGCCACCCTTTCTCTGAGTTTTTCACTTTTCCTGGCACGCCTTTGTGGCAGCTGCTGCCCACCCCACACAAACCCAGAGTATTTGTGGGGTGGGTAGCAGTATTTGTGGCAGCTGCTGCCCACCCCACACAAACCCAAACTTCCTCTTGCTTTCTCAGATAATGGGTCAATTGAGGCAAAATTATAAACTTTCAAAAAGAGCTCTAGTAGAAAATCTGAAAAGAGGCTGAGCACCTGTAGCTCAGCAGCTAGGGGGCCAAGCCACATACACTGGAGCTGGTGGGTTTGAATCCAGCCCGAGCCTGACAAACAATGACAACTGCAACGAAAAAATTGCCAGGTGTTGTGGTGGACGCGTGTGGTCCCAGCTACTTGGGAGGCTGAGACAAGAGAATTGCTTAAGCCCAAGAGTTTGAGGTTGCTGGGAGCTGTGACGTCATGGCACTCTACCCAGGGCGACATAGTGAGACTCTGTTTCAAAAAAAGAAAAAGAAAATCTGAAAAGAGCAAAACTAAGAAGAAGACATCAAGGCACAAAAATAGATTGGTCTTTAGAGTACCCCTCAAGTGTAGTTGGTCTTTACAGTACCCCTCAAGCGCAGATTGTTGTTTCTGACCTTGCTTTGCAGTATCCTGGGGTCCTGGTTTCTTTCCACAAATTGGTCACCTTTGGTCTCCCTGAGACACTCAAGCTGGTTCCATCTGTAGGAGAAGTCTACTCACACGTGTAAAATACCGGCCTGTCTTACCAATGGCCTTGGCTGGCGCAGCCTTCTCAGAGTTCTCTGCTATACGCCACTTCCCCTCTGGTGGCTACAGGGACCGTCCCTGCTTCTTGTTTCTGAGGCCCGGTTAGAGGCCTATTTCTGGTTTGCAGGCTGAAATTGGCTCACAGTTTTTTTTGTGGAGTGGGAGATTGACAAGTCTTTCTAGCGCAAGGTACCAACTATCTAATTTCCAAGGAGTTCCCCCAAGTGTTCTTTTTGGACACCACCACATAACAGGAAAGGAGAGAACATAGGAAAATGCATTATTGGCCAGTGACTCCAGGGCTGATAGTGTGCTATGAAATCATGGCCACTCCCAGGAGGCCACTGGAGGGCATTTTATCATATGCTTTCCTTTCCATCATCCGTGGAGCCCGCGCTGGCTGTAGAACATGCCAGCTACTTCACCTTGGGTGAGATAGTTGGATATGTAGGAAATATGGTGAGGGTGGGCAGCATTGCAGGAACCCACAGCTATGTGGGTATCAGGAAGAAAGGGAACCCACAGCTTTGGAAAAGGTCTATCTTGAAGACAGGCTCATCTTCCTATGATTTGTTTAGTATGGGTATGTGGGGGAAATTGGCTACATTTAAGCAAAATATCCTCATTTTCAGGGAGTAAAATTAAGCGTGCAAAATTTTATTAGTGGCATAAAAGAAAAAAAAGAAAGAAAAAAATGATAAATTATTTAAAAACCATTGGTGACTCTTACACATTGCTTTCTTGAGTTGTTTTAACGTATTCGTTTTTCTCTCTGGCTAGAGATGTGAATTAGAGAAATCAATCAAAATGTATGCCGGATTAGTGGAAAAGGAGGAAGAATAAATGAGCCAAGGCTGATTTTTTTTTTCTTTCTTTATTTTTTTTATTGTTGGGGATTCGTTGAGGGTACAATAAGCCAGGTTATACTGATTGCAATTGTTAGGTAAAGTCCCTCTTGCAATCATGTCTTGCCCCCATAAAGTGTGACACACACCAAGGCCAAGGCTGGTTTTTAAAGTCTTGCCTAATTGACCTAAAAATTTAAGTAAGTGAGTACTTTAACATCTTAGGTAAATTTTATTTTGTAGTTTTTTTTCCAAAAGAAAATATAAAAATGAAAAGACACGTAACCAAGTATGGTAATTTTCTTAGGGGACACGGGAGAGAGGAGAGAAAATTTAAATGTTAAAGAGCATCTTCTAGTTAATAAAATCATAGGGAAGGTACCTGTAACTTATCCTGCAGAAATTGCACGAGGTAACTGTAACATTCCATTCCTAGCAGACCTTTCTGTTCCAATAGTTGTCAACACTGAGGAAAGCAGTTGCCTTTGGTACATGAATCATACCGAGAAGGAAGTTATATTCCTTTGTACAGGAAATGTCTAAAAGTGGTTGTAACTGGTTATATCAGTACTTTCCAATACTTTCAGCCTCCTTTGGACCTGTGTACTGTTAGGAGAAGCATGGGTGGAGAATTGCTTTAGGGATTGTCCATGAACATGGGGTCATCTCTCTACTGGCCTTTAACTGTATAAAACCAAGTATTTACCAAAGCCAGAGAATTCTTTCTCCTTTAACAAATGTATTTTTATTTTAATTTACTTTTGTTTTTTTAGACAGTTTCACTCTGTTGCCCTGGGCAGAATGCCATGGCATCATCATAGCTCATAGCAACCTCAAACTCTTGGGCTCAAGCGATCCTCCTGCCTCAGTCTCCCCAGTAGCTGGGACTACTGGTGTGCACTACCATGGCTGGCTAATTTTCCCTATTTTTAGTAGGGAAGGGGTCTTAACTCTTGCTCAGACTGATCGCAAACTCCTGAGCTCAAGCAATCCACTTGCCTCGGCCTCCCAGATTGCTAGGATTACAGGCCTGAGCCACTGTGTCTGCCTTTCCTATATAATATTTGATTATCCCTATTTCTTATTTTTTAAAAAAATCATGTAAGGCTATTACATGTCAAATGCTGCTTAATGTCACATTCAAGTTTTCTAATATGTTTATTGTGATAACTATCAGCTTAGAGCTGTTCCTGCTGTACAGAGCCATAGCTTTTGCTTCAGATAGATATTTCCCAATTTATGATTTGATGCCATTGGGGCTCAGGTGACTTTCCATGGCTAGGTGAGAATGGTAATCTGTGTCTCAGTTGTTCCATGCTATGGAGTCCTCCTCTTCTGATCATCTTATTGACTCCATAGAAAGAAGAGAAGTAAGTGATAGTGTAATTAACTCTGTTTTACAGTTGGAAATGCAATCTCAGCAAGCCAGAATAAATCAAGTGGTTGAAAAGGATTCAAGCTCAGGCCTTCTGACTTCCAGATAATCCAGGTGTTTTTTCCACTGCACCAGTTTCCCCTTGTAGTGAATAAATAACATGTCAAAGTGCGTATGCTCCTATTTAAGAGGATCAGTTCCAACATCTTAGTCCTTGACGGTAACGTTACGATGTGCAAGAGTCTCGGTAGTGATACTTCCGGTCCCCTCCTGCTAACAAATTTTAGTGATGTTTTCTAGAAATCTTATCAAATAATCAGAAAGCTGACTCTGACATTTTTTTTTTGTCAGTACAAGGGAGCTCAGAGCCCAGGCTGAATAGGTAGTTGCCTGTTGCTTGATCTCAAGCTACAAACTTGGCTTCTCCAGGCAAATCTTGGGCTATTTTCTACCACCAAGTGTTAGATCAAAAGAAGCCTTTCTCGAGAATGACCTTGGGAGCTGGGTTTACAACTCAGCCTGGGGCTTGCTTGTTTTCTCCTTGGTTCCTTGAGATAAGTTCTGGCTCCTAAATCTGATTTATTTTCCTCTAATATGGTAGCATATTCCCAACAATTCAATTCTGTAAGTATTTATTAATTGCCTGTGGCATGCAAAGCAGAAAGCATGGATCTTCAGGACGAGGAAAGTTTATGATATATATGTGTTTTTAAGGGAAAAACAAACTGATACTGAGGAAGAATTGGGGTAACTACCTAGATTCCCTATGTAATTTTAGGAGAAACATTTTAAAAAAATTTAAGTTATGAAACATTTTAGTCATAAGGAACATAAAACAGTATAACGAACATTCATGCACCACTACCTAAATATATTAGCTGTTAAACTTTTTGACATTATTTCTTTCACTTTTCTTTTTTTTAGAGAAATAAGTCTTTCTAGATAGAAGGACTTCCCTTTCTATCTCCTCAGTTCCCTGTCTGGGAAAGTGCTTCCTGCATGGGAAATGCTCCATGGTAATTTTATAAACTATAATTTTCAAAAATCTAAAATCATGACTCTACAAATATAAACCTATGCCAAATATTTATTTGACTCATTATGTAATGAGAAAACCAGAAACATATTAAAACTAGTTTAAAGGAGGATTTAAAGCATGGTTATTATACACACACACAAAATCAGGAATGCCAAAATGAATTTGCTAATAGATGAAAAACTGGCTACTATTATGTAAGGCAGTTCTGTAAGTATAAATGAATGTTGGACTCATCTTTTCTTTCGGGTGGAAATCAATTCTGTCTCTACCAAACAATATTCATTTGTAATTCTGTGGACAAGACACTTGTGCATTATTACTATCTGTTTGCACAACTTAATGTTTACCCCAGCAACATTACAAAATGGTCTAATCACCAGAAGGGCAATCAAAGGTGCACGCCCTTTCAAATCAGGTAATGCCTTTGGAGTGTGGTACATAAAGCCCAGCCCTCCACTAAAAGGACACCCAGTACTTTCTTTTGACCTTTTCCAACTCTTTGACAACTTTTCTTGGTACAAGGTTGGTCATTCTAAGCAGGCTCCAGGCCTGTCTCTCTGAGTGCTCTGGACCCAATTCAACTTGACCTGTTGTTCATTCTTCTCTGCTTCTCTGCCACGGAGAGGACCCTAGAATACCATGCTTTAACCAGAGTTCCTAATCATGGTTGTTTCAGGTCAGGAAATGTATCAATTACGTAGTAGGATGTTAAGTCACTTAGGTGTGGGGTATAACCATGAGGCCAGAACTAAGTCAAGAATATGCCATTGTGATGGCTGCAGTGCTCGGAAACCAAACTTCATTCTTACTCTAGGAAATCATCATTGTTATTAATGGGAATGTCAGTAGTCTAGACTGCTCCAAATAGACTTATTTTTGGAGAAAAAAATTCTTTTTTTTTTTTTTGTAGAGACAGAGTCTTACTTTATGGCCCTCGGTAGAGTGCCGTGGCCTCACACAGCTCACAACAACCTCCAACTCCTGGGCTCAAGCGATTCTCTTGCCTCAGCCTCCTGAGTAGCTGGGACTACAGGCGCCCGCCACAACGCCCGGCTATTTTTTGGTTGCAGTTTGGCCAGGGCCAGGTTTGAACCCGCCACCCTCGGTATATGGGGCCGGCACCCTACCGACTGAGCCACAGGCGCCACCCGAGAAAAAAATTCTTATTAGTTCTTATTTTAGAGGGCTGGCAAACTACTATAAAATTGCACATGTTGACTATATCACTTTGGTCTTCTAATTTAAGGCAGACCATGCACAAATAGAAAACATTCTGTGTGCTAGGTGCCATGCCAGTCACGCTATGGACATGACCTTATCCAATCTTTAAAACAGCTGTATGAGGCAGATAGCATCAGTTGGTCTATTTTACCTATGGTGAAACTGAGTAACCCCTTGAAGTGTTATCAACTTTCCAAGTGTTATCAACTTTCCAAGTGCTACTAAGGGGCAGAGCCCAGTTTTGAACCTAAAATAGTTTGATTTCAGTCTATTCATTTATAAGTATGTTCTTCTGTCTCCCAGAAGAACATTGAAATTATTTGAAAACATTGAAATTATTAATACCACCATTACAGTTATCAGTAGACATTTGTTCACTACTTAAAATCTGTAAGAGTTCTTTCTTAGGTCTGTACAAAATTATGTTTTAGTATAATTTCTGGCTGGACACAGTAGGACATGCTGTGATCCTAGCACTTTGAGATGCTGAGGTGGGAGGATTGCTTCAAGTCAGAAATTCAAGACCAACCTAAGCAAGAGTGAGACCCTGTCTCTATGAAAAGTAGCAAAATTAGCCAGGTATCCTAGCATGTGCCTGTAGTCGAAACTACAAGAGAGGCTGAGGCAGAAGGGTCACTTGAGCCCAAGGGTTTGAGGTTGCACTGAGCTATGATGACACCCTTGCACTCTAGTCTGGGTGACAGAGGGAGACCAGTCTCAAAACAAAAAAAGTATATTTTTGGTCTTTTATGATCTTATAGTTCACCAGTTACATCCAACTATTTTATAAATAATTATTGGGAGCCTACCATTGCATGATGATGTAGTGAATAAGTAAAAAATTCCAAGGGAAATTTTTTTCTTGTTTTGAGACAGAGTTTTGTTCAGTAGCCCAGGCACCAGAGTGCAATAGTGTGATCATAGTTCACTACAGCCTCAAGCTCCTGAGCTCAAGCAGTCCTCCTGCTCAGGAGCTTGATGAATATTAGCTCTACCAAAACAGTTTCTGGAGTTTCGGAATTGGTCTTGGGAAGCTAGCTTTGGTTGATCCAGGGAAAATTCACATCTTTGGAACTGGACAATAGGATCTTTTTTTTTTTTTTTGAGACAGTCTCTCTCTGTTGCCTAGGCTAGAAAGCAATGGCCTTGGGGTAACTTGCAGCAACTTCAAACTCCTGAGTTGAAGTGATCCTCCTGCCTCAGCCTCTCGAGGAGCTGGAGCTACAGGCACCTGACATGACCCAGCTAATTTTTCTATTTTTAGTAGAGACAGGGTGTTCCTCTTGCTCAGGCTGATCTCGAACTCCTGAGCTCAAGCCATCTTCCTGCTTCGGCCTCCTAGAGTGCTGGAATTACAAGTGTGAGCCATATATAGCACCTGGCCTGGCCAGTAGGATCTTAATTTTTCAAATACAACTCCTGATCATTTTCCCAGATATACTGGCTCAGTGTTTATTGTTCACATAGAATTAGAGTAAGGAAAGATTTATAGACAATCCAGAGGAGCAGAAGTCTGGCCGTAAAACTTAATGTACCTTTTAGTGTGTGTATGTGTATATTGTTAGTTGCAAAGCAACGTTGGGGATACAAATTGCTTGGCTTGACTTAGTGAGGGAACAAGGTCGTAGCTTTGAGTTAGAAGAGAATAGTTGGCTAGGCTTTTCTTGCCAAGCAACTCAGTGCTGCCAATATTTTATGAGCTTAAAGTATACTTGGCAGTTGGTAAATCTGAAATGAAATTGGAAAGGAAATGCTAGCATAGATTCTTCATAGAGTTCCAGACTCTTCTTTCCCTATAAAATCAGTAGTGTAGAAGACTCATTAAGTGTTAATATGACACATGAGTGGGTTAGCTAAGAGCTGATCCTGCTGTGATTATTAGAATGTCGTTTTGCAGATCTGCTGCGCTATTTGCAAAGTCTGAAATTAAGGGTTGTCAGCATTATGAAATCTTTGCAAAGTCACTTGTGCTTTTGACTTGATTAACAGTTAATTTATAGGACGATTTTGTTAGTATTTACTGGTCCATTCAGCATATGTTCAAATGAGTGGAACATCTGTGTCTTCACTGTTAATTTTGATTGACTGATGTCTGATCCAGTTATTATAAGTCATAGAAATTCATAGCTAGGAACACAGTGTGTTTACAGAGTTCATTTTTTAACCAGTTCCTTTGAAGAAATAAATTAGATGCAAAAACATACTAATTAAGAAGGCGAATTGCAGAAACATTTAAAAGCTGCTAATGTGCATTATGACAGGGTTAGGAAATTGCTTGCCTGGACTTATGGGAAATTTAGAAGTTTAGAGACAATCTTTGAATCAGTTCCTTAAAACCATATTTAAGGCAATAGGGGGCTGGCTAAAGGCAGACAACTCCAAGCTGAAGAATTTGTAGATGTTTGCGCTTAAGGACCCTTCCTGGAATGCTGTGGTTATAGTTGTAACTGTCATCACCCACGGTGCATTTGGTGCACATTTATGAAATCTTTGCAAAGGTTAAACTTTAAGATCATATGAGTGACATTATTCTGCTTCAGCCCCATCTCCTATCTGCTTGGAACTAACATTAAGATATTGCTGTATCTCCCTGGTTTGCTGCAACATTAAAACACCTATTTTCCCTGCTTGGTGAAATATAAATACATAAGGAAAACATGTAGCCCCACAATTTCTAGGCCTCATCCAAGCCTAGGTAGAACTCTCTACCTAGTGTGGATTTTATGAAAACAGTAGGTTTTATCTTATTAAATAAATAGTGAACATCCTTCTTGGTGATAATCTCTTGATTATTCAGAATTGGATCTGTTGCAGGTTGCCAGATCATTTCTAATTTTAAGTAGACCAAGAAGGGCCAGATGTCATCTTCTGGTGGTCCCAGAAGGGAATAAGTTGTTCATACAAAAGCCACTGCCACTGTGTTGTGACACTGCTTGGGAATCTTGAAGCAGAATTGCACTGTGGTATTTGTGTATTGCCATGCCTTAATTTTCGCCAGCCGTACTGTTTAATAGGTTTGTACTTTGTTTGGGAGTAAGTTTGCAGGGGCAGATGTATGAAGCCATCATGATTTTTTGTTTTCCAACTTCATGTTCTTTTGTTTGTTCTTGGTTTGTCAGGGGAGTAATGAGCATGTCACCTCAAGAGAGTTCTGTGCCAGAAGATAAGTGACATTTAGTTTGAGAGGGTTTTGTGGGAGCAGAAAAGAAGAAAAAGGCTATGATTGGTGAATGCAAGGCCCTAATCCGCTCTCATTTTTTATTTACCTGGTCTACATACTGTAGACTTAATTTGAGACTTGAACTAAGTTTCAAGCTTCTGATGGCTTTATGTTTAGTCTGTGAGAATTACCTTTTCAAGACTTAACAGTTGTTCCATTTTGCCACAGAAGAAAGTATTACCCAACTTTTGAGCCTAAATATTAATACATACCAATATGCTGTCTGCAGGGAAATTTCTCTCTGAATCCAGCACGTTGCATAGTTATTTATGAGCTTGACCTTAGCAATCTTTTTTTGTTTAAGAATCATCATGGAACTATTTATCTTTCTACTTTTGTTGTCTCTTTAAGATTGGTATAATGTTTATTTGCATGTTTATTTTAGTGGCCCCTATCTCTTCCCTCTTAAAATAATCTTTTAAAACTGTTACATACATTTTGATTTGCTTTAAGGATTCAGTATTCAAAGTGTACTTGATTCTTTGGGAGATAGAAAAAAGCGGTTGCTCCATAAGTCTTGCATCATAGGGGATATGACTAAGAAGGAACAACTGCAAAGGCCAAGTCCAATGTTACAAAGTAATGAGAAATCCTTTGTTATAAAGTTCTGACAAAGAAAGAGCAGTTTCAGGTGCACTTTAAAGGATCATTAAAATATAATTCCACGTCTCTTTTCCTTTTCTGTCTTATTAACCCCATCTCTCTAGTAGCAGGCAGAATGCTTGACACGTAATGGGTACTTGACATATATTGATTGATTCAGTGCATGAATATTGCACTTTCCCCTACTAGTGTTATTTGTTTTGATGTTGCTTATCCTGCTTACGTAGGATATCCTGTGAATTAATGACAAAGATCACATTTTATAGATTTTGACATTCCCCAGATTTTCTATGTCAGGGGGTGATCTTTAGATGACAATGATGCTTATAAAATAGAATTCACTGACATTATCCCTTCCCTTAAGGGGCTTAGAGTCTTCTGCTACGGGAGATCAACTTATAATATATTGTGGTAACTTACACTGGAGGTTTACCTAGAGATGCAAATGATGGAGGCGTCATCTGGGGGAGAAGGGAGAGAAGGGAGTGTGGAGGAGGTTGGCTAAGACTGTGGACGGGAGGTGGCATTTGAATTGGGTGTTGAAGGATAATGGTAAAGT
Organism: Nycticebus coucang; assembly: GCF_027406575.1. Taxonomy (NCBI): domain Eukaryota; kingdom Metazoa; phylum Chordata; class Mammalia; order Primates; family Lorisidae; genus Nycticebus; species Nycticebus coucang. The sequence goes on along the minus strand of NC_069784.1, from coordinate 113,730,807 downwards.
CAACATTTATTGAGCACTTGTTATGTGCCAGGCATTTTAAATCACGGGAATATATGTCTTCTCATAAGGGAGGAGACTAAAAAGAGGGCTTATGATAGAACTCAGAAAACACCAGCAATCAGAGATGGCCAGAGAAGGGTATCAACTAGTGAGAGAGAGCAGGTGGTCAGTAAGATAGTACTTGGATGGGGGAATGTTCAGGAGGAGAGGGAGAGGGAAGGAGAAAGCGGAGAAAGCGTGAGTGAGGGAAGGAGAAAACTGTCACAACTAAGGCTTGTCAAGTTGGTGAAGTTGAATGTTTCAGAGGAGTAAGTGGATGAACTTGGAGATTAGAAGCCCCTGATAACTTTTGCCAGGAAGGCTTCAGGAACATAGGTGGTGGTAGATGTCAGCTACAGTAGCTTGACTGATTTCTGATGAACAACAGAAGGCATATAACAATGTTATTTAAAGAAATGTGCTCATGAAAGAAGCAGAAAGAGAAGGCAGTTGCTGGAACAGTACACATCACCCTCAAGGTGAGGCGTGTTGCTGAGTCCTGCAGGTATTTGTGCCTCGGAAACTGGGCTGAGGTCAGTAGGCCTCTGTGGGCTGCAGTGGGATTTGACATTGTTTCTGTGGGAACATAGAAGACAAGTTCTCAACCCCTTTCTTACTTCTGGAGCATGACCCTTTGGAAATGTCCTTGTGTCCTAATTTTAATCGGCTGAAAATAGAGTTGCTTTTCCTTCTGAGAGTCTGTGGCTTGGATAAATTCAAATTCACAGCTAAACAGCTTAAGTTGAGGGTTCTTCACTAGTAGGACTCAGTTTACAAAATTGTAGGACTTGTTTAGGAAGTGAAAGTGCCCATTGAGGACATTGGGTATCTCAGGCTAGGTTAAGGTTTTCATTCATCTGTCCCCAATGGCTGGATTTCACAGGCTTTTGAAAGCTAATGAGTAAGAATTGGCAGCCCAAATGCTCTTATTGTTTTCTCAGCCGCTTGAAACACTTCATTGCTCATACTACTGGCTACTTAGAGCATTGACAGTGATTCATTTTTTAAAATCAGATCTTTTTTCTCTGTTTGCCGCCTACCTTGTAAACTTGCAGTGAAAATACTTAACATTTTTTCAAAATCCTGCTTACTTTTTAGGCTTTCCTCATTTTCGCCTTCTAACCAATCCTGAGTGGAGGGCTGCTCCAACAAGTCACTGAAATAAACCCTGGTTTAACCTGAAGACACTCCCACTGCCACCTGTGTGCATTCGTCTTCACTATCTGTTGCAGAAAGAAACTCTGCCACCACCCCCAAATCCTTTTCTGGATAGTTGCTCTTGTTTTACTGGCACATCTTGGAATGAGCTCCCTTCAGCCTTATCTTATATCCGCTGTGTACAGAGAGGTGTGCAGTATACCAATTGCTGCTTCCGAAGATGCCCCCTTAGGAAGTCTTCTGCACCATACTCACAGTAGGAGAGGAAAGGAGAACCACAGCATGGAAACATTTCACACACATATGAGGGTTGCTTTACTAAATAAAGGGAATCAGCTCTCAAGTTGCAAACTTGAATTTTCCAAAAAATATATATTTTTAGTCTGGGCACGCCTTTTAGGTGGTAATCCTAGCACTCTGGGAGGCCTAGATGGGCGGATTGCCTAGGCTCAAGAGTTCGAGCCCAGCCTGAGCTAGAGGAAGACCCCCTGTCTAAAAAAATAGCTGGGTATTGTGGTGGGCATCCGTAGTCCCAGCTACTCAGGAAGCAGAGACAGGAGGATTGCTTGAGCCCAAAAGTTTGAGGTTGCTGTGAGCTATGATGCCATAGCACTCTACCAAGGGTGACAAAGTAAGGCCCTGTCTCAAAAAAAAAAAAAAAAAATAGCATTTTTAAATATCGGGTTGTTAAAATGTTTTGATGATGATGATAATAGTAAGAAAAAGATTAGGATAATGAGTGTTAATTGTATACTTTTTTTTAGCTGCAATAGGAGAATCAGGTAGATTTCATTCCTTTCATTCATGTGAAATGAACAGAATGCTCTGGGGTATCAAATGACTTCCTTCCTTCCCTTCCTTCTTCCCTCTCCAGACCCCTCCTCTCCTTTTCAGTAGACATATGCGGGGTGTGCGTCATCTTCTGGGAAGCTGGGGATAAAATGAAATAAGAACATTTAGGCTGCCAATGGCCCTGCCCACAGAATACCCAGTGGGGGGCTTCACTCTTCCGTCTCCTCACTATTCGTTTTTCTGTTTACTATTACCCCCATTCCACTTCTGCATACTTTTCTCTTCCTTTTATTTTACAATTTAATTAAAAAGTTGAGATATAATTCCCATACCATAACATTTCCCATTGTAAAGCACTGTGTACAGTTTGGCAGTTTTCCATAGATTCACAAAGTGTGTAACCATCATCAACATCTAATCCCAAAACATGGTTAGCACCTCAAAAATCACCCCTGTACTGTGAATGGTGACTCCCCTGTCTCCCTCCCCCTAGGCTCTGGCCACCACTAATCTTGTCTCCATGAATCTGAATGTTCTAGATATTTCATATTATTGGAATCATGCCATCTACAAGGCATTTTGTGGCTGCCTTCTTGCCCTGAGCATAATGCTTTTAAACTTCACTCTTGTAGCAGGAATCAGCACTATGTTCCTTTTCCTGGCTGAGTAATGTCCCACTGTGTGGATCGGTAACACATTTTGTTTATCTGTTCATCAACTGAGGGACCTTTGGGTTGTTTCCAATTTTTGGCTAGAATGAATAAAGTAGCTGTGAATATCCATTGCAATTTTTTGGGTGGACATATGATTTCAGTTTGCTTTGTATATACTTAGGAGTGAAGTCGCTGGGTCATATGGGAACTCTATGCTTGACTTCTTTTTTTTTTTGAGACAGAGTCTCACTGTGTTGCCTTGTGTAGAGTGCTGTCCTGTCACAGCTCAGAGCAACCTCAAACTCTTGGGCTTAAGTGATTCTCTTGCTTCAGCCTCTCCTGAGTAGCTGGGACTATAGGCGTGCACCACCATGCCTGGCTAGTTTTTATATGTTAAGTAGAGATGGAGTCTTGTTCTTCCTCAGGCTGGTCTTGAACTCCTGAGTCAAGCAGTCCACCTGCTTCGGCCTCCCAGAGTGGTAAGATTACAGGCATGACCATAGGTTGTCTTTTTTTCTTTTTTTCATGGGTTATCTTTTTGGATCATAGCCATCCTAGTGGGTATAAATTCGTACCTTAACCTGGTTTTGGTTTGCATTTCCCTTGTGGCTAACGATGTTCCCTAGTGACTAATGATGTTGAGCAGCTGTTCATGTGGCATGCTTTTTGGCCATTTGTATATCTTCTTTGGAGAACTGTCTACTCATATTCTATGCCCATTTTAAAATTTGTCTTTTTATTGAGTTACATAGTCAACATATGGTACATAGTCTTTGCATATTCCGGATACAAGTCTCTTATTGGATACATGGTTTGCAAATATTTTCTGCCATTTTGTTGATTCTTTTTTATTTTCTTGATAGCGTCCTTTGAAGCACAAAAGGTTTTAATTTTGATGAAGTCTGTTTTATGTATGCAAAGAGTCCCTGTTGTAGTTATGTCCCACCCCCAGAAGGTGTGCCATAGACCCTACACTGGGCCCATTAAATAGGAGCACATCAGTCCCCACCCCTCCTCCTCTGTCGCTTCACCTCTTTCCCGCTCCTTCATCTCAAATTGAATTGGGTTTTCCTTCTATGTGAGTGTGTATTAGATTATCTACTGGCTTTGTATTAATGCTGAGTACATTGGATACTTGGTTTTCCATTCTTGTGATACTTTACTAAGAAGAATATGTTCCAACTCTGTCCAGGTTAATATAAAAGATGTAAAGTCTCCATCTTTTTATGACTGAATAGTATTCCATGGTACACATATACTACAGTTTGTTAATCCATTCCTGGGTTAATGGGAATTTAGGTTGTTCCCATATCTTGGCAATTGTAATCGAGGTGCAATAAACAATCTAGTGCAAACGTCCTTATAATAAAATAATTTTTTCCTAAAACTTAAACATTTACATGCAGAAATTCAAAAGACATTTTGTTTGCTTATCGTTTGTTTGTTTTTGAGATGGAGTCCCAAGCTGTCACCCTGGTTAGAGTGCTGTAGCATCACAGCTCACAGCAACCTCAAACTCTTGGGCTTAAGAGATCCTCTTGCCTCAGCCTCCCAAGTAGCTGGGACTACAGGCGCCCACCACAACACCCGGCTGTTTTTTGGTTATAGTTGTCATTGATTGGTGGGCCTGGGCGGGATTTGAACTTGCCAGCTCCAGTGTATGTGGCTGGCACCTTAGTTGCTTGAGCTACAGGCGCTGAGCCTTTCAAAAGACATTTTGAAAGGATTATTACAGTGATGAACTTGTTCCTTGTGATTTGGCTTCTTAATCTAAAATATAGAAAATCTGATTTTTGTAAGAAAAAACTTATTGAAAAATTTTCTCATAACATAATTATTATTGTAGTTCATGATGTTTCTGAAAGTAATCACTATCTATAATATTTTCAGGATGAGTGGTTTAGTGACCTGTGCTTTGGAGACTCCATTTTAGCATTAAGCTCTAAGAGGAAGAAAGAGAATTTATTATAGATTTAAATTAGTCATATGTTGTTATAGTCCAAAACCTCTGAAATGTTGCTTAAACTTGGGAGAGCCAATCAACATATTCTTTGCTTTCTAAGTCTTTTAATGACTTTGGTTCTTAACCACAAATTGTGACATGTCCAGTTTTTTTTTTTTTTTTTTTTTGTAGAGACAGAGTCTCACTTTACTGCCCTCGGTAGAGTGCTGTGGCGTCACAGGCTCACAGCAACTTCCAGCTCTTGGGCTTACGTGATTCTCTTGCCTCAGCCACCCGACATGTCCAGTTTTGTTGAGCCGTGTATCTTAGTACCTGGTACACTACAACCCAGTGGTTGGTTGGTATGTCTGGTAATGAAGGGAATAAGTCAAAACTTCAGATAATCTACCAGTGTATTCATGATGCTGGGTGAATCGAGGTAAAGCCGGTGTGGAAGTTTAGGACCAGCAGGGGCCACGGCATTGACCTACTTGGCTGTGAGATCAGTAGTGCCCAGCTGTTTTAGTTTTTAAATGATGACGCATTCACAGAAGTCATCCCTGTGGGCATTTCTTCACTGAGTTATTGCTTGGCCTTGTTCTGAAAGAGAAACTAGAGCTTCAATTCAGAAACTTACTTTGTATAACAGTTGGTGCAGATTTGCAGGAGAGTGTTCCTGTAGTCAGTCTCTGATTGCTCCCTGGGGTGGAGAGTGGAGGTTGGCTGGAGTCCTGGAGCTTCCATGGTGTTATGTTGTACCAGATAGATTCTTGCTCACCTCATGACCTGTGGTGCAGCTGGGGTGGCTCTGTGGGGCCTTGAAATGTACACTCTTGAAATGTTTACACTCGAAGCATGTCCACATTAGGGGTTTATATTTCCAGTGATCAGAGGACTAGAAAAAAAAAAATCATGTCTTTCTAGTGAAGAAGTAGAAGCCCCATGTTCTAATGATTAGATAAAGTTAGACTGTGGGTCTGGCAGACCTCTGTTTTTCTGAATCTTGGCTCTGCCACTTACTACTTCTGTGTTCTTGGTTTTCTAAGCCTTAGTTTTCTCATCTATAAGATGGAGATAAAAGCAGTTAGTGCGTTATAAACTTTTTGAGAAAGTTAAATGAGATCCTGCCTGCAAGGAGTTTTGTGCAGTGCTCAGCAGGTCCTGGACTGTTGGAAGAAAAAGGACTTCAGAGGTCATATGGTCCACGGCCTTATCTAATGCATGAATCTACCAAGAGGCTTTTAGATGTGGTTGTTTCCATGTCTTGGCGATTGTAAATTGAGCTGCAGTAAACAATCTAGTGCGAATGTCCTTATGATAAAATGATGTTTTTTTCTTCTGGGTATGAGGAATCCTTAAAGAACTCAAGTTTCTCCTCAAATCCTCAAAGATCTTCCATTTGACCCTATAATCCCACTGCTAGGCATCTACCCAGACTTCCTGTATATAAAGTTCTCCACTGCCTGGGCATGAGTGGATGGAGTGCCGAGGGATGTGATCCTGAAAATACACATGATGATCCTGGTCCCCAAGGCACATAGACTTAGAGCTGAGAGATGACCTCAGAGTCACTTGTCCCTGCTTTTGAGATGCAGTGGGAAGGACACATCATTTAGGGTCAGGAAACTTGCTCTGAGGTTTCACTTCTGCCTCTTACACATTCTCTCTATCATAAGAAAGTCTATATTTTAGCATAGTTTTGAGGATTAAGTGATAAAATGTGTATGAAAGGAGCAAGCACATCATGGGTTCTTGGTCAACATTTATATATTCACAGTGTTAATTTATTATTTTGAGAGGTCTGTGTTTCATTTTTTGGTTGCTGTGTAACCAACCACACAAAATTTAGTGGCTTTAAATAGCAACTTGTTATCTTTCACAACACGGTGAGTTGAGTAGGTCCAGCAGTTCACTTGTCACCTGGGAGGTTGGCTGGGATGGAATGTTGAAGAAGACTCATTCCCAGGACTGGAAGTTGATGTGGGCTGCCCGTAAGGCATCAGTTCTTCTCTAGGTGGCCTCTTCACCAGACCAGGTTGGATTTCTCTCATGGTGTCTGTGTTCTGAGAGGGAGCCTTCCAAGAAGGAGGTGGAAGCTGTCACTTATCTTAAAAAAATATTTTTTTGAGACAGTTTTGCTCTGTTGTCCAGGCTGGAGTACGATGGCTATTCACAAGTGTCATCATAGCTTATTGCAGCCTCAAATTCCTGGGCTCAAGCAATCCTCCTGCTTCAGCTTCCCAAGTAGCTAGGAATACAAGTAGGCCATGGGTTATAAACGAGATAGATTCTGTAGGTTTGTTCTTCAGTTGTATTTGTATTTGCCTATTATCTGTAATAGCCCCTGTTCGTAAGTGCAAGATGTATAATAAGTCAGATGTTTGTAACTGGGGGACTGCTTGTACTGATGTACGCAAAAATTTTTTTTTGTAGAGATAAGGTCTCGCTATTGCTCAGATTGGTCTCCCCTTCCACCTTGGCCTCCCAGAGTGTTATATACAGGTGCAAGCCACCTTGTCCAATCTCTCTTGTGGTTTGGTCTTAAAACTCTCAGAGTATTTCTTTGCTGCATTGTACTGATCAAAGCAACCACAGCACCAACTCAGGCTCAAGGGAAGGGGATAACTCAATGAGAGAGTAGGCATGTACGTACAGAGGGCCTGGGACTTGATGGTGACCATCTTTGGAAATATCTATGCCAGTGTGAACGTTATTGAATATGTCATCTGCATGTGTACATGTACAGGTGGCTGATCAGGTCAGTAGCTATCTAAGTCTGGTGTTACTTATGGCAGGATGCCTGGAACTAGATAATTTATGAGCAACAAAATTTATTTCTAACAGTTCCAGAGACTGGGAAGTCCAAGGTAGAGGGGCCACATCTGGTGAGGCCTCTGCAGAGTTCCAGGGGGGTGCAAGGCATCAAGGGAGCTGAATGTGCTAGCTCAGGCCTCTCTTCCTCTTTTTATAAAGCCACCAGTCTCACTTCTTTGATAACCCTTTAATCCATTAATCCATGAATCCATGAATGGACAAACGCATTCATGAGAGATGTGCCCTCCTGACCCAGTCACCTCTTAAAAGGCCCCACCTCTCAATACTGCCTCAGTGAGGGTTAAATTTCAATATGAGTTTTGAAGGGGACAAGTATTCATACCAAACCAGTAGCTTTCTCTCTGTTTTGCTTCCAAATCTTGGAGAAAAGCTGAGGCCTATACCTTGAGTATAGTCGTCAGATTTTGAGAAAGCAACAATGAAAATTCAAAACGGAAGATACCTGACTAGATTCAACAAAAATAAGCTTTACGTGAAAATTTTTATTCTCCAATTAATTTTCTGTTTCTAGAGGTAGGGCTGGTAGAAAACGTACTATCAAAATACTGAACCTGAGATGTTTTGGTGTCGAGTCAGAAGAGCATATGCCTATGAAATGACTTGTTTCCCACGTATGTGAGTGTACTGGGATTAGATGCGTGAAATGAGACTGGACAGTTAAAGATTTACCTGGCTGAAGTTTGAAGTGAAGAAGGCATGAAGAATTTTGTGAAAAACCTGTTCATACATCCAAGACTTCCTCTTAGCTGACTAGTCATGCAAAAAAAGTGAGGATTGTTGCCTTTATTAAAAGCTACACAAAGCTAATACGCATCTAGGATATATTTCTTCATCCTAGCCTTGGCAATGGACAGAATTAGTCATTTTGATCCTCCAGGAATGGAGAGGGCAAGGCAGTGAAGGGATGGTTTCATGGAGAGTGAAAGGTAGCAGTGGTGGAAGAAACCCCAGGAAGCTGGGCAGAGCCTGGAGGAGAGGCCTTCCCCAGTGGTCAAGTGCAGGCATGAGCATGTGGTTCATGGGCTGATGTAATCTGCAGACAATCTGCCTATCCCTAGAGGAGTTTGCTGCCAGCATAATAAAGACAGATTACTTTGGCTTGGATAATTTCCCTCAGTCTTTTCCCTCGTTTAATTCCCCTTGGCTTTAGAAATTCGGCCAGAATATATTTCTCTTTTTGTACCTTTCCTGGTCTAAGCTCTTCTCCCCTCTTACCCTCACATGCACTGTCTTATCCCTGACGTTATCTGTGGCTGAACCAATGAGGCGCCTGCTCTGAGCAGCTCTCTCCCTGATCTGTGTGTGTGGATAACACCTGAGAGTCATGTGCAAACATCTGCAGCCGGTTCTTGGCCGCGTATCCTATCAAATGTACTGTTTATATTTGGAAAAAGCTTTGGTTCTTCTACCCGGAGAACACAGTATTTGCAGCTTTACCCATGCAAAGCCAGGAGCACTGTTTTTCGGTTTGCTCATTCCCAGGCCCGCTCCCTTCCCCGTTTGCTTCTCTGTCTCTTTCTTCCAACTTTTCTCTGGCTGGCTGTCAGAATAGATTTTCCTTTCTTATTCTTATCACTTGCTGTAAACTGACAGGGTTGTTCTCTGCTAAAATTAGAAACAAACAAAAAATATTTGCATGACTTTCTTAAAAGATCATTGATTTTTAACTTTAAAAGGCTGAAGAGTTTATCTAAAAATTATTTTGTTGGCTTTTTCTAATGTCTTGGTGCACAAAGACACTGTGATCATCTTTAATTTTCAGTAGAAGTGCGGGCTGGTGAGGAGACTGCCCCGTCCTCCCCACAGGCGTTCTGTCTGCCTTACACTTGAGGCCTTTTCTGCTGTCAAGTGGGCCATTCGGAACTCACCCTTCCCACTTCCCTTCTCCGTGGCTTCTCTTTGTGCTGAGTAGTTGCTGTGTAGTGACAGTTTCTCATCGGTGCTGTGCCATTTCCTGCTTAGAATTCATTGAGCTCCTGACCAGCTGCAGGAGGAAACAACTTGCTAGCGTTGCCTCAAAGCTGCTGTTGGAAGTTAGGCTGCCCTGCTAACGAGGCAGCCCCTCTTACCAGCCCTTGTCTCTGATGGGCCCCAGCCCAGGGCTGCTGGCCTTTTCCCTAATGAAACAAGTTCTGGAGCTCCATATCCCTGTGCACTGGCATCTGTCCTTCTGTGTTTATTTTTCCATTTTCCCCTTCCAGTTCTGCAGTTTTACTGTTGTAATAGTTCCTGGACTCAACAATCTGGGACACAAGCAGGGTTCTCCAAGGCTCTTTCTCCTTCCTGGGTGCCTTGGGGTCCTGCAGGATGGCTCTGGGAACCGACTGTCCACAGCAGCCCCACCCAGACACTTAGGGGCTCCCCTTGTCTTATTGCAGTGCCAGCCCCCACCCCCATGGCTGGCCTCCCCGCCGAGACTATTAGTTTTCTTAGGGTCTGTTTTCTTCATTTTTGTGTCCCTTGTGTTCACCTCTGACAGGTGCTCCTACGTATTTGTCTTAGTCTGTCTGTGCTGCTCTAATGAACTATCATGGACTGGGTGGCGTATAAACACCAGAAATTTATTTTCTCACCAATTCTGGGGGATGAGAAGTCCAAGATCAAGGTGCCAGCAGATTTGGTGTCTGATGAGGAATCACCCCCTCATAGACAGCTGTCTAATCTCTGTAACCTCACGTGGTTAAAAGGTCAAGAGATCTCTCTGACATCTCTTTTATAAGGGTACTAACCCTATTCGTGAGGCCAGTACCCTCCTGCCCTAATTACCTTCCTAAGCCCCTTAACACCATCACCTTGGAGGTGAGGATTTCAATATATGAATTTGGGGGGAACACAGAAATTCAGACCATAGTAGTACTTGTTGTGTAAATAAACAAATAAGGCCATTAATTAAAGTCATTAAACACATGTGAGTTAGAGATGTGATCATCAACAATACCTCATGTAAGAGCTTTATTCAGAAAATCTTTTGCCTTTTGTTCTAGTTGTTGCTTGTGGCTAAAAAAGAAAGCTAATTAATCCGTAAAATGACACTGTGCCTTGAAATTTATGATACAGTCTAGTCTTAACTGCCTTTATTGTTCCGGGAAGAAAAAAAACTAGGCTGATGACAATTATATCTATTATTAATTTAGGCATGAGATGGCATGTTTGTGCCACCTTATTGCAATTGGAATATCCTAATTGGATAAATTACACAAATACTGTATCACTCTTCCTCAAGGTGACAGAGAACTAGTGGATTAGTTGAGTCGCCTCCTGTGCATTCCATCCTGCTCCTTTGGCTGTAACCACAGGATTCAGAAGTTAAGCAAAGTTTGTAGCCCCTGCTCCTGGTTTGTTGCATTTGTTTGGCACTTTTAGATATATAGAAATTTACATAAAAAACCCATTTCCTGTCTCAGAAACTTAATGCAAAATGTTATTTAGCTTATTTTCATTTCTCCCTTAAGCTTCTATAGACTTTTATCAGAAGAATAGATAGGACATATTCTTTGAAAATGGATAATTTGTGTATAGATAGTTTTTTTACTACCCCTAAAATTTAACCTACTTCATGGATAGTTTTAGAATAAATGTAATCCTCATACTCTGGGAGGCCAAAGTGGGTAGATTGCCTGAGCAAGAGGGAGGCCTCGCGTCTACTAAAAATAGAAAAAGCTGGGCGTTGAGGCAGGCACCTGTAGTCCCAGCTACTCAGGAGGCTGAGGCAAGAGGATCGCTTAAGCCTAAGAGTTTGAGGTTGCTGTGAGCTATGATGCTATGGCACGCTACCTACAGGGAAGGCAGAGAAGGACTCTGTGTCAAAAAAAAAAAAAAAATATATATATATATATATACACACTCTTTTAGGAAAGTTTCTTCTTTCAAGATTTTCTCAGGATCGTGTTATTCTTAGGTTACAATGTGGGCTTTTGTTACTGATCCCTGCCAGTTATCTGCAGTGGGAAATAGGGCACATTCTGGAAGTGGCTTCTTGCTCATCTTGGTCCCTGTTGTTCAGCCTAGTGCCCAGCACATAATACTTAATCAGTAAATATTTACTGAATGAGAAAGTAAGGCTAACCAGAGTTAACAATGTGATTTTAGAAGTCTACACTTAATAAAGGATTGGCACATGGAAGATACAAGATTCCTATTATGAATGTTTGATATGCAAAACTCAAAATACCTTTTTATTTTTTCGGAGAAACTAATAGTTTTAATGAAGGCAGAGTATACTGAAACCTAATAATTGATTATTTCTAATTTATTAAAGTATAAACAAAACCTTAATTTGTGAATATGCCAATTTCTTTCTCGTAGTATCTCTTTATTTCTTTTTATAATGCATGGGTAAGGGAGGGGTAAAAATGATTTGCTTCTAAAATCTACAGATCTGGATTGATCACGCAGACTACAAAAATTATGTGGTATACTGTTGAAAGTGGTTGAGAGGGCGGGCAAAGCCTATGGCTTGTAAAAAATGTAAAATAGAAAGATTATTATTAGTTTAGAGTCCTGGAATAAGGTCTCAGAGAGCTATATATGAGATGCAAATTCAGAGACTATTTTTTTTGATTCCATTTTTATCATATGTAAAGTTATGATACTTTTAATCACATATAGGAACATCATAAAGGATAAAAATTGTCGAAGTAACAAAAATGAAAAATTGTAAGGCTTTGGTTATGTAACCCTTTTTTGTAGTGCTCTAAAATATTACATAACAAACTTTGCAGGGGCAAAGATTACTTTTAAAAATGCATGAAGATTATTGAACCTTAAATTTTAGTATAATATAGTGACATTAATTTGCAGCGTGTTTAAGAGAAAGTAAAATCAAAATGGTATTTGTTCCTAAATTACAAAAGAATCTAACGTACCCAAGATATCTTAACAAAAGCCTTACATTTGTTGCCGGTATCAAAATAGGCATTAATTATTTACAGAGAGACTATTTCTTCAGTTCTGATACGTTTACATATTGCTCCCATTACCACTTTACCCCTTTAAATGGTTTCATTTTTATGTTTCTTATTTTATATCTTAAATATATTCAGATATTGTGGGTATGAAAACAAATCTTTAAGATCTATAAAATGCGTTCTTTGATTAATATGTGTACTGAACTTCCAATATTTCTAACAGGTAAACAGTAGCAAAAAAAGAATCTTGTTAATCATTGAAAATTAGTTTTGTTAATATATGAATCTTATTCACAAATCTGTGGCATTATCTGAATAGATAGACAAGTCATATAAATTCTTGCTTCCTGGCACGAAAACTGCTCCTTTGACCATATTTCTCTAGAGACCCAGCCCTGACTCTTTTCTTCCTGTAACTTGGGTTGAAATTGAGATGCTGTTATAGTTGCATTTTGCTGGTTGCTAAGGGATACCACAATCTTTCCCTGGAACTTACTTTCTTGGGATTTTTCTAGCAGTAGGTATGATGGAGCTCTGTCTCCAGGTCCCAGTGTAAAACCCTAGTCAGCCAGGCTGGAACCCTTACAGATCCTCTCAGGGCGGTGGGGCTTGAGCAGGCTGCAGTCTTCCTTCCAGTTCCTACTGCAGCACTGAAACCTGAAATTCCTCAGGTTTGAACACTGATTAAAATGAAGACCATCAAGATGCAGGAAAAGCCAAAATGAGTTTTCCTTCAGGTCCTGAACTTGAAGGTTCTGAAGGGGAAGCCTGTGTACACTTGAGAGTCTCTTCGAGGATTCTTGAGGTAACAACTCTTCCTCACAAGGGGGAAGGGGAAAAAGAGACCTTCTTCTCGGGCACTGGACCATTAGCACCCTTGATGCTGACACCTCTCTTCTAAGTTCCTAAAATAATAGTCTCCATTCTCTGACTCATGTTTCCCACCTCACTCTCACAGGTGTCTTTCACCCCATCACTTCCGAGAAACTGTCTTCTATGAATTGGCGGGGACTTCAAGAGTCACATAGTGTGCCTTTGGGCTTCACTCTCCTGGTGAGGAGAGTGACGAGTCTGACCAATCCTCTTTTCTTGAAGTTCTTTCTGTTCTCTCATTATTTAGGGAGCTTGGGTTAGAAGGACGGGTGCCACATGGGTAGTGTCCCTACGGAGTTTCTAGTGTAGTTGGAAAGACAGATATTTAAAGAGTTCATTTCAATGCACTGTTACTCAGCCATACCATCCAGATCCATGAAAACAACTTTTGAAGACATGTTTGCAGCTCATTTCTCTCTCCTTTAGTGCTGTTTCTACCCTATCCATTGGTCTGCCAAATGGCTTTTTCTTCTTTTTTTTTTTTTTTTTGTAGAGACAGAGTCTCACTTTACTGCCCTCGGTAGAGTGCCGTGGTGTCACACAGCTCACAGCAGCCTCCAGCTCTTGGGCTTACGTGATTCTCCTGCCTCAGCCTCCCGAGCAGCTGTGACTACAGGCGCCCGCCACAACGCCCGGCTATTTCTGTTTTGTTGCAGTTTGGCCGGGGCTGGGTTTGAACCCGCCACCCTTGGCATATGGGGCCGGCGCCCTACTAACTGAGCCACAGGCGCTTCCCCCAAATGGCTTTTTCAACCTCAATTTTAATGCCATCATTTTCCCTCTAAAACCTGTATCCCTTTGCTTATCAGTGGCAGGGTTTTCTTCCCAGTGACCCAATCGAGAAACCTCAATGTCATCTTTGACTCTTTGCTCCTTATTAATCCATTTATCTAATAAGTACTTCTGTACACAAGATACTATTATAGCTTCTACGGATATAATAAGGCATAGAGTCCCAGCCTGGGGTGGGGGGGTACTTATCCAGGGAGATAGTCATTAAAAAATACCTTTTTAACTGTGTAATTACAAACTATGTGCTCAGAGAAGAGCTTAGAGGGCTGCGGGAGGGGTTGCTCTGTCTGGGGGCCTAGGTGAAGGGTGAAGGGGCATCTGTCCGGTAGAGGTCAGGTGGAGCAGAGTTGTGCACGGGGGACCTAGGAGGAATCAGGGACAAAGAGGAGCTGGCTGAAGCTAGAGAGGGAGGCAGGAACTGAGTTAAGCAGGGCATTAGAGACTCAAGTGAAGGGTTTACAAGCTCTTTCTAAGCCATTAAAGGTTTTTTTCATGCAAGAGAATGCCATTATCAGCCTAGCTTTTAAAAAAGATCAACATGAATATTAGGGCAAATGGAGCAGAGAGGAAAGCATTAAGAGACCAGTGGGGAAGTATAGATGGGGAGACCTAAGCAGACTCAACGGGGAGTGGAACTGACAGCACTTGGTGATTGGGTGGATCAAGGAGGCGAAGGTGGCTCATGGGTTGGGCATGAGCAGCCAAGCAAATAGAATAAGAGTTTTCGCAACATGCAGAGCCCTCAAGTCGCATAAATGGACCTCAGGAATGTGTCTCAGCCTGGCTCCTCCTTTCCTTGTGCACCGCCATCATTGATCCTTCTTCCTTAAGCTGCTGAAGATCTTCCTGAAGGAATCTCTTCCGGGTTTGCTCCCCTCCAGCCCAGGCTACAAATTCAGGGGTCCTCAAACTGCGGCCTGGGGGCCACATGAGGCGGTGTGATTGTATTTGTTCCCGTTTTGTTTTTTTTTACTTCAAAATAAGATATGTGCAGTGTGCATCGGAATTTGTTCATAGTTTTTTTTTTTTAAACTATAGTCCGGCCCTCCAACAGTCTGAGGGACAGTGAACTGGCCCCCTGTTTAAAAAGTTTGAGGACGCCTGGCTAGATGCTCTTTCTGAAGCATTCCTCTGGATTTCTTGCAGGGCCAGGCAAAACCTTTGCGAGATCCCTCTCCTGTTTTACAGATAGTTTGTGGGGTGGGGGAGCCCTAAGATTCACCCTCACATAGAATTTGCTAATATTCCTTCTCTTTCATCAAACTGACCTCCTTGTTGCTTCTTAAAGCACCTTCCACTTTGCTGCTTCTTTGCCTGAAACACTGTTTTCCCCGACAGCAGGGCCACATTCTCCTGTATTTCAAAGCCCAGCCTGCCACTGCTGATCTGCTTATGCTGAAGAGCCATCTATTTTCAGTGTCATCTTCTTGCCTGTCGTATGGCATTTGGGACCTTCAGACAGGCCTTGGCATTATTTATGGTTATAAGCTACTTGAGGTCTGATGCATTGTTTTTATTTCACTCAGACTGAGCACAAATGGCTGAATGAAACGTGGTAAGAATATTTGTGGAAAAATGAATAAGCAAGGATGCTGTGAATACTTTCTCACGTGATCCAAAAAGAACCGATTTTCAGGCATATTCCGTACATCAGTATTTAATACCACACTTTTCTTTGTATAATATTTTTAATAAGATTATCAAAAAGCTCTATAATCCTTTTAGATTAAGGGAAAACATTTATCTGTGATGTCCCCCTTCTGCCATACAATTTCCCTTTTCATAATTTATAACCCGGCAAGGCCAAGAAAGCTCCCTGCTCCACCCTTACCCTTCTGCATGCTGTGCCCAGAGTGTTTTCACCAACACTGTAGGGTCCACGCTACTGCGGCTTAGTACTAAGTTCATGTAATTTCATGGAAAGAGAAAGTAGGGAGTTTCAGGGTTCACAGCAAGAAAGCAAGGACGGATTCTATTATTGTTCTAACAGACTGACAACTCAAATGTATTTAAGTTGAAGGAAAAAAAAATACTTGAACTGTAGACATTCTTTTGTATAGCATTTACGGGTCCTGCAGCGTGTCTTAGAGAAATGTCACTAAGTAAACAGGCAGATAGGCTGGGCGTGGTGGCTCACACCTGTAATCCTAGCACTCTAGGAGGTCGAGGTGGGTGGATCTCCTGAGCTCAGAAGTTCAAGACCAGCCTGAGCCAGAGTGAGACCGTCTCTACTAAAAAATAGAAAAATCAGCTGGGAGCTGTGGTGGGCACCTATAATCCCAGATACTCTCAAACCCAGGAGTTTGAAGTTGCTGTGGGTTTATGATACCATGACATTCTACCCAGGGTGACAGAGTGAGACACTGTCTCAAAAAAAATAATAATAAAATAGGTGAACAAGTAAATTAATAATGACTTCTTACTGGGATAAGTGCTATGAGAGAAAAATAAATCACCATGGGGCACAGAGATAGGCTAGAGCCAGGGATTACAGGTGGCGTGGCACAAACGAGGGGGTAGTGTTGTTGCCCGTGACCAGAGCAATGGGAAGGAGCCACACAGGTTGCTGAGAGGGATGTGTTCCAGGCAGAGGGAACAGAATTGGCCTTCTAAAACCTGACCTTTGCACTGGAATCCCAGACCCTTCCCAGCCTGGCCCCCCCTTCAGCCATTGTTCCTGCCACACTGAACTTCTGCTTTTTCGTTACTACCTTTATCTAGAGCAGTGGTTCTCAACCTTCCGAATGCCGTGACCCTTTAATACAGTTCCTCATGTTGTGGTGACCCCCGACCATAAAATTATTTTTGTTGCTACTTCATAACTGTAATTTTGCTACTGTTATGAATCATAATGTAAATATATGCAGGGTGTTCTTAGGTGAGCCCTGTGAAAGGGTCATTTGATCCCCAAAGGGGTCGAAACCCATAGGCTGAGAATTGCTGATCTAGAGTGTCCTTCCTCTTCTTCCTTGAGTGCGATCACACTGAGGAACCCAACTGAAATGTCAAACATGAGCCACCTGTCCACCTAGAACCCAGCCCTGTGCCTCCTCAAGAAGAGCTGGTCTCTCTCCCTTTATTGCTTCCTCTGCACCATTCCTATTTGTGGTAACAGCCCCTATTGCTTTGAATTGTAGGTGGTTTGTATAAAATTCTCCTCCCCTTCTAATTGTAAGTCTTTGAGAACGGGGACTGTGGCTTGATCATCTCTGCTGTAGCAGTGCCGAGAACATTACCTGGGACAGCATGCTCAGCTGAATGAGGGGGAGAGGGAAGGGAGGAAGGAGGGATGAAAGTAGGAATGAAGGGAGGCAGAGAACGAGTGTAAAAGTCTTTCTTTGAAGGTGTGAAGCACACTTGAGAAAAAGATCCTAGACCTCAAAGTAAATTATGATGACTTTAAAATAATAGCAGAGATGTTTCCATAAATTTACCCAGAACCCAAGTGATTACTATGGTCCTTGGGACTCTGTCCAAGCCATAATCAAAATGAAAGTTCACCTATTATTTCTAGGGTGGTAATCTGAATGTAGGAGTGGTGTGGCTTTGTTCTTTTAAGTCAGTGTGTTTTTGATATTTTACATGTTTGGTGGCTGAGATTACAAGAACGCAAGCCTAAATCTACTTTCTGTATAACCACATCCCTTCTTTAGCAGCCAGCGATGGGAAATAATACTCTGGGCCAGAAAACAAGAACATAACAATGTGCCATCTTTTTCTTAAGCAGTGTTCATAATTTTTCTAGGCTGAGGTCATGACTTTAAACTTCATAAAACATTACTGCCTGATTGTTTAGTGGAATGGGAAGGGAGTGTTTAATTAAGCACCTGCAGGTGATAAGGGCCAGCAGATTTCTTCATTCAGAGGCATTTTGGTAATTTCATGTTTACTAGACAGAAGGAAGAAATAAGTAGGTCTTTATCTACCAGTGTGTTCTTTTGTAAAAATCATTACTGGATTTGACCAAAGTCCTCATAACTATTTTTATCAGTCTGTTAGTGCTTTCTAGAGTGTTTCTTTAATGCTTGTAAATTCCAACTCATCAATTCCCATGGGTGTGGCAATGCCATCTGGAATCCAGTTCCTTTTAGTAATCTGTGATTTAAATTTCAGAAAGATATTGCTGTAATCCCAAAATAAACACTTAACATGTGTGGGAAGATTCAAGAAGATAGGCCTTTTTGATGACCTCATCAAAAATGAAGGTGATAAAATCATAAGCCAAAAAAGCAGCCAGAGCCTATGGGAAAGCAAAGATTATCAGCAGATTTCAGCAGAGAAATCTACATTAGAGCAAAAGAATGCTCTTCTGGACGAAGCAATCAAAAATGGGGAAAAAACAACACTCTGAGGTTAGAGGTCATGAGAAAATTTGACTTAATCAGGGTCCCGAAAGAGAGGAACATATTCTTTGGTTAGTCATTCTGACAAACGGAGTTGAAAAGTTACTTCAGAAAGTTTTTTAAAAAACATTCAGAATTTTTAACATCCCTGAAATACTAAGTAAGAACATTATTGGAAAATTTTTAATTTTGTAGTTGACCCTTAAAGAAGATGACTATTTTGTAAACACACTGTGGGACTAGGACTTAGAATGGTTTTCTTTAGATGGAGGAAGCAAATGAAATTTGTGAGGATGGCAAATTTTCATGTTTAAGACCTTTCCTCAAAGGAAAAATTATGCATAAAAGTGTATCAATTGAAACCAAAGACAAATTGTGGTGAGGGGGGTGGAGTCTATTTTTTTTTTCCTTTTTGAGACAGAATCTCTCTCTGTTACCCTGGCTGGAGTGCAGTGGTGTCATTATAGCTCACTGCAAGCTCAAACTCCTGGGCTCCAGTGATCTTCCTGCCTCAGCCTCCCTAGTAGCTATGATTGTAGGTATGTGTCACCACACCAAGCTAATTTTTTTTTTTTTTAATTGTTGGGGATTCATTGAGGGTACAATAAGCCAGGTTACACTGATTGCAATTGTTAGGCAAAGTCCCTCTTGCAATCATGTCTTGCCCCCATAAAGTGTGACACGCACCAAGGCCCCACCCACCTCCCTCCTTCCCTCTTTCTGTCCCCCCCCATAACCTTAATTGTCATTAATTGTCCTCATATCAAAATTGAGTACATAGGATTCATGCTTCTCCATTCTTGTGATGCTTTACTAAGAATAATGTCTTCCACGTCCATCCAGGTTAATACGAAGGATGTAAAGTCTCCATTTTTTTTAATGGCTGAATAGTATTCCATGGTATACATATACCACAGCTTGTTAATCCATTCCTGGGTTGGTGGGCACTTAGGCTGTTTCCACGTTTTGGCGATTGTAAATTGAGCTGCAATAAACAGTCTAGTACAAGTGTCCTTATGATAAAAGGATTTCTTTCCTTCTGGGTAGATGCCCAGTAATGGGATTGCAGGATCAAATGGGAGGTCTAGCTTGAGTGCTTTGAGGTTTCTCCATACTTCCTTCCAGAAAGGTTGTACTAGTTTGCAGTCCCACCAGCAGTGTAAAAGTGTTCCCTTCTCTCCACATCCACGCCAGCATCTGCAGTTTTGAGATTTTGTGATGTGGGCCATTCTCACTGGGGTTAGATGATATCTCAGGGTTGTTTTGATTTGCATTTCTCTAATATATAGAGATGATGAACATTTTTTCATGTGTTTGTTAGCCATTCGTCTGTCATCTTTAGAGAAAGTTCTATTCATGTCTCTTGCCCATTGATATAAGGGATTGTTGGCTTTTTTCATGTGGATTAATTTGAGTTCTCTATAGATCCTAGTTATCAAGCTTTTGTCTGATTGAAAATACGCAAATATCCTTTCCCATTGTGTAAGTTGTCCCTTTGGTTATTGTCTCCTTAGCTGTACAGAAGCTTTTCAGTTTAATGAGGTCCCATTTGTTTATTTTTGTTGTTGTTGCAATTGCCATGGCAGTCTTCTTCATGAAGTCTTTCCCCAGGCCAATATCTTCCAGTGTTTTTCCTATGCTTTCTTGGAGGATTTTTATTGTTTCATGCCTTAAATGTAAGTCCTTTATCCATCTTGAATCAATTTTTGTGAGTGGGGAAAGGTGTGGGTCCAGTTTCAGTCTTTTACATGTAGACATCCAGTTCTCCCAACACCATTTATTGAATAGGGAGTCTTTCCCCCAAGGTATGTTCTTGTTTGGTTTATCAAAGATTAGGTGGTTGTAAGATGTTAGTTTCATTTCTTGGTGTTCAATTCGATTCCAAGTGTCTATGTCTCTGTTTTTGTACCAGTACCATGCTGTCTTGAGCACTATGGCTTTGTAGTACAGACTAAAATCTGGTATGCTGATGCCCCCAGCTTTATTTTTGTTACAGAGAACTGCCTTAGCTATACAGGGTTTTTTCCGGTTCCATACAAAACGCAGAATCATTTTTTCCAAATCTTGAAAGTATGATACTGGTATTTTGATAGGAATGGCATTGAATAGGTAGATTGCTTTGGGAAGTATAGACATTTTAACAATGTTGATTCTTCCCATCCATGAGCATGGTATGTTCTTCCATTTGTTAATATCCTCTGCTATTTCCTTTCTGAGGATTTCATAGTTTTCTTTATAGAGGTCCTTCACCTCCTTGGTTAGGTATATTCCTAGGTATTTCATTTTCTTTGAGACTATGGTGAAGGGAGTTGTGTCCTTAATTAGCTTCTCATCTTGACTGTTATTGGTGTACACAAAGGCTACTGACTTGTGGACATTGATTTTATATCCTGAAACATTACTGTATTTTTTGATAACTTCTAGGAGTCTTGTGGTTGAGTCTTTGGGGTTCTCTAAGTATAAGATCATGTCGTCAGCAAAGAGGGAGAGTTTGACCTCCTCTGCTCCCATTTGGATTCCCTTTATTTCCTTGTCTTGCCTAATTGTATTGGCTAGAACTTCCAGCACTATGTTGAATAGTAAAGGTGACAGAGGACAACCTTGTCTGGTTCCAGTTGTAAGAGGAAAAGCTTTGAGTTTTACTCCATTCAGTAAAATATTGGCTGTGGGTTTGTCATAGATAGCTTCAATCAGTTTTAGAAATGTGCCACCTATGCCTATACTCTTCAGTGTTCTAATTAGAAAAGGATGCTGGATTTTATCAAATGCTTTTTCTGCATCTATTGAGAGGATCATGTGATCTTTATTTTTGCCTCTGTTAATATGGTGGATAACGTTTATGGACTTGCGTATGTTAAACCAGCCTTGCATCCCTGGGATGAAGCCTACTTGATCATGATGAATGACTTTTTTGATGATAAGCTGTAATCTATTGGCTAGGATTTTGTTGAGAATTTTTGCGTCTATGTTCATGAGTGAGATTGGTCTGAAATTCTCCTTTTTCTTTGGGTCTTTTCCTGGTTTTGGTATCAGGGTGATGTTTGCTTCATAGAATGTGTTGGGGAAGATTCCTTCTTCCTCAATTTTTTGGAATAATTTCTGCAGTACAGGAATAAGCTCTTCCTTGAAGGTTTGATAGAATTCTGGAGTGAAGCCATCTGGACCAGGGCATTTTTTGGTTGGAAGATTTTTTATTGTTTCCTTGATCTCAGTGCTTGAAATTGGTCTGTTCAGGAGCTCTATTTCTTCCTGGCTGAGTCTAGGGAGAGGGTGTGATTCCAAATATTGATCCATTTCTTTCACATTGTCAAATTTCTGGGCATAGAGTTTCTGGTAGTATTCAGAGATGATCTCTTGTATCTCTGTGGGATCAGTTGTTATTTCCCCCTTTATCATTTCTGATTGAGGTTACTAGAGATTTTACTTTTCTATTCCTCGTTAGTCTGGCCAATGGTTTATCTATTTTATTTATTTTTTCAAAAAACCAACTCCTTATTTCATTAATTTTCTGAATGATTCTTTTGTTTTCAATTTCATTGATCTCTGATTTGATTTTGGATATTTCTTTTCTTCTACTGAGTTTCGGCTTAGATTGTTCTTCTTTTTCTAATTCCATAAGATCTCTTGTGAGATTGTTGATGTGCTCGCTTTCTGTTTTTCGAATGTAGGTATCTAAAGTGATGAATTTTCCTCTCAAAACTGCTTTTGCAGTATCCCACAGGTTTTGGTAGCTTGTGTCTTCATTGTTGTTATGCTCAAGGAAGTTAATGATTTCCTGTTTTATTTCTTCCTTCACCCATCTGTTATTCAACAGAAGATTGTTTAGTTTCCATGCCTTTGGGTGGGGTCGAGCATTTTTGTTAGAGTTGAGTTCCACCTTTAATGCCTTATGGTCTGAGAAGATACAAGGTAAAATTTCAATTCTTTTGATTCTGTTGATATTTGTTTTGTGTCCCAGGATATGATCAATTTTGGAGAATGTTCCATGGGGTGATGAGAAGAATGTATATTCTTTATCTTTGGGATGGAGTGTTCTATATGCGTCTATCAAGCACAGTTGTTCTAGGTTCTCATTTAAGTCTCTTATATCCTTGTTTAATTTCTGTTTAGAGGATCTGTCCAGCTCTGTAAGAGGAGTGTTAAGGTCCCCTGTTATTATGGTATTATCAGATATCATATTGCTCAGACTGAGTAAGGTCTGTTTCAAGAATCTGGGAGCATTTAAATTGGGTGCATAAATATTTAGAATTGAAATGTCTTCTTGTTGTATTTTTCCCTTGACCAATATAAAGTGACCATCTTTGTCTTTTTTGACTTTAGTTGCTTTAAATCCACATGTATCTGAAAATAAGATTGCAACTCCTCTTTTCTTCTGAATTCCATTTGCCTGAAAAATTGTCTTCCAACCCTTGACTCGGAGCTCTAATTTGTCTTTTGAAGCCAGGTGTGTTTCTTGCAGACAGGAAATGGATGGCTTGTGTTTTTTAATCCAGGCAGGCAATCTATTTCTCTTCAGTGGGGAATTCAAGCCATTAATATTTATTGAGATAATTGATAAGTGTGGTAGTATTCTATTCGTCTTATTTTGTGAGAGTCCATTGCTTAGTTTTATCTTTTGCATCAGTGTGGAGGTTCGGTTCTGTCCTTTAATTTCTGAGTTCTTACTTTGCTGCTGATCCATTGTGGTGGTCAGTGTGCAGAACAGGTTGAAGTATTTCCTGTAGAGCTAGTTTTGTTGTGGCGAATTTCCTCAATGTTTGTATATCCGCAAATGATTTGATTTCTCCGTCAATTTTGAAGCTTAGCTTAGCAGGGTACAGAATTCTGGGCTGGAAATTGTTCTGTTTAAGTAGATTAAAGGTAGATGACCATTGTCTTCTTGCTTGGAAAGTTTCATTAGAGAAGTCTGCGGTCACTCTGATGGATTTGCCCCTGTAGGTCAACTGGCGCTTACTCTTGGCAGCTTGTAGAATCTTTTCTTTTGTCTTTACTTTGGACAGGTTCATCACAATGTGTCTTGGAGAATCTCTGTTTGAGTTGAGGCGACCTGGGGTCCGATATTCCTCTGTAAGCAGTGTGTCAGAATCTTTGGTGATATTTGGGAAATTTTCTTTTATAATATTCTCTAGTATGGCTTCCATTCCTCTGGGGCATTCTTCTTCCCTTTGTGGAATTCCTATAACTCGTATGTTGGAACGCTTCATAAAGTCCCATAATTCTGACAGTGAACGTTCTGCTTTCTCTCTCTTCTTTTCTGCCTCTTTTACTATCTGAGTTATCTCAAGAACTTTGTCTTCTACTTCTGAAATTCTTTCTTCTGCATGGTCTAACCTGTTGCTGATACTTTCCATTGCATCTTTAAGTTCCCTGATTGACTGTTTCATTTCCTTCAGCTCTGCTATATCCTTTTTATATTCTTCATATCGTTCATCTCTGATTTGATTCTGTTTTTGGATTTCCTTTTGGTTATTTTCCACTTTATTAGCAGTTTCCTTCATTGTTTCCATCATTTCTTTCATTGTTTTCAACATGTGTATTCTAAATTCCCTTTCTGTCATTCCTAACATTTCTGTGTAGGTCGAATCCTCTGCAGTAGCTACCTCATGGTCCCTTGGCGGGGTTGTTCTGGACTAGTTCTTCATGTTGCCTGGAGTTTTCTGCTGATTCTTCCTCATGAGTGATTTCTTTTATCTGTTTCCTTGCCCTAATTTTCCTTTCACTTCCTCTTGCTCTTTAAGGTCTCGTGCCTGTGGACTTCCTGACTTTTTTGGATTCAATCTGGGTCTGGTCACTTTGTCAGAATTCAGTCCTCACAGGACTGGGGTTCCAAATCTCTCGCCAGTATTTCCAGGAGGTCCATCAGACAGTGTCCTGACAACAAAGTGGTCCTCCTGTAGTTACTCCCGCTTTCCCGGTCTCCCTCGCAGCCGCCCGTCCTCAAACTTTTTAAACAGGGGGCCAATTCACTGTTCCTCAGACCGTTGGAGGGCTG
The DNA here is from genome assembly GCF_027406575.1 of Nycticebus coucang. Lineage (NCBI taxonomy): Eukaryota > Metazoa > Chordata > Mammalia > Primates > Lorisidae > Nycticebus > Nycticebus coucang. Next base: position 113,706,481 of record NC_069784.1, on the reverse strand, counting down.
GACTCACACCTGAGCCTCCGCCTCCACCACAACCTGTGCCGCCGCAACCGCCGCAGTTTGAGCCCACGAAGCTAATTTTTAATTTCTTTTTTGTTTTATTTTATTTGGCTTTTTTATTTTATTTCGTTGCTTATTTTTTATTTCTTTACTTTTTGTTGTTGTTGTTGTTGTTGAGACAGGGTCCCACCCTATGCCCCTGAGCAGAGTGCAGTGGGCGTGGTAGCTCACCACAACCTCAGACTCGGGCTGCGGACATCCCGCTGCCTCAGCCTCCAGAAGCCGCTGGGATTACAGACCCTCGCCGCGGCACCCGGCTGGGTTTTTCCACTTTTTTCATGAGTCCGGGTCTCACTGTCGCTCAGACAAGTCTCGAACTCCTGAGCTCAAGCGATTGTCCCTCCTCAGCCTCCCACAGTGCTGGGATTACAGGCGTGAGCCACTGCGCCCAGCAATTTTTAATTTTTTTGTAGATACGGGGTCTTGCTGTGTTGCTTAGGCTTGTTTTGAACTTCTGGCCTCAAGTGATCCTCCCAGCTTGGCCTCCCAAAGGAATTACAGACTGGAATTATAGTCTGGCTGGAATTACAGACATGAACTACCATGCTCAGCCACTAACTTTTTAGTTTAGACCCAGAAATACTTAAAAAAAAAAAAAAAAAAAAAAGCAACATGTTCCAAATCTGTCTAAGATATCACGTGATCTTGTCAAAGCGATAAATCGACAAATTATTATTATTTGTGGGGACAGAGTCTCACTCTGTAGCACTGGGTAGAGTACCCATGGTGTCATTGTAGCTCACAGTAGCCTCAAACTTCTGGGTTCAAGCAATCCTCTTGCCTCAGCCTCCTAAGTATCTGGGACTATAGGCATGTGCCACTTTGCCTGGCTAGTTTTTTCTATTTTTTTTTTTTTTTTTTTTTTTTAGTAGCGATGGGGTCTCACTCTTGCTCAGGCTGGTCTAGAACTCCTGAACTCAAACAATACACCCACCTGGAGCCTCCCAAAGTGCTTGGATTACAGGCATCAACCACCATGCCCTGCCTCCGACAAATTATTTTTAACAATAAAAATTCTGCAGGGCAGCAGGAACTCTACCAATTCTTCCCCTTCATTGAGAACTATCTGTCCTCATCAGTCCTGCAAAAACACCTAACTAGCATGAGAAAAGGTGTTCATTCTCTCAGAGGTCTGTAGGATATTTTTTGATCTATTCTGTCTTAACTTATGAAAAACTGGAAAGGCAGCAGGCTGAGACCTTCCCCAGGGGGATGGGGTGTGGAGGGACAGTGACTGTACTTTTGTCTCTAATTCGTATGTTGATGCGTATGTTGGGGGCAGGGGTGTTTGTCTAATGACTGGTTGTTTGCAGGTTCCTAAGATGAGGAGCATGAGTAGGTGGATTAACAGTGTAGCTGTGGGCAGTGAGCTGCATCAGGCTTCTCCCTAATGCTAAGTGGAGAATTCTGCAGAGCACAGCCTGCCTCGGGTTCCTCCACGTGCCTCCTCCTCTGGCCTCTGCCTTCCAGCCTTATTCATCCTGTCCTTTAGCCTCTCAGTCAACATCCATGCAGGCTTATATGGTGCCAAATGAATTAGATTCGTTCCCTCCCTGAAAGTTTACATTCTACTGGACAAAAGTGATAAATAAATGACAGATTCTAAGTTCATGGTAATTGCAACCAGATGTGGTTCTATGGGTGGCAGAAGATCTCAAAGGAATGTGTGAGCTCACCCCTTTGAAAGAGGAAGGAGCATTCTCTAGGTGCTGAAGAACATTTCATCTTGAAGAAGGTCATCTAGCTGCAGGCCTAAGAGTGGTCTAGAAGGTCATATTGGGCAGCATATTATGGAGTGACCTTAACATGTTCCTTAATGGAACACCAGTAGTTATTGAGGCAACTTGACTGTTTATAGCTTTTTTAAGAAGAAAATGTTTTTTTTCTTTTGAAACAGAGTGTCTAACTCTGTTAGAGTGCCATAATATCTTAGCTCACAGCAACCTCAAACTCTTGGGCTCGAGTGATCTTTTTGCCTCAGCCTCACAAGTAGCTGGGACTACAGGCACCTGCCATAACACCCAGCTAGTTTTTCTATTTTTAGTAGAGACGGGGTCTGGATTTTCCTCAGGCTGGTCTCAAAGTACTGAGCTCAAGCAATCCACTTGCCTCAGCCTCCCAGAGTGCTGAAATTACAGGGGTGCATCATTGCATCCAGCTGAAACATTTTTATTTTTAATGACTAGGGGTACATAATAGTTGATGTGTTTATAAGATAAATGTGATGTTTTGAGACAAGCACACAATGTGAATTAATCAAATCAGGCATTTAACATTTCTTTGTGTTAGGAACATTCCATTTCTACTCTTTTAGTTATTTTTAGTATACCCTAACTCCTTGTTGATTATAGTCAGTTTCTTGTGCTACTAAATATTATTTGTTCTGTCTAACTATATTTTTTATCCCCATTAACCATCCTCACTTTCTCCCCTACTGCCTACTACCATTCCCAGCCTATGGTGACCATATCATTTTACTCTGTCATCATGAGATTGATTGTTTTTAATATTTAGTTCCCACATATTAATGAGAACATGGGAGACTGTGTCTTTCCATGCTTGGCTTATTTCACTTGACTCAACGTTCTCTAGTTCCATCCACATTCTTGCAGATGGTAGGATTTTATTCTTTTATGGCAATATAATAGTACCTTGTGTATATGCACTGCAGTTTCTTTTTTCTTTGCAGTTTTTGGCTGGGGCTGGGCTTGAACCCGCTACCTCTGGTACATGGGGCTGGCACCCTACTCCCTGAGCCACAGGCACTGCCCGCCCTGCAGTTTCTTTATCCAGTCATTCATTAGGTGGTTGCCACATCTTGACTATCGTGAAGAGTGCTTCTGTGAAATGGGAGTCCAGGTATCTTTTTGATATACTAAATTCCCTTCTTTTGGATATGTACCTGGCAGTGGAATTGCTGTAATGTGGTAGTTCTATTCTTAATTTTTTGAGGAACCTCCTTACTGTTCTCCATAGTGGTTGTACCTATTTACATTCCCATCAACAGGGTGTAAGGATTCCCCTTTCTCCATATCCTTGCCAGCATTGGTCATTGCCCTTTTTTAAAATTTTGAAAATATTAAGGGGGTGCCGATATTTTTGATACATGGCTTGAAATCAGTGCTATAAATGTGCCCATCCCCCAAATAGTGTGCATTGTACCCGTGAGGTGGGTTTTTACCCTTCTTCTTTCCACTCTGCTTGATTTCCAATGACTTTTACTTTCCTCCGCATACTGTGTGCCCATCGGTTAGTTCCACTTTATTAGTGAGTACATGTGGTTTTTGTTTCTCCATTCTTGAAATACTTATTTCCAAATTGCTGCAAAAGATATTAATTCATCCTTTTTATGGCTGACTAGTACTCCATGGTATACATTTACAACATTTTGTTAATTCACTCATGAATTGATGAGCCCTTGGGTTGATTCCACATTTTTGCAATTGTGACTCATGCTGTAAAAAACATTTAAGTGCAAATGTCTTTTTGATAAAATGACTTCTTTTCCTTTGGGTGAGTAGTGGGATTGCTAGATCAAATGGTAGGTCTACTTTTAGTTCTTTGAGAAATCTGTATACTGTTTTCTATGGGAATTGTACTAATTTGCATTTTAACTGGGGTGAGATGATATCTCACTGTAGTTGGATTTGTATTTTTCTAACGACTAATGATTTTGAGGGTTTTTTCTCATGCTGTTTGACTATTTGTATGTCTTCATTTGAGAAATGTCTGTTCACATCCTTTGTCCATTTTTAAATTGGAGTATTTGACTTTTTTCTTGTTGAGTAGTTTGACCTCCTTATATAGTAGAAGCTCTGTAAGTTGACCACCCAAGGGACTCTAACAAACTGGCCAACATACGGAGGTGGCCAACGTCAAGAACTAGGCCTACTCTACTGATATGTAGATGTGGTGGATGTCTGGTTTATGAAAATTCAGTCAATTTAAGGAGATGGTGACTCTGGAGGTTCTACTGTATTTTTTCCCCTTCTGTAGGTTGTCTCTTTCCTTTGTTGATTGTTCCCTTTGCTGAGAAGAAGCTTTTAGCTTGATATGATCCCATTTGTCCAATTTTGCTTTGGTTGCCTGTGCTTTGAAGGTATCATTCAAGAAGTCTTTGCCCAGGCCAATGTTTTCTTTTAGTAATTTCATAGTTTCAGGTCTTAAATTTAAGTCTTTAATCCATTTTGATTTTATCTTTGTATGTGGCCAGAGATAAAGGTCTAGTTTCATTTTTCTGCATGTGGGTATGCAGTTTTCCCAGCACAATTTATTGAAAAGATACCACTGTATGTTCTTGGTACCTTTATCTTTGAATTTACCTATAGTAAATTTACCTACAATAAATTCAAAGATAAATTTACCTATAGTAAATTCAAAGATAAATTTATATATATATATATTTCTGAATTCTTTATTCTCTATTCTCCAATGGACTTTGTGTCTGTTTTTATGCCAGTGACATGCTATTTTGGCTACTATAGCTCTGAGTATAATTTGAAGTTAGGTAATGTGATTTCTCTAGTTTTGTTCTTTTTGTTCAGGATGGCTTTGGCTATTCTGGGTCTTTTGTGGTTGTATTGAAATTTTAGCATTATTTTTTCTGTTTCTGTGAAGAATGTGATTGATATTTTGATAGGAATTGCTTTGAATCTGTAAATTGCTTTGGATAGTATGGCCATTTTAATAATGTTGATTCTTCTCTATGAGCATGGAATATCTTTCCTTATTTTGTGTCCTTTTCAGTTTCTTTTATCAATATTTTATGGTTTTCATTATAGAGATCTTTCACTTCTTTGGTTAAGTTTAATCCTAGGTATTTGGTGTTATTTGTAACTATTGTAAATTGCATTATTTTTTGGTTTCTTTTTCAGATTGTTGGCATATAGAAATGCTACTGAGTTTTGTATATTAATTTTATATCTTATAACTTTACTGAATTTGTTTATCAGGCCTCATAATCTTTTTGTGGAGTCTTTACATTTCTCTGGATATAAAATTATATAGTCTATAAGGAAGGATAATTTGATTTCTTCCTTTCCAACTTGGATGCTCTTTCTTTATCTTGTCTGAGTGCTATAGCTAGGTCTTGCAGTACTATGCTGAATAACAGTGGTGAAAGTGGGAATCCTGGTCTTGTGTTTTTTCCCCACTCAATATTATTTACAACTTTTTGACCATATTATGTAATTTTCTTTATTGTTCCACCTTTATTTCTCAAATAAGATTGGTAATTCGTCTGTAACTGTATCTGAAGGATACTAAGGAAAACCTTTTTAAATGACTGATTTTTTTTTCCTTCTTAATTATAAAAAGTATATGCATATGAAGGTGTCCAAGAGCCTTAATAAGTATGAATCTAGTAAAGTAATCTACACCCATTTCTTTGAAGTAGTTCTATCACTTTTGACCAGTTTTTTCTAAACACTTCAACTTCCAGCTCTTTATATTTCCCTTCACCTTTTAATTCTTAATCTTTAAGCTGTTATTTATTGTACCATTCCAATGTTCAATTACATAATTTAATTGCATCTTCACATCATTCTTTCTTACAAAACTAACCTTATTGATAACCATGTAGTCTTTCACATGTGTATGTTTTCATGGATTTTGTTTGCCCTATGTCTATATGTTTTATAAAGAACACTTCTGATTTTGTTTTCAAAAAAATCTTTTCAGTTTCTTTTGGAATAAATGTATATTTATGTGAATACACATGAGTCATTTTTGGAGATTTTAATGTGGACAGTTACAAGGTCCAAATGTTGGTTTATAGTGACAACTACTAACATTTTTTTAAGTGCCTCCTTCATCTGTGTACATTTAAGAAACTTATCAGCCAGGAGCTCCACACCTGATGTGGAAAGGAGAGAGAAAGACAACTGGGTAAGGATGTGAAATGGATAATATGATGGATAATACTCTGTGCCCCATGTACACACTCACAGCTGTACAAATGACTCAAGAAAGCCTGCTTTATGTTGGATTTCTCACTTTGGGGCAGAAAATGGAAATGTGCCTTTTTCAAAGATTTGTTGACATTTTGAAATCTCTCTTTTAGATGATGGGAATAGACGAATGGCCTTCAAAGAGCCGTCATATCTCTGATAGCCCTAGGTTTTTTGTGTGTGATACATAGCAGTATTTGCCATGTTGTCTAAAGTTTGCTTCATTGTATGCATGAAATATTCCTCTGTTCTGTCTACGGATTTGCAGTTTGGCTGCTACTTGGAGCTTGCTTGATCCTATCTGCATCCTTGCTGCTCAAAGAATGATCCCTACACAGCAGCACCGCCATAACCTTGCTGCTTATGAAAAAGGCAGAGACTCATCTCACCTGCCTCCCGCAACTCAACCAGAATTTGTTTCTTAACAAGATACCCTGTTGATTCATGTACACATTAAATTTGAGGACACTGGTCTGAACTCGCTATTTTTACCTCATAACCTCCCACTTATTCTTCAATTCGTTGCTTTTAATCTGCAGCAATCTTGCGAAAGACACTAATGACCTATTAATAGCTAAACGTGCACAGTGCTTCTCAGCCTTCGTTGCGCATTTCCAGCATGTACCATCTTGATGGTTAATGAGTTCTGTAGGTTCCATTAGGAGTTGCACTTTGAAAAGAAATTCTACTTTGTTTCACCCCAGAAAAGTCCTTTTATTGGTCATTGGCTTCCTTGGCCAGAGTATATATGGAGAGTCACCAAGTTAATAGGATTAGAAGTCCTGCCACCCCGTGACGAAACTAGGGATGTTGTAACCTGGGGTAGAAAATGTCAGGGATGCCAAGATGGTTGTTGTTAAATGTCTGAAGGTTTCTGGAGGAAGAGGAATTTGACTTTTTTCAGTATAACATTAGGAAAGCAAAAATAGAAACAATGAATGAGTAGAAGTTAGGGAGAGACAGATTTCGCAGTAATCCTTCCTAATTTTCATTGTTGCAAAAAGCGAGAGAATATTGTTGTGCATACTCAAATTGGCTCCCCCGCCCCATAAACCACTATTATATATAGATTTTTCTCTATCTTGGGTATTAGAGCCCCGCATGGTTTTCTCAGTGTGGGTGGGCCGTGGCTTCTGTTAGGGTGGTTACCAGGATGCAGTCCACTCACACCTGTCCATGATAGTTAGTGCGTTGCTAGTTCTTTTAATCTAAGGAGACCTTTGGGCAAATATCTCTGTGGGCCAGTACTTAGAGCAGAAGTCCTCAAGCTTTTTAAACAGGGAGCCAGTTCACTGTCCCTCAGACCGTGGGAGGGCCGGACTATAGTTTAAAAAAAAAACAAACTGTGAACAAATTCCTATGCACACTGCACGTATCTTATTTTGAAGTAACAAAACAAAACGGGAACAAATACAATTACACCGCCTTATGTGGCCTGTGGGCTATAGTTTGAGGACTCCTGACTTAGAGAAACTCCTAGATCTCTAATTAAGTTGTAATTAATAGCTCATAGTCAGATCTCTTGTTATTATAGTTTAGAACAGCTTCTCCAACATGTGTCATTTCATAGACTTCCAAATGAACATATTTGTATTTTCCTGCCCACTCAATATTTCATGAGGTTTCTTGTATTTGCTTCCTTTATCCCTAGTTTTCTTTTTCCATAAACCTAAAGAAAATTTAAGTTGAATGTTAAGCCATACACCTGCTGTATTTACCATGATTGAAATTTGTTCTGTTGAAGAAGTCAAGGATTAAGATACTAAATCATTTTAAGTATCTGATGATCCTCCAAAACTGTTGCCATCCTAGTTCAGATGTCAGCATCTCATCTTTACCCCCATGCTACTGTCTCCTGACCTGTTTTCCTGCTTCCCACCTTCCCTCTACTTCCAGGCTGTGTTCTGAACAGCAGCCAGCGTGATCCTTCACCGACTGGTGTCCTGCAAACAAATGCCACATAATCGATCTGGGTTTGAGGAAGAAATTTGGAATGTGACTACAAAATCTCTGGATCATACTGACTCTCCTTGAAATTACCTAGATTAAATTACTTGCTTCAAAAAAGGACCAATAATATATGCCTTTTTTGAGAGTATTGTCAAATAGCACATGCAGGTTTGAACGCTTTCACGCACAGGCCTTTTTTCTCTCTGTGTAGCTGGAAAGCATTGAGTGAACAAGCAGTATGCAGAATACCTGCAGAAAAAAATTGAGGCAAAGGCACAAGGAATGTTATTTTCAATGTCTTGTGAACAGGGTTTTGTGATTTTCATGGGCAGGGTTGTAGGTGTGCTAGGAGTCACTGCGTTCCTGTACTCCCAGCTCAAAGAAGGGGGAGAAAGAGCCATTGACGGAGAGAATTTCCAGCATCCTCCATCCCTCCCACCGCTCTGGCTACGAGTTGGCTGGCCATTCTCTTAACTCTTAGAACATCCTGACAAAACCTCTTTTCTAGGTCACATCAGTGTTATTATCAAAAAGCGTGTTCATGTGTTGGGAGTTGCAAATCTAGGGACAACCACTTTCTTCCTGACCATTTGTGTATTGGTGAAATATGTTATTAGAATTATATTTATCCCATTTTTAGCAATCTTGATATAGGAAAGGGAAAAATAGTCATCTCTTCAACCAATTGAAAGGAACTCTTCTAAATAAGATACACAGTAGATGCAGAAGCTCCAATTAAATTGCTGAAGAAAACAAAAAAGATCTTTAATAACTGCCAAGCGTATGGCCTGCTATTGCCCTGTCAGCATTCTGAACAGGAAAAGACTGTGTTCCAGCCAAAGACTGCTTACACTGGTCTTCATTATAAGAGCAATTTATTTCCGTTAATGTGAAAATTGAATATTTGCTGCCAAAATTTCTAAGGAGCACGATAATGGATCAAAATGCTGAAATAAGCATTCCGTGCATTGCTACATGGTTGATGGATAAGAGGGCATCTTTAAATCAGCTTTCAAGTTCGTGCTTCTCAGTCTTCTTGGAAATTAGAATCACCTAGTTCTCAAAATCCTGATGCCCACGCCACACCCCAGAGCACATCAATCAGGATCTCTTGTTGAGGACTTGGGCTCTTCAGAGCACCCAGGTGATTACAGCGTACAGCTGTGAGTCATTCTTTAAATGACTGGGCCTTGCAGCTGCACGTTCTCTCCCCAGGACTCCCAGGTGTGGGGCTCAGGAGGGGAGTGCAGGGGGGGATACCTGTGCATGTTGGGATAAGGTACCTGCTTTCTGCTCTGCTATTGGGAGCTGCTGTGTGCCTAGCTGTGGTAGCATGGACAACCTCAGGATAGCTGTGGGAGCTCTTTGGCTTCTGCCAGTGTCAGAAGTCTTCTGTATAACCCTGACACCAGGAACAAAGACTTTTTTGGGTAGGGAATAGTAAAAAAGATTTTTTTTTTCAAGTAACTTATTTTTTAAGAGCAGTTTTGGGTTCACAGCAAAACAGAACAGAAGGCATAGAGAGTACCCATAAATACCTTACCCCACATACCGTCCCCCATTACCACCCTCCCCACCAGGGTAGTACACCTGGTACAATAGGTAAATTCCATGGGCTTGTTATGAGCACCCAAAGTTCATAGTTTGCTTTAGGGTTCGCTCTTGGTGCTGCAGATCCCATTGGTTTGGACAAATGTATAATGACGTGTATCCACAAGTGTAGTATTATTCTGTACAGTGTAGGTCCACTGCCCTACTGTCCCTTGCCTGTTCATCCCTCTCCCCAACCCTCGCAACCCTTGATTCTTTTTTATGCTATCTCCATAGTGTGCCATTTTTTGTCCTATAGTTGGAACCATACAGCATACAGCCGTTCATATTGGCTTTTTTCCCTTAGTAATTGCACTTAAATTTTCTCCACATCTTTTCATGGCTTAATAGCTCATTTGTTTTTAGTCCTAAAAAATATTCCATTGTCTGTATGTATCACAGTTATTTATTCCCTAAGCTACTGAAGACCATTTTAGTTGCTTCCGAGTTTTGGCAGTCATGAATGAAGTTGCTCTAAACATCTGTGTAGAGATATTTTTGAACATGTTTTAAATTTATTTAGGTAAATACCAAGGAGAACAATGGAAGGTATGTTTCGTTTTGTAGGAAACTGCCTGTCTTCCCAAGTGGCTGTATCATTTTCAGTCCCACCAGGAATGAATGAGAGTTCAATGTTTTGGATTTTAGCCATTCTGATAGGCACGTGGTGATATCTCGTTGTTGTTTTAACTTGAAATTTCCTAATGACAGATGATGTGGAACATGTTTTCATATGCTTACTTGCCATCTCTATATCTCCGTTGGTGAGTATATGTTCAGGTCTTTGAGCCATTCTTTAAATCTAGTTACTTTTGAGTTTTAAGGGTTCCTTGTATAATTTGGATAGCAGTCCTTTATTAGAATATATCTTTTGCAAATATATTCCCTCAGTCCATGGCTTGTCCTCTCATTCTCTAGACCAGTGGTTCTCAATCTTCCTGACGCCACGACCCTTTAATACAGTTCCTGTGGCTCGCGACCCACAGGTTGGGAACCACTGCTCTAGACGATGTCCCTTCACAGGACAAAAGTTTTTAGTTTCAGGGAAGTCGGTCTGTTGATTCTTTCACGGATCATGCCTTTGGTGTTGCATCTAACAAGACATCACCAAGCCCTAGGTTTTCCCCTGTTACTTTCTTTTTTTTTTTTTTTTTTGTAGAGACAGAGTCTCACTTTATGGCCCTCAGTAGAGTGCCGTGGCCTCACACAGCTCACAGCAACCTCCAACTCCTGGGCTTAAGCGATTCTCTTGCCTCAGCCTCCCGAGTAGCTGGGACTACAGGCGCCCGCCACAACACCCGGCTATCCCCTGTTACTTTCTAGAAGGTTTGTAGTTTTGCATTTTACATTTAGGTTTGTGATCCATTTTGAGTTAATTTTTGTGAAAGGTGTAAGGCCTTCTTCTTCTTCTTCTTCTTTTTTTTTTTTTTGGTGCATGTGGATGTCCAGTTGTTCTAACACCATTTATTGAAAGACTATTTTTGCTCCATTCTATTTCCTCTGCCCCTTTGTCAAGATTAGTTGACTGTATTTATGTGGCTCCATTTCTGGGTTCTCTTTTCTATTCTGTTGTTATTTTTATTTATTCCTTTGATAATACCACACTGGGTGGATTACTGCAGCTTTCTAGAAAGTTTTGACGTTGAGTAGTGTTAGTCTTCCAGTTTGTTGTTCTTCAGTATTGTGTTGGCTATTTTGTGCCTTTTGCCTCTCCATACAAACGTTAGAATCAGTTTGTCGTTATCCATGAAATAACTTGCTGGGATTTTGCATGGGATTTTGATTGGGATCGATGTCTTGATAGTATTGAGTCTTCCCATCCATGGACATGGAATAACTCTTCATTAGTTTAGTTCTTTGATTTCTTTTGTTAAAATTTCATAGTTTTCCTCATATGGTTCTTGTATATATTTTACTAGATTTATACCTACGTATTTCAGTTTTAGGGGTGCTAATGAAAATGGTTTTGTGTTTTTAGTTGCAAATTCTACTTGTTTATTCCAGTTATATAGGAAAGCAGTTGACTTTTGTATGTTAACCCTGAATCCTGAAACCCTGCTATAATTGTTTATTATTAATATTAATAGTTCCAGGAGGGTTTTTTTGTTGTTGATTGTTTTTTTTTGGGGGGGGGGGGGATTTTCTACAGAGACAATCATGTCTTCTGTGAACAAAGGCAAGTTTTTTTTTTTTGCAGTTTTTGGCAAGGGCTAGGTTTGAACCTGCCACCTCCGGCATATGGGGCTGGTGTCCTACCCCTTTGAGCCATAGACACCATCCAAAAGGCAAGTTTTTTTATTCCTGCCTTCCCAATCAGCATTCCCTCCCTCCTTTCCTTTTCATTTTTTTAGCTTGGGCTTTCAGTAGGATGTTGAAAAGCAGTGGTGAGAAGGGACAATTTTGCCTTTTTCCTGACCTTAGTAGAAAAGCTAGTTTCTTACTATTAAGTATGATATTAACTGTAGGGTTTTTGTTGATGTTTGAACACCTTTCTAATAATATTTTGACACAACAGCAAATTCTGAACATCTTATTCAGTCTTCCCTAGTTAGAAAGTTAGCAATTGGAAGTGGTGATTATTGATACGTTCTGTATAGAATAACTGCAATTTTTCTACCATAACATATGGATGTTTTTGTGTGTGTATAATAGTAGTACATGAAAAAAGAAAGAAAGAAAGGAAAACACTTCATATCACCATGTGCTAGTATTAATAACAATAGCTCATTTTAACATGAATATTTCTTTGTTGGACGTAGTTTAACTATTTCATAAATTTAACTAAGACACATTGCTAGGATCACGTTCATAGTCCATATTGATAACCAAGATAGCTTACTGATAGAAAAGCAAGAGCATATGTCATAACATGATGCAGTAAGAGTTAGTGGGAATTCAACACAAGGAAGTAAATAGTGGCTCCAGGAGTGAAAAAAAGTCTACCATCTTAATTTAATTCTCATTTTCAAGAAAAGTAAAAAAAAAAAAGAAAGAAAAATGTAGCACTTGTGTAGAGTAATAGGATCCAAGCACATGGCAGAACATTTCTCCTTAGTTGTTCAGCACTCAAGCTGCTTCTGGGAACCCTGGTTGGTTTGTGACAATGGCACAAAGGGAAGGTGAGGAGCAGTGTAAGAAAATAACGTGCGTAGTACTTTTTCTAAACGCAAAGTAACATAAACGCTTACTCAGGAATCCTAGGAAAGATATCATCTGGCCAACAGCAGGATTATGGATGGTGGAGTTTCAAATAATCTTTTTTTTATTGTCTCAATCCTGCTCTTAAATAAATCACAAGAGAATAGAAAGCTGAGAAGAACATAGCCTTTCAGATTTGGCCACCTGGTTTAAACCAGCCCCCAAAGAGCATTTGGGACTTTAGTCCAGGATTCAGAGCTCATGTGGTGTGTATTATAAAACCAGCTCTGACTTCCTCATGTCTAAAAGAAAATGTGACTTGGCATGAGTATTTTTAGTAAGAAATGGTATGTAAACAGCAGAAACCCGAGAAGACAAAAAAGATAAGACTTCAAGGAAGAGGTAGACTTTGAAAACAGAAAACCAGTATTTTCTGGTAAGAGTGAGAAAGTAAAAAGATGGAAAAATCCTCCATCTCCACCTCCCAAACACTCACACAAAGAAAAGGACCAAAGAAAAGATGAAAAATTCTAGCAAAATTAAATGCAATTTTCCTGGCAGAGGTAAGGGCTGAATGGAGATCAAAAGCTTCCTGATTCTACTCCATGCCATTTATAAAATTCTCATGACCTCGCCTGGGAGATTTGGAAGAAGCAGCTCATGTCTGAGAGTAATTTGAAGAAAATTACAGGGCTGAGGTCTTCATCTTGTGAAAGCTCCAGGACTGAGCCTCCTGGGACAGCAGCATAAGGTGGTTCCTGCGAGTTTCTCGGCCGCTGCAGGCCCTGCTGCTCAGGGAAGGGATCTAGTGGTGCGGGAACTGCGCCTTGTTCAGGGGCCGGCCAGGACACTTGAGCATGAAAGGGAGATGTACCAGAAATGGTGGTGAAATCCTAGACAGACTGTGAGAATGGGCATCTAGCACTGGTGGAAGCAAATGTGGTAAGTATTCAGCTGGCCACTCCTGTGCCTTCTGAGGGCTTGCTATTAGTTGCCCTGGTCTGCCCCCCTCAAACACCTCCACTTAGTTACTACAAATGTGGGTTGTGTCCATAGGGTCTAGGATCTCTCTTGAAGATGCTCTTTAAGTAGAGATTTTGTCAAGGCAACCAAAAGGATCTGTTGAGAAGAATGAAAATCATTCGACTGATTTTATGCTTCCTGTTTATCAAATAAGAGTACAGGAAGCTGAGTCTACAAGTCATTGACAGCGTCCTATGGTGGGAATGAAGGGTGAGGGGCCCGTCCAACTCATCGCCCCCTCTCTGGTCATGGCTACTGTTCAGCTGGGTGCAGTGTTGTTATGTCCTTTCTGTGACAGGACATTACTCTGAGTTGACAGAAGAGGAAGTAGGTGCCCGGGTCCTCAGTACTGGGCTCTGCACACCCCACCAGGCAGAGGTGCACGGTGGCTGTTCGTGATGCCTGGTCAATGCTGACTACCGACAGGCCATGTTCACCTCCTTGTCCCTATGTCCAGGGAGCCCCACCAACTACAAAATGCTCCACATGTTAGCCTTATCCTGTTTACCGCTGTTTGCATTTGTTTTTTGTCTGGTTAGTTGGCTACTTTGATCAGCCCCTGGCCTAGAGCTTAGTAGGGATTTCATGCACCCTTGTTTAACTGGTGACTGAACTGGTCACTGGTGTGTTGGAACTGGTGTCGCTACAGGTTCCCTCAGTCTGCCAGCAGTTGGCCCGGAGTACAGATACTCATGGTGCCTTAGCTGTCCGCACCATTGAAGTTCGTTAGCTCTTTTTGTTTCTGATGGTGAATAAACATACAAAAACAAATGCTGAAAATTCAGGAGCTAGATTGCCTTCCTTGAAATGAATTAATTTTGTTAATGCCTTTGGCAGATCTGCGTTCGTGTCCTTAGTGCCTCTGAATGCTCTGTTGCTGTGGTGATGATCTGTGGACTTACCTTGTAAGCTAAATGCCAGCTGGAAGACTCTTCTGCTATTATTCAGAGGCCTTTCCTATCTGTTTTGTTTTTTGTTTGTCTTTCTGCTTTTAGCGAGTGAATTAAAAGTTGTCTTCATACCATCAAATGCCTCCTCTGCAGGGCGTTTCGGTTCAACTTCGAGTTACTCTGCATGTGCAGCCAAGTGGGTCCACAGCTACAGCATCTTGAGTAGAGGGAGGTTGGCCAGGAAGAGCAACTGAAACTCCCCTGGGACCAAGGAAGCAGGGGAGCCAAGTGATAGGCAGAGGAAGAGGATGCCCTCAGTAGTGCAAGTGAGAATGTTTAAAGGCAGAATTAAAATAGCTGTCCTTGTAATAGGGGGAAAAAAGTTTGTACTGAAAAGAGTTTCCCAAAAATGGTTGTGCAATTTATATGTTTTTTTTGTACGAAGACCAACCGGACAGGGTGACACGCCTTTCCTCCTTCAGTGGGTGGTGGTATACATGTCCACTCTCAGTGGCAGGGCAGTTTCTGTGGCAGAAAGAAACTCCTGTATGAAGCAATCGCAGAGCAGCTAGCAATGCCCTTCCCTCAAGGTCTCTGCATACTGCAGTGTTTCTCAAGGTTTGCTTTGCAACCGTTGCCCCTGCAGGGCCTTCCCTGATACCCCTTCAAAATGAGTCACTCCTTGTTCTCTGCTCCCATGGAAGGTTTGCATATATTTCATTGACTTTGCACTTCGCAGCTTATGTGTCCAGTTGTAGCAATGAACGATTATAGGCCATGAAAGGTTGGGTGATTTCTTCAACCTCTTCACACTACTTTGCACAGAATAGCTAATAAATGTGTGTTAAACACGTGTGAAAACAGAGTAAAGGGAATGGTTCTGCAGTGCTGTGATGAATGGGACTGAAGCCAAGGTTAAGAAACCTGAGCAGCTTGCTCTGTAGTGTGGTGAGAAACTCCTGAAGGGCTCCGTGGAGATGTAACTTAGTGTGTAATACATGGAAGGGGCTGCCCTGTCATTTCCTCCCTGGTCTCTTGTGTCTGTGGGCAGGCTGATCCCATTTTCCCCACTGGGGTGCTGGTGAGGGCCCTTTCTTTCTTCCCTGTCTTCATTTTTGTGTGGCTGGTCTTTTAAATGAAAGACAGCACCTTTTAGGGTGGTGCCTGTAGCTCAGTTGGTAAGGTGCCGGCCCCATATACCGAGGGTGGCAGGTTCAAACCCGGCCCCAGCCAAACTGCAACAAAAAAATAGCCGGTCGTTCTGGCAGGCGCCTGTAGTCCCAGTTACTCGGGAGGCTGAGGCAAGAGAATCGCTTAAGCCCAGGAGTTGGAGGTTGCTGTGAGCCGTTTGAGGCCACGGCACTCTACCCAGGGCCAAAAAGTGAGACTCTGTTTCTACAAAAAAAAAAAAAAAGACAGCACCTTTTAAAAGTGACATTTGTATAATCGTGTTTAAGTGATATACGTACATAATTGATTTGTCACATTGAGAAACAACAGTATTAACTTTCCTAGGGAGTAAGTAAACTCCTTAAGACTGATAATATTTTCGTTGGTAGAAAGAAATAAAAGAAGAACCAGACTCTCTTGTTACAGTCAGTTAAGGCCAGCCACCTAAATCTATCAGCAATAAAAAGAATGGTTTCAATCCTACCAATTGCCTCTAATAGATCATCTTCAAGAAAAGAGTTTTAAATGAATTGTTGGACTCAAATGAATGTCAACATGTAAGTTAGGAATGAAATCATCACTGGCAGAGTCGTATTTGTACATCTGTTGTATCAGTAGAATTACAGATGCTGGGAGAAGAAGACGTGTAAGTTAGAACATGTTGAATAAATGCAATTATTTACCAGGTGTTGAAAGGGAGTTTGACAGAGTAGAAAGAAAGGAAAGGCACGGCATATAGCATCTCTTAGAGACGTTGATGATTCTGACTCTGGGGAAGGTTTCCATTGTTGACACATTAAGAATCCTGGAGCATGGTGACTCCGGGCACTCACCCACACTTCTTAGATCTAGGTGGGTTTATGAGCACAAGAGATGACAGCAATGAAGGCATGGAGAAAACCTTCCAAACTGGCCCCCTCACTGGGCTGAGCAACAGTTTCTGGCAAATAAGTAGTGTGTGGCTGGGTTGCGTTTATTTTACTCCCTATTTTCTTTCTGCCACAGGAATGGTATAGGTTTGTAGTATTTACTTCTTATAATTAAATTTCTATTGCATGAGAAATAACACTCTTTTTGATAAAGAATACATTTACTGTGTGGTGCCTGACACTATCACTCATTTTTTTGTCGTTGTTGTAGGATTAAATTACTATGCTATATCTTTTTTTCTGAAAGGTAAGGGCTTCTACCACAGTATCTTATCACACTTAAAATAATTCATTTCTTAATATCATCAAATATCATATCACTTTTCAAAATTTGAATTGTCTTGTAAATGCCATGATTTTTTTTAAAGTTTGTTGTTGTGGAATCTGAATTAGGTTCATACCTCGCAATTGTTGCAATTGTAAGTCTCTCTGCATTCCCCCCAGCCCCGGATGTTTTCGTTAAGGAAACCAGGTCATTTTTTCCTGTAGAATTTTCTAGAGTCTGAGTTTTGCTGCTTATGTTTCATATATTGCTTCAGTAACTATTAATGTTTATGTAGACATAATACACATAAACTATAGTTACTTCCTTAGCTAGAGTGATAAAAAAAATCTTCTCTTAATAATAACAACCTGAAACATGAAAGAAATGGCCACAGCTGTTTTTGCTAGAGAACGCCTGTGGGTCATGTAAAGGTTCTCCCTGGTCACTTTCTGCTGTTTCTCTGTGAAGAAGTTGTGAAGGCATAGGATAGGTGTTAGGTGAGGCTATGTCCCTCAGGATCCACATCTATGAGGAACAATTAGATCCTCATCAAAACTGATCACAGATGGACAGCGCCTGTGGCTCAAAGGAGTAGGGTGCCGGCCTCATATGCTGGAGGTGGCGGGTTCAAACCCAGCCCCAGGCAAAAACTGCAAAGAAAAAAAAAAAAAAACTGATCACAGACCAGCTCCTAAAATCTTACATAACTTACCAAGTGCCAATTAAATGGGGCAGATTATTGGTTTGGGTCAAGAAAGAGGATGCTTGTATAAGATTCTTGCAGTGACAAAGGGCCATTCTGTGCGCTTGGGAACTTCACTGAAGCATGAAAGAAGCATGAAGCTTTGGTGATTTAATTAAAAGTAAGTATGAGAGACTGAAAAAACAAATGACATGGACCTCAACCACAATACAAACTATAATAAGCTAAAAGAAAGACTTTTCAAATATTCATGAATAGCTCTTTCAGTATCTAGTGAAAATAGATTGATTAATTAAGGGCTGAAATCTATCATATGAAATGAGTTTACAGAGATCTAAATTCCTGTAGTCTCAAACCCATTATACCTTTAGGAAATAATAGTTTCACGGATAAAAATAATTTGCAATGGTGATATAGAGTCTTTGCACATCAAGTTAAGGATCTTGAGATGAGATAATCCTGGATTATCTGGGCAGGCCGTAAATGCCATCACAAATATTCTTTAAGATAGTTCAAGTGGTGGCTCACGCCTGTCATCCTAGGACGCTGGGAAGCTGAAGCTGGTAGATAGATGGATTGAGTGCAGGATTTCAGTACCAGCCTGAGTGAGAGCAAGACCCCCATCTCTAAAAATAGCTGGGCGTTGCGGGAGGCTGAAGCAGGAGAATCACTTGTGCCCAAGAGTTTGAGGTTGCTGTGAGCTATGATGCCAGAGAACTCCACTGAGGGTGATAAAGTGAGGCTGTGTCTCAAAAAAAAGACAGTTCAAGGGGAATTTGACACCACAGGCAGATACAGGCTAAGGAATGCTGAAAACTGCAGGGGATCTCGAAGAGGCAAGGCTCTCCTAGAGCCTCTGGAGGTAGCATAGCGCTGGCCTTGCCTACGCTTCATTTCAGATTTTTGGCCTCCAGAATTGTGAGAGCATAAATTTCTGTTATTTTAAGGCATTGTTTGTGGCAATTTGTTAAAATGGCACAGGACATTAATACAGCCCTCTTTTAACATTCTGGGAAAATTATTGACCAGAAATGAGTTACTTTTCACAAAATTAACAGGCTTGAGTAACCAGCACCTAAAGCAAGAAGCAGACCCTTATAGTACCCTAGAAGGTCTCTTTATGTTCCCTTTTAGCCACTAACTAGTCTCCCCAAAGTATCTGCTATTGTGACTTTCAACTTCACAGACTCCTACAGTACCCACCCTTTTGTATCTGGATTCTTTATCTCAACAGTATGTTTGTGACTTTCATCCACATTGTCACCTGTGGTTGTAGATTTTTCATTCTCATTGCTGTATAGTTTCCGTTGTCTCTATAGAGCTAACTTTTTGATTTCTTCTGCTGTTGATGGTTTACAAATAGTGCAGTTAGGGACATTTATTCATTGTTTTTTGGTGAACTTATATCTGAGTTGCTAGTGGGATTCTGGAGTCCTAGAGTCTCTTTTCTTTCTGTATTTTCTAACTTGATAATCTCATCAACATTCACAACTTCAGTGGATCACCCATCACTGTGACTCTTAAATTTGTCTGTTTCTGATCTTTCTGCTGAGATTCCAAAGGACAGCTGTCAGTTATATATTCATACACATACCCTTGTAATGGTTAGTGTATCCCAATCCAAATTCAAGTGCCTACCAGGAAAAAATAATTTCTCCTCTGTGTCCTTATTGTATTCATGGCAAATCATCGTCCTTAATCGTCCATGCTCAAATCAGAATCATCTCTGATTCTTTCTTCACTTGCACCTGCCAAGTCCCTTAAGCATATTGACACTCCCCTGGCCCCAGGGCTGTCTCTGTGTTGATTTCTGGGCACAGTGTCTATTCTCTTTTGGGGAACTACTGAAGGAGGCCATGCCTCCAGTCGGTGTACTATGTCATCCATCCACAAATTCTAGATGGTCTTTCCAAAGCAAAATTTCCATCCTGCCACACCCCTTCTCAAAACTCAGTGACATTGATAGATACATCCATTGATTATAGAATCAAGTCAAAATTCTTCATGTTAGCTTTCTGTGCTTCCATAGATTTGACTTCAGCATCATTTCTGTCAGAAATTGTTCATATGTGGATTTACCAGGAGGTCTCGAACTATATAATAGCATTGTCTTCAATAACATTTTTATGATAAACTGCTCCAACGGCCTCCTCTGAGCATTTCTTGTCATGGCTGCCCATGATTTACCATTCTTTTTTTTTTTTTTTTTTTGAGACAGAGCCTCAAGCTGTCACCCTGGGTACAGTGCCATAGCATCACAGCTCACAGCAATCTCCAACTCCTGGGCTCAAGCAAGTCTCCTGCCTCTGCCTCCTAAGAGGCTGGGACTACAGGCGCCCACCACAATCCCGGCTATTTTTTGTTTGCAGCTGTCATTGTTGTTTGGCGGTCCCGGGCTGGATTCAAACCCGCCAGCTCAGGTGTATGTGGCTGGTGCTTAGCCGTTTGAGCCATAGGCGCCGAGCCTGATTTACCATTCTTTATGACTTTATTGTACCACTGTACCCCACATTCAAGTAATCCTTACAATAGTTTGGTGTGGTAAATGCCTATGTTATTATTTCTGAAGAAATACAGTTGAAGAAACCAAAGTGCAGAGAATTTAAGATATTGCCCAAGGTCCTCTATCTAGAAACTTAACTAGGAATCAAATGCTGGAAATCCAAAAACAGTTTGTCTGACGTCTGCATATTCATCACTCCTCTGGAGGTAGGAAGGTTTCCTTTTCAGCTTTTCAGCTCTGCTGTGCGCTTTGCTGAGACTGCATCTCTCTGACAGAGCTGTGTCCCCGGCGTTCTGGGGACCTGTGACGGATGTGTCTTCTTTCCCTCACGATCTCTAAAGCTGTAGTGTCACGAGCTGAGCTCTGACAGCTACTGCCTGGACGTGCGTGGGGACTTCAGTTCTTGTAACACCCATCTTGGTTTTGCTCCCTCCCTGTCTCTGTTTCTGCCCACCTCCTTTCCCTCTTCTTTCTCTCTGGTCTCTCCCTCCCCTCTAGACTTCTCCCTTTTCCTCTGTTCCTTCTCTTGTAAGTGCAGTAGCTCTTAACCCTTTCTAAGGCCAACCTCAGGAAGTGCAATCTACCCCCATCACCTTCCTCCTAGGCCTGCTTTACCAGATTAAAATCAACAAATACAGTGTAATAAAATGTTATCAAAGAAGCAAATTAGGGCTGGGTTGGGGACATTAGTTGTAATTTGTGTTAGCAATGTAAGAATGATTCATGTTTGAATCACTATACATACATTTATTAGTGTTTCACAATGAAGAAATAGTGGGCCCAAATAAACTGTTGATACAACTATATATCATTTTCCATGGTGGAATTAACCAAATAACATACAGAACAATGAAGTGATGCTGGTGAAGCTAAACGAGGAGTAATTTATAGCAGAAATTGCTAAACCATGACCATTTCAAGACAATGATGATAGATGATTATTCTGTCCTTCCCGAAAATTTCAACAATCCTAGCCGTACAATAGGGGGTTTGCAGTTTCCTGGCGTTGTACACTTACCAGACTTTGGAAAACCTTCTTAGAGTCTTTAAGGCACTATTAGGATACAACTTTTAAGTCATGAATAAGGTTTCAGTAATTTTCATATTTAGTTGTAAATAACATTTAATCATTCATGAAATAGAAAAGCAAATGGGATGCAGTTTATATTTTGCTTAAGAATCTAAGAAAGGGGAGCACTTGGAGGTTCATGTCTGCTCTTTAGGGATCTGTCTTGGTTCCCCCATGGGAAATCACCTCTTTAGTTCCAGCTGTGGTTTTCTGCATTTGTCTCTAACCAGGCTCCAGGTGCATTTCTTTTCCTCGGCTCCTTCTGCAGCTCCTCTGACACACTGGGGCTGCTGGTTTTTCTCAGCTTTTGTGGTGTTCGCTCTTCGACTCCACAGACTCCGCAGCCAGCTGGAGCCCTGCCCGTACAGCTGTCCTTCCTCTACCTACCCGGCACTGACCTGACTGGCCTCTGAGCATCCCCACTTGTTCTTCCAGGGCGCCCACAGCATTCTGCCCTATTTTGGTACTTGGCAATGCGTATTTCTGACCCATAAGAGAAGGCAAAAATCATATCTCATTTAGTTTTCCTTTTAACTTTCATTACCAACCGTAGGTAACAGATAGCCTTTTTATGTCATGGGTGCCTGGGATGTTTGTCAAGTTAAATTGGCACTGATGGGTTTCCTTGAGATGGGCCCATTGTGACTGGATAGAGTATTGTGTGTGGCAGCTTAGAAGGTATTCATGGATTGTGGACTTTTGGAGGGACTTTCCCTTGTAGACTGTAGCAAAAGCCACACGGTCTGTGGGGCTCTGGCTTTGTTATCTGTGAGCTGATGCCTAAAAAAACAATAGAGTAGGTAAAAAGTAACTACTGATTAACATCTTCCTTTACCTCTGCTTTGCACAAGCAGCAGCAACCCAAGTGAAATGTTTAACCAACAGAGACTGGATTATAAAGGGAAAATTCAATTAAAAAAATCCACAGACCATAAGCCATTTGATGACCAAAATGCCATTAGTCCTAAAATTTTTATCATGCTTCAATAAATCTCTGGTACACCTCATTTTATGCTCTACTTTAACGTTAACTCAGTTGGGAAAAGGAAACAAACTATACTTTCGATAAAAATGTAGGTGATTTTTGTGTCTTTGTTTATAAATGACTTTCTGTAATTTCTAAGTATGGTGGTTTTACTCACAGTATTACCACAACAAACCCAGTTAGACATTTATGATGTGTATTTACTCATCAAGTACATGACAGGAATAGATGCCGAGGTCCCCAAATTTATTTTTGTATCTCATTTGTGTTCTGAGCTCATGAATTTCCAGTTCCTGTAAGTGTAGCCTCTGGCTCAGTTAAGATAGAGAGCATGGACTCCAGAGCTGGACTGCTTGGGTTTGAATCCTGATGGCAGCACTTGTAGGCTGATCTTTGCAAACACCTTCTCTGCTTCAAAGTCCTGAAATAAAAATATTGCATATCACAAATGTAGTTTTAGGAAGATTGAGTTAATATTTGAAAAGTGTGTAGTGTTTGATTCATAGTAAGTACTGAATCTGTAATTGTAAAATAAAGTGGATAAACTGTACCTTCTGTAAGTGAGGTTCAAGAATTGCGAATATCAGGTGTTTAATTTATTACATCACCTTTTGTATTTTTAATATGTCTTAGGATCATTTCACAAGGAAGACTATTTTTACCTATTTGCTTCTTCTGAGAAGGTACCCGTCAGTCAGAAGGTAGCCATTAGGTAATATTTTCTTTTGTTAGTTAATGAAATATTATTGCATAAAAAGTCCTAGCCAGTATACCAAGGTAAAAGTAAACAAACAAACAAAAACCATAAAAGGCATACCGTTTGCAAAAACCATAAAAGGAATAATTGGGCCAGATGTGGTGGCTCACACCCATAGTCCTATTACTCTGAGAAGCCGAGATGGGTGGATTGCTTGAACTTAGGAGTTTGAGGCCAGCCTGAGCAAAGAGTGAGACCCTGTCTCTAAAAACTAGCCTGGCATTGTGGCATGTGCTTGTGGTCCCAGCTACTTGGGAGGCTGAGGCAAGAGGATCACTTGAGCCCAAGAGTTTGAGGTTGCTGTAAACTATGATGCCACAGCACTCTACCAGCAGTGACAAAGTGAAACTGTCTCAAAAAAAAAAGAAAGAAATAAAATCACTTGTATTTGTACATTATATAATTTTCTGTGTAGAAAATCCCAAAGAATATGTATTTCATAAAACCTTCTATAACTTAAAAGTAAGTTCAGTCTCAGGATGTAGGTCAATATACAAAAATTAATTTTTATATTCTGTCATAATTATATTTGAATCCCATATATAATTGGGATTTCAAATTTTTATATATGCTGTCCTAATAATGAAAAATTTGGGATTCAAAATTTTAAAAAGAGTACCATCTACGATAGCACCCTGAAAAATAAAATAAAAAATAAAACAGATATAAATTTAGCAAACTGTGTGCAGGATTCGTGTATTGATAGTTACAAAATACTGATGAAAGAAATCAAGAAGATTTAAGTAAGTGGCAAGATAATCCATATTCATGGATTGAAAGACTTAATATTGTTAAAATGGCAGTTCTCAGCTTGGCGCCCGTAGTTCAGTGGTTGGGGCACCGGCCACATATATCAGGGCTGGCCGGTGCCTGTAGTCCCAGCTACTTGGGAGGCTAAGGCAGGAGAATCACTTGAGCCCAGGAGTTTGAGGTTGGTGTGAGCCGTAACGCCATAGCCCTCTACCAAGGGTGACACAGGACATAGTGAGAGTGTGTCCCCCCCAAAAAAGGTCAAGTCTCCCCAAAATGATTTATAGATTCAACACAATCCCAACCAAACTCCTAGGAGGATTTTTTTTGTAGCTGTCAACTGATAGCTATCAACTACCAGCTGATACTAAAACTTCCATAGAAAAGCAAATAGGAAACTAAAGTAGCCAAGGAAAGAAAAGATTTTTAAGCCAAATAGTTGAAGGACTTAATCTACCTGATTCTTGTTCCTCCCATAAAGCTCCAGCAGTCAAAACAGTCTATGTTGGCAAATGAAGACACATAGCCACATAGATCAATGGAGTAGAACAGAGAAGTCAGAAATAAAACCCCCAAATGTAGCCAGTTAATGTTTGACAAAGGCACAGAGGCAATTCAATGGAGAGTCTTTGCAGCAAATATAAACCTTGACCCCTAATTTACACCATATACAAAAATCAACTCAAAGTAAGGTCATAGACATATGTAGAATGTAAAGCTGTGAAACTTCTGAAGACATCATTAAGAGAATGAAAAAGACAAGTCCCAAACTGGGAGAAAGTATTTCAAATCTTATATCCGACAGAGGGACAGTATCCAGAAAATACAAAGAACACACAAACTTCCAAAATAAGAAAACAAACTCAATGGTAAAAAAAAGCAGATATTTACACACTTTGTCAAAGAAGATATCCAGATGGCAAACAGACATGTGAAAAGATGCTTAATATCACTAGTCATTAGGGAAATATAAATTAAAATCATGATGAGATACAACTATATACTGTTAGACCGGCTTTAAAAGAAAAACTGACAACACCAAGTGCTGACAAGGATGTCAGACCCCTGAAACAATCAGACATCGCTGGTAGGAATGCAAAGTAGTATAGTGACTTTGGAAAGCGTTTGACATTTTCTATTAAGTTAAATGTACACTTACCATATGACCTAGTAATCCCAATCTTAAGTATTTACTCAAGACAAATGGAAGCATATGTCCATATGAAGACTTATATAGCAACTTCATTCAAAATTGCCTATCCTAGAGACACCCCAAATGTCCTTTCACCTGTGAATGAACATCTATGGGTAAATCTCAAATGCATTTTGCTAAGCGAAAAAAGCCAAACCTAGATGCTTTGTGATTCTATTTATATGATACTCCAGGAAAGGTAAGATTGTACAGACAGTAAACAGATCAGTGGTTGTCAGGAGCTGGGGTTTGGAGTGGGGATTAACTGCAAAAGGACAGCATGAGAGAAGTTTTTGGAGTGAAGGAACTATTTTGTATCATGATAGTGGTGATGGATATGCATTTTCAAAACCCATTAGACTATTTCAGAGACAGAGAATGGATTTTGATGTGTGGCAATTAAAAAATAAATTTAGAAAAGAATAGAATGTCTTAGATCAAATCAGCCTTCTGAATCTAAAATAGAAAAAAAAATGAATCCTTTTCTGTGTTACCATACCGTATTTCTGTATTTTAAAATTACACCAATAAGCACTTTTTAATGTTCTAGATAGCATCCCAAAATGGATCTATTCCTGTTTAGACATTCATATGTAATGAAAATATCTTACTCGCTTACACCATTTATTTTAAATGTCTAGTTTCTATCTTAATCTGAAAACCTTCTGCAGTGTTTTTATTTTATTTTAGCATCAAATTCCACGAGTCTGGCTCAGTGTCTGTAGCACCGTGGTTATGGTGCCAGTCACAGGCACCGAGGGTGGCGGGTTCGAACCCAGCTGGGGCCTGCAACAACAGCAACAAAAATAGCTGGGAGTGGTGGCAGGTGCCTGTAGTCCCAGCTACTTGGGAGGCTGAGGCAAGAGAATCGCTTTACACCATGGCACTGTACTGAGGGTGACATAGTGAGACTGTGTCTCAAAAAAAAAAAAAAAAAAAAAAAATTTCACTAGTCAATTCTTGGGAAAAATTTCTCTCCTTCCTATC
The DNA here is from genome assembly GCF_027406575.1 of Nycticebus coucang. Classification (NCBI taxonomy): domain Eukaryota; kingdom Metazoa; phylum Chordata; class Mammalia; order Primates; family Lorisidae; genus Nycticebus; species Nycticebus coucang. Next base: position 113,680,575 of record NC_069784.1, on the reverse strand, counting down.
ATTACTTTAACTTAGCTAGTATTTTTCCTTTTATGTGTTTTATTTTACATTAGCAAGTGTTTTATTTGGTTTCTTCCAGCCCCACTTGCACTGTCTCTTGATTTTTTTTTTTTTGCAGTTTTTGGCTGGGGCTTGGTTTGAACTCACCACCTCCAGCATATGGGGCTGGTGTCCTACCCCTTTGAGCCACAGGCACCACCTGTCTCTTGATTTTAAAACAGTGATTGACTGCTGAGTGGCCGGCACCTCTGGGAGGAGGAAGCTCTGTGGGTGCAAGAGGCAGCTGGGCTGTGGGGGTAGGAAGCAATGATTCACTTTTTTCCTGTGTTGATTTTTGATGTAGAAATGTTAAGGACCCCCAAAGAAAACTTATATTTATATTAAAGAGTTCTTAAGTCATTTTTACTCTTGAAAAACCAACTGCTAAGCCTGTTCATAACTTTAATAGAATCGCCCGTGTCCTTCACCTCCATTTCATCTGATCGAATTCTCCTTCTCCGAATGTGAATTCCAATTTCATGCTCGTTAAGCAGACTCTGCACCAACTAGCTTTTGAGGGTCTGCAGTGCTTTTATGTGCTGCACTTTGGTTTCACATCAGTCACAGGTCTTGAATGTTGTTCTTTTCATTTTTGATGGGTTTCTACATCGTAAAAGCAATCGATGTTCACGATAGAAATGGTGGGAAATACAGAAGACAAGAAGAAAATTAAAATAATCCATAATTCCATCACCCAGCTATTAGTTGGTGTGCAACTTTTCAGATTTTCTTTTATTCACATGCATATACCCATAAATGTAACCATTTTAATGCATTCATAATGTATAATTATATTTTAATGTATATGCTATACATTGCAATGTATATATTATATTTCATACATAATATAGCTTGGATTTACCCTCTGTTGCTAAATATTCTTCTACCTTATAGTTTTCCATGGTTACATTATGCCATTATTTGAAATTATCATTATAGGGGCATATATGTCATATATTATACATAAATATACACATAAATACAACCATTTTCCTAGCGATAGATATTTAGACATGTTTCATTATTTTGTTGTAAAAATATTTTCAGTGGACATAAGATAAATGTGTTAAGATGTATAAGAATTTTTCAGAGTAAATCCCAAGGAATAGAATTATCAGGTCAAAGAGTATACATAATTTTAAGGACTTAAATGAAATCTAGAACGTTTATACTTCCCCATAGCACAAAAGAGTATCATTTCTCTACATTTTTATTGGCTATTTTAAAATATCTTTGCCTACTTGTCAGGCAGAAAAACTGGCACTTTGTGGTTGGTTTAATTTGTGTTTATTAGATATGAGATGGAGAATAACTGATTTTTTTTTTTTTTTGAGACAGTCCCACCTTGTCACCCTGAATAGAGTGCCGTAGCTTCATTAAAGCTCACAGCAACCTCAGGCTTTTGGGTTAAAGTGATCTTCTGGCCTCAACCTCCAGAGTAACTGGATCACAGGTGCCCACCAGAACACATGACTAGTATTTTTTTTCTTTTCTATTTTTAGTAGAGACGGGATCTTACTCTTGCTCAGGCTGGTCTCCAACTCCTAAGCTGAAACAATCCACCCACCTCAGCCTCCCAAAGTGAGCCACCACACCCGGCTGGTTTTTTACAATAACTTTGCATCTTGACACCTTACTAAATCGCGTTATTCTAATAGTTATTCAGCTAATTCTTTTGGGTATTTGAGTGACATCTGCAAGTAGAGTTAATTGTGTATTTTGTATAACATCTGCAAGTAGAGTTAATTGTGTATTTTTGTTTTCTAGAATTATACCTCCTTACTTTCTTTTTTTTTTTTGGTTTTTGCCAGGGCTAGGTTTGAACCTGCCACCTCCGCCATATGGGACCGGGGCCCTACTCCTTGAGCCACAGGCGCCGCCCCCTCCTTACTTTCTACAAGTCTCATTGTATGGCTGGAATTTTCAGAAAGCCATGACATAATAGTGGGACTTGTTAATAGCCTTTTGTTCCTGATTTTCATGGGAAATAAGAACTGGCAGTTGTTATGAAATTTATATTATTCTTCATGTTAAGGAAGTGCCCTTATCATTTCAATTTAAAAGAAGATTTTATGTGTTTTAGAAGTGAGGGTCTCCCTATGTTGCCCAGTCTGACCTTTAAATCCTGGGCTCAAGTGATCCTCCTGCCTCAGCTTCCTGAGTAGCTGGGACTACAGGTGTGTGTCATTACCCCAAACTCAGCTATTATTTAAAATGAGAAGTGGATTTTGAATTTTCATTAATGTACTTGGAGCCCCTGCAGAGGGGCTGGTGATTTTTTTTCCATTAAGCCATCCTTGCATTTCCAAATAAACTTTAAAGTCATGATTTAGGGTTCTTATGCTATACCTATAGTATAGTATAGGTATATACTACAGGTATATTACAGGTACTATGCATTTTGTTACTTTTATATTTTTGTCTAATTTATAAATAAGTTTGAGACTAATCAAAATTTCATTTTGGTGACATCATTGTCAAATTTTGATATCAGGTTTCTTCTATCTTGGTGTTGGTCATCTTTGAACTTTGGAAAAATTTGCATCTATGGTTATATTTTCCTTAGGCATAATTTTTCTATACCTCTGCTTTCTCACTTTTTTAAAATTATATTTGCCAGAGACTTACTAGATATTAATTAATTAATTCTAGAACCCAGCTCTTCCAGGTAATATATTTACCTATTTTTTAAAATCGCTTTTACCTTTATTACTTATTGCCGTTTCTTATGAATCTGCTTTTGAAACATTTTTTTGAGACCTTAGTGAACTTGTTTTTAGTGTTGACATTTAACAGGGAGCATGTCCCCCTGTTTCCCACCATGGCAGACTCTCCTTAGTTTGCCGTAATTATATGTTCTCCTTCTAGTTTGAAAAATGCAGGTTTGTTACATTTCAGAAAACCACTTCTGGGTAGAACTGCAAATTCAAAATTCAGTGATTACTGAAGAGGGAAAATCCCTATGATTTCCTCATTTCCTCTTTTGAGTAATAAGTTATTGAAACCCAAATGTGTTTGCTGGGCATTACTTAGGTGTCATCGTTTGGGGGACTGTGTTTTCTGTTCGCAGATATCGCGGTGGTGGAGATGAGCGATGCCTTCCGACAGCCGTCCTTGTTCTATCACCTTGGGGTGAGAGAAAGTTTCAGTATGGCCAACAACATCATCCTCTACTGTGACACTAACTCAGACTCTCTGCAGTCACTGAAGGTACCTCCCTTGTTTACTGAATGTGTCATTTTAGCACCAGCATTTCAGGGATACCTCTCTGCCATCCAGGACATTTTAAGTAGTCGATGTCTGTAAAAGGATGTTTTTGTCACTGTGATCATTAATGCACCAGTTTCTAGTTAAGTTGTGAGGTTTATCTATTGTAGATTTCCGTGTAGAAATTTGATGACATAGGTAGGAAAAGACTTCATATTGAGTTCTGAGTTTCAGTTAAGAGTTGCAGCCAGAGAGACTGAGTTAATGGAAATCGTCAGTACACACTTGGAGAGAAAAAAGAAGGTTGCATAAGGTACAGTCAGGACTCAAGCCGTGTCACCATTGGGGGCTTCTTTGTGCTCACCTGTTTCTGCCTCTGACAAGTACACTTACTACTTGAAAGTGCTCAGAGTAGAAATTCTGAGTATACTGAAAAAATCGCCATTTTCTGTCACTGGGGTGTGATGTAAATTGAGACAGGAGAAGGTGAGTAAAAATTTGCTCTGTCTACAAAATTCTACAGTTATGTCCCTTTATAGGAACTTACTGATGTGAAAGCCTTTCTTCCATCCAAAAACATTGCCTAAAATCCTTTGGCCCGGCTAAGTGATTTTACCCTGTGTGATTCTTTGAAAAGCATCTCCTAGTTCAGGGAGACTCATGCTGAGCCTGATAGCACCTATTTCCTTTGTGAAGCTTCCAGCTGGCTTCATGTGGCTTTTTCTCAGCTTTATGTTCCTGCTCCCAAGTCAAAACCAATCTTTGGACATGGAGTCCTAGAATTTAGAACCATATTTCTAATGGCTTAGCAATTCTTATGTGAATATCTCTAACCTAAAATTCATGCAAAAAATGCTAGTAGTATTTTGCTTTTATCTGAATATATCTAAAGCATGTGTGGCTTTTCTGAAAAACCTGCAGAGCTTCCTTGAGCAACTATATTTACTGCATGCCAAGCATTGTGCTGGGAATTGATAGGTGCGTTCCTTTCCAGGGACTCTGAAAAAGTCCCAAGAGATTTGTTCCTACTTGCCCCAAATCTGTTTTTTACCTAGAGGTCCTTTGTCTGGAGCAGTCCTTAAGTAGGGAATTCTTAAGAAACTCTACTAAATTTTGTCCAGGTTTACCCTTTTAATTCATCATAAAATTTCATTTCTATATATATGTGTGTGTGTGTATGTGTGTATATATATATATAGAGAGAGAAAGAGAGAGAGAGAGAGAAATATTTTTTTTCCTGAGACAGTGTCTCTCTCTGTCACCCTAGCTAGAGTACAGTGGCATCATCATGGCTTACCACGACCTCAAACTCCCTGGCTCAAGCCATCCTCCTGCCTTAGCCTCCCAGCACACACAGCAAATTTTTCTATTTGTTGTAGAGACTGAGTCTCACTATTGTTAAGGCTGTTCTTAAAGTCTTGACCTCCAGTGATCCTTTCCTTAACCTCTCAGAGAGTCAAGATTATAGGCATAAGCCACCACTCCTGGCCTATAACTATACAGTAGAACCTCTGTAAGTTGACTGCCTAAGGGACTATAACAAACTGGTCAACACATAGAGGTGGTCATCAAGAGGAACTAGGCCTACTGTCCTGATAAGTACATGTGGTGCATGTCTGGTCTATGAAAATTAGGTCAAGTTAAGGAGGTTGTGGGTGTAGGGAGGTGGTCACCTATGGAGGTTCTACTGTATTTTTAATTAAAATTTTCATTTGCAACTATTTATAACATGTATATATTAGCAGTTGATAGTAGGTTATTTCATTTGGCCCTTTCTTTTACTGAGACAGAATCTTGTTCTGTTGCCTGACTTAGAGTGTGAGCTGCGTCATCACAGCTCACTGCAACCTCAAACTTTCGGGCTCCGGTAATCCTCCTGCCACAACCTCCTGAATAGCTGGGACTGTAGTTGTGTGCCACTATGCCCAGTTAATTTTTCTATATTTCATAGAAACAGGGTCTCACTATGTTGCTCAGACTGGTCTTAAACTCCTGGGCTCTAGCAGTCCTCCAGCTTCAGCCTCCCAGTGTGCTAGAACTATAGGCATGAGACAACTGTGCGCAGCTCACTGGGCCTTTTTCATTTTTCTTTGGATTAAGTTTAAGTAGGCAGTGTTGGGTTGGAGATTTTTTTTACTCAACAATTTTTGCTCTTGCCCATACCAGTATCTGGCGATTGATTTCGTTTTATGGGCATTCTTTAGGATTTTTTTTTTTTTGAAGAGACAGAATCTCACTTTGTCACCCTTGGTAAAGTGCTGTGGCATCACAGCTCACAGCAACCTCCAGCTCTTAGGCTTAGGTGATTCTCTTGCCTCAGCCTCCTGAGTAGCTGGGACCACAGGCACCTGCCACAATGCCAGGCTATTTTTTGTTGCAGTTTGGCCGTGGCCGGGTTTGAGCCTGCCACCGTCGGAATAGGAATATGGGGCCAGTGCCCTACTCACTGAGCCACAGGCACCGCCCTAGGATATTTTTTAAATGAATTAAAATTACATTTGAGAGAAAAAGATAAAGCTAACCTTATCAGAAATTTGTATGGGATAAATAAACTGGCTTGTTTTCAGCCAGCCTTTGTATAGGAGTGTTGTTGGTATTTGAATAAAGTAATTCTTTAAAAAGGCCAGCTGTATCTGAACTATGCTCATTTATCTTGCACATATTACCTTGTCACGACCACGTGAAAGAATCAGTCGGGACACAGATTGAGGCAAAAGTTGTTCGGGGCTCTCCTGCACCTTTGGGGAGCCTCACCTCTTGGAGCTTGTACTCTCAATCCGTGTCCTGACTGATTCTTTCATGCGGTTGCGACATTACCTGCTTGTCTTTTGAGCACTTACTGTGTGCTAGGTACTAAGTGATTTACCCACATACATTTTCACATTTAATTCTTAAAATAGCCCTATTCATTCTATCACCATTTATAGAATCATAAATTGAAGCTCAAACAAACTCAATCATTTGCCTAAGGTGACACAGCTAGGAAGATTTGGGAAGAGTTGCCTCACTCCAAAGCCTTTTCTCCTTAATTACTAAGCTTTGTTGTCCTTATTCCCAGCTAGATGTATATCAGACATTCCTGCTCAGGGTGTTCATTTAGAAAAATCCCATCAACTGTTCATCTTTTCTTTCTTTCCTCTGCCCCTCCTCCAATAACGTAAGCTTTTGCCATTTTCTTGATTAGACTGTTCTAGCCTGCTAGTCCATATGTTTGGTTGCGGAGGACATAACTTCTGGGATAGGAAGTATTTTTGGCAATCTTAACAATCTTCTCTGAGTCCTAAAAGGTCCTTAGGTCCTCTGTCACTGAGAAAAGTTTTTTTTTTTTTGGGGGGGGGGGGATGTTTTTAATTTTATTTGTTTCTATTGCAGTTAGTTAAAGTGTCACTCTGTTAATCTTTGCCATCTACCACCAGAAAGGAAAACCTAGGCTGGGCACAGTGACTCACATCTGTAATCCTAGCACTCTGGGAGGCTGAGGTGGGTGAATTGCCTGAGCAAGAGCAAGACTCCGTCTCTAAAAATAGCCGGGCACTGTGGCAGGCACCTATAGTCCTAGCTACTTGGGAGGCTGAGGCAAGAGGATCCCTTGAACTCAAGAGTTTGAGGTTGTTGTGAGCTATGACACCATAGCACTCCACCCAGGGTGACAAAGTAAGACTCTGTCTCAAAGGAAAAAAGAAAAAGAAAGAAAGGAAAATCTGAGTGAAATAAGGCAGAACAGGAGATATTTAAAATAACGTGTCATGTAAGAATTAGCCAAATAAAAATGAAGTACCTCCCTGTTTTCACAGGACAAAGACAGAATTAGAATGCTATTCCTATCATATATTTAGCTTCACCTAGGATGATTCTTTTGGACATCTGAAAGGTACAACTATACCCATTTGATTTTCATCTATTGCTCCTTGCTAAAGATAGAAGTTTTCCTTTGTCGGCAAATTCTCAGAAAGAAATCATAGAAAAAATGTTTTTAAGTTTAAGCTCTTTGAACGATAATAGATGGGAACTATAAAAGCAGTTAAAAATCTGTATCTGTGGTGTTATTTGAAAGGATATTTAGACTCTAATCATAGCATTTACTTGTAATAAGATTTATGTTCTTTGTTTTAAAGCACAGGTACCATTTTATTATAGTAAGAATGAAATATTTTAATTTTTTATCAGAAAAAGATTATCAGTGCATTTTGAGAGAGGGAAGTTTGATTCTTTTTTCCTCTTACCATTGTAACAATGTATTTTTCACAATTAAAAAAAAGCATGAGAATTTGTCATGTGTCCATGATGTTTATTGAGGGAAACTCTGTGCTCAGTAGCAATTCTTTTCTGATTTATTTCATGCATTATACAATGATCCAACTTCTTGGGTTCCCTCAGTAGAGATAAGTCCGGACACTACTGGCCAAGGAGCTAGGGTGCAAATACGTGAAACACGTCTGATGTCAGAAAGGGCTTAGGTTGGAGAAGCGAATGACTATTGTGTAGAGGGAGGGAGTCGTTGTAATGAACTATTTCTTCTTTTATCAGAAATTCCTTGATAACAGCTCTCAGCTTCTTCTCTTCATTCTAGGCCACTCCCTACTCTCCTTAAATAATGCCATTTATAAAACAAAACAAAATAAAACAGTGAAGTACCACAGCACATCATTGGATAATCTCATAGAAAAGCTCTTAGGATATCCCTGATGGCAAGGCTGTGAAGAGTGGGGCATTTACACACTGCTGGTAGGAAAGCATATTGGTTAATACTTTTGGAAAGCAATTTGGCAATATCTAATAATGTCAAATGAGCATGCATAACACTAGGTCTCATACTTCCTACCCTACGTATGTGCTATAAAACCATCACTTGCATGCTTGAGGATACGTAATCAAGAATGTTTATGTTAACATTGTTTGTAATAGCTCCTCCCCTCAAAGGAAAAGGTAAATGAGAATGAATAACAGGAGAATGAATAAATGCCTTCTGCTATGGTTATTTAATGGAATATTATAGAGTACTTGAATCAGCTATAGCTTTGCCCATCAGTATATCCATCTGTCTCAAAATGTGTTGAGGAAAAAACAAATTACACGTGTACAGATGTATTATTTACGCAAAATCCAATCACACACGAGACAATATTTTTATGCACATTTATGTTATAGAAAGAATGTACATGAGAATTATAAGCAACATTCAAAATAGTTACCTCTTTCAGGGATCAGAATGGAATAAAATTGGAAGGGGAAGACAGGAGTCTTCAACTGTGTCTATAATGTCATGCTTCTAAATCTGGATGGTAGATACATGGGTATTTGCTCATTTTTATACTTTTTATATTTTTGAAATATGTAATCATTAACACGTCTTTTAAAAAGTTGCTATATTTTTTATCATTTTCTGTATTCATCGGGCTGACCCACATTTTGGGCCTTGGAATCCCAAAATATTTTTAGTTTCTTTTTCCTCATGTTCTGGCTGTGGTTAGAAAGCCCTAGATATATTCAAATCTGTTTCTTTTTTGCACTTAAATCGGCTTTATTACCATTTTATCCTTTGCAGAAGAAATGTTTCTGTAGAGATTGATGCGCATTGCAGGTGGTGGTGATGCAGCGTATCCTGAGATGTAATGATGATGTTAGTATTCCTTGTTTTAGGAGGCATTTGAATAACACGGTCCAATTAGGTATTGCTGAAAGACACAGCTGGTGACAGAAAAGAGGAAGGTAATTATAATATAGCAATGTGGTATAAAAGCCAAGATTGTGTTAAGAAGCTGTGTCAAATGCTGTGTTTGTAATATGTCACCCATCAGCATTCCAACCCAGGTCAAAGACAGTTATCTACTTACAGTAGAGATAAGATATATTTATTTAAACATGGAACAGAATTAATGGGGAAAGAAAAGGAAAGAGTCTAGAATTTCTTTTAAGATTAATTTCCAGCTTTGGTATAATTTAACCTGATTTTTGGTACAGGTTGTTGTAATTGACAGTTGCTCAAATTTAAGAGAAGGATGTGTTCTTACCACACATCTTTAAAAAATACAGGTGCAAAATGTCTCTAGACTTGGCAATGCAGGAATTGGGGATCTGTTTGCTTTGGTTTTATTAACACCTCATACTGTAAATGGCTTTAAATTACTTAAAGTGGTTTCATAAACTTATTTCTTTTGGTCTTTACATACCCAATGAGACAGACAAGTTAGATTCTCACTGTCTGGATTGGATAGATAGAAGATACTTTCTTCACAGAAGAGAAATAAGTCCAAGCAGACATAGTGACATGTTAGGGGCACATGTAGCCAATAAATGTCACGGCAGAGATAGGCCCCCTTATTTTTTAACGCATCGTCTGGTACCTTTTGCTCTAAGTCTGTCCACAGATTCATACGTGTTGCAAAAAGTTCTCCAGGTTTTTGTTAGATTATTAAAGTTTTGTTTTTTAAAAACTTAAGCTTTTATGTCAGCGTAACATGTAAACACAAAGGTACTTAGGAATCTTTAAAGGTGCTGTGTCATGCTTCTGTGACACCTGTGTTGCACTGTTGTTCCCTAGTCTGCTCAGTTTTGCTTTAGCCGTGTGCAGAAGGGGTAATGTGGTGTCCCAGCTTCTCATCGCAGCCCTGGACATTCACAATAGCCCATCTGATAGTTCCTTGTTTAACTCTGATGCATTGAAATTAGGTAAAAGAATGGAGCTGGGGGAATACAAGAAATAATTCTGCTTTATTCTAACTTTAATGAGAAGCTTGCCAAATTACTAAGATTGAAAGAGGAATCAAAAGACTCAGAAGGTCACTGGCTGGCTCTGGACAAGAACTCATAGTCTGCTCCCTTCCCTTCTTCTAGGAAGCTGAAATCCTGGTTCCTGTTCCTGTTTCTTCCACCCTGACTCTGATTTGCCTTGGCCACCCCACATCTGCTGTTCCCACTTCTTCCTCTGGCTGTAATTACCTAAATTTTAGGCACAAAAACTTTCCAATGATGGAGGCAGTTTGTTTATTTATCCGTAAAACGACTTCTCCAAACTTATATTGTCCCAAACAGCTATCAAAAAAACAGACTTTGGGCGGTGTGGTAGCTCACACCTGTAACCCCAGCACTTTTGGGAGACCAACACTGGAAGATTGTTTGAGGCTAAGAGTTTTAGACGAGTCTGGTCAACAAAGCGAGGCCTTATCTCTACAAGAAAAAAAAAAAAGAAAGAAAGAAAAAGAAATTGGCTAGGTGTGGTGGTGTACGCTTATAGTCCTACTACTACTCAAAGGCTGAGGCAGGAGGATCGCTTGAGCCCAGGAGTTCCAAGCTGCAGTGAGCTATGATTGCACCACTGCACTCCAACCTGGGCAATAAATAAAGACCCTAGCTTAAAAAAAAAAAAAATAAGAAAAATAAAAACATAAAAATAATAGTCTTTGTCTTTCTGGAATGAGACCTAGATAGACTAGATTGTCTTTTTTGTCTTGCTTTCTTATTTGGTGTTCAAAGATTACCAGAAAAAGAATATATATATTTTTTGAAGTTTCTGGTATAGCCAGCAGGTGCACAGACCAACCCCCCTAAAGCCTTCAGACAAGTGGGATGATACATCTTTAGAAACGTGTCACTGATAAGGGGCTAGAGTTTATGTTGATTTAATTTTTTATTGATAGCCCCTTATGATGAGAAATTTCCATGATCTGATGTGAAATATGGCAGTTATGTCTTAAATTATTCTCTTTACTTTTCTGTCCCCCTTTAATGAATTTAGTACAAATTAAACATTCCCTGTTCTTCTGTACTGAGATAGCTTTTGAGATGTTGCTTGCTATTTATTTGGACAGTTAGATGTATGCTTTTCTTAAAAGTTGATGCCTCATTTATGGTTCCAGCTGTGAGTAAACTGTCTCTTTCAAAAGAACAATGTGTATCCATTTAGCTTCTACAAAACATAGGCAGTAGTTAATAAGAATTCAGCTTGCTATAGGAATTATTTTAATACAGCTTCATAATTTGTTATATAATGCATGCGTAATCTGAACTGAAAGCAGAGGAGACATGGAAGGCTATTATTCCAAACAGCAATTCCTCAGGAAGACATAGCACACGCTAAGCCCATAAGCCTAACCACTCACAGCCATAAGCCGGGAGGGGCCATGGTGGTTTTTTTATAGAACTTTAGGCGCTGTCCATCTTCTCCACTGACCCCTCCCCTGCCGCTTCCATTTCTGTGCCTGGGAGAGCAGAGTAGTTCCCATGCTGTGGGGCACGAGGGTGCTCTTCTCCCAGCAGCACAAAGATAATGCCACTAAAGCCCATTAGCCAAGAGCAAAAGCAGAGTTAGAAGAAACCAGCAATCAATCATTCAACCTTCAAGTGTTTTACGTGAGAGAAAGTGAAGGGATACAAGGCTAGGAGGGAGCAGAACCAGACCTTACACACACTCTAATTCAGCACTCAATATTTTATACATTTATTCATCTGTTCGTTTCTTCATGCTTTTACCAAGTATCCATTCTATGCTATGGAATTTGATAGACAATCAGCAGGGATACAAATATGAACAGAACATGTGGTCTTTGTACCCCAAGGAGCTCATGATGTAGGAGGACAGAATCACAGGAAGAAAAATGGGCTGTGTAATGTATGAAGTGCTGTCACAGGGGTCTGTGGGAGGATTAATCATGGGGCAGAAATAAGGACATAATCTACTCCCATGGAGAGGAGAGGAGGCACAGATTTCTGGTGCTCTGCACAGAGGATGCTACACAGTAGAGGGTGGAGAGAAGGGCAATTCCTCATTACACAGAGAAGAGAGAAGAATACTCCTATCCAGTGAGAGCCGAATCTGCAGGGGGGTGGCTTTCTGCTCCAGAGAGGGGCTGCAGAAACTGAGTTTGGAAAATTCTGCATGTGTGCTTCTGGTGTTGAGATTATCCAAGATTTTCCTGCTTATTTGCTCATGAACCATTTATATGTGTGTGTACAATGTGTAATAGGCGTTCACTACCTGTGAACCCCCGTGGAAAAGCCACCTTCAGCCTTCCTTCACAATGTCACTTTCCATTCCTGTGAAACCCCCATTGTCCAAGCTCTCATTAGGATATCCTTGGACTTTTGTAATACCCACCTACGTGCTTTTCCCTCTCAAATTCATAGTACTAAATACCTCAGTGAAATGAGTATTTCTAAGACTTTAACAAGGCTTACATTGTCTTCGTGTTTCTTAGGTAGCACATCCACCTGCTGCAGACGTTTACAAGTACAAGAGGCTGTATCGTGACAACTGGTCTGTCACCTTTATTCCCTAGTCAGCCAGCCGGCTCCATCGACCACCACTATTGTTATTAATAGTTTCTTTTATATCCTGCCAGAGAGAGTTTATGAATTTATAAATTAGAATTTCTATTTTCTCTTTTATACATAAATAGGAGTACAGGATAAAAACTATTCTGTACTTTGCTTTTTTCACCTAGCAGTACATCCTAGAGATCTTTTCAGATCACTTCAAAAAGAACTTTTTCGTTGTTTGGCTGCAGTGTGTTCCATTGTAGGCAGGAACCATAGTTTATTCAACCAGGTTTAGGCGATGGACTTTTATGTCATTCCTGGCCTTTGCTGTTGCAAACAGCGTCCCAGTCAGTGCTGGTTCTTTGTGGTACATATGACTCATCTTAAAAAACACTCTGACTCTTAAATGCTCACAGAACAAAGTATTTTGTTTTAGCATTCAAAGCTTTCTTCAATAAGGGCCCAAATAACTTTCTAATCTTACTATTTGTTTGTGTTAAAAATGAACTCTCTAGTTTAGCCTAATGGGAAAATTCAAGATCTTTTCCAAATACCTCTTTAATCCCCTCTTCTGTACATCCCCAGATGAACTGTCTTCTTTACCTCCCCGTGACAGCATGTTCCTTACATGGGCCTTTGCTCTTCCTAGCTCTCTAGCCTGGATCCCCACCTCCCGGCTGTGCCTTTGGAAGTTGAGTCTGACCTTGACAGCTCAGCTTGTGTCCCACCTTTTTTTTAATCTTCCCAGACTTCCTCCATCTGCAGGAACGTCTTTCTCTGGTAAAGCGTAGCCCTTGCTGTCTGTATCACTGTGCACGCATGCACATCCTTCCAGACTTATATAATGTTTCCTTTTAAATGTGTGCATGTTCTTTTTCTATTAACAAATTTGTGAGGTATCAAAACATACCGTTTAGCATTTTATTATTATTATTTTTTAAGACACAAGATTTTGCTGTGCTGCCCGGGCTTGAGTGCAGTGATACAGTCATAGCTCACTGTAACCTCAAATTCCTGGGCCCAAGCCATCTTCCTCCCTCAGCCTCCCAAGTAGTTGGAACTACAGGTGCACACCACTCCACCTGGCTATTTTTTAAAGTTATTTTTTGTAGAGATGAGATCACTCTGTGTTGTTCATACTGATCTCTGACTTCTGGCCTCAAGTGATCTTCCAGCCTTGGCCTCCCAAAGTGTTGGGATTATAGGTGTGAGCCACCATGCCCAGCATTTTAGTATTTTATGTATGTCTGTATGCTGCTCAAAACTACCCAGCACAGTTCCTTCCTCTATTGATTTTTGTTTTGTCATCTGCTGTCCTTAAACATTCAAAAATCTCACATGCTGCTCTATGCCAAAGCCCTCTTGGTTCCTCGTCGTCCCTATGTGATTAAGCATCCTACTCTGGCTGAAGGATAATGACAGGCAAGTGGGCCATATGTGGCCACTCTCTCACCTCACCAGATCTGGCTCCTCGCCTTGGCCAGATGGACTCACCCTTGAGGGTCCACAAATGCTTTATATCTTCCTATTGCCATGACAACATATGTGCCACTTTCCCCAAAACATTGTCCCATTTTCTCTTTTCTAAATCCTGTTTTCCCCAACCTCAGTGGAACCTTTATCCAGGGGCTTTTCTAGATCTTCTGTCTAACGTCTCCAGTCATTTAACGTCTAGGAGTAATGGTGATGACGATAACAATGGGAAAGTTTACATTGAAACCTTTTTATGTCCCAGACTCTGCATGGCTATATTATTTCCATTATCTCACTCAGAGATCCCAATAGAGGACAGGGACGCTGGCTGCACGGTGTGTTTATCCTGTTCCACTTCTTATTGAAGAGCACCCATCATTACAGTTTGCTGTCAGATGTCCTAATCATCTTTGTGTAGACTTGCCAGGGGCCAAGATCCTTTATTTCCAGGTGCCCAGAAGGTAGCATGCTGCTCGCTCCCCTCCCAGGCTGTGAGCGGGGTTCTACTTAGGGAAGGCAAACTTGTTTTAACCTCTGCCTAAAGAGCTCCTGGCTAATCAGGTGATTCTGCACATCCTGTGCTGCAGAAATGATTTTAGGTGATTTGGTTTGAGGGTTGTACATGTTTATGCTGCTTTCCTTAAACCGCAGACAGTAAGTGCTTTTATGTTCTTCTGTTTCCTCCATCAGATTGTAAAATTCTCAGATGTAGGAACTCAGTCTTCACTTCCTGAAATGTCTAACTGCCAACTAATGCAATTTTTAAGACAAAGTCTCCCACCTAGCATAGTTCATTGGATTAATTGATGTTCTTATTAACTTCTGGTGTATTTTTTGTTTTTCAGGAAATCATTTGCCAGAAGAATACTGTAAGTATTTTACTTAATCTTCTAGAAATTGTTTATCTTTTCTTTTCCATCAGCTAATCTCTGATATATATATATATATATTTTTTTTTTTTTAGTTTTTAGCCGGGGCTGGGTTTGAACCCGCCACCTCCGGCATATGGGGCCAGTGCCCTAACCCTTTGAGCCACAGGCACCACCCTAATCTCTGATATTTTTTTAAGTCTCCCCAGATTTCTATCTTTATCATTCCTCTTTCGGGTTTCTGATGTATCGATATGGTTATCCTGTCTAAATGCGCCATTCCAGAAATTGCTTACTTTTTAATTTTGGAACTCCTTTTCTGGAATGACCACCAGAGCTTTTGTGGTACAAGGTCTGACAAGTTCACAAACTCATCCTAGAAAAAGTTCTTTGAAGGGTGAGCTGGGCACTGGCATGGGGGCATAGCTTCCCAAGGGGATACTTCAAAGGTGACTGTGGTGATATTCAACAATGAGGAATGTAGCACTTCTTCCAGGACAAGTTCGTGGACTTAATTGTCTGACCTTACAGTAAAACTTTAGAGGTGACATCAACACCTGGCTCTTCCTATGTGTGTTTCAGAAAAATTTCTATAGTAGTGTTAATGTTGTAGGATTGTAAGTGGCACTAAAGCAGCATTTCTTTACACAGATACACACATGTATATATGTGTATGTGTACAGCATATGTAAATTTACATAAGCACCTACGGAGAAGTATATATGTGTCTGTCATCTGTCTTCTTTTTAGAGATTGATTTTAATGCCTCAGTATTTTAGTCTTCCTTTGAATTCCTACCTTCCACACAGTTAAACAAATGTGAAAGAAGGAGAAAAATAAATTTTAGATTTTAAAAATTGCCTCAAGAAGAAAAATTATACAGTGGAAACAGCCTTGTTAAGCCAATATAGCGTGTATTTCATTTTGGACAGTAAGCCAGTATTTATAAAACCTTAAAGAATGTCCCTCTGCAATTTAGAGTGAAGATAGTATATCACATAAAGTCTGCACATGATTCAAGATGATAGGATTAACAGTACAATTGGTGGTTTTTCTTTAGATTAGACGTTTAAAAACTTAAAAGCGTAAGGTTTCACCAGGATGGAGACTCAGGGCAGCATACATAGTGTTGCCATTATAAACTCCTATCCTTTCCACCTCAACAGGAAATGGGCAATTATTGCTTCATGCTTCCAGTCACTGTTTTTTTCAACACTATTTAATTTGTTAAAGGTGTTCAACTGTTGAATTTGTTTAACAAATTTTATAAAACAAATATTGATTGAGCACATACTGTGTGCCAGGCTTTGGGGTTGCTGCACAGGGCTCTCACTATGGAGGCTGGAAATGGAAAGAACCATATTTGTAATTGTTGCATAGACTACAGATGAGAAGGGCCAGAGTCTAGTTGGGAGAAGGTCAGTGAACAAATAAGCCAACAGACAAATTAGGAAACTAACAAGGTGACGTGCTAAAGAGTGGGGTGGGCATTCTGTGAAGGTCCTTCAGGGGAGGTGGCATTACCTGAGACCCGAAGGTAGGAAGAAGCAGCCAGTCCTGCCCAGCCCAGCGTGGACCTAGAGACAAGCAGCTAATACAGGGACCCAATACTGCACATCATGAATAAGTTGCCGGCTGACTTGAGAAAGCTGCTATGTTTTGGGTGCTGGATATCCTAATAAAAGGCTGATTTGACCATCTTTTTCAATATATTTGAATACTGAGAGTTTTTCTTTCCAGAAGCTTAATTCAGTTTACACATGCACTGATGGTCACCTTTATGTGGTTTTTAAAAATCAAAAAACAGAAATGGCATTATTATTATTTTTTTAAACAGTGAAAACAGTTAGCATAAGATTAGATTTTGAGCTGTGGGATTTTATAGCCATGAAAAAAAAAAAACAAGCTAGAGAGATCAGTGTTGTTATTTATGAGCACACTTTGTGTTTTTTTTTTTTTCTTTTTTTGCAGTGTAAGGAAATGTGATCTTTGAAGCAGGTGTAAATATCTTTGAATTTGTATCTTATTAGTAAAAGGCAGTTGTGTTTGAGGTTTTGTTCTTGATCATACAGTGATTGTTTTTATTTACTTTGGATCATCAGCTGTTTCAAATTATGGATTTGGTGCCACTGTGCAAAGAGGAATTGCAATAATAACATTTCTAAGCCAACTGGGGAAATAAATAATCCCTAATTCTTAGTTTTCATCATTTTGAAAAAGTACTCTTCTCAACAGTTGGTGTCTTTTAAGAAAAACACAGTGTCACATAACCAACCCTTGCACTTTTCCCCACCGCACACTCTCTGGCTGTCTCTTAGCTCAGGCCCAGCTGTTTCCATGTGATTCCTGTGGCTCACCACCCTCCCTTTCTTCCTTTTTTTATTTTTATTTTTTATTTTTTTGCATTGACAAGGGAAAGTGAAAAAAAAAATTAAGAAGAGACTCTAAAGAGCTCAATGAAGCGAGGAACTTGGGAAAACCTTTAACATGCCTGGGTATTTTCTTTTCTTTTTTTGGGGGGGGAGAACAGAGTCTCACTACGTCACCCTTGGTAGAGTGCTATGGTGTCACAGCTCACAGCAACCTCAAATTCTTGGGCTCAAGCGATTCTCTTGCCTCAGCCTCCCACGTAGTGGGGACTACAGGTGCCCACCATGACGCCCGCCTATTTTTTGTTGCAGTTGTCATTGTTGTTTAGCTGGCCCAGGCTGGGTTCAAACCTGCCAGCCTCGGTGTATGTGGCTGGTGCCATAACCACTGTGCTACGGGCGCCAAGCCCATGCCTGGGTATTTTCAACAGGGATTCTGAAGCTGAATACCAGGGGGGTTGTCTCCAGAGCTGCTTTTCTATGATCTTTGTATGACTCAGCTCTCATTTTTCTCTCCCCTGAACCCCCAGTGCACACCCAGATACCAGATTGTCATTCTCTCTCAGAATTATTTTACATAGATATATTATCCCCCCAGTACCCAGTATTTTAAGAAGAATGTGTATTTTGTGTCTTATACACAAGTACACATGATGTGAAGGCTTCTGAGGATTCGAAACTTTATCCAACAACAAAAGAATAATATTTCAAAACTCCAGCAGCACTTTTCTGGCTTACTGGCTTTTTGTCTATTGGTTCTCATTTGTGACTTAAAAGATTCGGAGCAGTTTCTTTGTAATTTTTAGTTATGGTGCTTATCTAAAACAGAAGTATTTGATTCTGTTCTTCTAGAACACTCATAGTGTAAGCTGTCTAGAAGCTTTGGAAAGTGACCTCTTTGGTACCCTTAGGCAGTGGCTTGGGTGAAAGGATGAAATTGGGTGGACACGCTATGGGATCTCGGTACCATTTTATTATAGGAACAGGACATGTTCATGTTCCTTCTTCCCAATTAGTCTTCCAGTTAATGCTTCAGGAAGGAGAACTTGAGAAAGGGACAATTTCGTGTACTTGATTTAAAAATAAAATCTCAACCTCTAGATGCACCTTTTATACTTTACCTGAAAGTCGGGCTTAGTTTCTGCTTTATTGCTTTGTGTACCACTGGTCGCCTCAAAGCATGTTACGTTCGTAAATAATCGAGCCTGGCTGGAACGGCATTTGGCACTTCTCGCCTGTTTGCCATGCGCCGTCACTTGGCTCACACAGGGCTGCCTGGAAAGTGACAGAAGGTTAGAGAGCTGGTGTGCAAGCTTCGAAAGGCCACTCGGGAGGGTGCATAACCCCCTGTGGTCATGACACGGCTGCTAGAGAAAGAGTCCAGGGGCTGGAGTGCCAAACATGTCACACACCAGCTGCGTGACTGCCTTGCCTGTCTCCTCATCTGTGAGATGGAGACAACAGTGGGTTGTTACCCAGAGACGTGACTGTTTCTACCTTGGCACAGGCACATGGTGAATTCACGTTTGTCCTTCTTAGTTTAGTGGCAAGGCTAAGAGAAGTGCTGACTGTTCTCCATGTGCTGGTAGGGCTGGGGACAGATGATCTGTAACAGTGACAGAGAGGGTTTCATACTCGTCTCATTCTGGTTCTCAGCCCTCTGCTTTTTTTCTTTCTCTATGGTTTTTCTTTTACAGATCTCTCCCATCTCCTTTGATTCAACTGTATCAAATAATTCCCAGGTCCATATTTTGGCTTGAAATCTTGTACTTTCCAGCCACTTAGTTCCAACTTTTTGATATTTTTTACTCTAGCTGTTACTCCTGTCCCCCTTAAATCCAAGCTTGTCTGAAAGTGAACATTTTACCCTATCCCATCCCAAATCAATTGAACTTTTGAAGTTCTTCTCATGTTTTAGCTGGAAGTCAGATTCTGTTTGTGATTCATTACCTGAAATATGTCAAGTGTCTCAAAATGCAATGTCTTTGTGTAAATAACTTCGTCTGGTTTTGCTTTCTGAATTCTTGCTTTCTGTTAATGATACCACTCTTCATAGGCAGCCTCATTCAAGACTGCCTCTTCCTTAATATGTGGAACCAGTTACCAGGTATAGCTGATTCTTCTTTTCTTAGGGACAGGATCTCACTCTGTTGCCTAGGCTGGATAGTGGCATGATCACAGCTCATTGCAGCCTTGAACGATCCTCCAACCTCAGCCTCAGCCTCTCGAGTAGCTGGGTCTACAGTCATATGCCACCTTGTATGCCTGGCTGATTTAAAAAAAAATTTTTAGATATGGGGTCTTGCTATGTTGCCCAGGCTGGTCTCAAACCCCTGGCCTCAAGTGATCCTCCTGCTTTGGCCTCTCAAAGTGCTGGGATTCCAGGCATGAGCCACAGTGCACAGCCAGATTCTTTCCTCCTACCATGAAGTACATGTGTCTGTTTCTCTTTTGGCACTGTTGCCGATCTGGTCATGCTTTGTAGTTTCCTGCCTAATCTCAGATCTTAATGCTCTCTTTCGTTCCATCCTGTTATCTCCCAAAATGCATTGATTGTATTTTCTTTCCCACTGTGAATTCTTTCTGTGATTCCCCATTGTCCAGAATACATGGTTTACTATCCTTAGCTTTGCATTCAGTTTCCGGTCAGCTTTGCATCCCAAGTTCTAGTTAGATTTTCTTACTCAGGGATGTCCAAGCCACTTTCCCCTTTCTTCTTCCCACTTTGCTTTTATATGCGACAGCATCATCTCACTTGGCATCATGTAGGCACCAAGAGGTCACTGAGCCCAGGTCACAGTGCATGAGGGGAGAGTGGCAGGGCTGAGGTTAAGAGGGACAGGATTGCGCAGCCAGGCTCTGATGACTATGTCGCAGAGTTTCTTCCTCCAAGAGGAGGAAGGGTAGAGAGTAGATGGTAAGTCCAGTGGTGGAGCTAGGGGACTGGTCAAAACTGATGACAGTGGCTCAGACCAGGTGCATTGGTACATGGACTAAAGTGCTGGTGGAGAAGATGGAAGGAAATGGAGAAATGGACGGGGATGAGACAGCTGATAGAGTTTGGGGCAGAAGAGATGGGATAGCATATAGGAGGGGAAGGTGTGGAAGTGTCACGGTTGATTTCTGGGAGGCGGTGGGGCCACTGGCTGGGAGAGCAGCCCTGAATGGGGCAGCTTTGAGCTGGCCATTCACAGCGTTGCCTCACCCACAGGAAGCCCTCTGAGTGCTCGCGGCTTGTATTTCCACATGTTTATGCTGCCTCTCTCTGACTGCATCGTAGTTCCCTGAATCTGAAGGCTGGACCTTCAACCACTGTGTTTTTCCCACGGCATAAATCCTAGTCCTGGAGCTTCGAAATATAGTGGATAAATATTTAATTGATTGATAGAAACTGTTCCACACATTTTTGGTATCACCTGTAAGTCCTAATTATTTGAAGTAACTAATTAAAGAAATTGGGGGAAGTTTCCATATTTATAAATCATAAGTAAGAAATGAGATTTTTCTGTTTCCCCTCAAATTTGGAATTATTCTTTCAAATGGGTCACAGAAGCAAGGTGGGGTGGGTGTGGCGTCTCCGGGCTGGCTCCCAGCTCCTGTCTCCTCTCTCCACAGATGTGTACTGGGAACTACACCTTTGTTCCTTACATGATCACTCCACACAACAAGGTCTACTGCTGTGACAGCAGCTTCATGAAGGGCTTGACGGAGCTCATGCAGCCCAACTTCGAGCTGCTCCTGGGACCCATCTGCTTACCTCTTGTGGATCGTTTTGTCCAACTTCTGAAGGTGGCACAAGCAAGTTCCAGGTGAAATTTAATAGTGCCATTTGGGGATGACAGGGAAGTCTGATCGCCCCTCCTCCACTTGTGCAATTATCAGATGATGTTCTTTAGCTATCCACGTACAGCTAAGAAATAAGAAAAAATTGTGTGTTATCCTCAAAGTTGATAAAATAGATGCCACATAGTGTGTCTTATTCACTTTTTTACAGAACAACAACTTGGTAGCAGGAAAAACAAAAGCAAAATAAGATTACTCACAGCTTTATGTAGGTCACTACGAAAGTTTTGAGGCAGACTGTGTTATGGTCCATTATTTTACTTTCAAGACACACTGTCAACTGCGTCCTGTCTAATTCACCCGTGCAAGTTTCAACTTGCTCAGCTTATCAGTGTGGCTGGAAGGGCTTTGTTTGTTTCTGTCTGTGTGGATTTTACGTTTCTTGAGTTTTATATATCTCAAAACTTTCGTAATGACCCATAATAATGTCAGAGCTAACAATATATACAAAACAAGTAAAGAAATATCATCAGATAAATGTCTAGCGGCTTTTAAAGGCGAGAACTCTGCAGCAGTTGCTAAAAGCATTATTATATTTTGGTTAAGCAATTATTTATTTTAATAAATATGATGGTGGATCAGAAAGTTAAGGTTATATTTGTTCAAATCACAGTACATCTGATTTATTTAAAACAGTTTTTAATCAAAACATTAAAAATGTTATGTCAAAACAAAATCTTAAGAAAAAAACAGTAAAATGAAAAATAAAGTTTTAGCATTTTAAGTGATACCTTTTGGTTTGGCATTTTAAGTGGCCTATTGCAGGAAAACTATTAATATGGAGTACCTTTACTTTTAATTATTTCTGAAGATAGAGTATTTTTTTTTTTAAGTTCAAGCAGTAACCTGTTTAATATTTCGTACTTTATTCCTTGTATTAATAGGTTAAGAAAGTAAAATTTCCCAAATACTGATTTATAGGTAACATTTATAAGTGGCACAAAAGTTCAGTTTCGCAAAGAATTAACACTCAGTGATTTAAATGCAATTGTAATCGTCACTTTAAGCTAAATGTAATAATAACTTGATAAGGTATATACACACAAAACCCATATATCCTGAAATACAAAAGCACTTTCCATGGTACTGTAACTCATATCCGATCCTCTAAATGGTAATTCTCTATTGGTAAAATTTTAGCCAGTGTTTTTCTTTTCATTGTCATTTTCTGAGCCAATTAAACCTACGTTTTGTTTCATTTTGATTTATATTGAATGCAACTATAATATAGACATAAACTTTGTGCAACTAAAAAAAAAAGGTGATTTCCATAGACATACAAGGTTTTGTTTCCACAATGAACAAGTACTTACAAATATGTGAATAAAAAACTACCCTAAATGCTTATCTTACCATCGATGCCCTTCAATTTTTTTTTTTTTTTTTTTTTTTTGTGGTTTTTGGCCGGGGCTGGCTATGAACCTGCCACCTCCGGCATATGGGACCGGCGCCCTACTCACTGAGCTACAGGCGCCGCCCGATGCCCTTCAATTTTTAAGCAACGTCATTCTTGCTACTGAAAACATTTATTTTTAGAAGCTTTAATCTGATCTGAGAAAATGAGTTCTTCCAAACTTAACAAATGGTATATTATAATCCCCAAAAGGTTTTAAATCAAAAAAGCCTTCCAACATAGGAGCATTCACATGAAACTTTGTTTCTCCAAAAAAAAAAAAAAAAAAAAATCTTGTTATCTGAAGAAAATAATGTTAAAAGAAATTAGCTTTTAAAACAGATAAACATCTTTAACAAAAACCCAGTATTTTTCTATATCATCTCTTTAAAGATAGGCCAGGTGCAGTGGTTCATGCTTATAATCCCACAGAACTCACAGGTTCGAGACCAGCCTGAGCCAGAGCAAGACCCCGCCTCTAAAAATAGCAAGGCCTTGTGGCAGGTGCCTGTAGACACAGCTACTGTGGAGGCTGAGGCAAGAAAATCACTTGAGCCCTGGAGTCTAAGGTTCTGAGAGCTACGATGCCAGGGCAACAAAGTGAAGCTCTGTCTCAAAAAAATAAAAATAAACATAAAGATACAAATATAAACAAAAGATAAAAAAGTTCACTACAATAATCTCAGACTAGTTTTATATAAAAACTTCAGAATACATAAAGCACATTTCACCTATCATAGTCAAAGATGCCATTTAGATTTCACATATTAAACAGCTACAGTATAGCTTACAATAGCACAAATACATCTAACCCAACTATTAATATTTCAACCTTTGTTAATAGAAAGAATTGCCTGGTTGGAAAGATACTTTAACTTATGTGTGGTCATTAAAACTCAGTAAGTAATTCAAGCATGGTCATATAAAGGCAGGCAATTAATCCAACATCACTATAAAACCAAAGGCATGAAAATAAAGACAAAAAAACTGTTTCTCTATCTTTCATTCACCTAGGTAAATATCAGAACCTCACTGCAGAAAATATAACAATTATTACATATGGTTTCACTAGAATATAATGGAGTTTCAGGAACTACAAAAGATGTCAAGATCCATAGTTGGCTTCATCAAATGCTTTTCTAGCCCGTTTCAATTCTTCATTCATAGTAAGCAAGTCTTTAACCCTAGCAAACTTCCTGGGGTCCTTTCGAATCAAGAAGACGATATCTTCAACTTGTACTCGACCTTGTCTTCCAATTGACATTGCCTTGTGAGTCATTTCAGTAATGAATTCTATGACAAGGTCTTCAAGAATATCTACTGACTCAGTATAAGGATTCTGGTCATCTCCAAAACCATACATCATACATCTCAATTCTTTAGAAAAAAGTCTCTTTCTT
The DNA here is from genome assembly GCF_027406575.1 of Nycticebus coucang. Classification (NCBI taxonomy): domain Eukaryota; kingdom Metazoa; phylum Chordata; class Mammalia; order Primates; family Lorisidae; genus Nycticebus; species Nycticebus coucang. The sequence goes on along the minus strand of NC_069784.1, from coordinate 113,656,727 downwards.
TTACCCTGTCCACCTTCTGTACCTCCTCCAATTTCTTCATTTTCTTCCTCAAAAGCGGGGTCTTCCTCCTCATCCGCCATCCCACCAGCCCTCCAGCCTACACACGCCCGCAGGCTCCCTCCCCTGAAGATAGAGTATTAAAAGAAATACTTGGACTCTTAAATTTCTTAATGATGCAACTATTTGAGATGTCCCTTCTATACATCTGAATGAATTGAAAGCCACTAATGCTACAAATGACATTCATTCTTTATTAAATTATTGCTTTTCATTAAAATCCTTCCTAATGTCAACTCTGAAATGCGTTTGTTTATTTGTTTGTTTTTTACCAGCCAATATTTCCGGGAATCTATACTTAATGATATCAGGAAAGCTCGTAATTTATACACTGGTAAAGAACTGGCAGTGGAATTGGCAAGGATTCGGCAGCGAGTAGACAATATTGAAGTCTTGACAGCAGATATTGTCATAAATCTGTTACTTTCCTACAGAGACATCCAGGTGAGAAGATGCTGACAGCAGAATCTTTGTCATGTCGTGTGTTAGAGGAATAAGGGAGTGTTAACTTCAAATTTCATTTGGCCCATACGTAATACATGCTCCTATAGGTAAGTTTTTATGGAGCTTTTTCCTAAAGCTTTCCATCCTGTGATTTTTACGATGAATGAAAAAGACTCACGTGAGTTAACCATGACTTGTATGGTAAAGGTCTGAATATTTCTTCCAAAAGAACAAAAAAAAAATCTGCTGGTAGAGCTAGCCCAGGGAGAGTCTGCTGTACCAACCACAAGTAGACTTGGGCACACCTGTCGGTCAATAAAGGAAAAGTTTGTTTTGGCAAATAGCAGACATTCAAGAACTTTCTGAGCATGTCTTTTACTCCTAAAACTTGTGTTACTTGAAATTGACAGTGCTGTCTCTATTGAGCCAGAAGGGATACGTATGTAATTGATTACTTACAAAAATAGCTTTTGAAATATATAATATAAAACACATTAACATGCTATATCATTTTTATTGACAGATCATAAAATTTTTAAAATACAGCAAGTAGAATGGAATCCTTTCTGAGCTGGGAATTTGCTATGAGGTTTTTATAGGAAAATTTAAATGACTTCTGGTGTTTTACTCCCACATCCAGCCTTTAAGGTGCATGTGGCGCTTAGTATCCCATGGCCAGAGTCGCTTACTTCTGTGCAGTGAAAGCATTTTGCTATTTATAATCGAAATGGAATCAAATGCTCCATGTTCTTGTAATTTGTTTTTGCCCTGAAAGTATGAGTTAGAACACTGCATCTCAGGGGTCTGGCTCTGTGGAGAAGTAAAGTACCCATATCTACAGCATTCTCATGTGGGGTATTTTTTGTTTGTTTTTTCGCTTTTTGTCAAACATGGTATCTCTGTATTTCTAATGTTTTTATCTGTACAATCCAAACATCTTTGAAGAAGAACAAGTTTAGTTTCTTATAGGTTCTCCAAAGTACTCTACAGATTGTAACTTCTCTTTTTAATGCCCTTCTCAGATTCAGATATCTGGTTCTCAAAAGACATTTCATTGTCAGACCTCTTCTCCTGAGGGTTTAATTCTTTGCTATTCTCCTCTTATTTGAAAGGACTATGATTCTATTGTGAAGCTGGTAGAGGCTTTAGAAAAACTGCCGACCTTTGACTTGGCCTCCCACCACCACGTGAAGTTTCATTATGCATTTGCCCTGAATAGGTAAGAAGAAAAAGTTTCTTTCTCTAATACACTAACATATTATTGTTGAACCAGCAGATTTCTTACAGGGCATTTACTAAAACATTGCAATGAGTACCAGTTAGAATGGAATATTAATATATCTACCTTAACTACGTGAAATATAGGAAGCTTACATTCTGATTTTTTTTCTGATTTCTTTTGTCAGTAAAAAAGGTCTCACACTATTTGTGCATTTGAATTCTTAAAATTCTTTTCTTCTCTGTCAAAGTTTGTATTTGCTATTTATATTTTTTGTAATTTTTTTGAGACAGAATCTCATTTTGTTGCCTTCTGTAGAGTGCTGTAGCATCATAGCTCACAGCAACCTCAAACTTTTGGGCTCAAGTGATTTTCTTGCCTCAGCCTCCCAAGTAGCTGGGATGACAGGTGCCCACCACAATGCCTGGTTCATTTTTCTATTTTTAATAGAGATGGGGCCTCACTCTTGCTCAGGCTGATCTTAAACTCCTGAGCTCAGGCGAGCCACCTCCCAGAGTGCTAGGATTATAGATGTAAGCCACTGCACCTGGCTGATATTTTTTTTTTTTTTAATTGTTGGGGATTCATTGAGGGTACAATAAGCCAGGTTACACTGATTGCAATTGTTAGGTAAAGGCCCTCTTGCAATCATGTCTTGCCCCCATAAAGTGTGACACATACCAAGGCCCCACCCACCTCCCTCCTTCCCTCTTTCTGTTTCCCCCCCATAACCATAATTGTCATTAATTGTCCTCATATCAAAATTGAGTACATAGGATTCATGCTTCTCCATTCTTGTGATGCTTTACTAAGAATAATGTCTTCCACATCCATCCAGGTTAATACGAAGGATGTAAAGTCTCCATGTTTTTTGTTTTTTTTTTTTTTTTGTAGAGACAGAGTCTCACTTTATAGCCCTTGGTAGAGTGCCGTGGCATCACACAGCTCATAGCAACCTGCAGCTCCTGGGCTTAAGCGATTCTCTTGCCTCAGCCTCCCGAGCAGCTGGGACTACTGGCGCCCGCCACAGCACCCGGCTATTTTTGTTGTTGTTGTTGCAGTTTGGCCGGGGCTGGGTTTGAACCCGCCACCCTCGGCATTTGGGGCCGGTGCCCTACTCACTGAGCCACAGGCGCCGCCCGAGTCTCCATTTTTTTTTAATGGCTGAATAGTATTCCATGGTATACATATACCACAGTTTGGTGGGCATTTAGGCTGTTTCCACATTTTGGGAACTCAAATTAATTCACAAATAGATCCTAGTTATCAAGCTTTTGTCTGATTGAAAATATGCAAATATCCTTTCCCATTGTTTCCAAATGCCTGGGTTGGTGGGCATTTAGGCTGTTTCCACATTTTGGCGATTGTAAATTGAGCTGCAATAAACAGTCTAGTACAAGTGTCCTTATGATAAAAGGATTTTTTTCCTTCTGGGTAGATGCCCAGTAATGGGATTGCAGGATCAAATGGGAGGTCTAGCTTGAGTGCTTTGAGGTTTCTCCATACTTCCTTCCAGAAAGGTTGTACTAGTTTGCAGTCCCACCAGCAGTGTAAAAGTGTTCCCTTCTCTCCACATCCACGCCAGCATCTGCAGTTTTGAGATTTTGTGATGTGGGCCATTCTCACTGGGGTTAGATGATATCTCAGGGTTGTTTTGATTTGCATTTCTGTAATATATAGAGATGATGAACATTTTTTCATGTGTTTGTTAGCCATTCATCTGTCATCTTTAGAGAAAGTTCTATTCATGTCTCTTGCCCATTGATATATGGGATTGTTGGCTTTTTTCATGTGAATTAATTTGAGTTCTCTATAGATCCTAGTTATCAAGCTTTTGTCTGATTGAAAATATGCAAATATCCTTTCCCATTGTGTAGGTTGTCTCTTTGCTTTGGTTATTGTGTCCTTAGCTGTACAGAAGCTTTTCAGTTTAATGAAGTCCCATTTGTTTATTTCTGTTGTTGTTGCAATTGCCATGGCAGTCTTCTTCATGAAGTCTTTCCCCAGGCCAATATCTTCCAATGTTTTTCCTATGCTTTCTTGGAGGATTTTTATTGTTTCATGCCTTAAATTTAAGTCCTTTATCCATCTTGAATCAATTTTTGTGAGTGGGGAAAGGTGTGGGTCCAGTTTCAGTCTTTTACATGTAGACATCCAGTTCTCCCAACACCATTTATTGAATAGGGAGTCTTTCCCCCAAGGTATGTTCTTGTTTGGTTTATCAAAGATTAGGTGGTTGTAAGATGTTAGTTTCATTTCTTGGTTTTCAATTCGATTCCAAGTGTCTATGTCTCTGTTTTTGTGCCTGGCTGATATTTTAATTTTTCGTAGAGATGGGGTCTTGCTCTGTTGCTTAGGCTGGTCTGGGACTCCTGGACTCAAGTCATCCTTCTGCCTTGGCCTCCCAAACTGCTGGAATTATAGGCATGAGCCACTGTGCTCAGCCTCTGCCAAATTTATTGAGTGTTTGCTATATATCAGATAAGCCTCTTTGTCCTTATTTTTACAGATGGGGCAATTGAAGCTTGGAAAGGTTAGATAACTATTCTTCGAGGCTCATAATTAATGTGCCATACCACTGAGGCTCAAACCCAGATCCACCTGATGCTGGGGTCTATGTATGCTATTACCACTGTACTCCACTGCCTCTATCTAGAACAGTGGTTCTCAACCTTCCTAATGTCACGGCCCTTGAATACAGTTCCTGTGGGTTGTGACCCACAGGTTCAGAACCGCTGATCTAGAAGAAAATATTTGTCAGCATATTGTTTATTGTAGATTGTTTATTTCCTTCTTATCCATCCACTAACCTTATCAATAAATGTATAATGGGGCCCAGGCATGGTGGCTCATGCCTGTGAACCCAGCACTTCAGAAGGGTGAGGTAGGAAGATTACTTGAAGCAGGAGTTTGAGACCAGCCTAGTTAACCCAGCCAGATCCCATCCTACAAAAAATTGAAAAGATTAGCTGGTCATGGAGGCCAGGCTGCTTGGGAGGCTGAGGCAGGAGGACAGTTTGAACCTGGGATTTGGAGGTCACAGTGAGCTGTGATTGTGTCACTGTACTCTAGTCTGGATGACAGAGCAAGACCCTGTCTGTAAAAAAGTAAAATAAAATAAATGTATAACAAAAGTATATTTTATCTTCTCATATATTAAACATCTTTTTTTTTAGAATTGACCAATTTAGATGAAACCTCCAGAGATTATCTGCTCTTACTGTGCATAAATAGGGAAGCTTTCATAAATAGGGAAAAATGTGAAATTGTAGCTAAATGTACTTTTATTTACAAAATATTCATTACAAAATTTTATGAAATATTTACAAAGTATTCTCTACGTGTTGGCTACCTCTTTATAAAAGTTTGTAATGATGATTTTGTAAATAAAGGCACATTTAGCAACAATGTCCCATTTTCCTTATGTATGGTGACGTTAGGGACGACTTTTGGGACATCCTGCTGTTCTCAAGTAAGTTTTTTTTGAAAGGTGGCATGGAATATTTTATATTTTGAAATGAACTTCATAAGAGCCTATCATAATATTCCTTTGTCTTTTGTCTTTCTTTCCTAAAATGAACTGAAACGATAAGCATATTTATATGAAGCAGTATTCTAAAATTAAGGTATTTAGTACAAAGGGTAAAATGTAATTTCATGGACAGAAGATTTGAAGTGGTAGTGAAGGACAAAAATGATGCCCTTTTTTTGTTTGTTTGTTTTGTTTTTTGCAGTTTTTGGCTGGGGCTGGGTTTGAACCTGCCACCTCCGGCATATGGGGCCCGCACCCTACCCCTTTGAGCCACAGGCGCCCTACCCCAATGATGCCATTTTTAAAAACAGTTTTATTGAAATATCATTTATATACCATACAATTTACCCATTTAAAGAGTACAACTCAACCATTTTTAATGGATTAATGGAGCTGTGTGACCATCAACACTACACATTTTGTAACATTTTCATTATTCCAAATAGAAACCCTATATGTTAGCAATCACCCTCCCATTGCCCTCTGAACACCTGAGTCGTAGGCAACCACTTATCTACTTTCTGTCTCTAACTTTGCCTATTCTGGACATTTCATATAAATAGAATCACACAGAACACGATTCTTTTGTGACTGGCTTCCTTCACTTAGCATAATGGTTTTCAAGGCCCCCCAAATGGTAACCTTCAGAGAATTTTTACATGGTTTTAAGAACTGCTTATACATATTTGCTATTTAAAAACAAAATATGTAAAGCAGCTTCTTAGAAAAATCCCTTGGTTACAAGTAGAATTTAGGCAACTCTTGGATTAGATTTGGGTTTTGGTATTGTCTGTGAATGCATTTGCACAGTGTTTTGAACCAAAGACATTGAAACTTAAGGTCAGGATTTTGTCCTTATTTGGAATAATTTACTGTGCCCCATTGAAGACCACAAAACTATACTCCTGATCTCATTGCACCAACTTGAACCTCCCTCCCAGGAAATTGGAAGGACTGTGGATGGGTAAGTACAAATCCATCACCTTTATTAGAAAAGAAACTCAAAAGAGATCCTTGTAGGACTCAGTAGACATACATCAGGATACAAATTAGGCTTAGGACAGTTTTACAGAGGACGTTTAAAATTTAATTATTGTTTTTATTTTGCCGAATTTCATTAATGTAAATCAATAGATCAAATAGAGTTTTTAAAAAACAATCAGCCTCTAATGCTTCTGTAATCTACATTGAAACAACAGTGTTTTCTATTTTAGGAGAAATCTCCCTGGAGACAGAGCAAAAGCTCTTGATATTATGATTCCCATGGTGCAGAGCGAAGGGCAAGTCGCTTCAGATCTGTATTGCCTCGTTGGTCGAATCTACAAAGATATGTTCTTGGACTCTAATTTCGCAGACACTGAAAGTAGAGACCATGGAGCGTCTTGGTAAGTATAAGTAAGCCACTTAATTAATAAGTCCATGATAGAAAAAACAATTAAAGTATTACTATCCATTAGATTATGTATTATGAACTAAATCATAGATTTTGTAAGTTGAGTAAATAACTTGATGACATTTTTTTAACATGACAGATTAAATTGTGATAAACTAGACAGAGATAATTTAAGAAATGTAGTTTTTAAAAGATGCTTTAAATACTGTATATACTATAAATAACAACATATAATTTTGTGGGAAAATTTATGAACATTTATAGGAAGACCTTATTAAAGAAGCTCCAAATAAATAGAAAAATATACCAAGTGTGTAGATGAGAAGGTGTGATATTTTAAAGATGTTAATTTCCCCCAGCAGGGCTTTTTGTGAGATTTGACAAACTGATTCCAAAATGTCTTTGGACAAATAAAGGGCCAAGAATATTCAGACTAAGTGATTTTGGAGAACAAGGTGAAGAGCCTTGCTCTCCAGGATAACAGGACTTGTTATAAAGCTGTAATAATTAAAACATGGCAGTATGGCTGTAGGCTTAGACAAATAACATGCTGGAATAGAAGAGAAAGCCTGGAACAGACTGCGAGGCAAGTCAGACTATATTTATGACAGAGTAGCCTTCATGAGCCAGAGGGGAAAGAATAGACTCTTCACTAATGATTTTACAAAAATTTATCTGCTTGGAAAAATAAAATAAAATAAAATATGTCTGCATCTTAAACCATGCACAAAAAAATGAAATTGAGGTGAACGAGAGACCAAAATATGAAAAAATATGTTAGAAAAAATACTTTTAGAATAAAATATAAAAACCATATTTAGACTGTGGGATAGGAAAGGATTTCTTAAAGAAGGCTTAAAAATATAATTAAATCAGGCTTGGCATCCATAGCACAGTGGTTATAGCACCAGCCACATACACCCAGGCTGGCAGGTTAGAAACCGGCCTGGGCCACGTAAACAACAATGACAACTACAACAAAAAAATAGCCAGGCATTGTGGCGAGTGCCTGTAGTCCCAGCTACTTGGGAAGCTGAGGCAAGAGAATTGCTTAAGCCCAAGAGTTTTAGGTTGCTGTAAGCTGTGACACCATGGCACTCTACTCAGGGCGAAATAGTGAGATTCTGTCTTAAAAAAAAAAAAAGAAAAGAAAAGAAAAAAATATATACTTTTGTGATTAAGTCATAAAAGTAAAGATTGGGAAAATGGATTGCATTGAACCTGCTTCTGGCTTTTGGAAATGGCAGAATAGGTTTTGTTGTACTCATTGGTCTTTCTGCTGATAACAATTATAAATGTTGGGAAAACACTTTTTTTAAACGTTGGAAAGAGGGTGGTGCATGTGGCTCAGTGAGTAGGGTGCCAGCCCCATATACCAAGGGTGGTGAGTCTAAACCTGGCCCCAGCCAAACTGCAACAACAAAAAAATTAAAAAATAATAAACTTAAAAATAAGTAAATAAATAGAAAATGCTTTTTAAAAATAAAAGTTGGAAAGCACCAAAGAGTGCTTTGAGAAACTGGAGAGGTTTTGATCTTTGGATAAAGGGCAACACAGTAAATAAAATCTACATTTAAATGGCTTTTCCCTTGGGGCACTCCCTGTTCTGCTGAGCTCAGGGCAGGCAGAACCCCAGAAGAAGATGATCAGTTTTATTGGCCTGAGGAATCAGTTTAAGGCTGGCAGATTACAGTCTTAGATAACCCCTAAATGAAGCAGCCACTGTGGGGGGAGCCCCAAAATCTGCAAAATCCACTCCTCTTCAGTTCTTGACTAACTCCTGAAGTGTGTATCTACAGAGTGAACTCAAAGGAGCCTGGGGGGAAAATAACAAGCTGGAAGGTTAGGAAACCTGAACAGAGATTTCAGCAGCTGCCAACTGCAGGGGAGTCGCTTTGGAATTTGAACCTCACCAAGTAAGAAGGACTTGGTAAACAACTTGACCTTTCCACTGAAACTCTAAAAGGACCAAACCTTAGGAATAAAAACTACATAGCAATTTTTATTGGGGAGTGCCCTAAAATTAAGGCAAAATCAAAATTGAGTCACCATAATCAAACCTAAAACCAAGCCTCCACATGATCAAGGTGAACCACCAATCATTTATTTGCCTGTTAGAACAAAACTCGGTACTCATAAGAGAAAGATAACAGAATCCAAACTTTCTACAACATATCATCCAAAATACTAATATGCCACAAAAAACTAGTAAAGATATAAAGAAATAGGAAAGTATCCATAATTAAGGAAAAAAAAAAAACAGTCATAGAAATAGACCTATAGACAATACAGATTTTGGAATTAATCAGACAAGGACATAAAAATAATAATGATAAATATATTAATGAATCTACTTGAATAGATGAATATAATGGGTGAAAAAAGAAAGAATTATAGGAGAAACTGAGAAATTTCCAAATGGAAATTCTAGAACTGAAAAATACAGTATGTGAAATCAAAATATCACCAGTTGGAATTAATAGCAAATAGGATACAATATAATTAAAAAGCCAATAAATTTATAAATGTATTTGCAATCAATAAATTAGAAATCACTGAAGTTGAAGGATAGGAAAGAAAAAACATTGAGAAGAGAATGAATAGTTTCAGTCACCTCTGGGTTAGCATTGAGTGGTTTAAATACTTTTAACTGGAGTCCCAAAAGGGGAGGAGAGATATAAGGTAGCAGGAAAATATTTGGAGAATTAGTGAACAAATATTATCTAAATCTGACAAAATACAACAATAACAATAACCCCAAAAGCTCACAGATAAAGGAAGCTCAGCAAAATCCAAGCAGGGCAAATTCAAAGAAAATCATTCCTTGGCATATCATAGTAAAATTGCTGAAAAATAGAAAATACAAGAAAGTGGTATAAATGCATCCTAAGTAAAAAGATAAATCACACCAGGAGAGTGAATGCTGACTTCTCATCAGAATGAAGCCAGAAGACAATGGAGTAACGTGGATAAAATGCTGAAAGAAAAAAACAATCCGTAAAGAACTCTGTGTCTAATGATAATGCCTTTCAAAAATGAGGCTGAAATCAGGACAAGTCTAAATAAATAAAAACTGAAATAATTTGTTGCCAGCAGACCTTCACTACAAGAAATGCTAAAGGAAGATCTTTAGGGTAGAGGGGAATGACATCAAATGGAAACTTGGATGTATAGGAAGGGATGTAGGATACTAGAAATGGTAAATATGTCAATAAATATAAAAGATACCATCGACAAGTAAAACAAATAATTCATCAACCAGGTGCAGTGGCACATATCTATAGTCCCAGCTGCTCAGGAGGCTGAGGCAGAAGATCACTGGGGCCCAGGAGTTCAAGGCCAGCCTGGGCAACATGTGAGACCCATCTCTAAAACAAAAATAATTACAGATAGAGATTATTGCATGTAACCAATATAGGATCTGTACTCAGTATACATAAATAATTTCTTTTAAAAAATTAAGAAAAAGAGAAAAAACATGGGCATAGGATATGTATAGGTCATTCACCAAAGAAGAATCACAAATGGCTGATGATTTTTTTTTTTTCCCCAGACAGGCTTTCACGCAGGCTAGAGTGCAGTGGTATGATCCTAGCTCACTGTAGCCTCGAATTCCTGGGCTCAAGCAGTCTTCCTGCCCCAGCCTCTTGAATAGCTAGGACTACAAACACCTGCCATTATGCCTGGCTAACTTTTTAACATTTTTTTTTTTTGTAGAGACGGGGTCTCACTATGTTGTCCAGGCCAGTCTTGAACTCCTGGCCTCAAACTATCCTACTGCCTCAGGCTCTCGAAGTGTTGAGATTATAGATGTGATCTACCATGCTCAGCTAACGTGTCCTAAAAACATAGAAACAGATTATTTTTAGCTAAAACAATGATATACAATTTTATACTGGTCAGATTAATAAAAATTTATAAAACTGTCAAGTCAGTGGTTGACAAGGATATTAGGGAAATAGGAGTCCTAATCCCTTGCTGGTTGTAGTATAATTTTTATAAGCATTTAAAGATTTCTGGCATTATTGAGAAAAGTTCACAACTTACATACCCTAGGGTTTGGCAGATTTATACCCTAGAGAAATTCTAGAAGTTTCTCTACATAAAAGATCCTACATTAAAAAAAATCTTTAAAAGAAGTTGAGCAAAATAAGGAAGTGGGCAGAAGGATACATAGAGTATAGTATCATTTATATAATGTTTAAAAATAGTCATCGAGATCTAGTATAAGTTTAGATGCCTGGATGGGTGTCCTAAACTCCAAATTCAGCATCTTGGTGACCAGTGGGTAGGAAGAAATAGAATGACACCTAGGAGAGATTCACATGCAGTTTCAAGTATACCGCAAAGGTTTATTTCTTAAGCTGGTGGAGGGGATAGTATGAGGGAGTGTTGCTTATATTATTCTTTTGTACTTCTAGTATTCCTAAAATATTCCTTTAAAGGAGGCCATTTGAGTTCAGGAATTACTTTGTGATAGCCATAAAATTTTTTGTATTTGTGAAACAAATCTTTTATCATTTTAGTAGTTTAGAAAGACTGTCATAGTTCTTTTTTGCACTGCTATTGTAGAATACCTGAGACTGGGTAATTTATAAGGAAAATAAATTTATTTCTCACAGTATTGGAAGCTGGGAAGTCCAAGATTAAGGGGCCAGCGTCTGGCAAGGGGCTTCTTGTTGCATCGGCTTGTAGCAGAAGGGCAAAAGGAACTTGTCCTTTTATAAGAAGTCCACTCCCTGTATAATGAACCAGCTCTGAAGATAACAGCATCAATCCCTTTCGTGAAGCAGAACCCTCATGGCCTAATCACCTCTCATTAGGCCCCTCTTCCCAACACTCTTGCACTGGGGGTTACATTTCCAACATGCTTTTGGGAGGACGCATTCAAACCTTCCTAAGGGCTAAAAGTAGAATAATGAGAGGAAAACTCAAGGACAGTGATTTTCTAGATCCTTCGCGGGAAGCCTTGCTTTGGACTTTTAAATTTGTAGTATAAATTTTTACTTCAAGGCGAAGAGTTTTATAGTTTCTTTTAACCAAGTTTTTTTTTTCTGCTGTTACAGAAGAGGAATATACTATAAAGGCTTTTTGTTATAAGATTTATACTTTAGGAAAATTTTTGATCATAGGAGAATTAGAATCTGATATTTAGGAAACACGATGCCTAGTATAAAAGCTTTGAAGTAGCAATGATAATGAAATGCATAAGCATCCCTAAACAGCCTGGTATTCCAAGGTCAGTGAATTCTATGAATTTAGTGTGCATCGTGTACAGGAATAAACAGAAATGTTTTCTCATTTAAAAACAAAACAATTTAGACTACCGAGTGCTTTCAAGGTTATAGAAAGTTCAGTTAATGAGTAGAATTTTTATCTAGTGTGTTTTTAACCTTCTACATGTATGCTTAACAGATCCTAGTTTCTTTTTTATGATTTCCATTTAACATAGGAACATTAACTTTCTCAAAAGAGCTCTGTGTTCAGGGTCTTCAGGTCAAGTTGAAGATGTCAGGATTTTTATGATGTCATGTTAAGCTGTCCATTAATTTTCTGGTAAGAACGGGGACAGCTGTTAGAGTTCGAAGATTTCTAATCTAACAGCTGATCTTGTGTGTGTCCCTGATTGATTTGGTAATGTAAGAACGTCACTTTCACTGTAGTGTACAGTACCTGCCTACAACGTACCATTATTGTCACTGTATCCATTTATCCTAAAAAGACGCTAAGAGAGGTTCCCTTTCCCCAGTTTTAAAAACTGGATGCTTTTTTAATGCCCTTATCCTTATAAAGCAGTTTCAGTGTTTCTTAGTGTCTTGACCAACTTCCACAGTAGTACAAACACACACTCATTTCTGTTGGCATTTTCCCTGACCTCCCCCTCTGTTGTTAGAACTGAGCGGGAAACTGCTGTGTGGAGGTGCTCAGGGTCAGCATCTGGCCAGATGTAGCCGGGATCACTACTTCTCTGAGTTGTGGGTCCTAGAGGGCTATTTCAATTGACCTTTCATTTTGAGTCATGATCCTCTGAGTTTTCACTTGTCCAATGCAGGTGCTGGGATAAGGAGTGAGGTGTCATGGCAGATAGTCAGTCCCTTGGGCTTCTCTCTATGGACTGAATCATTTTCTGTTGGTTTGAATAAACACGTGACCATGGAAAGTTTAAGGATAAAAGCTTCAACTTACTAGAAGAAGAACCTCAAGTGGTTATGATTCCAGTGGCTCATCAAACACCTTCTTGTGATTTTCCTTTTTAATATGTTTTGTTTTTGTTTTTGGAGACAGAGCCTCAAGCTGTCACCCTGGTGGGTAGAATGCTGTGGCATCACAGCTCACAGCAACCTCCAACTCCTGGGCTCAAGCGATTCTTCTGCCTTAGCCTCCCAAGTAGCTGGGACTACAGGTGTCTGCCATAACGCCTGGGTATTTTTTGATTGCAGCTGTCATTGTTGTTTGGTGGGCCCAGGCTGGATTCGAACCTGCCAGCTCAGGTGTATGTGGCTGGCGCCTTAGCCGCTTGAACCACAGGCGCCGAGCCCCCCTTTTAATATTGTTAACGACTTAAATGTTCCTGCCCCATGATAGAGGGAGGAAGTTTTACACTCCTCTGAGCCTAGAATATGATTCAGGTATTGTGCATAGCAGCCTTTTATTTCTATAGAAGTCCTTGAATACAGATCTATTTTCTGAAAGCTTTAGTTGGGGATTTCAGAATGTGTGAAGACAGAAAAAGAGAAAACAATTTTATGGTTTAGAGCAGCGGTTCTCAACCTGTGGGTTGCGACCCCCAGGAACTGTATTAAAGTGGTTTAGAGTTTTTTAGGTTTGCATAGAACAAACTTCTGTTGTTGACTCTTATCTGTGACAGAGGATGAATACACCCTGCTAATTTAAGCATTACAAAAAAGAGTAGTTCTCTGACGTCTGATGTTTTGCATTGTCATTTCCTTCGTTATTTTTGTTCGTTGACATTCTTGAGTGTGCCTGAAATAATGTTGTTTTTTTTTCCTATATTTAAATTTCTGCAATTCAAGTTAAAGTATGAAAAATGTCTTTTTAATCTTCAGGTAATTAAGCTGTAGCTTAGTTGTGGTTATTTTGGTTTTTGTTTTGTTTTGTTTGTTTTTTGCAGTTTTTGGCTGGGGCCGGGCTTGAACCCGCTACCCCTGGCATATGGGGCCAGTGCCCTTAGTTGTAGTTTAATAAAAGGTTGTACCTTTTGTCATAGCTGTTAAATATAAAGTTTTAAATAAGCCAAGGCTAGGACATGTACTGGTTAGGGATGATTGGACTACAGAAGGAACAAAGATGAGAGAGGAGAGTGTGGGAAAGTGGAAGGGAAGCCAACTTCAAAGTATGAGAAGTTGTGACCCAAGAGCCTAGTCTTACTAAAAATAATGGCCACCGAGTTTCTGAGCAACAGATATAACAACTGGAGGTGGTTCGAGAAATTATTATGGACAAATCACTGTGACTTAGAGGGCCATGGAAGTTCTAATTTCCAAGATTATCTCCACAATTTCTTTTTTAACCTAAAATAATAAGAAATAACCATAAAATTGCCATGCAGAATTCCCTATAGAGCTTGATTTATTTACACAATTTTGTTGTATGTAGTATTTGTTCACATAGGTAGAAATAATAATCAAACCTTACAGTTCACGCGGGTTTTTTATACATTATTAACTGGGGGGGCTTACGTGCGTCCACGAACCTTGTGAAGTAGGCAAAGCTGACATTTTCCTTCCCATTTTACAACTGAAGAAATTGAAATTCAATTTCATGTTGTTCTGTGATTAATAAAATTTCAAATCTAATAAACTCCAGGGTTCAAGTGATCCTCTTGCCTCTGTCTCCCAAATAGCTGGTACTAAAGGTTCCTGCCACAATGCCTAGCTAGTTTTTATTTTTTTTTTTCTTTTCTATTTTTAGTAGAGACGGGATCTTGCTCTTGCTCAAGCTGGTCTCAAACTCTTGAGCTCAGGTGATCCAACGGCTTTTGCCTCCCAAAGTGTTAGGATTGCAGGCGTGAACCACAGCACCTGGCCTATCCTCAGCTGTCTTTCTGGGACAAAAATGTCTGTTCATTTTTTTTAAAGCCGTATGGACCATTGGGAGACTGACAAGGGATCAGTGTTGACTCAGTCCTTGTAAATACTATAATCTTATGCAAATTACTTAACTTTTAGGAAATTCCATTTTCTTATTTAAAAAATAAGAGTAAGACCTGCCTTATGAGTTAGAATTCTCTTGGAATCCCACAAGTGGCAGAACATCTCATTCCAGTGGGCTTAAACATAAGAAAATGTATCTTCTGGGTGGTGCCTGTGGCTCAAAGGAGTAGTGTGCTGGCCCCATATGCCAGAGGTGGCGGGTTCAAACCCAGCCCTGGCCAAAAACTGCAAAAAAAGAAAAAGAAAATGTATCTTCTAAAACATGAACTTCAGAAGTAGGGCTGGTTCTAGGCTAAGTTAAGTCAGCAGTTTAAGAGTGTCAGCTCCCTCACTATTGCCCTGGGTGGCTCTGCCCTCAGCTGCCTACTTAGTGTTGCAAGGTGGCTGGGGCCACTCCTGGATCAACGAGCTTAGCTACACCAATGTCAAGGGGAAACTATATCTTTATCTTAAGACTGAGAAAACATGCTCAGAAAAACCTACCCCAGACTTTCCTCACCTCTTTATGTTTCTAATATTTTATTATCAGTTCAAAACTACACAAATCACTAGCAAGGAAGATGGCATTATTGAAACTGCTTTGGACTAATCTCTTCAGGAGGGATAAGTGCTTTTTTGTGAGGATTAGATGAAACAACGTATGTTAAAGTCCTAGAATTTAGTAGACATTTAGTGTTACAGTTTTAGTGAATAATATGCAAAACTATTTTGTATTTCTTTACCTATGTGTTATAATTATCCATGCTCAAAATGGACATTTGACTACATTAAATTTTCTATGATTTAATAATAAAAAAATTTTTTCTTTAAAAAATATTTCCAAGAATCCTTTTTCTCTTCTTACTGAATCTAGCTAAACATTTTAGCTAATGAGGGACAATTTGTAGAGTCTGTATAATTTTTACACAGGCCTTGTCTGAATTTCCTGCAGCGGGTCCATCAGGGGGTCTCAAGGTGCTTGCTTGAAGTCACATTTGGTTCTGGAGAAGATGGTTTTTTCATTCTTAGGGAGAGATAGAAAGTCATTTTGACAACTTTAAAAGGAAATAAGATGCCTGTTCCTAATAATCATGTTTCTCATATTGTAATGCCAAAAAAGATCCATAACCAGGAAATTAAAAGCATTAAGTCTGTTTTTATCATTAATATGTTCCTTTTTCCATAGTAACTTGGGAAAGAATAGAGAGCCTTGCCTTATCAACTAATTTTCTTTTACGTCAATGACGGTCCTATTCAAACAGTAATGTGTGCCTAATAAGGATTTAGTTTTTACATTATTAATGAAGTTGGGTTTACTTTGGAAGAGTTATGTAATAAATTAATCAACATACAAATAAAGACGAATGTCTGTTTTTCCATCGACCAGATTAGCCTTTATCTTGCTTTGTGTTGGCTTCAAAGTATCTTTTTCCATGTTATCTGCATTTCCACCACCCTCCTTTCCCCTTTCTCACCACCTCTAGGGTTTTATCTCACCATCAATCCATTAACATCCTTTTTTCTTGGTCCTTCATTGTGTATATTACATGAGTTTCCAAATGTTTGACTATTTTTATGTTTAGAACATGGAGGTTAAAGAGTTCTCAGAAATGTAGCATGACACTCATCTCGTTGGTGAGCAGATGTAGGTGGTTGCCAAGGTACCAACAATTCTAGGAGGACCTGGGAACTTGGGTAAGGCACACAGTGTGCCCGCGGTTGCTTTGTAAACCAAGTGCCCCTGGGACATTGGTCTCATGCTTTGACCTTGATTTAACACCATGTCCATCAGATGACAGAGTGGATGATGGATTGGATTGTGTTATAGCATGACCAAGTTGAAGTCTACAAATGATAGTATTTAATGTGTCACTGTGAAGGTTTCCTAATTGTGACTACCAAATCTGGAGCACCTACAGAGAGTGACTAAGTCTTGCTTTATGTACTTCCTCAGTTATCAGAGGAATGAGTAAGAGAACTAAATATTTGCCAGGCATTATGCTGAAAGGGATGGAGAATATGTCAGAATAGGAGGGATTTCACTCAGTGAACCAAAGCGATTGTTTCTAAACCTGCTGAACATGAGAATCATTTAGGGAGTATTTCAGCAATGGGAAATTCTTTGTTCCTGGACATTCTGCTTTAGAAGATAAATCTTAACAAATAGGTTAATAATAATTGATTAATATAACTATTCTCCTTTTATTAAATGTTCAGATTTTCCCCATATTTGCTGTTATTCTTTTCCTCCTCAATCTTTGTTGTTCTTCAAAGATTAAATCTAAACCCTTCGCCCCTACCCTGTCTCCCCTTCAGAGTTCTACCCAGTGAGTCTCCTCCCAGCTTTCCAGCCTTCTTAGAATATGAGTTTGCATTTTAATTGGAAAGAATTGCAGTAGTTATGGGAAGGATTAGTGTAGACTGGTCATAAACATATGAAAACTACTCACCTTCAAGAGAGATCAAATTAGGGCAAGTTAAAATACCCAGCTATTCTTTTTGTTGTTGTTGTAATCAATTGGCAAAGATGAAAAGAGATGAGAATACTTTATTTTGTCATGAGTGCAATGTAAAAGTCACTCTCCTACAGTGTTCCTGGAAGTGTGAATTGATAACACCTTTCTGGCAAGCTGCTTGGCATTATGCATCAAGAGCTTTGAAATAGTTTGTGTTTTTTGATCCACTTCTGTCAGTGGGAAACTATCCTAAAGAAATAGCAGATACTGAAACAAAGATGAGCAATTCATCTTTGTACAGCTATGTTCACTACATTGAATTTTATGGTACCAAAAAATTGGAAGAAATCTAAATGGTCGAAAATAGATACATGGTTAAATAAAAGTATAACATTCTCATATGATGGAATATTATCCATTCAAAATTACGGAGGGATTTTTTTGGTGATTAAATACAGAGGGTGCAAAAAGAATGTATATACAAAGAAAAAAATTATTGGTATATAGAGTATTACAATTTTAATACAGTTTTTTCCTTTCTTAAAATGCGTCTTGCTTTATGTACATCAAAAGTGCACATCTTTGTACTTGTAAGCTAGTTGACAATCAGGTGATGAGGCCGGGTACAGTGGCTCACACCTGTAATCCTAGCACTCTGGGAGGCCGAGGCAGGTGGATTTCCTGAGCTCACAGGTTCGAGACCAGCCTGAGCAAGAAAGAGTAAGACCCCTGTCTCTAAAAAAAAAAAATAGGCAGGTGTTGTAGCAGGTACTTGGAGTCCAAGCTACTCGGGAGGCTGAGTTCTCTCAAGAGAATTGCTTGAGCCTAAGGGTTTGAGGTTGCTCTGAGCTGTGACACCAGGGCACTCAACCAAGGGTGACAAGTGAGATTGTCTAAAAAAAAAAAAAAATCAGGTGACAAGAGCAGTGCCAATAATAAGGCGATCCTTGAAAAATTATCTATTGCTTTGAAAGTTTGCAAGTAAAGTTTACATTGTTTAAATGTAATACTGAATTGAAGAATGCAAATTATTTAACCCCCTTTGAACAGATATTTAATACTAACATAGAAAAAGTCAACAGGAATGAGAATAGCTTCGTACTGTTACTCCATTACAGCCATTAATAATTGTCTTAAGATGCACCTATCTAGTTCCCTCCCTAAGATTTCTTTCTTTCATGAAGTCTTCCCTAATTTAATTTCACTTACATCTAATTATTTTATTTCTCTATCTATAGATAATGTCACACTATTAATCATTGTTTATAGGTTTCTTTGTGTATAGATGTATATAATGTTCATGTTTATTCATGCTCTTGCTAAAGCATAAATGTGATGTATTCAGCAATGTAAAACTCAGCTTTGGCGCATTTTTATGGGCACATTTCAGCTTCTGCCACTAATACTTCTGAAGTATTAGTTTTTTGTGTAATGAGACTGATAAGATCTATTTTGTGGAAAACACCATGTTTTTCTTTTCTTTCTTTTTTAAATTTTTTTTTCTTTTTGAGACAAAGTCTCTCTCTCTTGCCCCAGGCTAGTGCTATGGCATCATCACAACTCACAGCAACCTCGCCCTCCTAGGAGTTCAAGTGACCCTCCTGCCTCAGCCTCCTCAGCAGCTAGGACTACAGGTGTCCAATATGACACTTAGCTAACTTTTCCATTTTTAGTAGGAATGGGGTTTCACTTCTGCTCAGGCTAGTCTCAAACTCCTGAGCTCAGGCAATCCACCTGCCTTGGCCTCCCAGAGTGCTAGGATTACAGGTGTGAGCCACAGCTCCCAGCCCAGTCAACATTTTTTTTTCTTAGAATGTGTCAACATCGGTTTCTGTTGCAGACGGAATACAAACTATTCTTACTACAAAAACAGTTCTCTTGGCTTTTTTCCCTCAGTTTTGTTTTTATTGTTTCACTCAATTCCCTTTTTCTAAAAATAAATAAAAACAAATCAAAAAACCCAGAAAGTAATGAAAAAGAGCCAAAGAAACTTTTTAAACAAGAACCAACGGGTAGACAGAGTGATAAGGAGAAGAGGACTCTGGCTCTGGATTCCAGTAGAACCGGGTAGAGTTCCTGCTTAACCACTTCTACACATGACTTAGTATTTCTGTGCTTCAGCTTCCTTATTGGTAAGGAATTCCCCCTTCCTCGAAGAGTTGTCAGGATTAGAAATATTATGTCTGAAATGTTAATGTCTCCTTCAGTGCCTTGTACCTGGTGGGTGCTCAGTCATCAGAGGCAGATACTATTAATTGTCTCTCTGTACCATTTGATGTTAATTACAGCTTTATTTGGTAGAGAACATCATCTGTGTTATATGGTATTACTGTTAGAAGTATTCTGTCACGCTTCATAGGAAGATTATGTGTTCCTACCCCATGACATGGGGCTTGGTTGAGTGTTTTGACGGATCTGCTTTCTAAGGAGAGGCTTTGAGAGTAATTCTGTGATCGTGACATACATACTTTTTTCTGGGCCATTTGCATGAGACGCCTACCCCTTCAGCCTGGATCCTGGAAGGAAGACAGCATGGAGCAGAGCTGAACATGACACAGAGTCTATGACATAGACACATGGCGTGAGCAGGAGCTGCAAGACACTGAGATGTGCGAGTTGTTTGATACTGTGGTACACTTGACCTGAAATGGCTGAGACATAGTCTTTGACTAACATAGATAATTTCATTATTTTGATATCCCATGTATTTTTATCAAGTTTGACTTGATAAAATAGAAAATTAACACCAAGGAACTAGAGACTAAATAAGGCAGAAATGAGGATCAGCGTACTTGCTATGACTGAGCCTTACGTCAATGAGCTTTTTAGTAATAGGATGAAAAAATCATTAGCACTTCCTCAGAGGAAATGTAAACTTTTCCTAGGAATAAATTAAAGGAATTTCTCATGTTAGACCTTATGTAGACCAACAGTTAACCATTGTTAACAATTAATTAATTAAACATTTACAGTGTCAGTATGTTTATTGAAGTATTGAGCTCCAGTAACATTAAAATGGAACACAGTGAATGGGATTTGCAATTCACTAATTTAACTGTGGTCCAAGGATGTAGTTTCTGGTTGTGTGATTTTAGTAAGATCAGGGTTTAGATCACTAAAGGAAGTTAAGAGATTATTTGTATCTCATATGAACTTCTCTGTTAATCATTTATCTCAGTCTAGTCTTTGGTAGAAAATGGATGCATTCTTTCTTCATTCCACAGTATTTTATAATCCCCTGCAATGTGTCAGGCCTTCTGATGATTCGAGTACTGGAGATTCATTGGTCAGCATGACTGACAAGGTCCCTGCTGTCACGGAGCTTACATTCTATTGGGTAGATATGATAACAAGAAAAATTTCAGATTGTTACACATTCTGTAATAGAGAACAATTCAGAGTTTCCATTTTTTCTTGTGCCATGCCAATATAATTCTCAAGAAGTATTTTCATTTTATCCACATTGTGTCATGTTTATTAGCATAAAGTTGTTCCAAAGACCCTTTATCCTTTTACTTTATTGTTTGGTTTTTTTGAGACAGATCTCAGGCTCTGTTGCTGGGGCTGTCATCCCAGCTCACTGCAACCTCAGACTCCTATTCTCAAGCAACCCCCTGCTTCAGACTACATGTGATGGTGTTTTGTGAGCCCTAAAAAAATACAGATTATTCGCTCAGTGCCTGTAGCTCAGCAGCTAGGGCATCGGCCATATATACTGGGGCTGGTATGTTCAAACCCAGCCCAGGCCTGCCAAACAACAATAACTACAAAAATGCCCAACAAAAAATAGCTGGGCATTGTGGCAGGCACCTGTAGTCCCAGTTACTTGGAGGCTGAGGCAAGAGAATCGCTTAAGCCCAAGAAAAATACAAATTATTAATTTTATTGATAGTTACACAACCATTAGATAAATATTTTGGTTTAAAAAACAAAGATATGATTGCCTATCATAACAGAAAAACAAATATAAGCCTCAGTATTCATTTGGGTTGGTTTTGGCACATATGAAATAATCAATATATGTTGATTGCTTTGGGCATGTCCTGCTTTTTGATTCTTCTTTTTTGTATCTTTAAGAGAGATATTTATATTCCTTGAATTATAAGGATTTGAAGAATTTATTCATCGGGAAATATTGCATATCTTTGATAAAAAGGAAAGTGTGGGGGCGGCGTCTGTGGCTCAGTGAGTAGGGTGCCAGCCCTATATACCGAGGGTGGCAGATTCAAACCCAGCCTCGGTCAAACTGCAGCAAAAAAATAGCCGGGCGTTGTGGCGGGCACCTGTAGTCCCAGCTACTCGGGAGGCTGAGGAAAAGGAATCGCGTAAGCCCAGGAGTTGGAGGTTGCTGTGAGCTGTGACACCATACTGAGGGCAATAAAGTGAGACTTTGTCTCTTAAAAAAAAAAAAAAAGGAAAGTGTGTAACTTCTTCCTTCTCCTAAACCCTTTTTTATTGGGACTCCATACTTGCTTTTGAACAAAGACAAAAACCTTTGGAGCTTAAATGATGAGTCTAAGGCTTATGAGCTATGACTTAACTTTATGACTTTCTGTAGCCTGGATGTATACTTTTTTCTGTTTTAGAATATAAGTAACTATACTTTTGGAGAGATAAAAATTCTTTTTAATCATCCCCAGTGAGGCAGTTGGAAATTTTTTTTTTCATCATTTCATGGGTCCATAACTATCAGAGCCAATTAGTTAAGGTTAATTCTTATTTGACTTTTGTTTTCATTCAGAGATGAGTATTCTACTTAAAAGTAACACCTTTAA
Organism: Nycticebus coucang; assembly: GCF_027406575.1. Taxonomy (NCBI): domain Eukaryota; kingdom Metazoa; phylum Chordata; class Mammalia; order Primates; family Lorisidae; genus Nycticebus; species Nycticebus coucang. The sequence continues at coordinate 113,634,698 of NC_069784.1, read as the reverse complement.
AAAGGACATGTGGTCCTCAATACTCATAACAATGTACTTTTCTTTTTTTTTTTTTATTGTTGGGGATTCATTGAGGGTACAATAAGCCAGTTTACACTGATTGCAATTGTTAGGCAAAGTCCCTCTTGCAATCATGTCTTGCTCCCATAAAGTGTGACACACACCAAGGCCCCACCCCCCTCCCTCCGTCCCTCTTTCTGCTTTTCCTCCCCCCCATAACCTTAATTGTCATTAATTGTCCTCATATCAAAATTGAGTACATAGGATTCATGCTTCTCCATTCTTGTGATGCTTTACTAAGAATAATGTCTTCCACTTCCATCCAGGTTAATACGAAGGATGTAAAGTCTCCATTTTTTTTAATAGCTGAATAGTATTCCATGGTATACATATACCAGAGCTTGTTAATCCATTCCTGGGTTGGTGGGCATTTAGGCTGTTTCCACATTTTGGCGATTGTAAATTGAGCTGCAATAAACAGTCTAGTACAAGTGTCCTTATGATAAAAGGCTTTTTTTCCTTCTGCGCAGATGCCCAGTAATGGGATTGCCGAATCAAATGGGAGGTCTAGCTTGAGTGCTTTGAGGTTTCTCCATACTTCCTTCCAGAAAGGTTGTACTAGTTTGCAGTCCCACCAGCAGTGTAGAAGTGTTCCCTTCTCTCCACATCCACGCCAGCATCTGCAGTTTTGAGATTTTGTCATGTGGGCCATTCCCACTGGGTTAGATGGTATCTCAAGGTGGTTTTGATTTGCATTTCTCTAATATATAGAGATGATGAACATTTTTTCATATGTTTGTTAGCCATTCATCTGTACTTTTCTTTTTGTTTGATTTTTATTTTATTTTATTTTAAATTGTGGAAAATTTCAAGTATATGCAAAAGCCAAGAATATACACCTATCATTCCTGGGATATAATATAATATACACTGTTGTGTCTACCACCTCTTTTACTATTCCTATCTTTTTTACATACTTCCAATTTAAATAGGAATGCTTCTATCTTGGAATTATAATGTGCTTTTTCCTAAGTAACCTTTTTTATTTCAAAATATTAAGGGGATACATGTGTTTTTGGTACATGGCTTGAATTCAGGCTGTAAGTGTACCTGTCACCTAAATAGTGTTCATTGTACCTGTTAGGTGAGTTTTTGCCCTTTCCTTCCTTCCCCCACTCCACCTGAATTCCAATGACTTTTATTTATGACCTTTTTTTGTGGTATCACTAAATGTTCATTAGTTATTTAGTCCTTATATGTTCTTCAATTTGAATTTTTAAAAATAAAGATTTTATTTTTTCTGGGTTTGTTTCAGACAGATTACCATAGTCACTAGTACATTTTTAAAAATTTTCTTCTTCCCCATGCTCCCAAATAAAATAATATTGACTATTGTCACCTATTTAATGATGTATGTAAGAGAACTGTTGAAGGTTTAACAGAAAGCGTTACCTTGAAAAATATAGTGAATATTCAAATACTGAGGTCCTTTCAAATGTTGAAGTGTTTTACAAAGGTTGATATTCAGTTTCATGTATATTCAAAAAAAAGGTTTTTATTCTCTTTGAACCAATATTAGTGTGCAGAGGCACAATCACTACTTTTCTTAATTCTCCATGTAATTGACATTCTTTTTAAAATTTCTGTATCATACATATGTAATTGATTCTTTCAGTATGTTGTCCATTAGATTTTTCTCAATGCTTTGTATATTTTTAAGCATTTTTAAAATCTACTTTTTAATGTGGAGGGTTCTCATTTTTTAGTTTTTATTGTGCACACACACCCACACTCTGTCTTGGAGTGATGGCTTCCAAGTAATAATACTCCATTTTACTGGGAAACACTAATTTCCCCCCTGACATTTAATATTCTTCTACACTATTAATGGCTACATAACTTTCTGGCATTTGGAATGTTAATTTATATTCCACTTAATAATATTATTAGAAATTTAGGGTAATTTTTCATCTTGTAACTAAATTTTTGCATTCATCCATATTTGGCAGATGGTCAAAGATAAAATTTTTTAGAAGTCTGGGCTGCTAGGCTGAGGATGAGTTAAGTGGGGAAATGCAACAAAGCTGAAGACAGAGATCTGTAGTTACTTGAGCATTAAATCCTAATAGCACACCAGATTCTGGGGTGAAGGCCAGTGGAATATTTTTACTTGCTCAGGCATTGGAGTTATGCAAACAGAACGTACTGCACAGCCGGGGTGTCGTGACTGAGAAAGTTAACTTGCATATTTTTTTTTTATAGGTTCAAAAAGGCATTTGAATCTGAGCCAACACTACAGTCAGGAATTAATTATGCGGTCCTCCTCCTGGCAGCTGGGCACCAGTTTGAATCTTCTTTTGAGCTCCGGAAAGTTGGTAACTACAACTTGATGTTTTACATGGGAACTCAAGGAACTTGACCCAACTTGGTACAAAGAAAAAGAGTCATTAACTAAATAGATCCTTTGGCTTTCTGCCTCATCAGACTTCCTGGAACAACAATAAAAAGAGCTTTTTTGGTGTTTCATACTATTGTGCAGAATCTCGACATTAGGGTATCATTTAGTTTTTTATTTATTTTGTGTGTTTTAAAAGACCATTGGTTAATATTTATTGTTCCAGCTCAAACTAATATTGAAGACATGGGCTCTATACACTCCTAAATAAGGTTAGTGTTTCGTAGAACATGAGGAATGTTTCCTATTTTAGATTGTGCTTTTCTGGTGATTTTTTTAAAAAACAAAAAAAGAAACAACACCACCAGAAAAACCTCTGCTATTTCCTTTTTCTGTTTCTTAAGCACACCTGCCTCTATGATCTCACTGGTGTTGGAGGCAAAGCCTCAGATCCAGAAGCAAGAGGTCAAGCAGATGGAGGCCTTTGTAGTCACTGGTCAACCTGTTCTGATGAGCATAATTTATGACGGAATAAAATCTAAGTTTGTGAGTTTTAACTACTCTTTTAGTACTAAAGGACATATAATTTACCAAGTATATCACAGTATTTTAGAATTCTAAAACTTAGCTTTTACCAGAGTTGAAAATTCATTGTTGAGCCAAATTTTAAGTCTGTGCAATGTTACATAATTTCTAAAATTTTAAACTCAACTTCATGTTTTCAAATGTTTGTTTGACATATATCATGAGTGAGTTCTTGATAAAAATTAAAGTAACTTTCCTTTACAAAGTTATATTAATCACAGTTCCTCAAATCTGAAGTTCTGACCATCTTAATGCATGTTTAACTTAAAAATGAGATTTAGTACATTTTCAAACCACTGTTGTTGTTCTACATAGAGCAATTGACATTCCTGCAATGATTTTTATCTATTCATATATCTATTGCTCTCTTTTTTAAATCGAGTTTGTATCAATAAAAACAACGAAAAAGAGGATAATAATTATTTTTAGATCATATGATGTAGTTTTGGCTAGTGTAGAGTTTTTAAATTAGTCTTATTTGAAAAATTGCTTTATAATCATAATTTCTGAAAAGCATAAGTTGCAATGTACTTTCTCTGATTTCATTTACCAGCCAAAAAATAAATTATTTCAAATAGACCTTTGTTCCTTTAATACCATTGCCGTCAGCAATGATAAATATTTTACCATTCTTTTAGTCTGGGCCTTTAAAAATGCACTTAATATTCAGACTTTATCTTCACAGATTTTCTAAAACATTACATATGGATATCTCATAAGCTCTTCCCAAATAATGTTTTTCAAAAAACCATGGTTCATTTGATTTTTCTTTAAGGAAAATTAACCAAGACACTCTTGAGTCAAAAATCTTAAAGAAAAAGTTTCTTCTAAAATTCATAGATTAGCTAAGACTGATGTCGGGTTCTTCCCCCTATGAAAAATAAAATCAAATACTTTTGTGTCTGTACTAATAACTCCTACAAAAGTTGGGAAAGTTCTCTGAAAGGAGCTGGTTAGATAATTAAGAGAGCAAAATCTGATTATTGTACACAATACTCCAGTATTTAGACTCTTAAAAAAAAAAAAAAAGGTTCAAAACCAAAACCAAGAAAATCCCACAAAATTTGTTCATCAAGGTTCCCCAATTTCTTTAAATTACAAAGAAGAGTTAGTAGGTGAGACAATGGACGATGTCTATAAATACAAGTGACAGACGTACATCCTATCAATGCCTGAATTTCAGCGCCGGTCTGAGGAGACCAGTGACTAGAAAGGCCTCCATCTGCTTGACCTCTTGCTTTGGATCTGAGTCTTTGCCTCCAACACCAGTGAAATCATAGAGGCAGGTGTGCTTGAGAAACAGAAAAAGGAAATAGCAGAGGTTTCTCTGGTGTTGTTGTTTCTTTTTTTATTTTTAAAAAAAAAATCACCATTAGCCTCTTAATTTATTTAGCCAACCTGTCTTTCATTGAAAATCCATTTAATCTTATCACTAAATCTGAAGCATCCTAAACATACTAAGTTTAAGATCCTTCATGTAAGAAATGATCCTTAATTGTAATGATACATTACCCAAAGACTCCTAATTCTGGTTGTGTGTTTGTTTGAAGTTATGACTACATGCTTCAGGGACCTGTATTTTACTTTTCCAGTTTTTTTTTTTTTTTTTTTTCAGTTTTGGCCAGGGTTGGTCTTGAGCCTGCTACCCCTGGTATTTGGGGCCAGCGCCCTACTCGAGCCACAGGCGCCACCCACTTTTCCAGTTTTTGAAGAGTCGTTGATACTTAAACTATTCAGGTGTAGGATTTAAAAACACAGCACCACATCCTATATACATCTTCTTATTTTTAGCTTCACAAGCCTTAAAATAACATTCAAACTTTAGCTAAATGCAAGATGATTCTTCCATCTCCTCTGGAATTTTCCAACTATGCGACAGTTTATGGGAGAGGGTCAGAGTCACAGGTTTGTTCAGCAGTAATGATGACACAGTAAAAGAACACTTTGGAATTGAGAGAGACCACAATTTCAGTACAATTTTTGGTGAACATTAAAAATTATTGAATATAAAATTTGTTACTGAATATGAAAATCCAGGTGTCTATCAAGATAATCAGGAAAAAGTAATAAAAACAAAACCAAAATCTACCACCAACTATGAAACAACTCCTTTTTCACCTATGGAAGTGACCGACTTTTCAGATAATTGGAAATTGTGGGAAAAAAATTAAGTACTTTCCCCTCCTTTTTAGGAGATGCTAGAGTTCATCCAGTAGATGAAATATTGTTCTTTTTAAGTATCCTACATAGTATATCTCTCTTCAAGAGAATGTATTCTTCAAAACTATTCTAGTTAGTAAAGTAGAAGAAATGATGAAGCTAAGACAGTGATATTGAAATAATTGATTCTGATAAGGATATCAGAACTAAAACCATTAAGTTAAAATGCTAATTTAAAATTTTACATTTTACCATATTTACATGGTACCAAAGCTAACTCACAGGTTGCTCAATAGTCCCCAAGGAAAAAATGCACCTGTCCAGTGGTGGGTTCTGGCTGTCCGTGAGCCAACCTCACATCACTGACAGTGGGATGGCCAGACATGTACCTCCTGAGGTGATGACTATGACATACATAACATCTCTTATAAAATTTTCTCACCAAAATTTATTTAGCCAATTTATTTATGCTCTGATCTTAAGATCTAATGTTCACTTAATAGAAATCATGACATTTAGAGAAATAAGTAAACAGTACCACCCAGATCTAGAACACGGGTGCAGCATAAGACAGCACTCTGGTTTTCTCAAAAAGTCAGTGTCATGAAAAAAATGTACAGATGGATCGGTTAGATTAAAATAAATTTAAAGACATAAAAAACCAACTGCAATTAATTATCATTGGTTGGATTCTGGTTTGGAAAATGAAAAAAACTAGGAGACATTGGGGGAACAATTCAGGTATTTGAATCAGTACTGGATGTTAGATAATAGTAGGGGGTTGTTATTTTTGTTGGAATAGGAAGGATTTTAGTGAAATAGGAAGGATTTTAATGGAATAGGAAGGATGTGTCTGTAGGAGAATTTTTTAGACATACAATGCACTATTTTAAAGTAAAAGGGCATGATATCTACAATTTAATTTAAAATGTTTCAGCAAAAATATTCAGGAAGGTGGAATAATAGCAAAATGTTAACAATGGTTGAAAATATGGACATTTGTTGTACTATTTTTTCTACTTTCATGTGTGGTTGAAATACTTCACAGTGGAAGGTCAAAATAAAAAGAATCTAATCTCCTCCACTTATGAGCTGTATGACTTCAGACAAGTTGCTCAGCCTCTCTGGGTTTTGTTTTCTTTATTGCAAAAGGGAGATAATCTTTAACTCATTATGGTGTTACATAAATCAAGAGTTAACATTTTCAGTGTGTACAGTGCTAGGCATACAATGAGTGTTCAGTAAAAATCTCCATTTCTTGCCTTTTTCCACTGAAACACCCTTGAATCAATAACAGTTTCAAGGTGGTAAAATTATGATAAAAATTAAACTGTTAAAAAATCCTCAATACTTAGAAGTCAACCAGCTCTATAAGAACATTGGCAAAATTTAAATTGCATAATTAGGTAATTTAATCAAAGAAATGCTAAAATGGTATATAGTAATATAGTTAAAATAGCAATGACATACTATTGCTTATAAATTTAGTCAAAATGTTTATTTATTTATGTATTTATTTATATATTTATTTATTTTGAGACAGAGTCTCACTATGTTGCCCTGGATAGAATGCTGTGGTGTCACAGCTCACAGCAACCTCAAACTCTTGGGCTTAGGCAATTCTCTTGCCTCAGCCTCCCAAGTAGCTGGGACTACAGGGCCAAAATGTTTTTTTTTTTTTTTGTAGAGACAGAGTCTCACTTTATGGCCCTCGGTAGAGTGCCATGGCATCACACAACTCACAGCAACCTCCAACTCCTGGGCTTAAGTGATTCTCTTGCCTTAACCTCCCAAGTAGCTGGGACTACAGGCGCCTGCCACAACACCCAGCTATTTTTTGCTTGCAGTTCAGCCGGGGCCGGGTTTGAAACCGCCACCCTCAGTATATGGGGCCGGCGCCCGCCAAAATGTTTTTAAATAGAGAAAAATACTGAGCTGAGAAAGATTTGGTAAAAAGGTGTACTCATACATCAGCAATTTTGCTTTATCAGTTTGGCTATGTGGATTAAGCTTGAACCAAGTACAACACTACTCTTGAAATTCTATCCTATGGAAAAATCCTAAATATATAATAAATATATGTACTACATACTACTTATTTCTGTATTTTGTGTATGTATGTCAGGGAGAGAGAGAATTCCTAAATAAAATAAAATCAGAACCATGTTCTTAACTCAAAAGACTGATATCTTCATGTAGAAACAGGTTTCATACATCATGTACAAAGAGCATGAAAGCTTGCTTATTCACAAAAGAAATACAAACATCTAAAAAAAAAAGCTCAGTGGTTAAAAATGACAATGTTCCTTTCCCCCCTCTGTCATTTTGGTAAAGATGAATGGACATGATATTCCCTATCATTAGCAAGGGTGTGGATAAGAAGTGAGTATCAGATGTCTCTAGTGAGAGTGTAAATTGGTACAGAATTTTCTAACGAGCAATTTGACAGAATGCATCAATGCTAAAAATAGGCATATCTCCTGTCCCCAACAAATCTACATTTAGTACTTTATTATAAGCAAATAATTAAACAAGTACACAAAGCTATGTGTATAAGAATGTCTATAGTAATAAAAAATGCTCATCCATCTGCATTTGGGCAAATTAATCATGGCACATCCATATGCTAAAATACTAATTGCCATAAAAAATGAACATTTTGGGTGATCGGCACCCTCCCAAACCTCCGGAAGAGCTGCACCAGGACCCGCGATTGGCACCCTCCCAGACCACCAGAAGAGCTATGCCAGGACCCATGATCAGCACCCTCCCGGACCTCCGAAAGAGCTGCCCCGCCACCCGCAATCGGAACCCTCCCGGACTTCCAGAAGAGCTGTGCTGCAACCCTTGATCTGCACCCTCCCAGACCTCTGTAAGAGCTGCCCCGTGACCCGTGATCGGCACCCTCCTGGACCTCGGGAAGAGCTGCGGCCGATAGGACTCTGGTAAGATCTGCGCTGGGACCAGCTACCATGCCTGCCAGGACTGCCCACGCCCTGCCCAGGAACTCTGGGAGCCGTGCAACCCCACGTCCTCCCTCCTGTACCCTCCCAGCCTCCACACCTCCAGTTCGTCTGGCCAGGGACTCTGGTAGCCACGTGTCCTCTGGAGCCCTCCCTGCCTCTGCAGGGAGCCCTTCTCCTGGCCAGAGACTGCTGGAGCCTTGGGCCCTCTGTGCCAAAGTCACTGGGCACTAGGCACTCCCAGAACCGTGTGCACCACCCCCTGCCCTGTTGCTGGATCTGGGGGTGTCACACTCTGGAACTGCTCCCACAACCAGAACTCTTCTGGCAGCCCCAGAAGAGCTATACAGGATCACGCCCTACAAAGATCCGGCAACAATAGAGTGATCCCCCTGGGGTTTAATCTTGGAGAGATACCACCCCAACTCTGAGGACGGCCAGAGGCAACTGTGAAAAACTATCATGAGACAAAAATCAAAGGAAATACTCTGGCAATATGAATAATCAGAGTAGATCAACTCCCCCAAGGAACAATGGGGCAGACACAGCACAACATCCCATGCACAAACAAATAGCTGACATGTCAGAAATCGAATTCAGAATCTGGATAGCAAATAAGATTGAATTAGAATTCCAAGCAGTAACCCAAAAGATGTCTCAAGAATTCAACGAATTCAAAGACCAAATGACCAAAGATTTTTTGACACATTGAGACAAGAAGTTGCAGCCCTCAAAGATCTCAGAAACACAGTAGAATTCCTCTGTAACAGAATGAAGCAAGCAGAAGAAAGGATTTCTGACATTGAAGACAAAGCTTTTGAACACTTCCAAACTCTCAGAGAGGAAGAGAAATGGAGGGCAAAAACAGATCACTCTCTCAGAGAGCTCTGGGATAATTCTAAGAAAACTAATATTCGTCTTATAGGGATCCCTGAAAGCGATGAAGTGGCTTCACAAGGCACAGAGTCTCTTCTCCATGAGATTATGAAAGAGAACTTTCCAGACATGCCAAGAGATTCTGAATTTCAGATAGCTGACAGTTTCAGAACTCCATCACTACTCAACCCAAATAAGACATCCCCCAGACACATCAGAATCAATTTCACTAAAGTTAATATGAAGGAGAAAATTCTGAAAGTAGTCAGACGAAAGAAAACCATTACCTACAAGGGGAAGAATATTAGAATAACTTCAGATCTCTCTGCTGAAACCTTTGAAGCTAGAAGAGGATGGTCATCAACTTTAATCTCCTAAAACAAAATAACTTTTAACCCAGGATCCTGTACCCAGCTAAACTGAGTTTCATTTATGACGGAGAAATTAAATACTTTAATGACATTCACATGTTGAAGAAATTTGCCATAACTAAACCAGCTCTCCAGGATATTCTCAGACCTATCCTCCATAAAGACCAGCATAATCCTCCACCACAAAAGTAAACCCACCCAGAAAATTTTGATCAAATTCCAACTTCCACAGTTGCAAAAGTATTAAAAATGTCCACTGGACTCTCGAAAGGCTTATCAATATTCTCAATTAATGTGAATGGTTTAAACTGTCCTCTAAAGAGGCAGTTGACTGACTGGATTGGTCAAAGAGGTTGGCTGACTGGACACAAAAACTGAAGCCAGATATCGGCTGCATACAAGAATTGCATCTTAAATTAAAAAACAAATTTAGACTCAAGGTGAAGGGATAGTCATCTATACTCCAGGCAAATGGAAAGCAGAAAAAAGCAGGCGTTGCAATCCTATTTGCAGACGCAATAGGCTTCAAACCAACCAAAATAAGAAGGATAAGGATGGACATTTCATATTTGTTAAAGGTAATACTCAATATGATGAGATTTCAATTATTAATATTTATGCACCCAACCAGAACACACCTCAATTTATAAGAGAAACTGTAACAGACATGAGCAACTTGATTTCCTCCGTAGTAGTTGGAGATTTTAACACCCCTTTAGCAGTCCTGGATAGATCCTCCAAAAAGAAGCTAAGCAAAGAAATTTTAAATTTAAACTTAACCATTCAACATCTGGACATAACAGACATCTACAGAACATTTCATCCCAACAAAACTGAATACACATTCTTCTCATCAGCCCACGGAACATACTCCAAAATTGACCACATCCTGGACCACAAATCTAACCTCAGCAAATTTAAAAAATAGAAATTATTCCTTGCATCTTCTCAGATCATCATGGAATAAAAGTTGAACTCAGTAACAACAGGAATCTGCATACCCATACAACAACAATAGAAGCTAAATAACCTTATGCTGAAGGATAGAAGGGTTATAGATGAGACTAAGAAGGAAATCACCAAATTTTTGGAACAAAACAACAATGAAGACGTGAATTATCAGAACTTCTGGGATACTGCAAAGGCAGTCTTAAGAGGGAAATTTATAGCACTGCAAGCCTTCCACAAGAAAATGGAAAGAGAGGAAGTTAATAACTTAATGGGACATCTCAAGCAACTGGAGAAGGAAGAACACTCCAACCCCAAACCCAGCAGAAGAAAAGAAATAACCAAAATCAGAGCAGAATTAAATGAAATTGAAAACAAAAGAATTACACAACAGATCAATAAATCCAAAAGTTGGTTTTTTGAAAAGGTCAATAAAATAGATAAACCTTTGGCCAACCTAACCAGGAAAAAAAGAGTAAAATCTCTAATTTTATCAATCAGAAATGGTAATGATGAAGTAACAGCAGACCCCTCAGAAATTCAAAAAATCCTTAATGAATACTACAAGAAACTCTACTCTCAGAAATATGAAAATCTGAAAGAAATCGACCAATACCTGGAAGTACGCCACCTACCAAGACTTAGCCAGGATGAAGTGGAAATGTTGAACAGGCCTATATCAAGTTCTGAAATAGCATCAACTATACAAAATCTCCCTAAAAAGAGAAGCCCAAGACCAGATGGCTTCATGTCAGAATTCTACCAAACCTTTAAAGAAGAACTAGTACCTATATTACTAAACCTCTTCCAAAATTTAGAAAAAGAAGGAATATTACCCAACACATTTTAAGAAGCAAACATCACCTTGATCCCCAAACCAGGGAAAGACCCAACAAGAAAAGAAAATTATAGACCAATATCACTAATGTATATTGATGCAAAAATACTCAATATGATCCTAACGAACAGAATCCAACAACACATCAAAAACATTATACACTACGACCAAGTGGGATTTATCCCAGGGTCTCAAGGCTGGTTCAATATATGTAAATCTATAAATGTAATTCAGCACATAAACAAACTTAAAAATAAAGATCATATGATTCTCTCAATTGATGCAGAAAAAGCTTTTTGATAATATCCAGCATCCCTTCATGATCAGAACACTTTAGAAAATTGGTATAGAAGGGACATTTCTTAAACTAATAGAGGCCACCTACAGCAAACCCACAGCCAATATCGTATTGAATGGGGTTAAATTGAAATCATTTCCACTTAGATCAGGAACCAGGCAAGGTTGCCTATTGTCTCCATTGCTCTTTAACATTGTAATGGAAGTTTTAGCCATTGCAATTAGGGAAGAAAAGGTGATCGAGGGTATCCACATAGGGTCAGAAGAGATCAAACTTTCACTCTTCGCAGATTACATGATCATATATCTAGAAAACACTAGGGATTCTACTACAAAACTTTTAGAAGTGATCAAGGAATACAGCCACGTCTCAGGCTACAAAATCAACACCCATAAATCTGTAGCCTTTATACATACCAACAATAGCCAAGCCGGAAAAACAGTCAAGGACTCCATTCCTTTCACAGCAGTGCCAAAGAAGATGAAATGTTTGGGAATTTATCTAACAAAGGACGTGAAAGATCTCTATAAAGAGAACTATGAAACTTTAAGAAAAGAAATAGCTGAAGATGTTAACAAATGGAAAAACATACCATGCTTATGGCTGGGAAGAATCAACATCATTAAAATGTCTATACCCCAAAGTAATATATAGTTTTAATGCAATTCCTATCAAAGCTCCATTGTCATATTTTAAAGATCCTGAAAAAATAATACTTCATTTTATATGGAATGAGAAAAAGCCTCGAATAGCCAAAAATTACTCAGAAATAAAAACAAAACAGGAGGAATCATGCTACCAGACCTGAGACTGTACTATAAATCGATAGTGATCAAAACTGCATGGTACCGGCACAAAAACAGAGAAGTAGATGTCTGGAACAGAACAGAGAACCAAGAGATGAATTCAGCTACTTACCATTATTTGATCTTTGACAAGCCAATTAAAAACATTCAGTGGGGAAAAGATTTCCTATTTAACAAATGGTGCTGGGTGAACTGGCTGGCGATCTTTAAAAGACTGAAACTGGACCCACACCTTTCACCATTAACTAAGATAGACTCTCACTGGATAAAAGATTTAAACTTAAGACATGAAACTATAAAAATACTTGAAGAAAGTGCAAGGAAAACTCTTGAAGGAATCGGCCTGGGTGAATATTTTATGAGGAGGACTCATAAAATTGAGTAATTGAAGCAGTATCAAAAATACATTACTGGGACCTGATCAAACTAAAAAGCTTCTGCACAGCCAAGAACATAGTAAGTAAAGCAAGCAGACAGCCCTCAGAATGGGAGAAAATATTTGCAGGTTATACCTCTGATAAAGGTCTAATAACCAGAATCCAAGAGAGCTCAAACCTATTAGCAAGAAAAGAACAAGTGGTCCCATCTCAGGGTGGGCAAAGGACTTGAAGAGAAACTTGTCTAAAAAAGACAGACGCATGATCTGACACATGAAAAAAAGCTCATCGTCCTTAATCATCAGAGAAATGCAAATCAAAACTACTTTGAGATATCAACTAACCCCAGTAAGAGTAGACCACATAACAAAAATCCCAAAGCCAGAGATGTTGGCATGGATGCGGCGGATAGGGCACACTTCTACACGGCTGGTGGGAATGCACACTAATACATTCCTTGTGGAAGGATGTTTGGAGAATACTTAGAGATCTACAAATATACCTGCCATTCGATCCTATAATTCCTTTACTAGATATATTCCCGGAAGACAAAAAATCATAATATAATAAAGACATCTGTACCAGAATGTTTATTGCAGCCCAATTTATAATTGCTAAGTCATGTAAGAAGCCCAATTGTCCATCGACCCACGAATGGACTAACAAATTGTGGTACATGTATACCATGGAACATTATGCAGCCTTAAAGAAAGATGTTGACTTTACCTTTTTCATGCTTACATGGATGGAGCTGGAACATATTCTTCTTAGCAAAGTATCTCAAGAATGGAAGAAAATGTATCCAATGTACTCAGCCCCACTATGAAGCTAATTTATAGCTTTCATATGAAGGCTATAACCCAACTGTAGCACAAAAATATGGGGGAAGGGCTAAGGGAGGGGAAGGGAGGGGGGAAGTCAGGGTGGAGGGAGGGTAATGGGTGGGGCCACACCTATGGTGCATCTTAGAATGGGTACAGGCGAAACCTACTAAATGCAGAATACAAATGTCTACATACAATAACTAAGAAAATGCCATGAAGGCTTCGTTGAACAGTTTGATGAGAATATTTCAGATTGTGTATGAAACCAGCACATTGTACCCCTTGATTGCACAAATGTACACAGGTATGATTTAACAATAAAAAAAAAAAATGAACATTTCGTTCAAATGCTAGTTGGGTATAACGGTCACATGACAAATGTATGCCAAACCAAAGCCAAATATCATCATCATAGGATGAACTTATGGGGTACAAGAATAAATCTGAAATTTTATATTAAAACTATTTTTGTAATTTTATTATTAAACATTTGTACAGTTCCTATCTAAAAGGTTGATATTATGGTTTGCTGCTAAATTTGTCTTGGGTTCACTGTTCTTCAAATATGACGTAATACAGAGGCGCTAATTTTATCTGAGGTTGATAGATACATTTTTTTAGTATCTCATTTTCCCCACATACCTTCCTTTCCCCTTCATTCTTGTAACTTTTTATTATGTTCATATAGAAGGTCTTGGATGTTGTTTTATACATTTCTGTAATTTTTTTCAACTTAAGAAATTTTGAAGTGGCATAGCTGTTCTCTTTTTAATTTGTCCTCCCAAAATGTGAAATGTTCCCAAATGGACTTTTTTCCTAAAATACTTACAGTTCAAGTTATATAATAAAAAGTAACATGACAATTTTCAAAGGTGGTTTTGTGTAAGTATAATTTTCAAAAAGATAAAATCATGACCCTGGAAATATAAAATGAACACACGAAAAGAGTTTATTTAAATCAGTTAATGTGGAAACCAGTCAGAGGATATGTCTAGTTGAAAGAGTGCTTAAGAAGATAAAGTATTCATAGGTAACTTAACAAAGACATGTTAGCATAGGATTTCTGAGCTTGATTATTATAAAAAGCTGGCATCTGTCCAACAAGTCATAAGTCTGAGGGAACATCTATTCTACTAAACAGAAAGTATTTGCATCTTTACTGGACAAAAAACTCCAAGTTAACTTCTTTACCTTTAACAAATGGTAGGTAGTAAAATGAAGTAGCCATACTTTCCCTAGGCCTTGTGTGACCTTATGTCCGTAAATGACAGTGAAATGATATGTCCTACCTTTTTGCCTTATTCCTAAACCTTAGATAATTTTCCTGACAGTTTAATATTATGGATGGTAGTGGCCCTAAATAATTCTACAAGCATATTTCTTGTTAAGCAAAAAAATACTTATAAAATGCATAAGTAATACAAGACACGGTGGAGATAAAAGCTTATAATGAAATGTAAAGAACCTAGAAGTGTCAAAATAATGTTGAAAAAGACGAAAGTTGGAGGATTTACGTTACCTGATTTCAAGACTTGTTAGAAAGTGGTAGTAGTATTCCTAAAAAAATAAAGTGAGAGTAACTGTTAACTGTCCATATATTAGTCTGTTTCCTTATTTCTTTATCTAAGTGTATAACTGTTTTGTATATGAAATTATTAAGTACTGTGGCATTTTACTCTTATAAAATATATATATACATGATATATATTTATACTTCAACTGATTGAGTTTCAGCATCTAAAATGAGATTGCTCTTCAAGTTACTTAAGAATCCATGTTCTGATAAGAAAGAAAGGTGACACAGTAAGTTTTGTATTATTACCTGTTTCTTTTAAATTTAACGTTTCTAATTTCAGAGTATTTGGGGGTATAGTGTTATTACCTCTTAATTTATGCATATAGAGACACATATAAAAATTCTAGATTTATGTACATCAGAGTGACCGTGACAGTTATCCTTGAGCTTTCAAATTCAAGGGTAATTTTCACTTTCTTCTGTGTACCTCTCTGATTAATCTAACTTACTATTTAAAAAAGAAAAGTAAACATAGTAAATGACTTTAATAGTCACAAATGTAAAGCTATTTTAATCTGAAAGGAGGAATGAAAGCTTAACTTTTAGGGCGGTGCCTGTGGCTCAAAGGAGTAGGGCGCCGGCCCCATATGCCGGAGGTGGCAGGTTCAAACCCAGCCCAGGCCAAAAACTGCAAAAAAAAGAGAAAGCTTAACTTTGCTTTTTAATGAAAAGGTAATGTCTGTCTACAGTGTGTTAACATTCCACTTTCTGTTCATCTTCTAGGGGTCAAGCTAAGTAGTCTTCTTGGTAAAAAGGGAAATTTGGAAAAACTGCAGAGCTACTGGGAAGTTGGATTTTTCCTGGGGGCCAGTGTCCTGGCCAATGACCACATGAGAGTCATTCAAGCATCTGAAAAGCTTTTTAAACTGAAAACGCCAGCATGGTAATAGTTGTTATGTGTTGATACGTATGTTTATGTGGTTTTGAACTGAAAATTAGATTGTTTTATTTGCTCCTAGAATAAAATGCAGACTCTAGAGGAAAATGTGCTATTCATGAAGAAAATGTGATGAATGTAGGCTCTGATGATTTTAGATTTAGGTGGCATCAGCCACTCACTGACTTACGCTTCCCTGTCCATTGACCAGCCCAGGGTGGCCAGTGATGCCCGTGTGAATCATACAGGGGCCGTGTTGTTTTGCATCTGAAAATTTAATCCAGGGGATCACAGTGATTTTTCTAAAATGTATGTCTGACCCTTCCCTTCTAATGAAATCCTTAAATCAGTATAGTTTAATTGTTCCTTACGGCCGGGGCGGGGGTGGGGGGTGTAAAGTCCCTCTCCTTGGCTTGGCAAACAAGGTTTGCCCTTAGCTGTTCCAACCTCAGTCTTGTCACGTTACCATTTTACCCTGTATCTCTTCATGCAGAGAGTGCCACACTGTGGTTTCGCGGGTGGGTGTCACAACACCTGCTGAGAGTGCCACTGGGAGTGCTCATCCTGGGAGCGCTCATCTAGCACAGGTGCCCAGGAAGCAGACCCTGACCTAAAAGCCTTCCTCACACCCAAGTCCCTCTTTCCTGTTTTGTTCTTCTTCAGTTTTGCCTCTGCCGATACTGGTTAGGTGGCTTTTCTAGTTGTATCTCTAATTCTATCTCCCTTGCTGTTTATTCATGGTGTTATAATACTTTTTTACATTTGTCTCCATGGCGCTCTGTGCAACCTGAGAACAGGCGTTATACTGACGGTGCCACAGCCACAGTAGGCACTCAGCAAATCATAGGAAGTAAACCAACCAGTGAATGCATGCATTACTTTCAGCCGAATTGCTATTTCTTTATGATGACTGTTCCGATGGCAGAGTTTTAAGTGTCTTGGTTCTGTTGACAAGGAAGCAGACTCTGTCTTCTGCATTGGTACTAACAGCTGCAAAACTGCACCTTAAGTTTCCACTAACTTAATTTTTAATTAAGTTAATTTTTAACTTCCATGTTTATAATCTACAAAGTGTCTCCATAGCCATTATCTTATGTAATTATCTTCCCCATTTTCCCTAACTTTTTCCTTTGAGGCACCATCTATATTACTAGATTTGAGCATATCTATATAATCCATACGTAAGCTGAGTTGATTCAGAGCAAACTAATGATCTCTTAGCATGGGTCTGTTTAGGAAAGCTTCCTCAAAGAAGTATATTTATAAACAAATACTCTTCCTTGAATAGAAGGTAAGTATTTTAAAATTGATGCTTTAAATAGATGTATGGCCCCAAGTTACTTAAGCCTTCTTATCCTCACTTTCCTCATCTCTAAAATGGGAGTAAAACAGCCTGTGTTTTTGAGTTTTTGTGAGATATAAATGGGATAATATATGAAAGTACATGGTATATAAAATTAATGAAAATGTTTGGTGACTCTGGATGTACAGTTATTAATACCATATATAAATTACATTTAAAGACTAAAACTGGGGTAACATGGGAATAGATGCTCCTAAATTGGTCTGTTATGTGTTTTTTTATCTTTTAATTCTCAGGTACCTCAGATCTATTGTGGAGACAATTTTGATATATAAGCATTTTGTGAAACTGCCCATAGAACAGCCTGTGGCCAGGCAAGAACTTGTGGACTTCTGGATGGATTTCCTAGTGGAGGCCACGAAGACCGACGTGACTGTGGTTCGGTTTCCGGTGAGCACTCTCCTTCCAAATCTAAACACATTTCTATACAGTTTCTTTTATTTAAAGAACGTCTTGCACTGTGATTGTAATAGTACTCATGAGCTGATTTTCATACCAGACTGCCGTCATCTAGATAATATATTTTCTCCAAATTTATTTGCTGTAGTTTACTTTGATGAGATATATTTTTATGTTTTTGCCATGGAGTTTGAAGAGTTTCTTTTGTTACACGGTAAATAAAGTCTTCTCCCCAAGCAAGGAAAACATCGCCTCTCAGTTTAGCTCTGTAAGTCTAGATGTCTTCTTCAGACCAGACAGATAGACGCCTTTCATTAATATCATGGTTTTATTGCCATGATCTTGGTATTGGACTCACCTGTGTTGTTATCCCGTCTCTAGTAGCCATCACCTGTGTAAGTCAGAGTTCTATGTAATATCCCAAATCATTATTTATAATGCTTTAGATCCTTGGTTCTCAACCTTCCTAAAGCTGCAGTGTATTTTCATTGTTAAAAAGGAGTCGCGACCCACAGGTTGAGAACCGCTGCTTTAGATCATAGGAGATGATGACTTATTTCTCATCTGCAACTTATTTTGGCTGATCTCTACCAGACTTGAAGGGTGTGTATATCTCACACACACACACACACACACACACACACACACACTTTTTAAAATATTTTGATGATATGCTCAGCTGGTCCCCTACCCTCCTGGTAGTTCTTAGGATACCATTCAAAGCTGTATACCTTTGGTATCCAATTCAAGAATAACTGGCAACTGACTGTGTGTACAAACTTCTTCCCACATCAGAGTCAAAAATCTATCTGTTAGAGCTCTCTCATTTATTTCATACTCATTGGTGATGACAGCTCTTAATTCTAAACTCTTATTTCTAGTTCTTGTTGATAGGATCATTGGCTTCATTTAATTAAATCCATCACTTCCATCAATATGCTTTGCTCTTCCTTCCAGATGAAGCATTAAGCTTGGCAGTATCTTTAATCAAAACCCTTTCTTATTTTTATTTATTTTATTTTGAGAGAGAGTCTCACTTTGTCACCCTCTGTAGAGTGTGTTGACATCACAGCTCACAGTAACCTCCAACTCTTGGGCCTAAGGGATTCTCTTGCCCCAGCCTCCCAAGTAGCTGGGACTACAGGTGCCCGCCACAATGCCTGGCTATTTTCTGTTACAGTTGTCATTATTGTTTAGCAGGCCTGGGCTGGGTTCAAACCAACCAGCTTCAGTGTATGTGGCTGGAGCCGTAACCACTGTGCTATGGGCGCCAGGGCACACGCCTTTCAAATGAAAACGCTTCATTTTACCTTCTAGCTTCAATAGTGTGCAGCTGAGGCAAGTACTTATCGTGGGGTGACCTGGCAGCTTGCTTTTAGCTGGTGCTCTGAGTAATAGTACGGTGGTGAAAGAAGGGAGCTTGGGACTCAAGTATTTAATTGATTGTTGACTTAAAGAGATTAAAATTGGCTATAAAAGGAAACCATTCATATTTGCTCCTTTGAGCTAATTTATTTATTTATTTTTTTGTCTCTTTTGGCCAGGGCTGGGTTTGAACCCGCCATCTCCGGCATAGGACCGGCGCCCTACTCCTTGAGCCACTGGTGCCGCCCCCTTTGAGCTAATTTAAATTGTTTTAATTTGAATTTGTCATGATATAAATGGGTGCATGTAAAAAAGTAAAACCACAAAATATTAAGTGAGAACTTAGGAGAATATAGGTGAGAGAGACATCCTAACCCTAAAGGGAAGTATTAACCCAGTTTGATTTCATTAAAACATTGAAATTTTTGTTCACTAAGAGGCATCATAAACATGCCAAATAGGACACTACTGGACTGGGAGAAGATAGTTAATACAAATGTTACTAAATGTGACGGGTGTGGTGGCTCACACCTGCAATCCTAGCACTCTGGGAGGCCGAGGCAGGCGGATTGCCTGAGCTCACAAGTTCAAAACTAGCCTAAGCAAGAGTGAGACCCTGTCTCTACTAAAAATAGAAAAACTGAGGCAAGAGAGTCGCTTGAGCCCAAGAGGTGAAGGTGGTTGGTGTGAGCTAAAAAAAAAAAACCAAAAACAAAAACTAATGTTGCTAAATGGCTAATTTGCCTAATACAGAAAAAAACTCCTGGCTGGGTGCCTGTAGCTCAAGCGGCCAGCCACGTACACTGGAGCTGGCGAGTTCAAATCCTGCCCAGGCCTTCCAAACAACAATGACAACTACAACCAAAAAATAGCTGGGCATTGTGGCAGGTACCTACAATTCCAGCTACTTGGGAGGCTGAGGCAAGGGAAATGCTTAAGCCCAAGAGTTGGAGCTTGCTGTGAGCTGTGATGCCACGGCATCTACCCAGGGCAATAGCTTGAGACTCTGTCTCAAAAAAGAAGAAAAAAAAGAAAAAAACAAAACTCCTACCAACTGATAAACAAAAAACAGTAGAGGAAAAATGAGTGAATCATATGAAAAGGTAATTAACCTCACTGGGTAGTCAAGAAAATGCAAATTAAAATGAGGCACCATTTTTTTTTTTTGCCCATTAGACTGAAAGAATTAAAAAGTTTTACAACAGTTGGCGAAGGTATGGGGACATGGGCATTTTTAGAGATTCCTGGTGGGTATAAGAATTACTAAATATTCTGGGAAATCCTCTAGGAGGAAGGATGACAGGATTATCTGTAGGTAGTTGGTGTATAGTTGTTTGTTGTATTATCTTGCTGATATACTTATGGCATTTGATTTGATTTTTTTCAGCAATTCATTTCCTTCCTTAGAACTTTGACTTATTTGAGGGGACTTTTTGTGAAAAGACTCTAACATACAGAATTTTCCTACTCATCTCTGAAGACGGCTCCTCCATTCAGCATTCATCACTTGGGTACTCAAAACTTCTTTCCCGCAATTGGTTATCTAACAGAATGCATGACTGTACAGTTTTCCAGTTTTTCTCAAGTTGAGCTTTCTTATAGTTACTTCACTTTTTGTGAATTCCAGACAATATAAATCTTCCAAGAAGCTCCAGACACAATGGAAGTTGCTATAGGATTAACCCCTTGATTGTTTTCCTGTGTTTACGTGTCTGATCAAGGACTGAAAAAGCTGCAAAGATGCTGCTTAAAAAAATAATGAAAATGATATGGAGAATTTTAAAAATCTGATAGTATAGAAGAAAAACAAGACCAATATTTGGATAATAAATTGTGGCCCCTTCTGAAATGTGCCGTCTGTGCTCCACCTTAAAAAAGGGCAGCGTTCAGGAGCCGTAGCTCACTGCCTGTAATCCTGGCACTCTGGGAAGCCAAGATAGGGGGATCACCTGAGCTCAGGAGTTCAAGAGCAGCCTGAGCAAGAGCGGGACACTGTCTCTACTAAAAATAGAAAAAAAAAAACTAGCTGGGTCTTGTGGCAGGCACCTGTAGTCCCAGCTACTTAAGAGGCTGAGGCAGGAGGATCGCTTGAGCCCAGGAGTTTGAGATTGTTATGAGCTCTGTATGCCACCATGGCACTCTAGCCAGGGCAACAAAGTGAGACTGTTTCAAAAAAAGAAAAAAAAAAGGAAAGAAAGGCAGCATTGTAGTCCCCGTGTGCTCTCTATGTTGCTGCAACCTGTCCTATGCATAGCATCTTCTGTGGCTCACACTTAGAAGGGCTACAATAGGTCTTGATCAGGATAATATTATCCTTCTTTTGAAGTGAATCTAAATAAAATCCAGGATGGCCTGTATTATAAAATATTTACTTTGATTGTTTCCACTACCATACTCATTCTTATTTTCCAAGAAATAACTGTGACCCTGGGCAAAAGAAAGTTGAAAGTTTCTTTGGGAAATGATTCAAATGTACTGTTGTTCATTTTTATTTGGGTTAGGCTGGATTTATCCTTTTTCCTTACCTCTTTTCTTAGTATATTTTCTTTTCTTTTTACATTGAAAAGTTTCAAGATCCTGAACTCATTGCCTAATGTCAGAAGAGAGAAAGAGGAGAAGTGTGGTGCTTTTGAAGACTCTGAAAACACTTTGTTCTATAACCCTGGTTAATATCTCATTGTTGTAGTTTGAGGCTTTGCTGTATTCCTTTTTGCTTCATTTGCATGAAGTCAGCAGTTAATTGTAATGTTAACCAGTGTGAATGATTAGAAACTAAATGAAAAAATATATCTACCCTTAAGGGAGTTGTATCTACCATCATGGCTTTATCAAATTGCCTTCTTTTCTTTGTCTCTGAATAGCCTTTCTGTGACCTCTGTACTGTGTGCTACAAATTCCTCACATTTTGTCATTTCAAGGGCAGAGCAAAGAGCTGGGCAAACCTTAGAGAATGATAGTTACAACCTTGTTTTAATTTCCTGTCCCAAGTTAGGAACACATTGTTCAGATTTTCTCTATTAGAAATATTTGAGACAGGCCACGTTGGTTCACGCCCGTAATCCCAGCACGCTGGGAGGCCTGGGCAGGAGGATCACTTGAGGCCAGGAGTCTGAGACCAGCCTGGGCCACATAGTGAGATCCTGTCTTTACAAATAACAAAAAAAAAATTAACCAGATGTGATGGCACATGCCTGTAGTCTTAGCTACTCTGGGGCTGAGGCAGGAAGGTCATGTGAGCCCAGGAGTTCAAAGCCTGCAGTGAGCGATACTCGAGCCACTGTACTCCAGCCTCGGTGACTGACAGACAGACCCTGTCTTTTAAAAAAAATAGAAATAGTTGTGATGAAAATAAAGATGTAATTTAGCAAGAGAGGACTGAATCTGGTGCTGTGTTTTTCTACTATTAAGTAGTTTGTCTATATAATTAGGGAACAAGACACATTCTTACTTATCAGTGATGATGCTTGGATAATGTTTTGGAAAACCCACCTTTTATTCTGTGCTACTTATTTTAATTATAAACACTGGGATACTCAGTACCATTTCTACAAGGTTTATTTTGAAAGGTGATTCTCATAATTAATCACTTAACTTTGTTAATTGGAGTTTGGACTTTGACCCGGTGAGTGAGTTTGTTCCTGAGTCTGGATATGTTCCCTCGTGAGCTTTCACTGTGCTACATGTGCTATCTTATTTTCATAGCTAGAGCTTGACCAAGAATTTGAGCTCTTAAGTTCATTTTTTACTCAAAGAGTAAAAAAAAAAAAATTGGTTCTTTTTTTCCAGTTCCCTATACCTTAACTTAAATAGTAAATGTAGTGTTAAGATAAATTAAGAGTAAAATAACTACACCTAGATTCTTGTGTCTTCTTGCTCAGGCTACCTTTTGCTTTTTAATGTATTGTAGATCTGTAATTCCTAATGATAGAGCCTTCTGGAAGTCTTCTTCTGCTTTTATTTGGTAAATTTGCTTGGGATTAGATCTAGGCTGGGTATGTTGCAGGACCTGCAAATTGAGACCAATAGATTCTCACCAAAGATTATAGGGGAAGGAATTTTATTTTAGCTGGTGGAGCCATGGCAGATTAGACTCCAGAATGGCCGAGCTCCCCATCAGCTCTGTCCCTGTCCTTTCATTGGACTCACAAGTAGATAGACAAAGGAATTATCATATTACCTCTCATTGGAGGTGTCAAATCGTGTGCAGGGTTTATAGAAGCAGAAGCATAAGTTTCAAGGTCCTAGGCAGCTAAGTTTTACAAATTCTTAAGGGCTGGGTTACCATGGGGAGGACCTTTAAGAGTGCCCTTGGGCTTCTCTGAGAAGCCTTTGTTTTATTTTAAATTTTATTTTTTCCAGGTCTCCTCCTTCAGGTGCAAAGGATCACTCCTGTAATCCCAGAACCTTGGGATGCTGAGGCAGGAGAATTACTTGAATGGTTTGAGGCCACCCTGGGCAGCATAGTGAAACCCCATCCCTAAAAAAAATATTTGCCAAGTGTGATGGCGTATGCCTGTAGTCTCAGCTACTTAGGAGGCTGAGGCGAGAGGATTGTTTGAACCCAGGAGCTTGGGGTCACAGTGAGTTAGGATTGCACCACTGGTCTCTAGCCTGGGCAGCAGAGCAAATCTTTGTATCTAAAAATAAAAAGAAGAGTTGTTCTAAAGATAACTTTCTTGTGTTTTAAGCAGCAGAGTAGAAAGAACTGTTTCACTGGCTCTGAAGGTTAAGTATCAGTTTTTCTCCTTTCTTCTCTTTTCTTTTTTGCAAACATTCTCACTGAAGTCTATATAGAAAATCTGGGCTAGGTGGTGCCTTTAAGCATCTGTGCAAATTATAGTACCTTTGAAATCTGGGCTTGTGTGGTATTTTAATGCTATATGCTCCTAATGTGAGGTGTCAGTGATAATATTGATACATCATGCAGTCATTTGATGGAGATTCTAGCTCACTTATCCCACACCCTTCATACATCTCCAGAATAGGAGCAAATTTTATTGCTCTTTTTTCTCTCACAAGGTTAAATATATCATTATCAAAGTTGCCAACTTCATCTTGAAGGCAAAGACATTTTTATTATGTTATACAGCTAATTCTGTTTCTTTGGTTTATATACAAAAGTATTTGAATATCCCAAATCATTTCTAAATCCATTTGCATGGGCATGAAAACTATATTGCTATGTCTTTACGATAAGAATGACAACTGGAAACCTAAAATAAGTGGGTGACATTCTATATATGGATTTTTTTCCTTTCTGTGTACAGAATTATTTGTTTTATCACGTTTCTGCCTTTCTTTGACACATTTATATTTATGGACATGGCTTATGTAGTACATGATAAAATATAAGCTTTTTTTAAAAAATGTACCACTAGTAGATTCTCTGCGGATAGCTGAACTAATATATGGACTTCAAAAATTTATTTCCCAGTTTGTTAACAATAAAAGATAATGTATTATTGAAACTTATGATAACAGTATAGTGCCAAAAAACGCTCAAAGGACTTCAGGAGTAATAACAATCAGAAGTTAAAAGGGTTTACTCCAGCAACAGATTCACAGCCTCATCTGATAATCTCCCAAGTTGGTGCTTGGGTGTTATAATAGCTGTAAGTGGTTTAAACCTTAAATAACTAATATTAGTTTCTTTGCCTTATCTTTTCAAGGTATTAATATTAGAACCAACCAAAATCTATCAACCTTCTTATTTGTCTATCAACAATGAAGTTGAGGAAAAAACAATATCTATCTGGCACGTGCTTCCTGATGACAAGGTAAATTGTGCAATTGTTAACCCTTGAGGGCATGAGGAATGTCACCATTGTGACAAATGTGATAAATATACAGTCAACATTTCTTCTCAACTCATGCAGACACTTGCGGGACTATGTAACTACTAGAAGGGTAGTATATTACTGTATATTTATCTTGGCATTAATATATTCTGTATTGTAAAATTTGTTAAATTTCAATTATAAATTTTATTCAATAAGAAATGATCGAACTATTTGGATTTTTATTATAGATAGATGGCAGAACCATCAAAAGTGAAATCAAAATTGGAATATCTGTTTTGTAAATCTATGCTATAAATTAAATTATGTTCCAAAAAGATAATACTTAAAATATATGATGTAAAAGATGCATACCTTAACTTTAGTATGATGGAATAATGCCACTTGTAGTCTAATACTGGTACCATTCTATATTTCATTACATCCAGCTGTGTGGATATCTGAGTAGCTGCTAAATCTCAGATTAGCAGCTAAATCTCTGACTTAATGTGCTGTGCACAAAATGAGGTGGCATGTGCTACCATTTGTTTTCAGAAGTATCTTAAACACTCATTCCCGCTCATGGCACTTGTGGATAAGCCTTTCCATTTGTGTATTCATCAGTTTTAATACTTATAGGAATCATCCTATTGTTTTTGAAAAATAGAAACTTTTCAGCACTGACACGAGTCCAGAGAATAAACCACAGAAATGAGAGAAGTCTTGTGAAAAAAAAAATAGTTTATTTTTCCTTGTCATTGTTTTCCAAAATGCTCTTATACTTTTCTTTAAACTACATTCATTCACTTATTCATTTAGCAAATGTTTACTGAATACTTACTTTCTTCCAGGCACTGCCAGGCACTACGTTAGACCCTAGGAAAACAGCTGTATTCAAAATAAGTGAAATTCCTGCTCCCATGGTGCTCAGTTACTTTCTACTCAGGGAGGCAGTAAACCAATAAATAAAATTATATAGATAAACTATATAGTATGTACATATATTGAGAAGTGTTTAGATACTCAATAGTGATAAGGGGAAAATAAATCAGGAAATGGAATCAAGAAGTCTATTTGGGAGTATAGAATTTTTAAAATGTGGGCTTTGCGTCAATAGACCTGGGTTTAAATTCTATCATTGCCCCTGGGCAGACTGGTTTCTGCAAGCTGTGATATCCTCGTCTATAGAATGAGATGATAGTAATAATATTCACCTTAAAGGCTGTTGTGAAGGTTAAATGAAGTGATGTAGGTAGAGTGCATTTCACCACGCCTGGCATATAGTAAATGTTCAGCATATTTAAACAGTAACAATGATAACAATAAAATCACTGCAGTGTACATATTACACAGACCAAACCCTAACTTTGAAAGCCTAGAATTTAATCCTGCTTTGTTCTATAAATGAAATGGGAGCAATCATTTGGGAGGTTGTTGGCGTTCTTTTAGGGCACAAACCCACCTGTGCATCAGAATATCTGCAGTACCCTGGACACCAAGAGACCTACTGAGTTGGAAATTTTTAGACTTACACTATACTTCATTTCTGTGAAGATCTGTCTGTGATTCTAATGTGTAGCCATGGTTGAGAACTTTCACAGGGGATGTAGGTATACCGTGTTGCTCAATTATGATAGCGGAAGAGGAATCATTATATCTTTGACTTTATGTCTAAGCTGGTTTCCAGTGGTGGTGCTTTTCAAAGCGTGGTTTCCTGGAATACCCAGCATTAGAGTCACCCAAGGAATAGGTTGAAAATGTGGATTCCTACTCTGGGCATGGTGGCTCATGCGAGTAATCTCAGCACTCTAGGATGCAAGTAATCTCAGCACTCTAGGAGGGAGAAGCCAGTGGATTGCTTGAGCTCAGGCGTTTAAGACCAGCCTGAGCAAGAGCAAGACCTGATCTCTAAAAAGTAGCTGGGCATTGTGGTGGCGCCTATAGTCCCAGCTGCTAGGAAGGCTGAGACAAAAGGATTGCTTGAGCCTGGACGTTTGAGGTTGCTGTGAACTCTGATGCCATGGCTCTCTACTAAGGGCAACAAAGTGAGACTCTTGTCTCAAAAAAAAAAGAAAGGAAAAGAAAAAAGAAAATGCAGATTGCTAGTCTGTGTGGCAGACCTACTAAGGGAGAGGCTCAGAATTCATGTATGTGATTCACCACCTTCGGATATTCAATGGGAACATTAGCACAGCATGTCTATAATCTAACAAGACAACTGTCCCAAGCTCTGATGTGTCCAAGCCTTCTGGGACAGATCCTTCTCAGATGTCAATCATGTTAGGCCCCATGACCTCTTATCAACATGGCAAGAAGTCACCTGTCCTAGTGCTGTGGTTTCTAGAAAACACACTGTCTTGTATTTAAAATAAGTAGAAAGAGACTGAGCAGTACCCTCAATGCATTAATATTTACATTTTAAGTTGTTATGTGTTTGGATAAAGTTGGTCATGTTAAATCTGGTAAGCATGTTTTAGCAAGCACACGAAATGTTGGTAACATGAAATTACATAATAAGCGTGGAGAAAACCATCCGGCCTCAGTACCAGATGTGTCTCTGGAGTAGCGCTGAGAAATGCCTCATAGCCTTTTTCTGAACTGTGGTTCTTTCGCAGATGCCTGTTTATGAAGCACTGCCCTGGCTATCTCTTTTAGAATACAATCCTGGGGTGCAGCCCCAGAATTTTAGAGGTGGTCTGCGAATAGGCTGAGGTCACTAAGGATCTTCACCCAACAAGGCACAGGTTTCACACACCAATATTTGTCACTATGTCAGAAACCGTTTTTCATTATTAGGAGTTCCAGTTACATGAATTAACACTTGAAAAAGTCACTTAGGATGCTAGCTTCTTCATAACGGAAAACTCCCTTGATAACAGACTTTTATGCCAGCCTCTCAGCTAAGATGTAGCTGTTCATTATACTCCCCTTTTGTGGTGAAGTGATAGAGGAAAGACTTTGAAAGAAGTCTCCGTCCTACCAAGAATATTTCTAACGTGGAAGTTAAAGAGACCTCCCCCGAGGAAAGCACCGCTTAGATCATAGTAGAGCAAATCATTCCAAAAGCATTTTTTGAGTTCCGTGGACTTTGGGATTGTGCTCGTTAAGGGGAGGACTATATGGACTCTTGGTCAGAACTCTAAGGTGGCATGAGGAGGGAGACCAGGGTGCCCTCAGTGAAGGCTTTCTGAAGGAAGTAGACCCTGAACTTTGGCCGTAGGGTAGGAAGAGGTAAAGGGGCAGGGAAAGAAAAACCAGGCCAGATGAATAAGGCAGAATTCCTCTGAAGGCACCAAAGTGAACGTGGAAAGTTCAGGGGCTGTGAGGAGCCTGACTTGATGCAGGAGGGGAGACGTGTGGAGGGTCGTGGGAGGGCAGCATGAAGTAAAATTATAGGGTGCTCTCTGAGTTAGGAAGATGAATTTAGACATGTGTTGGTAGGAAACAAGGCATCACTGAAGTGTCTTAAAATCTGAGAGCTAGCATGAAGAAAGAACAAAGTATTACCCTGTTTCCCCAAAAATAAGACCTACTCACAGGAAAGATAAGACGTCCCCTGAAAATAAGACCTAGCGCATCTTTGGGAGCACACCTTAAAATAAGACACTGTCTTATTTTCGGGGAAACAGGGTAGTTAGGAACCCAGGGTCAGGGTCAAACTGCATAGTGGTGAAGGGTGACGCTGTCTCTCGGTGCTCTCTGACCTTGTAATCCCCTTACACTCCTCACGCTTTCGTTTCCATATATATAAAATGAAAATAATAGTACCTCATAGAATTGTTTTGAAGATCAAATGAGATAATTAATGGAAATCATTTAGCATGATGCTAAATGGCGTGGAAGAAGCACTCTACAGTGCTTGCTGTTATAGCTGTAAGATTTACCTGGCCTTGATATCAGAGCTCTGAAGTCGTAGACTATGGAGGGTTATAGAGAAGACTGTTGAAAGAGGCCAGGCTCGGTGCCTCAAGCCTATAATTCTAGCACTCGGGGAGGCCCAGGTGAGTGGGTTACTTGAGCTTAGGAGTTCAAGATCAGCCTAGACCCCATCTCTACTAAAAATAGAAAAACCATCCAGGTATTGTGGTGGGTACCTTTAGACTCAGCTACTCAGGAGGCTGAGGCAAGAGGATTGCTCAAACTCAAGAGTTTGAGGTTGCTGTGACCTATGACACCATGGCGCTCAACCCAGGATGACAGAGTGAGACTCTGTCTCCAAAAAAAAGGAAGACTACCTAAATAGGAGATAGGTAATCCTTATAATGGGATCAGGTGATTGTGACTATAAAGTGACAGATCATTTGAAAAGAAAAATGTATGACTTAATCACTAATTAGGAAGAGGAACTCAGAAGAAGGAATAAGTATTAGGTGACTCAAATTTTGATTGCATCGATAGGAGTGGTAGAATAGTTAAAAGGAAAACCTGAGTTGGATAGGAATCATCAGGAGTTTCATTTTGGACTTGTTTAGTGGAAATGTCTATCAACAACATTGAAAATAATCCATACAACTGTAGATGTTTTTGTTCATGTTTTTTTTCTTTTTAAACTACAGTGGATTATTTACATTGTTTTCAGGCTGAAGTGTAGTGATCACCCAGTGGAAGCTACAGCAATGTAGCAAAGTCAGGAGACACGGCATGATGCAGAGCAGAGCAGGACTAGGAGAGCAGACTACAGGCTTGATTGGAAAGAACAAGGTCATCCAAGGACACTTGGAAACAGAATGGGGCTAAAGGAATTAGTGATTAGCAAGGCCCAGAGAATAAGTGGAGAGCCAGAAGAATTTGGAAGGCAGGAAAAGAACAGAAAGTGAGCCACAGATTTTTTCGAAAATGAGTACTATTTCCAGCTATTTGTTCTTGTTTTCTTCTTCCTGTAGGTTCTTCACTCGATAAAAAGAGCCTTGTATTGATTCTCTTATATCTTAGGACAATTGTAGAGACCATTTTTATATTATGCTAATAAACAAATACACAGGGTATCCATAGAGTTCATGTGCAATTTAAAATAGTGTTTATAGACACCCTGTATTAGGATATAAACAAGGGCATTAAGAAGGGTTACAGATTTAGCCCGTGAACTGTCCATGTGAACATGGTGAGATGGCTTCTGTTTTCACCATCTTTTGATCAAGAACTCCATTTGCATTGCCCCAATTCCCTATAACTTCTAGCGTTAAAAATTCTCTTCGTTTAAAAGTCGAAGCTTTATTCTATCACTTTCCATCTTGGTTGATTTCTTTGCAAACCTTGTTCTATCCACAGCATCAAAATAGAAGTAGTAAAATTAGAAGGAGAATAAAAAATAAAAATAAGAAAACTGTATTATTATCATGTTAGTTTAAAACAACTCAAAAACTATAATTATATAACAGATAAGCCACCAGTTTAACAGGTGTCATGATAAACAGGAAATGAATTATTTTTGTTATGGAATGTTTAATTTTTTTTCCTAAAAGTAGAACAGAGATGGTTGCTTTTCATTTAAAATATTTCCTTCTTTACTCACCCCTTCTCTCTGTATTTGCACTCTGACATGTGGAATGAGTCATTCTATAAGCTAGTATAAGTTATGCTATAATTTTTAAAACTTTAAGCACATTATATATTGATTCCCAATTCTCAGAGATTCTTAGCTACTCCATACTTGGGGGCAAAATTAGTTTGAAATCCCCTCTTTTAATCGATGGCTGCTGATTAAAGTAAGTTAATACTTGGAGAAAGTCTGCATGTGTACAGTGACTGAGCAAGAGAAGGTATTTGCAAGGTATTTTAAATGGTTACTTAGAATTTCCCCTTGCTAGGGGTTGAAGTTTAGGCACCCTTGGCCTATCTGCTGGCTTATAAGGGAAGGTTACAGAGGTGGCGGGGGCCCAGGCAAGGACCCAGGCTGTCTGCCTCTCCCTCCAGCTCCAGCCAATGGCCACTCAGAGAAGACCCATGGAATTCATGAGGTGTACACATTTACCCTAGATTCTAGATTATGAGGATATGATGCTCTTATCCACTAAGGATGCCTTCAGCTACAAAATTCCCAACTGAAAGCTTAAATTAATATGGAAATGTTATTTCATATTACAAGAAATTCCCAAGTGGGGTCATTCTGAGGGTGATTTAGTGTCAGCATTCTGAGTTGACTTCCCTGTACACGCTTGGTTTTCCTCTCGTGGTCTTAAATAGCTGTTTTAAGCATCGCCTCTCACAGAAACATCCGCAGGGCAGGGTCGGGTCCTCTCCTTCTTGCCGAGAGTTGTATCACTGGACCACACCTAAACCAATCACCAGCAAGGGAAATGGACTTACTCTGGTCAGTTTAGACTCATCAGTTTACCATCCCTACACATGGCCACCTGGACCTGGACAAAATTCATTTTGTGTTAACAAAGGGAAAGGAGGGAATGACTGTGGCCTAGGAAGCCAACAGTGCCTATCCAGGATGATTCTTGCCCATTGAGGTCAGTACAGTATTAACTCCCAGTTCTTCTCCGAGCCCTAAGTGGGGCAAGGATCTGAGGCTGAGTAGTTCCTAGAGAATGGTGTTTGTGCTGACTAAATAAGGTTGAGTGTTGTTTTGGGGCCTGCTGGGCTAATTATCATTCCAGCGATGTCTCTGGCCCTTCCTTTTTTCCTGGTTTCCAAACTGGTCCCAGGGAGCTTTTAAAGTACCTGTTGGCTTTGTAGCTCACCAGCGCCTCCGTGTGGTGGGTCCCGTTAGCAAGGTGGTTGGGGAGGCAAGTCTTTCAATCACTCCATCTCGTGTCCTGGGCTTTACATCATTGAAATGGAACGTTCTCTAGCAGCACTGGCAACCTTTCAGGAAGCTAGCTTTCTGGAAATGCTCCACCCCTTTCCTACAAAACCAGCTCAATCTATCGGGAAAATCATTCCTTGGCGGCTCCCAGAACAGATGGAAGATGGATTTTACCAGTTCTGTTTTGTTGGTGTTTATGGTGTTTACCACTTGCTGTGTTCAGTAGCGGGTTTACACACCACTCTACCAACTCCATCCTCAACTCTTCACCTCCTGATCCTGGACATGATCTTGGAAGGCAGCTCAGTGATGGGCTGTGGGAATAAGGCTGCATTGTACGCGAGTAGTGTGCAGGTAACAGCTGCAGCTCCTGGGTCACGTATATATTTAGAAGTTCACCTGAGGCCAACAGGATTTAGAAGCAACTTTCCAAATTACCAGCTGAGGCTGCTGGCTGCTATTTCAATGTACTCCTTCTGTAGTCTGGTTAAGAGAGCCACATGCCATGAGCACGTTGTTATGATGTCTTCTCTCCCTGGACTTCATACACAACAAAGTTTAATTCAGGTCACATCCCCATGACCTGAAAGATGAGCATTGAAACTCGTTTTTAAATAAATCCACATCAGACTTGAGAGGACCTATTTTTATTGTAAGCTGCATGACCCTAGCAAAGAAATAAGGGCTGTTGGATATAAATTGTGGCTTTTTAAGTTGCTTTTTTTGAGTGGCTAAGAAAAGAGTGCTGGGCTTGCTCAGAGCCCACAGGCTTCGTGACCCATTTCACCAACACAGATAATACCTCAGCCTCCTGGCAGTGAGTGTGCTAGAGCTGAATTTCCTGATGGTTTAACATTTACAGAATTGAATTTCAGTGTGAATTTATTACTTTACGGTACTTGCTAAACTTGGACACATATATCAACTACTTTATTTGTGTGGAACTATTTATGCAGTCATGTTTATATTGTTGTCATACATTGATAGGGAATGTGGTGCATTTTGTAATTTATTTAAATTAAAGACATCAATTTGATAATAATTTGAAGTTAGTTTTAGAAATTAACTCAAGATATAAATTTCTACTTTTATTTTTCATCTTGACCTGCACATCACCCCTGTTTATGAGTGATGTTCAAATGTTTAATGTTCGTACTTGATTAGCACATTGAACTTGGCATAAATTAACAAATGACACCTTATAGCTATGATGGACACGTGTGTGCACACATATCTACTATTTTTTTAAGAAACAGACCCCCCCCCCTTAGTTGGAAAATTTTAACCAAAGATAATTCAGAAGTAATTGTTTTTACACTTTGCAGAGATTTTATTCAAATTAATGTCTTTCTTTCTCAGAAAAAAATATTGCTTCACTGTAATAATAGAATTACCTTGATTATTGAGTATATTACTTTAAAACTTCATGTACAACAATTATTATTAAGTATCAAGTTTTAGAATTTAATGACGCTAATTTTCTTAGGCTCTTCTGGAAGCTGTTCTCTTGAAGTACAGGAATTATTAAGTAGAGTAAACTTCACCCTTGTGACTTGAGAATGAATTGCAGTTTCCATCCAGATAATTTTTTCATGAAGAACAATACCCTAGGAAAAACGACTCTGCGTATTATTTTAAAAATAATAAAAGAAAATTATTATTACATTATTTTTCATTTGGATGACTCAATATTTTTTTGTTGTCGCTGTTCTCCTGTGTTCTAGAAAGGCATCCATGAGTGGAATTTTAGTGCTGCTTCTATCAGGGGAGTGAGGTAAGTTTCTTCGGTATGTTTTGTTTACTTGAAAGGCATTTTTCAGGAATATTCATGACCTGGATCGACTTTTAATGATTATCTTTTAAAATGCAAAGAAGTTGAAGAATGTACCTATTGATGTAAACATGCAACTTTCTTCAGTTGGTTCAGTCTTTTTCCATTATGAAAAGGTTTGCAGCAGGTGTTCACTGTTGGTCCAACTGATCTGTACTTGTCACCTATGATCTGTACTTGTCACCTACTTAAAAGAATGGGGTGACTGTGTACTGTGGACTGGAATCAGAATGTAGATAAAACCTAGCTATGTGGAGATCCACCCTTGCTGTCTGAGCTGTTGTTTTATTTAAATGGTTTTCGGTCCTTTTAATATACCAGGAACTAATCTTTTACCCCTTGAAAGGATCCAAGGCACATGTGCTACACCTACCAGCTTATGTCCTGCAGCTAATAGTAATCACGTGAGGTTATAAACAGCCCATTTTTAAAAACTTTTCCTAAGGTCACTTTTCTTAGAGTGTTCTTGAGATTACAGTATTAAACTTCCATTCAGTTCAATGGGTGTCATAATGCCAGTGGCTCAGAAAATGCCATTTCTTGGAATTCAGAAATAAGATGATTTTTCAGAATTGAGTCAGTGATTAAGTGTTTAAGTACTTGCTCTGTGGAAACTTGTGCTCTGGTATATAAGAGTGAGGGGGAAAAAAAGCTCATGCTACACCAATTCTCACAAATTTCAAACCAAATTAGTTGTGTTTACTACTATTTGTCCCCACATAATAGGAAGGAGAGACAATAAACTTCTGCAGGCCGGTTATGCAATATCCTGTTGCTTTTGGAATAGTAGTAATTGGTTGTGTTGGAGCATGGCTGGTAGTGCCGTCTGAGTCACTAATAATTAGAGTTTGCCTGGTAAAACTACCTGTGACCTCAGCAGTGAGCTGAACAGAAACAGCAGGGGTAGTGACTGACTCATTATGTGTCTTTCCCATCGATGCTTTCTCAAAAGGTTTTGCTCTCTAAATATTTAAATTTTAAAACCAGTCATTAGCAAAGCACTCATTAATTACTGCTGCATTGCTAAGCAATCAATTCAGGAAAGTGTGGTAAATGTAAATTTTCCTTTGTCACATCTGTTTTCCAATGAATTCATTTTCTTTGATTAGGCCTGCATACCAGGTGTTGGGATTTATAGCGTATACAGAGAATGCCTCCATCTGGCGGTGGCTGGTTTGTATGTTAGGAAACTTGAGTTCTAGTCTGTGACTTCAAAAAGAGCTCATTTTTCCTGGCTTCCCCCTCCATAAAGGAGAGATGACAGACTATGGGATACAATCCAACTAGGTTAGCAGTTTGTCTTGCATCACCTCAGAACGTGCTCAGCTCAAGTCAGTGGGCATTTGTTGAGCACAGCTATGTGTCAAATGTTGAGTCCTGTTCTACTAAATATGTAAAAATGACTAAGACGTGAACTCCTCTCTTGAAGTACTCATACCGCAGTAGGAGAACAGACATTTAACAAGGAGTGATGCTGCAGAGTAAGATGAGTGATGACAGAAGTATATTCAGACAACAGAAGTGCAGGAGGAAGGCTTTCTGTTTAGGGTAGGAGTAGGGTAGCGAGGGAAAGGATAAGGTCTAAGCTGGGTCTTAATGATGAAAAAGAATTTTTTTTTAAGTAAAATAATGGCATTTATTCCAAATTGAAGGAATAGGAGCCACAAAGGCTTAAAATTGGGGTTAGCAAACTATGATCCATGGAACAAATCTGGCCCACTGCTTGTTCTTTTTTTTTTTTTTTTTTAATTGAGGCAGAGTCTCACTTTGTCACCCTCCATGGAGTGCTATGACATCACAGCTCACAGCAACCTCAAACTCCTGGGCTTAAGCCATTTTCTTGCCTCAGCCCCTCTAGTAGCTGGGACTATAGGCGCCCACCACAACGCCTGGCTATTTTCTTGTTTGTTTGTTTAGCAGGCCCAGGCTGGGTTTGAACCTACCGGCCCTGGAGCATGTGGCCAGTACCCTAACCACTGAGTACAGATGCCCAGCCACCCACTTCCTGTTCTTTTAAATAAAGCTTTATTGGAACACAGCCATGTTCACTCAGTTATTTGTTATTGAAGGCTGCTTTCATGTTCCATGGCAGAGTTGTGTAATTTGGCCCAAAAAACTTAAGATATTTTACTATCTGGCCCATTACTGAAAATGTTTACCGACTCCTGGCATAAAACAGCACAATCTAGCTGATCAACTCAAAATTGTTTCAGATTGCTCTGAAGTAAACCATTTGCTGAGTCTAAACCAAGTGCTATTCCCCATTTCTTTGCTCCTTTAAAATCTCTGTAACTAATGACATGCTTTTACTGCCTCCACAAATTGCCTTCCTAGCTTTGGAAGCATTTCATTTTTCTCCACATCCCCTAAAACAAGAATCACCAAGGTAAGCCAGCTAGTTGATATTTTTACTTTCCCTCCCAGCTATCGTGGGCAGGATGCCTTTCCATGCTGAGCTGAAGAGACGTGTGGCTTATCTGTGGCTCTAACACTCAGAGCAGCCCCACTCTGCAGATATGAGCAAGAGAGAAAATTCTCAAAAAAGTAAATAATTTTAGTTTTGTGATATATAGGGAATATTACTTTTTAAAGTCTTATTTATAAACCACAGTTACACCATAAGTAAGATAATTTAAAAAGTATTTAATTTTCATAATAGAACCATAGAAGAATTGATATTTCCCTGACTAATGCTTTTTTGGTTTATTCCAGTATTTCTAAATTTGAAGAACGATGCTGTTTTCTTTATGTGCTTCACAATTCTGATGATTTCCAAATCTATTTCTGTACAGAACTTCATTGTAAAAAGTACGTATTAGTCATTTATGTGTGAAAAAGATTGTTCTTACATGATCGTTATTTTCAACTAATGAGGGAACAGGTAGCTCCTGTGAAAAATTCAGGGCTATTTGGTTATATAAATATTTTATTTGAGCTAATATTTTATAATTATGTAGTGTGTTCAACAGTCAGAATTTTGGGGATTTTCTTTAAATAAAGGCTTTTCGTAGTCATAATTTCTTGCAGAGAAAATGTTAACCAAGACTTAGTGGTGAATTGTTAAGTATTATGCCTCATTTTAAAAGTGCTCGCTTTATTCTCCTGCTTTTGAATAACCTCACAATTGCCTACAACAATGGCACTTAGCCCTGGATCATGTTAACCCTGGAATTACTTGATGAGCTGTTTTCGTTAGTTTGTTTTTGTTTTTTGAGACCGAGTGTCAGTCACCCTGGGTAAGGTGCCTTGGCATCATGGCTCACAGCAACCTCAAACTCTTGGGCTTGAGCTGTCCTCTTGCCTCAGCCTACCAGGTAGCTGCCTCCCAGGTAGGAGGCAGGTGCCACAATATCTGGCTATTTTCTAGAGATGGAGTCTTGCTCAGACTGGTCTTGAACTCCTGAACTCAAGCAATCCTCTCCGACCCCCACCACACCCTTGATGAGCTTTCAAAAAGTACCTGGGCTCCATGCTGGAGTAATTATATTGGATATTCTGGTTGGGGCAAGCCTGAGTTTAAGAGCCAGCGATCTGATCTATAAAAGATAATCCAAAAATCCATGGACTGCATTGTATGTTTGTGTTAACTTTCCTAGTTATGTTTCTCTTGGGTTAATAATTTAATGTGTATGTGTGTGTAGAGATAGATAGATAGATAGATAGATTTTTTTTTTTTTTTGGTGCAGTTTTTGGCTGAGGCTGGGTTTGAACCCACCACCTCCAGCATATGGGCCCGGCGTGTGTGTGTGTGTGTGTGTGTGTTTTAGACAGAGACTCAAGCTATTGCCCTGGCTAGAGTGCCGTAGCATCACAGCTCACAGCACCCTCCAGATCCTGGACTTAAAAGATACTCTTGTTGGGGTGGCGCCTGTGGCGCAGTGAGTAGGGCGCCGGCCCCATATACTGAGGGTGGCGGGTTCAAACCCAGCCCCGGCTGAACTGCAACCAAAAAATAGCTGGGTGTTGTGGTGTGCGCCTGTAGTCCCAGCTGCTCAGGAGGCTGAGGCAGGAGAACCACTGAAGCCCAAGAGCTAGAGGTTGCTGTGAGTCCTGTGACATCATGGCACTCTACTGAAGGTGGTAAAGTGAGACTCTGTCTCTACAAAAAAAAAAAAAAGAAAAAAAAAAAAGATACTCTTGCCTCAGCCTCCCAAGTAGCTAAGACTACAGGCACCGGCCACAACGCCCGGCTGTTTTTTGACTGTAGTTGTCGTTGTTTG
Organism: Nycticebus coucang; assembly: GCF_027406575.1. Taxonomy (NCBI): domain Eukaryota; kingdom Metazoa; phylum Chordata; class Mammalia; order Primates; family Lorisidae; genus Nycticebus; species Nycticebus coucang. The sequence continues at coordinate 113,597,095 of NC_069784.1, read as the reverse complement.
GCCAGATTTGAACCCGCCAGCTCTGGTGTATGTGGTTGGCACCTTAGCCGCTTGAGCTACAGGCACTGAGCCAATAATTTAATATTTAATATATTTTTAAAACACTCTGACTGACTGTGGAAGTAGAGGAGTGAGTGACAATCTAGAAATCAAAGTGTAGATGAAAGGCAGTTTGGATTCACAATTTTGCTAGGGGTTGTGCTTACTCAATTCAAGGATGTAGTGAGCTGTGACCACACCACTGCACTCCGACCTGGGTGAAAGAGCAAGACCCTGTCTCTGAAAAAAAAGATTACTATTTGACCCCACAATAAATGACTGATATGCTAGCTACAGTATATATTCATTCATTCATATCTTTGTGCAAATAGATGTGTTTGTTGAAACCACTTTGCTGAAGTTTTATCTTTCTTGTCACAAAACATATGGTTAAAAAAAAAAACTTGGAAATAAGAACGAATTCCTGGCTCATGTTTGGTCTAATTTTTTACTTACCCTTCAATTCTCATCACTATTGATTTGTTTCTATGATAACTATAACTAAGATTTATGAAATGCTCACCCTTGGATCTATTATTTATTTTAATCTTCAGAGAAACCATATTATATGAGTAGTATTAATATCTTCATTGAAAAGAGTAAAAAATAGTCTTGGAGAGACTAAATCATATAGTCAATAACTATAAAATTCTGGCATTTGGGGGCAGCACTTGTGGCTCAGGGAGTAGGGCACCGGTCCCATGTACTGAAGGTGGCGGATTCAAACCCAGCCCTGGCCAAAAAAACTGCAAAAAAAAAAAAAAAAATTCTGGCATTTGAACCAGGCACACGTGACTTCAGAATCCAAGTTCCTAAAAATTACAGTGTGCCCCCATTCTACTGTAAGTTTTATATTCTGTTTAGAAATGTTCATATGGAGGCTTGCGCTAGGGTGCCAGCCATATACACCAGAGCTGGTGGGTTCCAACACAGCCCGGCCTGCCAAAACAATAATGACAACTACAACAAAACAATAGGTGTTGTGGTGGGTGCCTATAGTCCTAGCTACTTGGGAGGCTGAGGCAAGAGAATCGCTTAAGCCCAAGAGTTGGAGGTTGCTGTGAGCTGTGACGCCACGATACTCTATCGAGGGCAACATAATAAAACTCTGTCTCAAAAAACAAAAAAAAAATGTCCATATGGAAAATTTTTGCGTGGATGGGTGATGTAAGTCTTTCTCTCAAATCTTAAAAGCTTGTCTTTAAAGCTGTATTTTTTTTTTTTTAGCTCTTTTACTTTTTCCTTTTTCTTGATTAAACTTGCTTTTGTCTCTAACTCATAATGCTATTTAATCTTCAGTAAAGCATACTGCTATTCCAATCAGGCTCGGGATTTTTTTTTTCTTATAATGGACCTCCAAGAAATGTGTAGAGAGACAGGAAGCAGGCACAGTGAGTGAACTGCATAAATAGGCTCCAAACTCCAAAATAGACTTTGCTCATTCCCCTGTGCCCAGTGGCCAGACAGTTCTTGACCTTAGTGGCCACTCAGTGAGTATTTGTTGAATGGATGGATGGATAACTGGATAGATGATGAGTGGATAGATAGATGGATGAATGGACGGATGATGGATAACTGATGGACAGATAGATGGATGGGTGGATAGAGGCATGACTAGAGGGATGACTGGACAGATGATGGATAACTGGATGGACAGACGATGGACGGGTGGATAGAGGCATGACTAGATGGATGAATGGACGGATGATGGATAACTGGATGGACAGACAGATGGACGGGTGGATAGAGGCATGACTAGGTGGATGAATGGACGGATGATGGATAACTGGATGGACAGACAGATGGATGGGTGGATAGAGGCATGACTAGATGGATGAATGGACGGATGATGGATAACTGGATGGACAGACAGATGGATGGGTGGATAGAGGGATGACTGGACAGATGATGGATAACTGGATGGACAGACAGATGGACGGGTGGATAGAGGCATGACTAGATGGATGAAAGGACGGATGATGGATAACTGGATGGACGGACAGATGGATGGGTGGATAGAGGCATGACTAGATGGATAACTGGATGGACAGACGGATGGGTGGATAGAGGCATGACTAGAGGGATGAATGGACGGATGATGGATAACTGGATGGACAGACAGATGGACGGGTGGACAGAGGCATGACTAGATGGATGAATGGACGGATGATGGATAACTGGATGGACAGACAGATGGATGGGTGGATAGAGGCATGACTAGAGGGATGACTGGACAGATGATGGATAACTGGATGGACAGACAGATGGACGGGTGGATAGAGGCATGACTAGATGGATGAAAGGACGGATGATGGATAACTGGATGGACGGACAGATGGATGGGTGGATAGAGGCATGACTAGATGGATAACTGGATGGACAGACGGATGGGTGGATAGAGGCATGACTAGAGGGATGAATGGACGGATGATGGATAACTGGATGGACAGACAGATGGACGGGTGGACAGAGGCATGACTAGATGGATGAATGGACGGATGATGGATAACTGGATGGACAGACAGATGGATGGGTGGATAGAGGCATGACTAGATGGATGAATGGACGGATGATGGATAACTGGATGGACAGACAGATGGATGGGTGGATAGAGGCATGACTAGATGGATGAATGGACGGATGATGGATAACTGGATGGACAGACAGATGGATGGGTGGATAGAGGCATGACTAGATGGATGAATGGACGGATGATGGATAACTGGATGGACAGATAGATGGACGGGTGGATAGAGGCATGACTAGATGGATAAATGATGAATAGAGGAATGATGGCTGGATTGATGGTTGGATATAACAAGGTACAAATGAGGTACAAAAACAGGAAGAAAGAACCTGAATTATGTTACTTTTCTTGTGACACCATAACCTGCTCTTTCTTGGGGTGCCATTGTATAACACAACCTGCCTGTGAGATCGTGAACCCTCGTTCATAGTATTTCTACTTTATGTCTGTGCCCAACAATGTCCCCTCTGAATGGACTAGCCACAGTGGGGAAAGGGAAAATCTGCTTCTCATTGTAATTATTTTGCTTAGTTCTGAAGTGGTCTCCAGAAAATAATATTGCTAGAAGAGTTTCTGGAAAAAATGTCTCTTTTGTCATATAAAGAGAAGTAACTTCCGTCACCTATATATATATATATACACACACACACACACACACACACACACACATATATATATATAGTCAGCTCTCTGTATCCATGAGTTCCAAATCCAGAGATTCAACCAACCATGGATCGCAAATATTCAGAAAATAAAAACAAAATATAACAATAAAAATAATACAAATAAAAAACTGTACAGTATAAACAACTGAAAAATACATAGCATATACGTCTTATTGGGTATTGTAATCAATCTAGAAGACATGTGTAAGTTACATGCAAATTTGATGTCATTTAATGTATGGGACTTGAGCATCCTCAGATTTTGGTGTCTGGGTGGACCGTGGAATCAGTCTCTCGGCTCAGCACCTGTGGCTCAAGCAGCTAAGGCGCCAGCCACATACACCTGAGCTGGCATGTTCGAATCCAGCCCGGGCCCGCCAAACAACAATGACAGCTGCAACAAAAAAATAGCCGGGCGTTGTGGCGGGTGCCTATAGTCCCAGCTACTTGGGAGGCGGAGACAGGAGACTTGCTTGAGCCCAGGAGTTTGAGGTTGCTGTGAGCTATGATGCCGCGGCACTCTACCCAGGGCAACAGCTTGAGGCTCTGTCTCAAAAAAAAAAAAAAAGTCTCCCATGGATTCTGATGTACAGCTGTTTAAACCTTTCACAGACTGTATTTATGGGACCCTACACATATGATATCCAGGTGCTCAGGCAAGATGCAATAACTGAGATCAAATGTTGTAGTGGCCAACACTGTATCAAACAGTCACTTCAGAATTTAGAGACACTATTCCAGAATATAGTGGGATATTTTTATATTCCACTTTAAATAATAATGTTAACAGCAGCAAAATAGTACTAAGTAATAATGAGTGTTCTGTGCTAACTTTACAAGTTATTATCTGAAGTTATCTTCCCAATTATCTATGAGATAGATACTTGTATAATGAAGGGAGGAGGCTCAGAGGAGTGGAGGGGCTTGCCTACCATCATACGGATAGCGACAATCTTGGTCTTGTATCTAGGTCCACATTCTTACCATTTTTATGACGTGGTCCAGTTCATTCATTCAAGTGGGGCATTAGATCTGAAATTTCTAGAAAATCCTACCAACCTATGTTTTATTTATTTATTTTTTTTTTTCTAGAAACAGAGTCTCACTTTATGGCCCTCTGTAGAGTGCCGTGGCCTCACACAGCTCACAGCAACCTCCAACTCCTGGGCTTAAGTGATTCTCTTGCCTCAGCCTCCCGAGTAGCTGGGACTACAGGCACCCGCCACAACGCCCGGCTATTTTTTGGTTGCAGTTTGGCTGGGGTTGGGTTTGAACCCGCCACCCTCGGTATATGGGGCCGGCGCCTTACCGACTGAGCCACAGGCGCCGCCCCCTATGTTTTATTTTTGAGGAATCATATTTTTCACACTGTTCCTGATAGTTTGTTTATTGCCTGATTCTAGAGATTCTTGTACTTCTCAGTTTTTTGTTGCAAAATCCCTTTGGTGTATACTTGAGTGTATTCAATATTGTATGTGTTATGAATGCCCACATGTCAACTTGCCTTGTAGGTTTTTTGAAATGGTGAACACCATTACCGAAGAGAAGGGGAGAGGCACAGAGGAAGGAGATTGTGAAGGTGACTCCCTGGAGGTAATGACTTAAGTTTGGGGTTCATTTTAAAACAATTTAAAACCTTACCCAAAAGAAGGCAGTGGGTGGGTTCATGGGTGTGTGAGTGGTAGGGGAATGGGGTCTATATGCTTTCCTTTAACATTAAAAGCAACTTCTGGAGTTTCTTTGGTTAAAAAAAAAAAAGGGCTAAAAAGCAAACCTCTGAGCGCTCTCATTCAGCAGTACTAAGGTTTGGTATTTTACTTAGCTGATAGCAAGTGACTACACTTTATCTGTGACTCTTGATTATTCTCAATGGATAGGCCTCAGTGCCCTTACGCCTTTTCTGTTCTCCTCTGAGATAAGTGCAATTCATATGAACCAAATTTCAGTGAAGATTCTGGATGAGAAAGCTCTTTGTGGTCTACACGTTAATATGCTCCATAGAGAACCTGAAACCATGGAAGATTAATGAAATAGAGGAAAGAATAACAGTCACCCTGACTGTTGTTCCTCTCAGCCAGTATCCTTTTACTCAGGCCTCCCAGACACCGTGCACCATAGGTACTTCCTCTCCGTTTGCATTTTCTCTGCCATGTCTACTGTGTGAAGAAGCCCCTTCCACCACTGCAAGGACAGATGCTAGAGTGTTTCAAGAGCCCTGACTCTGGCACACCAGCATTCTCAGTGTCTGAAGGATGACACGACTCCAGGCAGAGAGAGGAGAGGGCCACTGTTTCCTCCAAGTTCTTCCCAGTGTTTGACTTGGAACAGAACTTTGAATCTGAGTGTCATCATCCATTGGGCTGCTATAACAAAATACCATAAACTGAGTGTCTTCTAAACAATAGAAATTTCTCACAGTTCTGGAGGCTGGGAAGTCCAAGATCAAGGCACCTGAAGAGTTTGGTGAGGGCCTGTTCCTCGTAGATGGTGCCTTCTGGCTGCATCCTCACCCGGGAGAAGCAGCCAGCTAGTCCTTTGTGGTCTCGTTTACATATACTCATGATCTCATCACCTCCCAAAGGCCTCACCTCCGAATATCATCCTCTCAGGGGTTATGATTTCAACATAGGAATTCATAAAATATTCAGGAATGCATGGAACCAGGCAAATACTGGAAATTACGTTTTCAGTGTTAAAGTGCAATGGAAGAAATTGTATCTTGCTAGTCTAACTGGTATACTTATTTATTAGATCACTTTGGGAATGTTATCTCATACACTCAAATTTTTGTTAAATCATTGAATTAGTCAGCTAACAGTTGAGGAGAAAAATAAATTTAATAACCCATTGTTAACTCTGTCTATAGGTAAGTTCTATAATTATTTAGCAGTTATATAGCTTTGTATATTCTTAGGTAAGCCTAAGGCTTTTTCATTAAAGTTATAAAAAGAGGATAGACTTAATTTGGAAAAAAAAGTTGTTTTTAATTTTTTATTGTTAGGGATTCATTGAGGGTACAATAAGCCAGGTTACACTGATTGCAATTGTTAGGTAAAGTCCCTCTTGCAATCATGTCTTGCCCCCATAAAGTGTGACACACACCAAGGCCCCACCCCCCTCCCTCCATCCCTCTTTCTGCGGAAAAAAAAGTTTTTTTCCCATGCTCTAACTTGCTGTCTATCAATTTAGTAGATAATACACATACTTCTTTGTATATGTTTTGTACTTTCTTTTTTTAATATTCAATTATACATTTATTTAACTTTTTTTTCTGAAATAGAGTCTCACTTTATGGCCCCCAGTAGAGTGCTGTGGCATCACAGCTCACAGCAACCTCAAACTCCTGGGCTCAAGTGATTCTCTTGCCTCACCCTCCCGAGTAGCTGGGAATACAGGCAACTGCCACAATGTCTAGCTATTTTTAGAGATGGTGGTCTCGCTCTGGCTCAGGCTGGTCTCGAACCTGTGAGCTCCTGCAATCTACCTGCCTTGGCCTCCTAGAGTACTATTTAACTTTAATTTTAAGAAAAGGTTAAAAAGATATGAAATGTATTCTGTTCCAGAAAATCTTATATACACAAGCATAATACTCATGGATTTGTGATTTGGATTAGTGGAAGTATTCTCCTTTAAGCTTTTAGAAATATAATTAATAACACTGGATCCTACAAGGCAAATAAAAAAATAGTTATTAGATTATAAAGTTCACATGTATGAGGGTAGAACGTCAGGTAAGAGGGATAAAAGAGAAAATTGTTTTGTATTTTCTTACTCAAATGATTGTGTTAGGAATTAGATCTCTGAATCCTACTATTTATGCTCTTTTGTTTATACCTCATTATTTGTGTTAGATTTAGTATCATTTGATACATAACAATTTTTAGAGTGAAAGTTAAAGAGAACAAAATAGTTCTTTCAGTAATCTAAAATCATATGGGATAGACTGGAAAATCCATAAAGTCTTCTGCAATGTGGTAAATCTCTGGCTTTTTTTTTATCTATCTTTTGTTTCATACTCTCTTTTAAGGAACTAAATGCAGTGCACCAAAAATATGTATAGGTGAGCCAGGGTATGGTTGCCTTATTTGACAAGATTGGTCTTCATAATTGATTGAATCAAACATTTGGGGCCCCTACTCTGGTCACTGCTTTAACCATAAGACTAGCCTACCACAGCTTTAACTGCATTAGAATTTGTGATGAATTTGGTCAGCTGATTTTTGTAAGTCTCAGCTTCCTTTGGTGTAAAGAGAAGGCAGGTAGCTGGCTTTCCAAAGAACTACCAAGAGGCCCACATCCAGATTCCCTAACCTGTATGCAGTAGTGTGTGGGGTGGGCTTTGTGAGAGACCCTTTTCTGATTAGGAAATTCTTATGGCAAGCTCTGTGAACAGTCTCCAACTAAATAAGGAGGGAAATGATAAAGTTTCCTTCTAGTAATATCCAGAGGGTTTTAATAGATCAGCTGACCTCACAAAACCCAGCTCATGCAATATTGCTTTGATTCATCAAAGTGCTCCTAATTTGCCCTTCTCCAGGAAGTACAGGGAAAGTATTGTTTTAACATTAGAAAACATTCTTACACTTTTAGCCTTTGCATTTCATTCGAATAATTTAAAATCTCTAACACGAAGGGCTCCTGCAGTATTCCTAATGGACTTTATAGCCTGTATGAAGAATTCAAACATACTTGTTTTAAGAGTTTTGGCTTTGTTTGCCATTTACACCAGAGCTAGAGATGAGTGTCATGTTAACATAACGTTAATACATGTTCTGGGCTGGAGGATGGTGAGATCTTCCTTGGCTCTCCCCACTCACTGAATGACCTTTCATAGCAAGACCAACTTTACAATATAAATTATTAAGCCTTAAGTTCCATTCTTGCATAATTTATAATGCCCCATTATATTATATATTTGATTACATTTCATATTTTCAACATTCCCCAGTAAGATTATTTTATCAGTATTCTAAATATTTGATTAAAATGAATTCTTTAATTGCACCTTGACATACTGAGCTCAAACTTTAGCCCATGAATGATGGGCCAAAAATAATTTCTCCACTTCCCATTCATTACACTGTAAACAAGACTCGCATTAAAAATCATCCATACACAGTGATGGTGATTTGTATGTAAAATAATTATTTTCTGATCTTTACCTCCATTGGCTATAGAACTCAAATTGTTTCCTTACAGGTGTGGATTTTCCTGATGCCTTTCGGTACCTTGACCCCAAACAAAATAAAAATGTTGGAAAGGTCAGATGATCAGGAAATGCTCTTTAATCTTTTTAACTGCACTTAGGGTGGTGTCAAAAGTCAACAACTACATTATCTATTAATGTAGTTTTATAAACCACAAATTTGAAATTAATCCCTCAATTTCCTGGAATTTGAAAAGCTTCTTAGAAGCTGAAGTAAAGATCTGCTTTCCTTTCTGATTTGAACAATCAGCCTTCTTTGAAGCAGCACGATGATAGAAAGGATTCAGCCTCCTTCTGATCATGATCAGACCCTTCCTTCAATTGAGCAAATCTGCATCTCTGAGATCTCCGTGCTGGGATCAGGAGCTCTGAGTTCTTCTTGTAACTTTGCCAACAGTCAGTTTTATATAACTCTGGACAAAGTTCATGCTCCTGCTGGACTAAGATGAGTTCATTCCTAAAATTAGACTTGAACAAGAAGATTTTTAATGTCCTTTCCTACCTCTAATTTTTTATTTATTTTTTTTTATCATTTTCAAGATTAGTACAAATTGTACAAGGTTATTTCAAATATATCTCAATCCTGCTTCTCAGCGAAGGGCATTTCTGTTTTTAAACAGAAAAAACAATTTCTTTTGATTCAAGGCCATGTTTTTTGACTCAAGGATGTATTCTGTCATGGAAGGGTTATGAACTCATAAGTAATTTAGTGTTGATAAATTTATACTGAAATCATAGAACAGTTCATTACAGTTGAGCATTAAGGTTTTTAACACTCTGTTGTTCTTTCAGCCTTCCATATCTTGGTAAGTAAGGGCATTTCCCCGTAACACAACAAGACACTTCAGAAAACCCTCTGCCCAAGCCTGTTACTAAAAGTCCCTCTGGCCCAGTCTTTCCTCCAGTCCCTTCTCTCGTCCTCTTGGCTGCTCACCTGATCTCAAGTCTTTGCCATCTTTCCTGTGGCTTGATGCTTCCCTTGTTCTGTCTATGTCATCAGAGAAATTTCTCACACAACATTTATCCTATGACCCCCCAACCCCCTCTGCCCCAAATTAAAAACCTTTGATGCTCTCTCTTCGTACAAGGTTTCTGTACCATCCAATGTTCTTAACTCTCTGCCTGTAACTTGCCCCGGCCTTTTAACTCTATGATCCAGCAATGCCAAACTGCTTTCCTTTCCAGATGGCCAAGGACGTCCTGCCTCTGGGCTTGACATGTGGATACCCAACCTCGCAAGCTTTTCTGCTTAGTCCTGCTTGGTGACTGAAGCCTTATTTTTCGAGATCCAGATCAAAAGTCATTTTCTCTTTGAATAATTTCTCAACTCCCCATCTCACTTTTCTCTACTTTCATACCATTTTCTTCCATTCCCTTGCCCGAGCTCTTCTTACGGCATTGTAACTCAGTGGCCTGCACTGCACTGTTAACTTCCTAAGCCAGGACCCCACTTAATCATGAAAGCCCACACGATGCAGGTGTCCAAGCAGAGGAAATTTAGTTGAGAGGCTTTGAAGGATTTGAAACTGGGGAATGACAAAGACTGGAGTTGTTTAAACAATATCTCCAAGTGGGAGAGATGGGTATGGATTGGAGGGGGCAGAGTATGAGCTGGGGAAACTAACTTGCAAGTTGTTTCATCAATGTCAAGTCAATAACCATGATCAAGCTTAAGTCACAACAAAGCCAGTAGTGACCCTTCCTCTTGGCATCTCATTCTTTATCTCAGTAGAAAAAAAAAAAGAGATACAAACTACAGAGATTCTTTTAGTATAAACTATGTTGTGTCTCTTTTACCCCTCTCCCAAACATGTATGCATTTTCCCTCCTCTCTGTCTGTTCATCCTTCTTCCTTTTTTCCCTTCCGTCCCTCCTCTTTTTATATGCACCTGTACCTCATATTTTTATCAAGATGGGCGTGGACTGACATAAGCCTGAAGCAGTCAGAGCAGCTGGCTCTGTGAGGCTGTTTATTCACAGTTTCTAATGTGCATAAGGAAAAAGTCCACCCTCTGTGAGTGATTAAAGGGACATTTTCTTTTTTTTTTTTTGGCCAGGGCTGGGTTTGAACCTGCTACGTCCGGCATATGAGGCCAGCGCCCTACCCCTTTGAGCCACAGGCGCCACCCGAACGGCACATTTTCATTTGACTCAAACATCTGTGGGATGATGAAAGGCCTTACTATTACCTTTTCTGATTATTTGCCTCACACACATTAGCAAGCAGCAATTTATGGTTTAGAATTCATTTAAATGAATTTGGAATCATCGCGTAGCAAACTGGTTTGCTTTGTTTTAACATCTTATTTCTATTTTTGTATAGATCTGAAGTTGAACACCCACAGTTACCAAACTGTCTGAGAAAATATATTACTTACAGTGTTGTATAATATGTGTATCGATTTGTTATCCATTCATTCGTTGTGTTGGGAGGGAGAAAGCCTTTTTCCTCTACCAACTTTCGTTCAGTGCCGGGGACCTGCAAATTGGCAAAAGACAAGATAACAGGAGAATAATTTATTCATTTAATCAGTGTTAAGTCAATGAAAGAGACTTAGCACACAATGATGTGGCTCCTTAAACAGCAGAGTTAAGTGTTTATTTATAATCTTAATAAGAAGGAGGATTAGTTTCAAGGGGAAGCAGATGGTAGGAAACTAAATAGAAGAGTAAGATTTAGAAAGTTTAGGTAAGGTTTTGTTTATGGACTTTCTTACCTAGGTGCAAAGTGGCGCTTCTCATTTTAGGCTGTAAACCTCCTGGAAGAGGGGATTTATGGCTCTTCAGACTTTACATAAGTCTGCAAGAGAAGTTTAGGTAAGGTTTTATCTGCTGCTGCTGTTTGTTCAGATGTTTTTAGCCTGAAATAATCTTCATTCACATTGGTGGGTCCAAGTGGATCTCATTAATTCATTCAGCAAATATTTACTGGACACCTACTGTGTGGTAGGCATTGTTCTAGGCACTGGGGACACAACAGAGGACGAAATAGAGAAAAGTCTCTGCCCTTATTGAGGTCACATTTTAATGAAAGACAGACAATAATCAACATGCACAAGTGAAATATATGGTATGTTGTACAGTGATCAGTATTAAGGAGAAAATAAAGCAGGGGCGAGTTTAGGAAGTTACAGTGTAGCAGGAAGTGCAATTTTAGACAGGAAAGTGGGGCGGGTGTCAGTAAGAAGGTGATATTTGAGTAAAGATCTCAGGGAGGAGATGTCTGTGACACTAGGTATTTGTGCCTGCAGTGTTTTTGGCATTTATTAATGTTACTAATATTTTGGCATTTATATATTAAGAAGGCAGTGCAAACTGAGAATTAACAGCTGCCCTGCCGTTTAGGTGACTACTCACCTAATGTAATTGAGCCCCAGCAGAAGGAAGTGCACAGCTGTTTATAAGCTGAGTGTTTTGCTTTAGGTTCCCTGACAATATAAGACTAAGCGAGTGACGACTTTGTTTTTTGGCTTTGTCAATATTGTCTTCCTATACTAATTCTCTTCCCAGCACCAGTTTAGATTGGTCTGGGCAGGCAACCATAAAGGAATGGTTCTAGAAATATTCCCATCTTCCCTGTGAAATGAAATTGTTGTGTCCCTTAGCAACCACCTGAGTTGCTAACCTATTGCCATAGAAATAGAATGCAAAATATATAAGCGATGTAAATTTACCTTTTATTTTTTAAAGCCTTCCTATTTCTTCCCTCTTTTTTTTCATATTTGTCATATAACAGACCCTGCCTTCCTGGGTCTGTGGTCCCAGCTCTGCTTTGCTATTTCTGGCCATCACATAGATAATTCTCTGTCCTTACAGGCTGGATCAGTCTACCCCTCTCTTCCAACTTCCCTTTAAAACTGCCTTTTCAATTTACATCTTTACATTGTTTAAGAATAGAAAGAGGAGATAAAAGAGGAGATAAAAACAGTAATTATTCATTGAGATGGTTTTACTTAAATCCCATCGGTCTTATTACAAGTTCCTTCAGTTTTTACCATAACCATTTTGTTCAACCCGCGTCAACTTCTATACTTAATAAACAATCTATTTATTTATTTATTTATTTTGAGACAGTTTCACTATGTCACCCTTGGTAGAGTGCCGTGAGGTCACAGCTCACAGCAACCTCATACTCTTGGGCTTAAGTGATTATCTTGCCTCAGCCTCCCGAGTAGCTGGGACTATAGGCACCCACCACAATGCCTGGCTATTTTTTGTTGTAGTTGTCATTGTTGTTTAGCTGGCCCGGGCCGGGTTCAAACCTGCCAGCCTCGGTGTACCTGGCTGGTGCTGTAACCACTGTGCTATGGGCACCAAGCCATTAATAAACAATCTTTATTTAAAAACTGTTTTTGGGTGGTGCCCATAGCTCAATGGATAGGGCTTCGGCCTCATACACCGAAGCTGGTGGGTTCGAACCCGGCCGGGGCCAGCTAAAGCAACAATGGCAACAACAACAACAACAACAAATAGCCGGGAGTTGTGGTGGGAGTAGGTGTGTGTGGGAGTAGTCCCAGCTACTTGGGAGGCTGAGGCAAGAGAATCGCTTAAGCCTAAGAGTTGGAGGTTGCTGTGAGCTGTGACGCCACAGTACTCTACCCAAGGCGACAGCTTGAGACTCTGTCTCAAAAAAACAAAAAAAAACAACAAAAAAACCCCACTGTTTTTGACGCTTTAGATCCTGAAACTTAAGCAGCCTCATGGAGGGTTCTGTATTCTTCACTATGCTGTATAAACATACCAATTGTAAAAATGCTTTCAACCAAAAATAAACTGATAATGACTTTAAATGTTTTGTTTTGGCACCTGATTTTTAAAAAGTTCTCATCACATTTTCTCCATAACCCAATTAAATAGTTAAGCAAATAATTCCTGAGCATCTACTATACCCAGATGTTGCTAAGACTGGAGGTAGAGCAATTAAGGAAGACATTTCAATTCTCAAAGAGTTCAGTGTCCAGACGGGGATGCAGAAAAGTGGGCACGCCTGGCATCTTCATGGCAGTGAAGATGTATAATGGTGAGGAGAGGCCTCGGAAGCCCATCAGACCAGAGCCTCGCTCAGTTTTTGAGGGCCAGGTGAACAGTTCGGGAAAGCTTCCTGCAGCTTGGTTTCAAAACATGAGGCAGAATCACTGAGGCAGAAAAAGCAGAATATGTAAAAGCACAAAGTCTGGGAACGTCTCTGAGAGTCCCCAGAAGGTGGAGTTTGATGAGAGGTTGCTGGATACAGAGCAGTGATAAGATCTTGAGGTGTATATTGTGTCAGTCAATTCAGGCTGCTCTAAAACACCTTAGAGCAGGTAGTGTGTAAATGGTAAGAATGCATTCCAGGCTCACAGTCCTGGAGGCTGGGAAGTCCAAGATCAAGGCGCCAGCAGATCCGGTGTCTGGTGAGGACTCATTCCCCTAGATGGCACCTTTCTCATGTGTTCACATGAGAGCGGAAGGGGTGATCAGGCTCTTCAGGCCTCTTTTACAAGGGCACTAATCCCATTGAGTCTGTCTCTGTGGCCTGATCACCTCCCCAAGGCCCCACCTCTTGAAACTATTGCATTGAGGATTAGGTTCCAATGTAAGTTTTTTGGGGTGGGGGTCCCTGAGACCCTAGTAGGCATTTATGCTGTACCGAGGAATTTGGATTTTCTCCTGAAAGTCATGAGCAGCCAATGAAACAGAGGCAGTGGCACAGACATGAAAAGCTCACTTGTAACTTTGGACTTTAGAAAGTTCGCTGCCAATTTAATGGAGAGTAAATCAGGGAATGGGGCAACAAGAGAGGAGGGGATTGGGAAGGAAGACTTTAGAATTAGTATAGAAGAAAAGCCTGACCTGAAGCAATAGCAGTGAGGGTGAGGAGGGATAAAGGATTTGTGAGATTTTAAGAAGGAAAACCTGTAGCAGTTGGCAATCAATTTGATAAAGAAAGCAAGGGAAAGTAAAAAGTGAATTCTAAGAGGGCAATGGCTACCAGATGTCCGCTTGAAAAAGTGAATGGATGTTTAGTGGATATTGAACATTGGTAGTGGAAAAGACACAGAATCTGGAATCTTATGACCTACTTTTAAACTACAATTCTGACATATTCTTGGTGGAAAAAATATTTCTAATCATTTGTGAATTGGAGGGAATCAGAGATCTTCTCTACTATGACACAGGCTTAATATGACAGTCAAATGGGGTAGATTGTTGAAAGTTGGGTTTTTTCTTTTAAATGAAAAAGCGTTCAAATCTAAGGTGGTGATGGTACTAGGTTCCTTTGAGAACCACGTTGGGCTTTAGTGATGGTCCCTGCTCTGCCTCCAGCTGGCCTGGTCCTTGCTGGCAGAGTTCAGGTGCATGGCACAGCACTACAGAAATCTGGGCCATCGTTTGCACTATGCTTCCTGCCTCCTTGCAGTAGCCTGGTTTTATTTCTGAGTCAGAGCAAATTGCTAAATGATCCCTGCTGCCTGTTCCTTCACAGTAAACGTCTGTGTCAGTGCTCTAGTCTGGTCTAGGTCAGTGTTCAGCCTTCTGTTAAGCAACCTGCATAGGAGTATTCTCTGATGTACCACTGGGTCCCCGGCAGTGGGTACCCACTGTTGGTACCAGGCAAGCAGGTACCTTCTTTCAGAGAGAATGTGGCCTCTGTCCTGACCCAGAGAAGGCTGCAAGGCAGCGAGGGCATGCTCATCTCAGATCTGGCCTGGTACTGGGCATAATTTCCCCTGGGCAGTACCACCTGACTGCCTTCTATTTGGGGTTGGAAACCTGTTGGAAACCAATAACCTGGAGCTCTAAGGACATCATGCCCCACGCTACCCCCATCCAGTCGAGTCTAGCACTCCTATCCTAGAGAGTTTGCAGAGTGATCTGATGAGCGACCTTTATAGCAAACTGCTTCCTTCTATCCTTTTCTCTTTGCCTTTTGTATTTGTAGTTTCCCAAGATCATATCTGAGTGTGAATTTCTTTTTATTTTTCCTATTTAGGGCCTGCTTTCTGGAAGTTGTATTTGTCCCCAAATCTGTTTTGTTATTATTATTATTTATTTATTTATTTATTTTGAGACAGAGTCTCACTATGTCGCCTTTGGTAGAGTACCATGGAGTCACAGCTCACAGCAAACTCAAACTCTTGGGCTTCAGCAATTCTCTCGTCTCAGCCTCCCAAGCAGCGGGGAGTACAGGCGCCCACCACAATGCTCAGCTGTTTTTTTGTTGTAGTTGTCATTGTTGTTTGGCAGGCCCAGGCTAGGTTCGAACCGCCAGCTCCAGTGTATATGGCTGGTGCCCTAGCTGCTGAGCTACAGGCACCGAGTCTGTCTGGTCTTTTTCTTTTATAATTAATTTTTTTTTTTTTTTTTTTTGAGACAGAGTCTCACTATGTTGCCCTGGGTTGAGTGCCTTGGCGTCACAGCTCACAGCAACCTCAAACTCTAGGGCTTAAGCGATTCTCTTGTCAGTCCCAAGTAACTGGGACTATAGGTGCCTGCCACTAAACCTGGCTATTTTTTTTCTTTTTTTGTTGCAGTTGTCATTCTTGTTTAACAGGCCATGGCCAGGCTCAAACCCGCCAGTCCGAGTGTATGTGCCTGGGGCTGTAATCACTGAGCTATGGGTGTCAAGCCTATAATTTATTTTTTTATTTTTTTATTTTTATTGTTGGGGATTCATTGAGGGTACAATAAGCCAGGTTACACTGATTGCAATTGTTAGGTAAAGTCCCTCTTGCAATCATGTCTTGCCCCCATAAAGTGTGACACACACCAAGGCCCCACGCCGCTCCCTCCGTACCTCTTTCTGCTTCCCCCCCATAACCTTAATTGTCCTCATATCAAAATTGAGTACATAGGATTCATGCTTCTCCATTCTTGTGATGCTTTACTAAGAATAATGTCTTCCACGTCCATCCAGGTTAATACGAAGGATGTAAAGTCTCCATTTTTTTTAATAGCTGAATAGTATTCCACCACAACTTGTTAATCCATTCCTGGGTTGGTGGGCATTTAGGCTGTTTCCACATTTTGGCGATTGTAAATTGAGCTGCAATAAACAGTCTAGTACAAGTGTCCTTATGATAAAAGGATTTCTTTCCTTCTGGGTAGATGCCCAGTAATGGGATTGCAGGATCAAATGGGAGGTCTAGCTTGAGTGCTTTGAGGTTTCTCCATACTTCCTTCCAGAAAGGTTGTACTAGTTTGCAGTCCCACCAGCAGTGTAAAAGTGTTCCCTTCTCTCCACATCCACGCCAGCATGTGCAGTTTTGAGAGTTTGTGATGTGGGCCATTCTCACTGGGGTTAGATGATATCTCAGGGTTGTTTTGATTTGCATTTCTCTAATATATAGAGATGATGAACATTTTTTCATGTGTTTGTTAGCCATTCATCTGTCATCTTTAGAGAACGTTCTATTCATGTCTCTTGCCCATTGATATATGTGATTATTGGCTTTTTTTCATGTGGATTAGTTTGAGTTCTCTATAGATCCTAGTTATCAAGCTTTTGTCTGATTGAAAATATGCAAATATCCTTTCCCATTGTGTAGGTTGTCTCTTTGCTTTGGTTATTGTCTCCTTAGCTGTACAGAAGCTTTTCAGTTTAATGAAGTCCCATTTGCTTATTTTTGTTGTTGTTGCAATTGCCATGGCAGTCTTCTTCATGAAGTCTTTCCCCAGGCCAATATCTTCCAGTGTTTTTCCTATGCTTTCTTGGAGGATTTTTATTGTTTCATGCCTTAAATTTAAGTCTTTTATCCATCTTGAATCAATTTTTGTGAGTGGGGAAAGGTGTGGGTCCAGTTTCAGTCTTTTACATGTAGACATCCAGTTCTCCCAACATCATTTATTGAATAGGGAGTCTTTCCCCCAAGGTATGTTCTTGTTTGGTTTATCGAAGATTAGGTGGTTGTAAGATGTTAGTTTCATTTCTTGGTTTTCAATTCGATTCTAAGTGTCTATGTCTCTGTTTTTGTGCCAGAACCATGCTGTCTTGACCACTATGGCTTTGTAGTACAGACTAAAATCTGGTATGCTGATGCCCCCAGCTTTATTTTTGTTACTAAGACCTGCCTTAGCTATACGGGGTTTTTTCCGGTTCCATTCAAAACGCAGAATCATTTTTTCCAAATCTTGAAAGTATGATGTTGGTATTTTGATAGGAATGGCATTGAATAGGTAGATTGCTTTGGGAAGTATAGACATTTTTTTTTTGTTTGTTTGTTTTTGTTTGTTTGTTTTTTATAGAGACAGAGTCTCACTGTACCGCCCTTGGGTAGAGTGCCATGGCATCACACGGCTCACAGCGACCTCTAGCTCTTGGGCTTCAGCGATTCTCTTGCCTCAGCCTCCGGAGCAGCTGGGACTACAGGCGCCCGCCACAACGCCTGGCTATGTTTTTGTTGCAGTTTGGCCTGGGCTGGGTTTGAACCCGCCACCCTCGGCATATGGGGCCGGCGCCCTACTCACTGAGCCACAGGCACCGCCTAAGGGAAGTATAGACATTTTAACAATGTTGATTCTTCCCATCCATGAGCATGGTATGTTCTTCCATTTGTTAATATCCTCTGCTATTTCCTTTCTGAGGATTTCATAGTTTTCTTGATAGAGGTCCTTCACCTCCTTCGTTAGGTATATTCCTAGGTATTTCATTTTCTTTGAAACTATGGTGAAGGGAGTTGTGTCCTTAATTAGCTTCTCATCTTGACTGTTATTGGTGTATACAAAGGCTACTGACTTGTGGACATTGATTTTATATCCTGAAACATTACTGTATTTTTTGATGACTTCTAGGAGTCTTGTGGTTGAGTCTTTGGGGTTCTCTAAGTATAAAATCATGTCATCAGCCAAGAGGGAGAGTTTGACCTCCTCTGCTCCCATTTGGATTCCCTTTATTTCCTTGTCTTGCCTAATGGTATTAGCTAGAACTTCCAGCACTATGTTGAATAGTAAAGGTGACAGAGGACAACCTTGTCTGGTTCCAGTTCTAAGAGGAAAAGCTTTCAGTTTTACTCCATTCAGTAAAATATTGGCTGTGGGTTTGTCATAGATAGCTTCACTCAGTTTTAGAAATGTGCCACCTATGCCTATACTCTTCAGTGTTCTAATTAGAAAAGGATGCTGGATTTTATCAAATGCTTTTTCTGCATCTATTGAGAGGATCATGTGATCTTTATTTTTGCCTCTGTTAATATGGTGGATAACGTTTATGGACTTGCGTATGTTAAACCAGCCTTGCATCCCTGGGATGAAGCCTATTCGATCATGATGAATGACTTTTTTGATGATAAGCTGTAATCTATTGGCTAGGATTTTGTTGAGAATTTTTGCATCTATATTCATGAGTGAGATTGGTCTGAAATTCTCCTTTTTGTTTGGGTCTTTTCCTGGTTTTGATATCAGGTTGATGTTTGCTTCATAGAATGTGTTGGGGAAGATTCCTTCTTCCTCATTTTTTTGGAATAATTTCTGCAGTACAGGAATAAGCTCTTCCTTGAAGGTTTGATAGAATTCTGGAGTGAAGCCATCTGGACCAGGGCATTTTTTGGTTAGAAGATTTTTTTTTTTTTGTAGAGACAGAGTCTCACTGTACCGCCCTCCAGTAGAGTGCTGTGGCGTCACACGGCTCACAGCAAGCTCTAACTCTCAGGCTTACGCGATTCTCTTGCCTCAGCCTCCCGAGTAGCTGGGACTACAGGTGCCCGCCACAACGCCCGGCTATTTTTTTGTTGCAGTTTGGCCGGGGCCAGGTTTGAACCCGCCACCCTCGGCATATGGAGCCGGCGCCCTACTCACTGAGCCACAGGCGCCGCCCGGTTAGAAGATTTTTTATTGTTTCTTTGATCTCAGTGCTTGAAATTGATCTGTTCAGGAGCTCTATGTCTTCCTGGCTGAGTCTAGGGAGATGGTGTGATTCCAAATATTGATCCATTTCCTTCACATTGTCAAATTTCTGGGCATAGAGTTTCTGGTAGTATTCAGAGATGATCTCTTGTATCTCTGTGGGATCAGTTGTTATTTCCCCTTTATCATTTCTGATTGAGGTTACTAGAGATTTTACTTTTCTATTCCTCGTTAGTCTGGCCAATGGTTTATCTATTTTATTTATTTTTTCAAAAAACCAACTCCTTGTTTCATTAATTTTCTGAATGATTCTTTTGTTTTCAATTTCATTGATCTCTGATTTGATTTTGGATATTTCTTTTCTTCTACTGAGTTTAGGCTTAGATTGTTCTTCTTTTTCCAATTCCATAAAATCTCTTGTGAGATTGTTGATGCGCTCTCTTTCTGTTTTTCGAATGTAGGCATCTAAAGCGATGAATTTTCCTCTCAAAACTGCTTTTGCAGTATCCCACAGGTTTTGGTAGCTTGTGTCTTCATTGTTGTTATGCTCAAGGAAGTTAATGATTTCCTGTTTTATTTCTTCTTTCCACCCATCTGTTATTCAACAGAAGATTGTTTAATTTCCATGCCTTTGGGTGGGGTCGAGCGTTTTTGTTAGAGTTGAGTTCCACCTTTAATGCCTTATGCACTGAGAAGATACAAGATAAAATTTCAATTCTTTTGATTCTGTTGATATTTGTTTTGTGTCCCAGGATATGATCAATTTAGGAGAATGTTCCATGGGGTGATGAGAAGAATGTATATTCTTTATCTTTGGGGTGGAGTGTTCTATATGCGGCTATCAAGCACAGTTGTTCTAGGGTCTCATTTAAATCTCTTATATCTTTGTTTAATTTCTGTTTAGAGGATCTGTCCAGCTCTGTAAGAGGAGTGTTAAAGTCCCCTGTTATGATGGTATTATCAGATATCATATGGTCTGTTTCAAGAATCTGGGAGCATTTAAATTGGGTGCATAAATATTTAGAATTGAAATGTCTTCTTGTTGTAGTTTTCCCTTGACCAATATAAAGTGACCATCTTTGTCTTTTTTGACTTTAGTTGCTTTAAATCCACATGTATCTGACAGTAAGATTGCAACTCCTCTTTTCTTCTGAATTCCATTTGCCTGTAAAATTGTCTTCCAACCCTTGACTCGGAGCTCTAGTTTGTCTTTTGAAGCTAGGTCTGTTTCTTGCAGACAGCGAATGGATGGCTTGTGTTTTTTAATCCAGTCAGCCAATCTATGTCTCTTCAGTGGGGAATTCAAGCCATTAACATTTATTGAGATAATTGATAAGTGTGGTAGTATTCTATTCATCTTATTTTGTGAGAGTCCATTGCTTAGTTTTGTCTTTTACATCAGTGTGGAGGTTAGGTTCTGTCCTTTGATTTCTGAGTTCTTACTTTGCAGCTGATCCATTTTGGTGGTCAGTGTGCAGAACAGGTTGAAATATTTCCTGTAGAGCTGGTCTTGTTGTGGCGAATTTCCTCAATGTTTGTATATCCGTAAATGATTTGATTTCTCCGTCAATTTTGAAGCTTAGCTTAGCAGGGTACAGAATTCTGGGCTGGAAATTGTTCTGTTTAAGTAGATTAAAGGTAGATGACCATTGTCTTCTTGCTTGGAAAGTTTCATTAGAGAAGTCTGCGGTCACTCTGATGGATTTGCCCCTGTAGGTCAATTGGTGCTTACTCCTGGCAACTTGCAGAATCTTTTCTTTGGTCTTAACTTTGGACAGGTTCATCACAATGTGTCTTGGAGAAGCTCGGTTTGAGTTGAGGTGACCTGGGGTCCGATATCCCTCTGAAAGCAGTGTGTCAGAATCTTTGGTGATATTTGGGAAATTTTCTTTTATAATATTCTTTAGTATGGCTTCCATTCCTCTGGGGCATTCTTCTTCCCTTTGTGGAATTCCTTTAACTCATATGTTGAAACGCTTCTTAAAGTCCCATAATTCTGACAGTGAACCTTCTGCTCTCTCTCTCTTCTTTTCTGCCTCTTTTACTATCTGTGTTATCTCAAGAACTTTGTCTTCTACCTCTGAAATTCTTTCTTCTGCATGGTGTAACCTGTTGCTGATACTTTCCATTGCATCTTTAAGTTCCCTAATTGACTGTTTCAGTTCCTTCAGTTCTGCTATATCCTTTTTATATTCTTCATATTGTTCATCTGTTATTTGATTCTGTTTTTGGATTTCCTTTTGGTTATTTTCCACTTTATTAGCAGTTTCCTTCATTGTTTCCATCATTTCTTTCATTGTTTTCAACATGCGTATTTTAAATTCCCTTTCTGTCATTCCTAACATTTCTGTATAGGTGGAATCCTCTGCAGTAGCTATCTCATGGTCCCTTGGCGGGGTTGTTCTGGACTGGTTCTTCATGTTGCCTGGAGTTTTCTGCTGACTCTTCCTCATGAGTGATTTCTTTTATCTGTTCCCTTGCCCTAATTTTCCTTTCACTTCCTCTTGCTCTTTAAGTTCTTGTGCCTGTGGACTAAGGTTTACAGGACAGAAGGGTGAGAATGTTGAAGAGCAAAAAAGGGATGAAAGAAAGGAGGACTGAGTGATAAGAAAAAAAAAAGAAAAATAGAGAAAGGAGAGGGGGTGGGTAAAAGGAATATTGACAAAAAGAACAGAGGCACAGAAAGAGGGAGACAGAGCAATATAGGTGTACAATAGGGTACTTTGACACAACCTTAAAAAAACCCCACCTTCTGGGGGTGCCCAGTTGGGTGGTTCCCTTGAGGTCCACAGCTCTTTGCTAACCTGATCAGACACAGTACCCCACCTCCACCAAGTAGAGAAGAAAGACAAAAATGCTATAAATCAAACCAAAACAAGCAAACAGAAAACTTTACGGGATAAAATTGGGTGAAAAACCAAATAATAGCAGTAGAAACACTAGCAAAAATGAAGTTCCAGTTATTGAAAAAGGCAGCAATGGGAAATTATAATTAAACTAGAAAAATTGAGAAAGAAAAAGGATCTGTGTGGAAAAGGTTGAAATTAAAAAAGAAAACGTCAACAATGTCAAAATAAACAAAAAAAAAAACAAACAACAACAAAAAACAAACAAAAAAACACAACCAAAAACAAAGCAGTATGTATTTGTTATTGAATATTGTCTGGGCAACACGTGGTCTTCTGGGGTATGAGATGTTAATCACAGTTCTGATACGACTGGAGGCTGCTGATTTCTCAAACCCCAGCAGGTAGACACCCTAAATCTCTCTTCAGCCCATTTAAAAGGCACTTTGAACTTGTAAACTTGCTGAGCAGAAGCTTTCCCAGGAAAGCGCTTGTCTCTGGAATCACTGCTGGAGTGGCTATCCACTTACCCAGTTTGCCAAAACCGGTCTCACTCTGCCCCTGAGGGTTAGGGCTGCAAGGTGGCTCAGACCCCACCTTTAGGCTACTCCGTCGCTGGGTTACCAGCTCCCACCTGATTGTAGCTCTGCGACCCTGAGGGCGGAGCTTGCCGGGGCAGATCGCTCACAATGACTCCCTGTGACCCACAGCCAAACACTATTAGCTCCGTCTGGCTCAGCGGCTCAGACTGGGCCCTAAACAACGGCCACAGTTCTCCTCACTCCCGCTCAGGCTCTCCCCAAGGCAGTTCAACTGAGTGCCAAGTCCAAAGACACCAAAACAGTTCACAGGTAAGGCCTTTCTGGTTTGCAGTCTCGCTGCTACTGAACTTACAGTTGCGGGCGGGTTTAGACAGATTGAACACATGCCACCAGTTGCCGTTTTTCCACTGTTTTAGTCCTCCTCTTGGGGTCCAGAAGTCTCTCGCTGACTCCCTGTATCCTCACAGGGGTGATGATAGGCAGATCCCACCCGCCAGAGATGCCTGGAGTCCTATCTCCCCAGATTCACGGTGCCCAGATTCAAGGAAGCTGTTACTCGGCCGGCATCTTGCTCCGCCTATATAATTAATTTTAAAAAATTTTAAATTAAATTAAAAAAAAATTTTTTTTTGAGACAGGTTCTCACTCTTCACCCAGGCTATAGTGCCCTTGCGAGATCATAGCTCACTGCAACCTTACACTCCTGGGCTCAAGCGATCCTCCTGCCTCAGCCTCCAAGGTAGATGGGACTACGGGTGGACTCCACCATGCCTGGATGATTTTTTTATTTTTTGTAAAGATAGGGTATCTTGCTATGTTGCCCAGGCTAATGTGAAATTCTTGTCCTTAAGAAGTCTTCCTACCTTGGCCTCCCAATGTTCTGGAGTCACAGGCATGAGCCACTGTGCTGCCTGGTCTATCTTTTTTTACTTCTTAATATTTTTTTAATTTTTCTTTTTTTTTTTTTAGAGACAAGGTCTCATTCTGTTGTACAGGTTTGAGTATAGTGACACAATCAGCTCACTATAACCTTAAACTCCTAACCCAAGTAATCCTCTCACTTCAGCTTCCTGAATGGCTAGACCTATGGGCATGGCCACCATACCTGGCTAATTTTTAAAATTTTTTGTGTAGATACAAGGTCTCGCTGCATTTCCCAGACTGGTCTGAAACTCCTGGCCTCAAGCAATCCTCCTGCCTCAGCCTCTCATGGTGTTGGGAGTAGAGGCATGAACCACCGTACCCAGCAGGTCTTTCTTAGAATGTCTTATCCTTTTCTCATTTAACAAATTTGTTATTTTCTATCTTTCTATTATTAAAATCTGTTATTTTCTATCTTTCTAAGATCACATTTTTCTTCTACTTTTAATTTCTTAGATTTTATTGGATTGGGGGGAACTGGGAATGAAATAAAAACAATCCCTTCTTTTTTTAGAGTAAACTTATTTTACAGTTTCTATTTTAGGAAGTTTTGAGGATTGATGTTTGTCATATCTTTTACTGCTGTTAAATTGTTTCCATATATATTTTAAATATTGTGGATCATGAGCTCAATTTCAATAACACATTGTCAGTGAGAATCCTACATAGGCAGTAGGGAGGAGGTCTCTCTTTAAAATGTTTTGCTTTGTTTCTGCCAGGTGCTCCAGTGATGTCCAAGGCTCAGGAGCAGTTACTTGAATAAGTATAAATTTGAACTCTAAACAACATGAGGATCAGCTATGGTTAAACATATTCAGGGAAGACTTGTTTTTGTACATTCAGAGCTCAATCTAAAACAGACTAGCTTTCTTTTTGTTTCCCAGTGTAGGGGCTGACTTTTCTAATCTACCCTTTCACCAAGTTATAGTCCTTGACAAGGCCCTGATTTTGTGTGTTCCAGCTCTTCCCCCCTTGTAGACAGTAAGTCACATTTCCTAACCTTTTACCGGCTGTAAGACCCAAACCCTAAGACAAGAGGTCAGTAAACAATGGCCCAAGGGCCAAATCCAGTTCACCACTTATCATGGTAAATGAAGTTTTACTGGAACACAACCACATCCATTTGTTTCTATATTGACTGGCTGTTTTCACATCACAGTAGCAAAATTGAGTACTTGCTACAAAGACCACGTGGCCTGCAAAACTGAAAATATTCACTCTCTGGCCCTTTCCGAAGAACATGTGCAGACTCTTGCCCTAGATTTCATGGACTTGAAAACCCTGCCTTCATCTCCCTTTGAGCTGCAGGAGCATCCGTCCTTCTGATTGCTGTTTGGTGTTCCTTTCCTTTTCATTTCTAGTTCCTGGCAGTCTTCTTTTTATAAGCTCAGCTAAACATTTAAAAATATGTCTATTTTATTGTATCTAAGTATTGTTAGCAGGAAAGTTTTCAGGTACCTAGTCCCATCATATTGCCCAAACCAGAGCCTGCCTTCTGCCATCTTCAGAGAGTTATAATGTGTTTTTTATAGTTCTCTGATTTGAACATTAAACTTATTCATTTACATTTTTAAAATTTTCCAATGGATTTTTTTTAAGACTGAAGTTTTTCGTCTCTATGTCTGTGGTATTTGATATATACAATGTTTTACAAATTTTTTTGTAATCCATTGATAATTTTTAAGTAAATACACTTTTTAGCTATCTTGTTATTAATATCCTGTGTTCACAGATCATGGTATTTATGATATCAGTTCTTTGGAATTTGTTGAAATTTTCTTTGTGGCCTAATATGCAATCAATTATACTTGTCATATATGCATGAAAGAAATTTATATCTGGGGTGGCACCTGTAGCTCAGTGGTAGGGCACTGGCCCCATATACTGAGGGTGGCAGGTTCAAACCTGGCCCAGCCAAACTGCAACAAAAAAGTAGCCAGGCATTGTGGTGGGCACCTGTAGTCCCAGCTACTCGGAAGACTGAGGCAAGAGAATTGCCTGAGCCCAGGAGTTGGAGGTTGCTGTGATCTGTGACGTCACGGCACTCTACCGAGGGTGACAAAGTGAGACTCTGTCTCCTTAAAAAAAAAAAAGAAAAAGAAAAAAACAGAAATTTCTGTCTGGGTGCAGGGTTTTCTTCTATGTTATATCAAGGTTGTTCATTGTACTATCAGAGTCTCTATTTTAAATTTATCTGCTAGATATATTTGTTTCTAAAAGGTTTCTGTTAAAACCTACTGTGGTTTATATTTTTCTTTATAAAATTTTTTTATCAGCTCTGCTTTATATATTTCAAGGCTATGTTGTTCACGGGCATTAAAATCCATGATAATTGTCTTCTTTGTGAATACTCATCAGTATTAATGTTAAATTTATTATCTAATAAAGGTTAGAAATCAATTTTTTAAATGGACAACTGAAACCCTTCTGTAGGTCGAATCCTACTATGAGCTGACAGGTTTATACTCCACAAAATGTGAAATATAGAAAGAACTTGATCTTATGTTCTCTCCTGCTGGTCTGTAGTTTCACACTGGGTTTCCACAGGGACATGGTTGGATTATTAGATGGTCCTGCATCTTGTAGTTCGAGTCCAAAACAAAGGTGAGCCTTTCTCGATGATGAAGCCAGAGCTGAGACAGTCTCTACCAAATTCTTTGCGTAGATCCAGTTTTCTCTATTTGAGTGACAAGGCTGGCAATTTGGAGTTTAAGGTTATAGATATTTCCATTTTACAGCTAAGATCACATTTTTCCTCTACTTTGAATTTCTTAAATTTTATTGGATTTGGGGGAACTGGGGATGAAATAAAAATAATCCTTTCTTTTTCTTAGATTCATATGGGGGTGCGTGTGATCAGGTCACATAGTATGCTTTTATAAGGTTAAAGCCCAGGTGTAGTTGTGTCCTTCCCCCAGAAAGTGTGCATGTACCTGTTGGGTGAGAATTAACCCAAACCCTGCCTCCTCGCCCCCTTACTTGAATTTAACTGAGTTTTTCTCTCAGGTGAGCATGTAGTTGATAATCTGGTTCTAACTAAGTACTGGATATATGTGGTGCTTGTTTTTCTATTCTTATGATACTTTGCTTAGGAGAATGTTTTCCAAATCCATCCAAGTTGTTACAAAAGACATGAAATCTCCATCATTTTAATGGCTGTTATAGTATTTCATGGTATACACATACCACAGTTTATCCATTATTATTATTATTTTTTTTTTTTTTTTTTGGCCGGGGCTGGGTTTGAACCCACCACCTCTGGCATATGGGACCGGCGCCCTACACCTTGAGCCACAGGCGCCGCCCCATTTGCCAGAGGTTTATCATCCATTCATGTGTTGAAGGGCATCTGAGTTGTTTCTGCAACTTTGCAATTGTGAATGGTGCTGCTATAAACATTCCAGTGCAAATGTCCTTATGGTAAAATGACTTTGTCTTGATCATTGTCAACTAATAAGACCTCAAAATTTCCTTCTTACCCCAATCCTTTCAGTAGTTTTATTCTCCTGGAAGTGTGAAATGCTTTAATGGTATCAAAAGCTGAATAACAAAAGATTAATTGCCTAAGATAAGAGGTTGAGGTAAGAGGATCACCTGTGCCTAAAAGTTTGGGGTTGCTGTGAGCTATGATGATGCCACGGCACTCTACCCAGGGCCAAGGAATGAGACTGTGTCTCAAAAAAACCAAAAAAAGATTAGTTGTCTGTGACCAATTATTGGTAGATGATGATAGATTGTACATTGTTTCACTGATCTTCAGAATTGATGAAAAATGGGACTGAGTGGGTAAAAAAATCCAAGGGGGCTTTTGGAAGAGTATTTTTTATGGATTTAACTGCATAGTCTTCACTGTATCATAACAGTTGTAAAAACATGAGCACAGTATCTACTTTCGGTTGAGAGTATCTATTTTTTGGTTCTTTAAACTGATTTTTAGAAATTTAGCTATTATTTCACTTGTTAAAGCCATCTAGTAAAATAAGGAAAAATGCTCTTGAAAAAAACTGATGTTTGAAATGTAGAATGCAATTAATGTTTCAATCTTCTCTCCCCCTTTTCTCCTTTTATAGTATGACTACGAATATGATGAAAATGGTGACAGAGTGGTTTTAGGAAAAGGTACTTATGGGATAGTCTACGCAGGTCGGGACTTGAGCAACCAAGTCAGAATTGCTATTAAGGAAATACCAGAGAGAGATAGCAGGTACAGTAATGTGGCTAATAAAGGCTTTCCTCAAAATACTTTGGGTTGTTCATAGCATTTTAGAGAATACTTGGTGGTACTCTAATTAATGAAACTCTGAAAACTCCATTATGTTAATTAGCTCCCTTTGACATATAGCTGCTGCACTATTCACTGGTTCAAGTGCAATACTCCAGTAAAGAAGGACACAGGACTTTCAAATACTAGAGAAGAGAATGGGCCTGTGTGTGCTGGGTTATGTTGGATAAAGATGGGTTTATTTGGTTAGATAGGGAATAAGCATTATCAGAAATGGTTTGGGCCAGGCGTGGTGATTCACTCTTGTGATCCTAGTACTCTGGAAGGCTGACTGAGGCAGCTGGTTCACTTGAGCTCAGGAATTTGAGACCAGCCTGAACAAAGTGAGAGTCTGTCTCCTAAAAATAGAAAAAGCTAGCCAGGCATTGTGATAGGCACCTGTAGTCCCATCTACTCAGGAGGCTGAGACAAGAGGAGCCCAACAGTTCGAGGTTGCTGTAAGCTATGCACGGCACTCAACCCCAGGCTGACTAGGTGAGACTGTCTCAAAAAACAAAAAAAAAGAAATGGTTTGAACCAGAAGTTCCAGTTCCTTTGGCATGTCAGGAGCTTGGAGGATGTCATTGCATCTTAACAAGCAGGGAGCTGAACAAACTGAGAAATCAGTGGCTCTTCTTGGAGCCTCTGATGAAATGAAGTCACAAGAGAGACAGCTGCTTCCAGAATTGGAGAGATAGGTAAATACAGAGAGTTGAAATTTGCCAAAGCTGGGCGGTGCCTGTGGCTCAGTGGGTAGTACACCGGCCCCATATACCGAGGGTGGCAGGTTCGAACCCAGTCCCAGCCAAACTGCAACAACAACAACAACAAAAGAAACAGAAAGAAAAGAAATTTGCCAAAGCTGAGACCCAGGAGCAGAAATCTCCAGGAACCAGTCTGGGGTAGGAGACCCTGAACTGTAGCTGACAAAGTGCTGTGGGCTAGTGTGGACAAATCTGAGTCAAAAACTTTAGGGAGCTCCAGCCACTGGGGGCCCCCACCCTTTTGTGAATTTTATACTTCATGGAGCTCTACTAGATCCTGAATATCAATGAAAAATCCCCTTGTGCTTCTGGCAGAGAGGGAAAGAAAAAGAACCACTTTGAAACATGCCAGAGCATTCTGTTCTTAGCAAGGCCCTCAGAATCTCTTCTACCAGAGCCCAACCAAACTGGGGGAAGGAAAATACCAAATTCCATCCCACTGCACCCATCCTGCTCCACCTAAGAAGGTAAAACTAAGAAGAACTTGTGAAGCACAGGAGTAGAGGCTCACTGAAGACTGAGAACTCCTCACAGGACTGCAGAACTCTCCTCCCACCCCACCAGCCTTACCACCACGTCAGTAAAGGCCTATTACTACAGCTCCTTTTACCCAGTGCATCATGTCTGCCTTTCGATAGAAACTTACAAGGCATACTAAAAGTTAAAAAACACAATCTAGGGCGGCGCCTGTGGCTCCGTGGAAAGGCGCCATATACCGAGGGTGGTGGGTTCAAACCCAGCCCTGGCCAAACTGCAACCAAAATATAGCCGGGCGTTGTGGCGGGCGTCTGTAGTCCCAGCTACTCGGGAGGCTGAGGCAGGAGAATCGCTTAAGCCCAGGAGTTGGAGGTTGCTATGAGCTGTGTGAGGCCATGGCACTCTACCGAGGGCCATAAAGTGAGACTCTGTCTCTACAAAAAAAAAAATACAATCTAAAGAAACTTAGCAAGCACCTGTGCAAGCACTTAGCAAGCACCTTAGTAAGAAACTGTGTCATATGGCAGGGATGTTGGAGTTAGCAGACCAGGAATTTAAGACAACTATGAGTAATATGCTGAAGGCTTTCATGGAAAAAGTAGACACCATGAAAGAACAGATGGTAATAAGAACTCAGAGATGGAAATTCTAAGAAAGAATCAAAAAGAAAAGCTGGGGATCAAAAACACTGATAGAAATGAAAAATGCCTTTGATAGATTCATTAGCAGCCTGGACACAGTGAAAGAAAGAATCTCTGAGTTTGATGACAGATCAACAGAAACTTCCAGAATTGAAAAAGCAAAGAGAAAAAAAAGACTGAAAAAAAAAATGGAGCAAAATATCCAAGAACTACGGCACAACTGCAAAAAGTATGACATATGCTTTAGGGAATACCAAAAAAAAAAAAAAAAAAACATAGTAAAGAAAGAAAAAAGAAGAAATATTTGAAGAATTTGTTTGAACCACAAATTATGGGGGCATTGTGGGAAATGGAAACAGTTTTTAGGAACAAAAATGTTCTTCAGGGATCTGAAAAGCTCTGGGGATAGGATTGTCTGTGTCTCCCTGCCCAGGTGCTCTGCCTTAAGGTTTGTTTTCCCAACTAATAATTCTCTCTTCTCTCCACCTCATGGTTTCTGCTGACTTGGGCTTCCCTTACGTCTTGTCTCTGTAAGATGGTGTGGAGTTGTTTTAAATCATCCATGTACATTTTCTATGTGTCATATATTCAAAGTCTGAAAGAGGATTGGATTACTTAATTTATTATTATTATCCTTATTTGGTCAGACTGTAATGCCGGGCTACATCATGAGCTTGTTGTGACCACCCTCAAGTCCCTTCCCTGTGACCATGGTGGTAGGGTCCCACACTCGAGTTTTGTCAACAAGGACACTCCCCTGAGCTCTTTGTCTACCAAACATCTCCACTTCTGAGTCTAAAAGGCATCTCAGGGTTAACATGACCCAACTGAACCTGGATTTTTACTCCCAGATGTACTTTCCCTGGAGTGTTCTCTGTGTCGGTTCCTGCTGTCCTGTCCATCCAGCTGTTAGGCCGACCCCCAGGACTCACTGGGATTCTTCTCTTTCTCTCGCACACGACATCCACCCCACCAGTTTGTGTCTTCTCAGCCTCTGTGTCCTCAATCTGCTCTTGCCCATCACCCTGGCGCCCTCCAACTCTAATCTAAGGCTTTAGGCCTCTTACCCGGCTCCTACTTGGTCTCTGCAACCACCTTCTAACTATTCTCTGCTTTCACTGTTCCCTTCACTCCTCGTCCATTTTTCCTCAGAGAAGCCATACAGTTCTTTCGGAAGTTAAAATCACATCACATGGTGATAATGACCGATGCAGGTTCATCATTTGGAACAGACGGACCATGCTGGTGGGAGGTGTTGGTAATGGGGGAGGCTGTGCACAAGTAGACTGTGAAACAATATAAAATTTAAAGAGGTCGTCACTATCCAATTGCTGTAGATAAATTCACTAACTTTTCGCCACCAATCTCCTTCCTCCTCCAAGGGATGTAAGTAGGCTCTTGGAAGAAAATCACTTTTAAAATCAGCTTGTAGCTTAAGTTTATTCAAATGGCACTATACACTCACAAAGCACACCCACACCAACGAAATGTTTTCAGCTCCTGTTTTGTAACAGTGCGGTGGATGTATGTGGATCGTACATGACAAGGAACAGCTGGTGTGTGGGGCGTCTTCTTGTTAATAAAGAGAGTACAGAGAAGCCTATCATTGTTATTGAGAAGATACATCTGTGTTCCCTGGAGAGCTGTGGCTATTCCATTAAAAACGATAGCGGTTACAAAGGATAATTGCTAAAGTAGGATGAGGGATGTGAGTGATGCAGGATCCAGGGTACACTAAAATACCATCTGCAAAGGAGGAGCATAGCAGCACGTCTTTCTCCTTTGCTTCCTTTATGTTCCAAGGCAACTCTGTTAGAGAATCAGAGTGGTTGTGAAAGAGGGGTGGTGGATTTAGTATGCTCTTATAATCTACCCCCAACTGGTTATTCATGTCAGGTTGGTTTTCTTTTCTGATAGTCTGCACACCCTTAAACTGTTTATTTCTATCAGTTATTCTCCCCCAATTGTACATTAGAGTCAACAGAGGAGCTTTTTAAAATACTGACGTTCAGGTTCCCCCTCCAGAAATTCTGGGAAGGTCCTGAACACAGGATAAGAAGCCGTCCAGAAGATGTAAATGTGGGTCAAGGCTGGGAACCACTACTCTAGATGGTTATCAGGGGGGATTTGACTCAGAGGGAGAGTTCTGGAAATACCTGTGGGTGAATCATTTTTTTCAAAGCTAAATATATATATGTATATGTATGAGTATCTGATTATTGGATGCCATGTCTTCTTTCCATTGTTAAAGCTAATTGAGAGAAAATAATGATGCTCTTGTAATTCTCATAAATAAGCATAATTGATTGATGTGAGCAATTTGTGATTCCTTCCTTATTTAATGTGTGGCACTTACACTTAGTGAAAATTGCTGGCAGTTTGTCATTTTTTCCATATTGGAGAAAAATACTTATTCTTAGCTAGGTTAGATTGTGACTAGTATTGCAAATGTTGAACTATCCTTGGTTTAAATAATGAAGTGGGAATATTTACTTCTCTAAAATCTTAAATCTAAGTGTTCATGGGTTGATTCTCATTAAAGGATCAGGAGGTGGGAGCCCTTTAATTCATAATAAACTGAGTTAGTTTCTTGTTTGAGGTTATTTAATTATCTTGATCTCCTAAACAGGCACAGTATTTGCCACTAATGCAAAGCTAGAGCAATTACGAGCTAGTGTTGCAAGTGTTTTTAGCCCCCAGGGAAGAAATAACTTGTAAATGTATTCATAGTTGGGAGTCTTTACCTAGGCATCTGATTGATAACACTGTGTGTTTGAATTCTTGTATTAACTCTTTCAAGCAAGTATCAAAATGTTGATTTCTTGGGCGGTGCCTGTGGCTCAAGGAGTAGGGCACCAGTACCATATGCCGGAGGTGGCGGGTTCAAACCCAGCCCCGGCCAAAAACCACACACACACACACACACACACACAAAAAAAAAAACCCCAAGCAAAATGTTGATTTCTCTAATTGAGGCACTGATAAGGGGTTCATTTTAAAGCCTGCTCTTCATAGTTCCTAAAGCAATTCTAAGGAAAAACAGAGCAGTAGATCTAAGTCTTTTTTGTTGTTGTTGTTATAGGCTGATTTCTGAGTAATATTACACCGATTATAAAACATTTTTTAAAGGAATTTACTTTTATAAACTGCCAATTGCTTTAGCTTTAGTACTTATCTTAAAAGCTTATTGAAAATGGTATTATTCAATTCTAACCAATCCTAATATTTGTTGTTGGCTTTCAAGAAAAATCTATTCTGCTTATATGGATTTGTCATTGTAAGATTTGTACATTTCCTGCACGTAGGACTGAAGCAAGTATGAGACATCGGGTTTTCATTTACTATGGCTTAGTAGTTAATGCCTTTTACACCTGTGACCTCCATTACACAAAAGCAAAAAGAAAGGAAAAATGTTAGGGAATGGCTTTGAGTCTGTGTTTGCGATTGCTAACACCCTACTCTATGTAGCTTGTTAAGTAGAACATATGGCTGGTGAGCTCTTGCAGGAGGCCCCAACATGCCAGCCCAACATGGAGACACTCATGCTAAGGTGTCACATCACCAAACCAAAACCTAAGCCGTTTACTTGTAAGAGCTGACCTTCTGAGAAATTAGGAGTGAGATGATAGCTAACTTCTCAAACAGAACAATTTCCCAAAAAGGAAAACAACAAAGAAAAAAAAAAAGGGCGGCAGCTCAAGGAGTAGGGCGCCAGTCCCATATGCCGGAGGTGGCAGGTTCAAACCTAGCCCCGGCCAAAAACCACACACACAAAAAAAAAGAAAGAAAGAAAAGAAAAAAAAAAGCTCACAGCAACCATTCAAAAGGCCCCCAGTCAACCTAAAGCTGGAAAAATAAGCAAGTCCCTTCTGCTTTACCCCATATGAGGGGAGTAACCCAATGTTAACCAACCACTTGTGTGCTATGTTTCCTTGTTGCTGCTCAAGCTTCCTTACAAAACCAACCATTCCGCCAAGCCCAGAGGAGCTCCTGGCGGTTTAAATCGCACGCTGCCTGGTTCACAAATCACTGCCAAAAACCAATCAAGAGAATAGACAACCTACAAAATGGGAGAAAATGTTCACATGCTATCCATCCAATAAAGGGCTTAAACCAGAATCTACGAAGAATTCAAGCAAATCAGCAAGAAAAAATTAAACAACCCCATTAAAAAGTGGGCAAAAAACATGAACAGAAGCTTTTCAAAAGAAGAAAAACTAATGACCAACAAACACAGGAAACAATGCTCAACCTTGCTAATCATCAAGAAAATGCAAAGCAAAACCACCTTGAGATACCACCTAACCCCAGTGAGAATGGCTTTTATCCAAAAGTCCCCAAACGTATACTACAGCTTGTTAATCCCAAACAATAAAACAAAACAAAACAAAGTCCTGAAACAATAGATGCTGGTATGAATGCAGAGAGAAAGGATGCTTACACACACTGTTGTGGTGGTGCAAACTAATACACCCGCTGTGGAAAATAAAAGTAGACAGACCAGCCATTTGATCCAGCAATCCCACTGCTGGGACACTTACACTCAAATGTTTTTTGTAGCACAATTCATGATTGCAAAGATGTGGGATCAACACAAGTGCCCATCAATTTGTGAGTGGATAATAAAATGTGATGTATGTATATCATGGAGTTCTACTTAGCCATAAAAAGATGGATTAATTCCTTTTCTAACAATGTAGATGGAATCAGAGACCATTCTCCTTAGCATTTAATAGAAAAACACACCGCATGTACTCACTATGATATTGGAACTAAGTGAACAGCACTGATGTGCACAGATGGAAGTAAACTCCATGGCAATCAAGCAGATGGGCGGGAGGAAGAGAGGATGGGTAAATCATTCAATATACACTGTCTGGGTGATGGGCACACTTAGAACTTTGTCTTAAGCAGTACAAAAGCAATCCATGTAAGCAAAACTTCTGCATCCCTGTCATGTTCTGAAATTTTTAGAAAAGCCAATTAGATCTTCAAAACTCAATTTGTTGAACTTTTTTCTTTAACACGCTATAATAATTAAATATTATTATACAATAATATAAAAATCCTGATTTCAGTGTATAATAATAATTATTATTATCAGGATTGTTAAGTCTGTAAGCTTTCCAGTACTTCCAGTAACCATCAAAGTGTTATTCTGTTCCAGAAATACAAAGTAACTTTTATAATTTAATATGGCAGCATATACCAAGTATATGATTTTGAACTCACACTTTCCATGTGGAGGCTTGATTAGGATTTAGTAGAAATCATAACAGAATTGGTACACATGGTAAGGTGAGGATTTTGAGGGAAGGAGTTTAAAGAGTCTTGGGATATATATGATTTTATGTTTTTTATTAAAGGTTAATAGTGCTTTTAGGAAATTCTGGAATAAACATTAAAATTATTTACAATTTTGGTCTTCCTGGGCTTGTGTCTCCTGGGTAATAAAATTATGTTGATGAGGCCGAAACAGGAGGTCATGTTAATATAGACAGTAAACTGTGTGGATGATCTGAATAATCTCCTGGTTTTATATCTTAACTCTGTCACTTACTAGTTTTTACCAGAGAAAGAGTTTATTATTGCAGTAGCATGAGAAGAGATGAGAAGTTCTTAATTCCATTTCCTCGAGGATTTTGGAGAAAGGATTTTTATTTTATTTTATTATTATTATTATTTTTGAGACAGAGTTTCACTATGTCACCCTCGGTAGAGGGCCGTGGTGTCACAGCTCACAGCAACCTTATGGGCTTAAGTGATTCTCTTGCTTCAGCCTCCCAAGTAGCTGGAACTATAGGCGCCCACCACAATGCCTGGCTATTTTTTGTTGCAGTCGTTGTTGTTTAGCTGGCCCATGCCAGGTTCGAACCCGCCAGGCTTGGTATATGCACCATAACCACTATGCTATGGGTGCTGAGCCGAGGAAGGATTTTTAAAGATAGTTTGGTGGGCAAAGGGCTAATCAGTTGGGTCTGCCGAATGGCTAGGTTGAGGATAGAGCCATAGGGGTATAGAAATTGTGTTTTTCTGCTGAGTCAGCTTTCGGATGTGGGTCCTGCGAGACCAGTAGAACCAGTTCCTTGGTACTGTGGACCATTGGCCTCAGTGGGTCAGTCAATCCACTGAATGCAGGGGCTGAAGATAATCACAAAAGTTAACCTTGGGTTTTGGAAGCATGATGTTATCTGTGGGAGTAATTAAGAAAATTAAGAATCTTCATGACCATCAGCTATCTGATTCTTGAGTAGCAATTATAGGAAAGAAAACTTGGGAACAATGGCTGGTTGTATGAAAATGTGTGTACGAAACTATGCCTATATCTTTGGAGAGTTCAGGCCTCTGCCGCAGCCCTCACCTTGTGGCCCTTTATTAATTTTACCTATGGCAGTTTCACTCTCTGTGAATCAATTTTCTCATCTATAAAATGGGCATTTTCATAGTACTGGTTATGAGAAATGAGTTAATGTGCACAAAGGGCTTAGTACAGTGCCTGACATATTTTCCCTCAGCTCTTAACCACACGTTCAACCTGACAGAATTTATCTTATGAGAAACAAAGGCCTTAGGTGGTCATTTTCATTTTATATATAGCATTTATTTAGCTGACATTTTCAATTTGTATTGCTAAAAATTATGCACTAAAGTCTGGCTCCATAATTAGCTCATTAATGTTTGCATGTCTTTTAGATACTCTCAGCCCTTACATGAAGAAATAGCCTTACATAAGCACTTGAAGCACAAAAATATTGTCCAGTATCTGGGCTCCTTCAGTGAGAATGGTTTCATTAAAATCTTCATGGAACAGGTCCCTGGAGGTAAGAGATGTTTTTCTTTTGTTAAAAAGTAGAATTTTTAGGGCCTTGAAGAAGAGTAAAATTGAATGAGCTTTACTAGAGTACAGACCTTCCTCTGTCTAAGCTGAAAGAAAAATTAGACATATGACATTACCTTCAGTTTGTTAGGGGATGTCATCCTTAATGAGATTCAGAAAACATGATTAAGTATGGAGTTTATTCAAAAGCAAAGTGTGAGTTTGGTACCCTGCAGCAATTTGATTGGTTATTGCTTGTTACATTCTAAGGAAGACTACTGTAACATCTTATAAGAAAAGATAATGGTCCCAGGCAAGAGAATCACTTAAGCCCAAGAGTTTGAGGTTGCCGTGACCTGTGATGCCACAGCACTCTAGGGAGGGCGACACGATGAAACTCTGTCTCAAAAAGAAAAGATAATGGTCTCAAGGGGTCTTATCTCTGGGACTATTTGGTCTTTTCTAATCATCTATGGGACAAAAATAAGAAGGAAATTTAATCTATAATCAAAGAAGCAGAGGTTGTAGCTGCAAAAATCTTAAATAATTTAAAGTTCCAACAGCTGTCAATTTGAATTATTTAATTTCATAGAGACAGTAAATACTAGAACTATTTTAGTATTAGTCATGATGATTTGACATTGGCCTTTTACTTAGACAGTATTTGATAACAAATGTCTTCAGATAGTGATATTTTTATATTCATGTGTTAGCCTGGTATCTAATACAGTTCCAGGGCTGCTGTGAACAGCTAATGAATGTTGGCTTAAATTAGTGTTACATTATTAATATGCTTTAAGGAGTTCATTTGGATAAGATTGTATTCCTTCTTTCTCCTTGCTTTACAGGAAGTCTTTCTGCTCTCCTTCGTTCCAAATGGGGTCCATTAAAAGACAATGAGCAAACGATTGGCTTTTATACAAAGCAAATACTGGAAGGACTAAAATACCTCCATGACAATCAGATTGTTCACCGGGACATAAAGGTAGGCTCCACCAGGACTGATTTTTATAAGTTCCTTACTGGATTATTATTTTGTTTTTGAAAGTCATGATGTATTGTAAGTATTAATTTAGAACGGGGAGTAAGTAAATCTTAGAAACAAGAGCACGGCGCGTGGTGGCTCATACCTGTAATCACAGCACTCTGAGAGGCCGAGGCAGGAGGATCCCTTGAGCTCAGGAGTGAGAGACCACCCTTAGCAAGAGTGAGACCCTGTCTCTACATAGAAAAACTAGGAGGGTGTTGTGGTGGGTGCCAGAGGTCTCAGCTACTTGGGAGGCTGAGGCAATAGGATCACTTGATCTCAGGAGGCTGAGGTTGCTGTGAGCTGGGCTGACACCATGGCACTCTGGCCTGGGCAACAGAGCTAGACTCAGTCACTAAATAAATAAATAGTCCTTGAAAAATAAAAAGTAAATCTTAGAAACAGCAGAAATATATCTTGCTATGCTGACTTTGTTATTTATGTTCATGTCTTAACTCTTCTGTTCAAGGAATGAACTCCTTAACTGTGTTCGGCCAACAAGGTTGTGATGTTTATGAGGAGCTTGGGTGGGGGTTCAGCAGTATCAAGTTTAAACAGGGAGCCAGGCGTGGTGATGTGCTTCTGTGAGTCCCAGCTGCTCAGGAGGCTGAGGTGGGAGGATGGCTGAGGCTAGGAGTTTCAGAACAGCCTGGGTAACACAGCCCAGTTTCTAATGTAGACCCTGTCTCACAAAAAAAAAAAAAAAGAAAAGAAAAGAAAAGAAAGCAAAAAAGAAAAGAAAAGAAAGAAAAACTCCTCCTCCTTAGGAGTTTACCAGTTGGTAAATTTTTGTGTCCTTACCTGTAAGGGCTACTCTTATACTTACTGAATCAATGGGTGAATGGTTAGAAAAAAGGTCCCCCTTTTTCTTAAGTATCACATACTTAGGGATTGAATGAAAATTATTGCCCAGATTCTCTAAGATAACTAGAATAACAACTTTAGATCCTCTTTAAAGAGAGAAGATTCAGAAATAATAAATTTCAGAAAGCTATTGAAAGTGAATTAATATTACTACCCGAAAATCAACCCAAGAGGCTATTGATCTGTG
Source organism: Nycticebus coucang (assembly GCF_027406575.1). NCBI lineage: Eukaryota > Metazoa > Chordata > Mammalia > Primates > Lorisidae > Nycticebus > Nycticebus coucang. Next base: position 113,558,490 of record NC_069784.1, on the reverse strand, counting down.
ATGTCCTTAAATATCCCACAAAAAGAATCAAGCAACATAGAAAAAAAAGGAAAGTGATTGGAAAGTTAAGAATATCGCAATTTAACTCACGTACATGTATCATTACATACCTGTAAACAGCAGCAAGCTTTAATTGATTAGGAATCATGTTTGACCTGGTGACCTTAGGAGCAGATTTCGAATAACTGATAATATATAAACAAAAAATGGTATCAGGAATTCACCATTGAGAGAAACTATTAATGAAGAATAAAGAATGTCTTTATTTACTCTAAGGACCCCTTATTTTGTTGGACTTACTAGGTCAACAGCAGAGAATCTGAAGCAAGATAACATTTGTGATTAAAGTCCTCTATTCTCTAGGGTGACAATGTGTTGATTAATACCTACAGTGGCGTTCTCAAGATCTCTGACTTTGGGACATCAAAGAGACTTGCTGGCATAAACCCATGTACTGAAACATTTACTGGTATGTTTTTAGAGTGATGATACAGATCTTGTATAATTAAAAAAATAATTGCTGAGTTTGAGCATAGCGTGAGAGAGAAATTTAGTCAGTGTTCTCATATACATTAATGTTGGTATTTTTTGACACTCGTTGAAAAATTTTGTACAAAATTTTAATGGCCCTTTTCTCTTCTTGTATTTATATGACTTGCTTAGACGCTTGTTTAATGCCACTGAAGATTTTTTTTTTTAATTCTCAAGTAGGTGTTTGTTGTTCTTTTTAGGTCATAATTTCTCTCCTGGTTGACCTACAATTTGGCAAGATTATTTTTTTTTGAAACATTTCTTTAGCGGAACCTTTCTGTGATTCTTACTCATACCCTAATCACTTCCCCTTGGACTATGAATTTTCCCTCCTCCTCTGTTTACTCCCTGTGGTCTATTCCCCTATTCCACAATATAAATAACTGTAGGATTTCAATTCAGAAAGAGGAAATGACTCAGCGACTCAGAAGAGGGGTGGGGAAAGAGCTTTCCTGAGGAATTAGGCAATGGGGTGACTGAGCTGCCTCTGGTGCAGTCCTGGGAGGGAGGAGAAAAAAACGAAAGGTAACAGCAGCCAAGAGGAAACTGAGGCTCAGGAGATTAATGACGGCTCAGCAGTCAGAGTTATCTGGGACTTCAACCTAGTCTCTGGTCCCAGTTCTTATCACTCGGTGATACTGATTCTCATGAAGTGTAAAGTTCTTCTGTTAGGAGTATTTAGAGAAAGATACATTTAGCAAAAAAAGAGAAAAAAGATAACGAATAATCTTTGGTCTCATATAAAACAAAAGGCTGAGACATCGCATTTCTGAATTCTGCAGGGTAGGTGGTAGCACTTCCGTTTGCAGATGAGGAAATGAACTGTCAGAAGTCCCGGCAGTGAGTACAGGATAGAGCTTGCTTTTAATCTCTCCTTCAAGCTTTGCTTTCACTTTGGCCCCGCCTTCCTGTAGTACCTATTCTGGTAGCCTGAGAGGTGGGAAGGAAGGAGGGAAATGTCATAAGATTTCTCCTCAGAATATTCAGTCAGTGACACATCAGGCTTGGGTCCCACCTTCAAGGCAATGGGTATTACAGGGCACAGAATTAAATGCATTTCATATACTACACTTGACCTTAGCCAGAAGGCCGAGTGTAGTATAAGTAGGACACAACATTTCAAGTGCATCTTTTTGAATGAAATAATTTTCCACCTGTTAGTAACTTTGAATGTCTTCACATTTCTTTCCTGATACTTTTCATCTGGGCAAGAGACGTTTTAGATGCTTCCAAGACTCAGTAACTTCCAAAAGGAAAATCCCTACTTTTTGCTCATGTTTTGGGACAGGATGTTAATACAATATGTTTTGATAAATCTTGAAAGCATTTTTTGGAAAATCCCCAAAGGAGTTGTAGAAAAGCAGTCCCTACATGGCCCTTTGCTTGTACTTCTTCCACTGGCCTCACGTGAAAGTGATGTGTGTGACTAACATGCTTGAGTCTGTCCCCAGCGCCCGTCCTGAGGCCTGGGTGTGCAGGTCTGGGTGCCTCCACACCACGGCCAAGTCCCAGGTGTTTACCCAGCTTTTGAGGAAAGGATATTGCCCTGTTCCCTCTGTTGGTGATTGTAGTGAGGGGAAAGGTGGTAGCGACCCGTTAGTGGAGTGCTCACAGTCTACCTGGCTGAATCTTTCTCTCCATGCCTGGTTTCACTGAAATTCATATATCAACACTGATTGTTGGGTGTCATTATCCCAGTTTATGATGAGAAAATCAAGGTTCAAAGAGGTTAAATAGCTTGCCCACAGTCGCAACTGCTTGTTAGGAATAGAGATTTCAAACTAGACTTCACAGGCCAAATGACATTAATTGTCTTGCCCCCAAACCCAGTCCCACCCACACTCTTCTGTCTTAGTTGGTGGCCACTCCAGACTTCCTGGGGCACCTTTCTATTCCCACACTGCAACCCAGTTCACCAAGGAAGTCTATTGGCTCCGCCTTCAAAATATGCCTGAAATTGGACCTGTTCTCCCCACCTCCCCTGCTGCCACCCCCATCATTCACCTGCATTGCTTTTATTGCTTCCAAGCTGTTCTCCTGAGTCGCTTTTGCCACCTCGTGTCTATTTGCAACACAGCAGCCGGAGTGATCCTTTTAAAACCTAAACCAAGTCCTGTCTCTCAGAGCCCCAAGGCTGTTTCTGAGAGTAAAGAAATTGTGGACAAGGCTCTGAGTGGATGTGGAGTCCCTTACCTTGCAGACCTCGTGTCCTGCTCTCCTCCCCTGCCTACTCTGCACCAGAAACACGGACCTTCCTGCCTTTCCTCTGGGACACAGGTAGGGTCCTAGCGCAGGGCCATCACACATGCTTTTCCTTCTGCCAGTCACTCCCTTCTCCCAGCCACCTGCACAGCTAACACCTTCAAGTCTTAACTCAGATGTCCCCTCCTCAGTGAGACCCACCATAGACACCCTATTTACCATAGCAGCCTCCCTGGGCACTCTGATTCCCTTTACTCTGGTCTATTTTTTTTTTTTTTTTCTGTCGTAACCCATCACTTTCTAACAAACTATATAATTTACTTACCATGCCGATAGCTCATTATCTGCCTTCCATTGCAAAAATCTAAGCTCCACAAGCCCAGGGATTTCTGTCTCTTTATTCCTGGAATAGTGTCTGGCCCTATCAATATAGATCTGTTGAATGAATGGATAAGTGAACCTCGACTAAGGAATAGAGATTTCCACTCATGCCACTTCCTTGGGTAGTTGCAGTGGCAAAGAAATCCTAAAATATTTCAAAATAATTTAAGAATTTTTTGGCATGTAGATACATGAAGTATAGATTTTATAGTTAATACTCTCACTTGTTTTCCTTCAGCTGATGTTCAGATTGGCCTTGCATCTTCATTATCCAGCTCTATAAATTTCTTTTTATAACATATCGTGTGTCATGTGTTTGTGGAATAAAAAGAAGAGCAAATATGAATGCATGACTCAACTTGGTTTTTGGCACTTGCTCAGTGGGGGATAATTAAACACAATTGGCAGATAGACCTCTTTGAATTATCTGATGAGTAAAATATTGCATAATTGTATTGTTGATGTTACTTGAATCACCCAGTTTTTAAAATTTATTATATTTTTAATTAGTCATCATTCCCCACTTAGATATTAGTACAACTTAAATTCTTTTATTAATTCTGTTCTCGACCCAGAGGTGACAAAGGAGAAGGGTGGTAGACTTCAGCACATATTCTCTAAAAGAGTGCTTGATTTTATTTAAATCATAAAAATGTCACTTGGAGGAGAGCTACAAATGAAGATAAATGGTAACAATTTTGTACTAAGGATAGGTGAGTCTTTGGGGAGCATGGTTGCCCTATCCTTGGCCGGTTGAGAGGCTTTCTGAGAACAGACATGTGCAATTGTATGTGAATATGAACTTGAATTACTGCCATGCAGTGATGAGGTCTGGAGGATGAACCTGCAAAATGACAATACTCAACAAAAATGACGTACCTTTATTTATTGTGATGAACAACAGTTTCCAGCCTGTGATAGTGGTTTTCGTAGAAACAGTTTTGGAGGAATTTTACAGTTTTCACCTGTAAATCATGCATGAGCCATTCACAAAAGGTGTAATCTGTATTTATCAAATTGTCACTTTGGTTATGAATCAGAAAATACTACAGCAGCTTTTTTGGCAAACACTTCAGGATTTGAAGTTATTCAACATGGCATCTTGGATGGGTTCCTGTTTGCTGATTATATCATTCCTCTCTCAGAAACAGAAGCCATGGTGATAATACGTTCCTGATCACACTCCTCACCTATTGCTAGACTTTGGGAAACCACTCTAAGGGGTATTGGGAATCCAAATCCAGCCTCTCGTTTGGGCCACTGGGGTATTTTCAATGGCCAGGGGTGTGCCAGGTCAGAAGCAAAACCAGAGGCTAAGAGCTTTCAGTTGTAGCACCCTCTTCAGCTTTCTAATTTCATGAAACCTTAAATCAGCTCTTTTCTATTTTTTTCTTGTTCACTGTGTGATTTTTCTATACTGATGATTTTTCTGTCTTGATGGCTCATGACTTGCCTTCAATCTGTTATACCTGTTTATTCCAAGGACCCCAGCCACAGCTCGGGTCAGGTATGTTCAATTTACAGAATAGGATACACCAGAAACTTACTTGCATTATTCTTCACAATGGCTTCAGAATCTTCATGCTGTCATGATTAAGAAATAGAAAGGAAAAGAGAAAAACTAAGCTTTCAGTCCAGGAATTGAGACATATAGATAGAACCAAAGAAATGGATGAATGAGCTATATTTTTCCTGCAGAAGGTTAGAAGTATGCTTTATAACAGTCTTCGTGCATTTGGAGAATTGAACACAGAAAATGTGTGTTTGTGTATTCTCCATTGTTCTCAAAAGACTAATTGTTAGAAGTTTCTAAGAGGTGCCATTGGAATGGTGCCTCGATCATACCCTGCTGTCTAGGGAATGAGAACGTACCTCTTCACAGCCAGATAGTAGTGATAAATTATTTTTATGTCCCCAGTAAAATCCATTATAAAAGCTGCTGTTTCCATTTTTATTAACAGCAGAGAAAACTGAAACTCAAAAGAGATGAGATAGACTGGAATCGTGTTTGTGAAGTTGTCTATTATTTATGTGGAAAAGTTGAAGATGTCATTTAGATACCTGTTTTCTTAAAGTGGAAATGTGCTTGAATTATTTCCAGGTACCCTTCAATATATGGCACCAGAAATAATAGATAAAGGACCAAGAGGCTACGGGAAAGCAGCCGACATCTGGTCTTTGGGCTGCACCATCATTGAGATGGCCACAGGAAAACCACCATTTTACGAACTGGGAGAACCACAAGCAGCTATGTTCAAGGTCACACTTCATTTATCTTATAAACAAGTGGAGAAGGCTTTTCATAGCTCCTGGATGTTCTATGTGTGTATGTCTTATCTTCTTAGGTAAAAGGAAAGGAGCCTAAAGTGAGCAGGAACCGAGAGGACTTTGAAGTTCAACAAGGTTCTCTCTCATCATGTCTGTGCCTCACATCTGGGTCTCTCTCTGCTTTAGTTTTAGTTTTGCTCATTGATAAAGTGAGATTCTGTGTGACTCCCTTGGTCCTCTTTTTAACAATGCAGAATAAATAACACATCACTATATAGAAAATGAGTTAAGCTCTTGGGGAAACAGTCTGAACATTTTCCATGGAGAGAGGTAGAAGAACTTTTTTTTTTACCCAGTTAGGAATTAAATCAAATCAATATTTTCCTTTACCATATACTTTGAAGTCTCCATTATGCCCATTTAAAAGGGGCATAATTTCCATTTTAAGTAAATCAGTCTTATTCTCATGCATCTGCTCTTCTACCCCGTGAATTTGGCTATTCGAAACTCTTTTTGGGAGTGGGAAGCAGCCCCACCACTCGAAGTAGGAGGCAGCTGGTATACAAATAGGCCTGTGATACATACTTTCTGCTTATGTATAAAGCTCGGCTTGTTTTAAGCTTGAAGTTGATCTGATAGGACCCTGCTGGTATATGGCTTGTTTTAAGCTTGAAGTTGATTTGATAGGACCCTGCTGGTATAAAAACAAGTAGTGTGACCAAGCCTGAAGGAGTGATGACAGGTGCCGAGGGAGCTCCCTCTTTTGCTGTGATGGATGTTCTTCTTGGCCAGTCTTTCAAGTTTTCACTGGTATCGAGGACTTATTCTAAAATGCTGCTGTATTGCTCACAAGTACAGTAACTATTAAGCCACCTGCCCTTGTCACTGTTAGGCCAGCCCAGGAAGTGATACTGTGTTAGAGACATGACATAACATAAACTTGGCCACTGTTTGTATCCAGGTGCCAACATGGTCAAGATATTTGAGACTTTGGGCAAATTTTTTAACCACTTTGAATGTTGGTTTTCTTACCTATAAAAGTGGTACCTACCTATGTAATGGGAGGTTTTTTAGGAGACTATGAGTTAATATATACAAAGCCCTTAAAACTGTGTCTCACACATAGTAAAGGTTATATAATTTCTAAAAATACTTATGTGTTATTACTTACATAGCAAATTTATATAAGCTATATAACAAAAAGATTTCCTTAGAAATTTTCTCAGTGCTAAATACGTAAAAATAATGAGAAATATTTTGGAATAGCAGCAATAAGAAGTAAATTCTGATTGTTACAAAAATACTGTTTAATTCTAAGGCAACTTTAAATATCTCTTTTAATGTAGGTGATTTAAGACAGGGAAAATATTCGTGGATTAGAGGAAAAAAGAGAGGCTTTAATCCAAACAAAGCTTCAAATCCCAGATCTGTCTTTTCATAACCATGTAACCTCACCTCTCCTGAGCCTCATTTCCGTCATTGATGTAATGAGGATAATATTTAATCTAGAGGGGTTGGAAGAATTCAAGGAGATTCATAGATGGAAAAACCCCAGTCCAGTGCCTGGCACAAAGCTACTGTGAACAACTCTGTGGTCTCAATTAAAACGACCCGTTTTAAGTGCTGGCGTCCTAGTGTGCTCTAAGGCTTTGAAGGACGCAATTATTACTTCGTAGTGCTATCTGCTGTCTTGAACTAATGGCACCGCGTGTGCCACCAGTAAAATTGTGAAAGCACTCTGCAGACCTTCCCTAACCCACAGAAAACGCATCTTATCTCACTTTGAGAAAAACCATGATTTTGTGGTATATGAGAAAGGAGCTTGTTGCACTAGGCGACCAAGTTTTGAGACCTGGAGCTCAGGTAATGGGATGGTCACTCAGAAGACACACTGTATTTTTATATTTATATCTTAGGTGGGAATGTTTAAAGTCCACCCTGAGATCCCAGAGTCCATGTCTGCAGAGGCCAAAGCATTCATACTGAAATGTTTTGAACCAGACCCTGACAAGAGAGCCGGTGCTAATGACTTGCTTGTTGATGAGTTCTTGAAAGTTTCAAGCAAAAAGAAAAAGATACAACCTAAGCTTTCAGGTATGTGGTTGCAGTGAAGAGGATACAGGCCAGAGTCACTAAATCTGAAGCTTTTAAGATGGTATCATTTTCCGGAAGTAAACTCATCTATATACAAATATCGCTGGAAATTGGTATAAACATTAGCACAGTGCCCTCGGCATTCAGTTCTGGTACCAGGTAGCTCTGTAACCATCAATTACACAAATGCTGGGACCTTATACATAGTAGCTTTTTAAGAAATTCTTTTTATTTTTTATTGTGCATAATAATAGTTTTACATGTTTATGGGGGTGCATGTGATATTTTGATATAAGTATACAATGTGTAATGATCATAGCAGGGAGTTTGAAGTTTCTATCATCTCAAACATTTATCATTTCTCTTTGAAGGAACATTCCAATTCTAATCTTTCAGTTATTTAAAAATAAATAGTAAATTATTATTAACTATAGTTATCCTATTGTGCTACCAAACTCTAGATCTCATTCATTCTAACTGTAATTTTGCACCATTAACCACCCCCTCCACTACCCTTCCCAGCCTCTGGTGACCATCTTTCCACTATCTCTCTTCATAAGTTCAATGTTTTACTTTTAGCTTCCACATGAGTGAAAATGTGATACTTGCCTTTCTGTGCCTGGCTTATTTCGCTTAATATGTATTATGCATGCTCCTGTTTCATCCATGTTTTTGCCAATGACAAGATTTCATTCTTTTTTATGGCTGAATAATACTCTGTTGTATGGATGTAGCACATTTTCTTTATCCACTCATCTTGATAGACACTTAGGTTGACTCCATATCTTAACTATTTTGAGTAATACTGCAATAATAGTTTTCTATCATATAGTTTGTAAGTAGTTAATATATCTCATTCTAGCATTGCCAATACTAAAGTTAAAGTGGAAAGGGGGGACTCAGCGCTCGTAGCTCAGCGGCTAGAGTGCCAGCCACATACACCAGGGCTGGTGGGTTGGAACCTGGCTCGGGCCTACTAAACAACAATGACAACGTCACCAACAAAAAAAGTAACCCGGCGCTGTGGCAGGCACCTGTAGTCCCAGCTACTTGGGAGGCTGAGGCAAGTAGCTTAAGCCCAAGAGTTTGAGGCTGCTGTGAGCTGTGACACCACAGCACTCTCCCGAGGGCGACATAATGAGACTCTGTCTCAAAAAAAATAAATAAATAAAAATAAAGTGAAAAGGGGGAGAAAATGTTGCCTTTTAGAGCTGAAGCCACCAATTACTGCTACAGGGCTACCGGGTTGTTACACAGCTGTGAACTTCCAAGCCATCTAGATAATACATTTATGTTCTTTTAATTTTAGGCAGTAGAAAGTACTTGCTTCCTTGTAGAGATTGCTTTTCTGAATAATCATCACTCCCCCCAAAAAAAGAAAGGAAAAGATTGCCAGCTGTAAATAAAACAGCAATGTGAAAATCTAAATAAATAATCTTTTTGCAATAATTTCCGTATCTCATTTTAGAAAGAAAAATAAGTAAATGATTCAGTGGTTCCTGGCATTTTTTTTGGTGTTTATATTGGATGAAGATGGGCAGATTGAATGTTTGGGAAGGACACTGATCCCATTTCAAGCATTCACTTTCTGTGATTTCTCAGTTTAACAGCAAACCCAGCATGTGCTTATTTATTGCTATTTGCTTTTCTTCCCACAGCTCTTTCAGTTGGATCAAATGGTGAGTTTGTTTCTACCTTTGCCCACTGGGCTGAGGCCTGGAGTCTCATGCCATGAACTCTTGCATTCCCCTGATGTGTCCTCATCCTCTGATCCCTGCTTACATGGGGAGCTTCTGGGTAGAGGAGTCTCCGAGTTACATATATCCGACTTATGTACAACTCACACTTACGAACAGAGGCAATTAGAGTTAAGTCCCCAAGACACAAACATCCAGCTGGCATACAACTCGCATTTACAAATAGAGGCTATTACAGGTAACAGGTAAATGTACCTGTCCCAACGTACATACATAGTCAACATAAGAATAAATCTGCAGAACCTGTCTCTTTGCAACCTGGGGACTACCTGTACTAAGGATGTGCTCAGCTGCAAGCCTGGTTGGGCTCATTCTTTAGGAAGCTCCTTACCTTTCTTTGTCATGAGGGAGGGTTAAATTGTTCCTCTCTCACTGCAAGATGGTGACTGGATTTTTGAAATCTTCAATTTGAGTGCAGTCTGTACTGTCTTATCTGGGAGCCAGTGACTACCTGATGGATTACTTAAGGAAGATTTCAATGCCAGATACCTTCCTCTGCCCTCTTTGGGGTCAGACATTCTATTTTTAGTTGGTTAGAAGTGATCGCACTTTTCTTTTCTAAAGTTGGCTCTTGCTCCAATGAGCATTTCATGGTGGTTCTCAGAAAGTTTCAGATTTTCCCACCAGGCATAGTGACTCACGCCTATAGTTTTTTTTTTTTTTTTGTCGAGACAGAGTTCTACCCTATGCCCTGAGCAGAGGGCAATGGCATCGTAGCTCACTGCAACCTCAGACTCCGGCTGTGGGCATCCTGCTCCCTCAGCCTCCGAAGCCGCTGGGATTACAGGCGCTCGCTGCGGCGCCCAGCTGGGTTTTTCCATTTTTTTCCATGAGTCGGGGTCTCACTCTTGCTCAGACAAGCCTCGAACTCCTGAGCTCAAGCAATCCTCCCTCCTCAGCCTCCCACAGTGCTGGGATTACAGGCGTGAGCCACCGCGCCCGGCTACGCCTATAGTTTTAATACTCTAGGAGGTTGAGGCAGGAGGGTAGCCTGTGCTCAAGAGTTCAAGATCAGCCTAAGCAAGAGGCATACATCATTTCCACTAAAAATAGAAAAAATTAGCCAGGTATCATGGCAGGTGCCTGTAGTCCCAGCTACTCAGGAGGCGGAGATAGGAGGATTGCTTGAACCTAGGAGTGTGACATTGCTGGGAGCTAGGCTGACGCCACGGTCCTCTAGCTAGGAGCAACAGAATGAGACGCTGTCTCAAAAAAAAAAAAAATAGTTTGAGGTTTTGGAGCATTTCAGGTTTCAGATTTTTAGATTATGGATGCTCAGGCTTTATGGCATATATTAGTCACAGTATTTTCTTCCAGTTGTGTACAAAACATGCACGCATACTTGAAAACTTAAGGTACAGAGTCTGAAAATAGTTGGAGGAAGGAAAGGAAAAAAGGAAGGCCTATCTGGCTGTAGATTTTCATAAACCAGAGTTAGGGGATGAGTCTTTCAAACCTGTCCACTTGGGCGGTGCCTGTGGCTCAGTGAGTAGGGTGCCGGCCCCATATGCCGAGGGTGGCGGGTTCAAACCCAGCCCCGGCCAAACTGCAACAACAACAAAAAAAATAGCCGGGCGTTGTGGCAGGCACCTGTAGTCCCAGCTGCTCCAGAGGCTGAGGCAAGAGAATCACGTAAGCCCAAGAGCTGGAGGTTGCTGTGAGCCGTGTGACGCCACGGCAGTCTACCGAGGGCAGTAAAGTGAGACTCTGTCTCTACAAAAAAAAACAAAAACCTGTCCACTTGTCTGATCAGAGTCTGAGTGCCACATTGCCACAGCCCCCACCCCATTAGTGATCATTGATCTGCAGTCACAGTGAACAGAGTCAGAAGTCCCCTGCTGAGCGTCATCCCACGTCTTTTGAGGCGGTTGCTGATTCAGCCCAGCTTAAGTGGAATTAAGTAACAAGGGGATTCCAGGCAACAATGGATTTCCTTTCTTTTAATTCTACACTGGCCTCTTTAATAAAAGACTTTTGTAGCATTGGGACATGTGTTTGGTAAAAATATTCCTGGCAAAAATTTACTATTTTTAAAACTGGTGTTTGATGACATGTAGGCAACTCCTATTATGTCACCTTAGTTGCTATTCAAATAAAGTAGAAGCCCATGTTTGCTATAGAATCATTAATATCTGAGAACCGGGAAAGGCCTAAGAGATCAATCATCAAGCCTATTGGTTTCCAAAATTTTTTTTTAGCAAAAAATCTTTTAAATATGTGTCCTTGGGTGGCGCCTGTGGCTCAAGGAGTAGGGCGCTGGTCCCATATGCCGGAGGTGGTGGGTTCAAACCCAGCCCCGGCCAAAAAAAAAAAAAAAAAAAAATATATGTGTCCTTAAGCAGAATTATTATGTGTGCTGGTCAGAGCATGTTTGTTCCAGATAAAACAGAGTTGGAAGCTATGGTTCATTCATCCCGTCTGAGGCATCTCCAAAATGCTAAAGTGGACCCTTAAGCATCTAAGGCACATGACTTAAAAATTATGAACCTGGTCCTGTATTTTATAGATGTGAAAACTAAGATCTGAAAATAAAAATAATTAGTCAATAGAAATTGACTAGAGGAGGTTGGTACTCAGAACCCAATGAGCCTGGTGCTTCCTCAGCTGTTTTACACCCCCTGAGATATTCTTGTTGGGGTGCCGGAGGCCCCTTCCTGGGTTACCTCCTTCACAGGTTATATTGAAGAAGGGAGATAGTCACAGTCACACGACCAGCCCCTTATTGTGGTGTCATTATGCTGCTGATTGCAGTGACACACTGTATAAAGAATATAAGCCTCTTTCCACCAGCATTTCAGTATGCGTAAGTGTTTAGAAGCATGAAGTTTCGTTCCCTTGCTTTGTCACCACAGAGTATCTCAGGAGCATATCCCTGCCGGTGCCCGTGCTGGTGGAGGACACCAGCAGCAGCAGTGAGTACGGCTCTGTGTCGCCTGACACAGAGTTAAAGGTGGACCCCTTCTCCTTCAAAACCAGAGCCAAGTCCTGTGGAGAAAAAGACGTGAAAGGAATCCGGACGCTCTTTTTGGGGTAAAACAACAGACTGACTTTACGTGAAAGACGTATGTTGTTACATGTGCCGCTTTATAAAGGAGATTGTGATTTATGCTGCATAAATTATTTCAGCATTCCAGATGAAAATTTTGAAGATCACAGTGCACCCCCTTCCCCTGAAGAAAAAGATTCCGGATTCTTTATGTTGAGGAAGGACAGTGAGAGGCGGGCCACGCTTCACAGGATCCTGACGGAAGACCAAGACAAAGTCGTGAGAAATTTAATGGAATCCTTAGCTCAGGTAAAACCTGTCACGGGTACTTTATTTACCAGAATCAATGTGTTTACCTGTGTCATAACCATCTGGAATGGGGGTGTGATGTGAGGCACGAGGAAGCTGTCATGCTCACGATGGCAAAACAGGCCTACCCCTGGGGGAAACGGAAGCAAATCCCTCACGTAGAAACTGTGATTTTGAAAATAAGCTACTTTTTAAATTCAGAAGCCGATTTTTAGGGCCAGACATGCTGTCTCACGCCTATAATCCTAGCACTGTGGGAGGCTGAGGCAGGTGGATTGCTTGAGCTCAGGAGTTCAAGACCAACCTGAGCAAGAGTGAGACCCCACCTCTAAAAATAAAAATAGCCGGGTGTTGTGGCAGGTGCCTGCAGTCCCAGCTACTTGGGAGGCTGAGGCAAGAGAATCGCTTGAGCCCAAGAGTTTGAGGTTGCTGTGAGCTGTGACCCTACGGCACTCTACTGTAGGTGACAAATTGAGACTCTGTCTCAACAACAAATAAAAGAAGCCAATTTTTCACATTGATGAGGTTCCAGCTGGTCCACACAGGCCTCTTTCACCTATCATTCACTCGTTTATCCATTTGGTCAATAAACCAGAGTTGAGCCACGTGAACCACTAAATTCTGCAGCCACCTGCCAGTTGCCCCTCTGAGCATATGGGAAACATCAGCAAATGCAACAGAGACCCCAAGCTGCGAGGCTACGTTTAGACGGAGGGTGACAGGCAATGGTACGAATATTGCAGTAAGTCCTCACTTAGCAGGAACAATAGGTTCTTGGAAACTGTGGCTTTAAGCAAAAGGATGTATAATGGAATGAATTTCGCCATGGACTAATTGATACCAGAGTTAAGTTCCTATGGCCTATTTCTGGTCATAAAACCATCACCAAACTACTACATAAAGGCCAAAACACTTAACAGCTTTACACACATGAAATAAATATGAATTCTACATATGTTTATGAAAGATTAATGAAAATAAATAAGATGATTATTTACCTCCTTGTCCTAGTTCATGTTTGTGGGTGGCTGGAGCTCATCCTGGCAGTTCAGGGCACCAGAAAGGCACCAACCCTGGCCAGGGCCCAAGCCCATCACAGGGCGCAGGCACATGTACGCTCATACTCAGTCTGAAAGAATGTAGATACACTAGTGAACCGAACATGCATGTCTTTGGGGATGTAGGAGGAAACTGGAGACACACACAGATATGGGGAGAATGTGCAAACTTCACACAGACGGTGGCGCTGGCTAGAAATCAATGATATTTTTTCTCATCAACATTATAATGAAAAGACATTGAACGGAATGTTATTCGAGGATCTGTCATATATATATATTTGTGGGGGGGCGGCGCCTGTGGTTGAAGGAGTAGGGCGCCGGTCCCATATGCCTGAGGTGGTGGGTTCAAACCCAGCCCTGGCCAAAAAAAAAAAAAAAAATTAAATATATTTGTGTGTATATATGTGTGTGTGTGTGTGTGTGTGTGTGTGTGTGTGTGTGTGTGAAGGTGTATATTAGAAGGCAATGTATATTTTGAAAAAACAAAGCTTGTAGTGCCTCTTATTCCCTGGTGTTGTTAGTTTGCTAGGTCTGCATCTTAGTCCTTTTCTGTTGCTCTAGTGGAATACCTGACGCACAAAGAAAAGAGGTTTCTTGGCAATCACCATGAAAAAAATTAAAGAAAAGAGGTTTACTTTGGCACACAGTTCTGGAGCCTGGGAAGTCTAAGATCGGGCAGCCCAGGCAGCAAACGCCTCATGCTGCTTTAACTCATGGAAACTGGAAGAACTAGGGGGCTCATAAGGAAAAAGAGAGGAACAAAGGGAGCCAACCACCTTTGTGACAACCTGTTCTCTTGAGAGCTAACCCAGTCCAGGAGAACTGCCTTCATCCATTCATGAGGGCAGGGCTTGCCGGACCCAGGTACCTCTCACAGGCCCCATCACCTCTCAGCATTGTTGCACTGGCAGTTAAATTTCAGCATGAGTTTTGGCAGGACAAAGCACATCCAAATCATAGCAGACTGCCAGAACACAATACCACAAACTGGTGGCTCCAGCAACAGAAACTTACTCCCCACAGTCGTGAAGGCTGGAAGTCCATGATCAAGGTGTTGGCATGTTTGGTTTCTTCTGAGGACTCTCTTGTTGGCTTGCATATAGCGGCGGTCTCTCTGTCCTCATGTGGTCTTGTCTCTGTGCACTAGCACCCTGAGGTCTCCTCGTCTCACGAGGACACCGGAGGATGCCAGTACAGCTGGATTAGGGACCTCACTAAACCTTAAGTATCCCCTTAAAAGCCCTGTCTCCAAATAATAGTCACATTGGGAGTTAGGTCTTCAACACATGGATTTGGGAGGTGCAATTCAGTCGGTATAGCTCGGAAAATGTGTTCGCGGAGATTCTGCTTACAGATAGGAGGAAGAATTCCCTCCCCAAATCTGCACCGGGGAAACAAGATTTCCCGTAGCCCCAAATACCTGGGGGCAAAAGCAGGTCAGGACTCTTGTGGATACAACCCTCCCACAGACATGCTCCCTCCCAGACCTGACATTGGTCACCCTTTTTTAGTTCTGTGGGCATCAGGGACTCATCTACCTGCTCCCCTGCCCCGGGCCAGTGGCCACCTCCTGTCCTTCAGGATCACTGTAGACTGCACAATGCTTCCACCTTCCCTGTGTCCCCTGGCAACAGCTGCACAGAGGATGGGCCTGGAGGTGTTGTCCAGGCCAAGTTCTTAATCTCTATGCTCAACAGTTTACCCGACCTCATCTTTTATGAGGTGCAAATGTAGCAGGGCTGTCTCCTTCTTAGTTCTTACTGAACAGCCTCAGCCTGTTTTTGTCTTGAGACCCTCACTGTGGCCTCCCTCCTGTCTTTCCAGCCTGAACATCTTGTTGTTTTAAGAATTCTCTGATGTCCACTCTCCTTGAGCCCCTGTTGCCAGAAGAGCTGAAAGGTTTTATGTACACAATAGGGCCTCTCCGTGTCTGAGGAGAGTGGGAATGAGCACTTTCTACACTTTCTAAGGAAACCCTGACTCAGGTCCTAAAGGAAAGTTGTCTCAGGCAGTTACTCTGAGGGCGAGGGGACCTTCTGATGTCGGGGAGGGTGAGTGGTAAGGATTCAGTGTGCGGTGGTGGGAGACGTGGAGGAGACTGGAGCAGTGGCCTTTTCTTACACTCTCTGTGGTCATTCAAGGACTGAGACGAGACGGGATTGACCTAGAAGGAGGAATGGAGTTAGACGGAGGGAGCTGCTGGGTGGCATGTGAAGTTCATTCATTTATTTAGCAAATACTTATTGAACATCTACTAATGCCAGGCGCTGTTCTGTGTGCTGGGGATATACAGTGAGCAAAACACAAATGTGCACATCCCACTGAAGTTGATATTCTAATGGAGGAAGAGACAGAATTTTAAAAAGTTAGTAAATGTGTAATTAAATATATAGTAATAATAGCAAATGTTCTCTATGGGCCAGATGCTGTTCGTAGTATTTCATGTGTATTTGCTCATTTAATACTCAGTCATCCTACAGTAATTGTATGATTAGTGTCCTCATTTAATAGATGAGGAAACTAAGGCCCGGAGGACTTGAGTGGCATGCCAAGGTCACGCTGCCCTACGTGATGGCGTCAGGATTTGGACCCAGGAAGTCTGGCTCCAGAGTCTGTGCTCTTCACCGCCACTGTTCTGCCTCTCTGGTATGCCAGCTGGTGAAAGTATTGAGAGGAACATAGTAGGGGAGGGTTTGGAAGTGCCGAGGAGGGGAGAGAAAAAGGAAGTGGCCATTCACCACCGTGGAGTGAAGGCCTCTCCTATGGCCACCAGTTGAAGATGTTTGATTTTAGGTCAGAAATGCTTAGAGCCCAGGAATTGCCTAAATCTCATAATTATCCCCAAAGGGTGTGCTTTTTCAGTACAGAAAGTGTCAGCTTGTTTGGGCTTTCTTTTTGCCTCCCTGCTTCCCTCCATCAGGGCAGGGATGTGCTGGCCATTGCTGTAGCCCCAACCCTCAGCACAGAGCCTGGCAAAGGGATCACTTTCGCGACTGTGCTAAAATTCTTAAATTTTGGAGCTGGTTAATCATTTTCAATTGTTTGGCACCTCCTAGTTTTTAAAGCATGCTGGAATGTTCTCTATAAAAGGTGAAATCAAAGAACACTTTAAAAACAACTATCAGAAGGCATGCCTTGGTGCATTGGCATGAAGCCATCAGTGAGTACCAGAAACTGCTGAGCAGAATCACATGCTCAGCCAGATGGTCAGGTGACAGAGTCCCTCTATGAAGGACACTGTGATATCACATGGTGATTCAGTGGCAGAGCAGGTCCTGAACAAGTCTCACAGTTGGCTCTTCAGCTACTGGGGCAACAGAATATAATGGTTAGGAGCTTGGGCTCAGCTTGGATCATTGTTTGGGGCCTGGTTCCATCACTCAAAGGCTGTATGATTCGGGCAAGTTATTTAACTTCTCAGAGCCTTAGCTTTCTCATCTAGAAAAGAGAGGAAGGTACCTCATCAGGTTGCTATGAGGAGTCACTGGGGTCATGAGTGATTTAGACCATCAGAAAGTTTCATCACTGCTAACCGTTATTGTTGTCACTGACAAGCAGGCTAATGATAGTTACATAATATCTCTAATTTTTCTACAACCAGAGAAAAATGATGTTTTACATTTGATTTAATATTTCTAGATACATCTTTACATTTATGCCTACACTTTATAACAAAATCAAAATGTAGGTGTTGGTCAGGTCCTCAAACCACTACATTATGACAAGGCTTTTAATCTGTAAAACATCCTTCCAAAATCTATTCCTGGTTTTTTAAGGAAGTTGAAAGGATAATGACTAGAGAGCACCTTTCCAGAAGACTCTGTGAGTGGTACGAGGAGTGCTCAGGATAATGGGCACACTGTCAGATGCTACCTCTGGTACTGAGGCAGGCTCACCCAGTACTATGTACAGTGCCTGCTTGTGAAGGCACGTGAATGAGTTAACACGGAGAGACAGGGATTAGAACAGAAATAAATGATGATGTAAGCGGATAAAACAGCCTGCACAGGAAACATTTCCCAGAGTAGGGATCGTTCCTTTGTAGGACAGTGATACATATCAGAAAACCAGAGGCAACATGTTTTTCTGTTGTGAAAACAAAGCTAATGTTAAAAAAAAAAAAAAGTTTGCTATTTGAACTGTTGGCAAGCACGGAACTGATTTTTCACTAAGAGAAGCTTCCAATTTCTGAATTAACTCACATTTTTCTTCCTGAACATATTTATATGGTGGTATGATTTGCCTGTGAATCTTTACTTTGGGTGTAATTTGGTTTGTGGTAAGAAAGAAAACAAATAACAACAAAGTTTATAATGGTTCCAAGGCTGATTTTAAAATATTCCCTTAATAACAGCTTTCAAACTTTTTAATATAATCTTTTCTCATGAAAACATAAATATGAGTGAGACTGAGTTCCAAATGCAAATGTATTGACAGAAGCAACTTGCTGGTGCTTTTCTCTTTTAATGGAATCCTAGAAATGATAATTTTCACAGCCCAGTTGAGGAATTTTAATTTTAACAATGCAGTGAGAAAACATACAGAATGCGGTAGAAATGAGAATAATAAAAATCCTGTTGTTTCTTAAAGTTAAATGAGGATAAATAACCTCCTACTGTGTTTCCTTTAAATAAGCAAAAAAAAAAAAAATCCAATTTGAGAGTGGCCATTTGTTTAAATATTGCATCTTCTGTTTAACATGTAAAATAATGCACTGGTCCATTCTTATAACTAATTGTGTCATTGATGGGTAAGGAATGGACTTTGGCCCTTTTGGTTGCCAGCAACTGTGCACTCTAAGAGCACTTGAAGCACCAAGGACATGTTATAGGTACACACAGACAGTAGTGAGGGAAGTGGCCTCAGAATTGCCCCCCTGGTGCCTAGCTGAGCTTCACAGAGACCAAAACTAGAGTGTGAGTCCCAGGGACATCAAGTTCCAGGAGATGGCCCCTCTTTTTTTCTGGATCTGGTGCTGTTGGCTGTCTTGGTGTGCACGTCTGCTTTTTCCACTTCTCCTCTCCCCACTATGATGCTTCTCAACTCCATCACTTCTGCTTCCTTCCTCATAATTGGACATACTTAAGACCATATTTTATGAGTTCTCTCTCTGTACAGACTTTGATATTGAGAATCCTGTGACTATTGCCCAAATCTCTCTTTAAAAGTTTTCAATTAAGGCTTGGTGCCTATGGCTCAAGTGGCTAAGACGCCAGCCACATGCACCTGAGCTGGTGGGTTCAAATCCAGCCCGGGTCCTCCAAACAACAATGACGGCTGCAACCAAAAAATAGCCGGGCATTGTGGCAGATGCCTGTAGTCCCAACTACTTGGGAGGCGGAAGCAGGAGAATCACTTGAGCCCAGGAGTTGCAGGTTGCTGTGAGCTGTGATGCCATAGCACTCTGCCCAGGGTGACAGCCTGAGGCTCTGTCTCAAAAAAAAAAAAAAAAAAAAAAAAAGTTTTCAATTAAAATGTCTGAGACTAAGAATCTTACGCCTCAGTCTGTTTGGGCAAAGCTTGGCATGTCTGACTATATCATGACTATGGACAAGGGTGTGGGGTAGGTGCCCTTTCTCTCAAAGTCTGATTATCTCTTGTTGGGTATGTGTGTGTGTGAAGAGTAGCCATATGGTTCAAAATATGATGTTTTCCCTTAGCAGGAGGCATTTGGAAACCCAGCTCTTCTCAGAAAGGGCTGTGGGGAGTGTATGCCCATGGCTGGGGTTTCCAGCTTGCATTGACTGAGGCATTGTGGGCTTTTATTCACAGGGTGCTGAAGAACCTAAACTAAAGTGGGAACACATCACAACCCTCATTGCAAGCCTCAGAGAGTTCGTGAGATCCACGGACCGAAAAATCATAGCCACCACGTTGTCAAAGCTGAAACTGGAGCTAGACTTCGACAGCCACGGCATTAGCCAAGTCCAGGTGGTACTCTTTGGTTTTCAAGATGCTGTAAGTATGATATTTTCTCAAGGTTTTCTCACAAACTCAAGCTAAATTTAGTTAGAAAAATAGGATAAAACATAATTCTTCTTATCTTTTCTTTCTTCGATAATTGCAATGAACTCTCTTCTCTTTGGATGATAAATTGGGATATTTGCCTGTGTAGGTGCTTATAAGTATCAGATTTGTTTGGTGCATTTGCCTTCCCCAAAGTTTAGATACACATAAAACTGAATCACCATGGAAAATTGCAAAATTTATAAACATCTCCCATGGCCTGAACTTTGTTCTTATGAAATTATGTTGGGTCACTATTTATTTTGATGACTTTAGCAACATAACACACTTAAGTCATGCATTTTCTAATGCTGTATGAAAAATGCCATCTAGCGGTCACTGCAAGAAATTTAACGGTACAGATCGGAATGGTCATTGCTGAATAAAACCAGTATATTTTTTCCCTAGTTTTTCTCTGGTTTCCATACAGAACATTTTAAATGTATTTGTTTCATAAGTATACACTATGTTCTAGCCAGAAATATAGTTAAGAGTACAGAGCATCACTGACTGAAAATTAAGCAACATGATCTAATGAGAGAGTGCTGAGAATTCTCTCTAAAACTGAGTTGCTATGCAACATACCTAAAAGCCAGTCTTCTGAAATTCGGATTCAGAAGTGTCTGTTTTATTCCTGGGTAAGACTTATCTGTGGAACTTTGTACCAAAAAAGCCTCAAGCCACTTCCAAAAGACCCTTACAAGGTATGGAAGACTGAAATAAGAGTGCGCCTGATGGTGGTGTGAATATGGAAGTATAATTTTACTTACATTGCAAAAGTTAATTCAACCCTAATGTATTTATTGCTCCTGTGCAGAAGGTGTCTTAGCATTGCAAATTTGGAGCATCAAAGATCCCCAATTTAAAACCAGGTTAGCTGGACGTGGTGTCATATAGTCTCAACTACTTGGGAGGCTTAGGTGGGAGGATCATCCTTTCAGCCCAGGAGTTCAAGACCAGCCTGGGCAACATAGCAAGACCCCATCTCAAAAAAAAAAAAAAAAAAGAAAGTCAAAATAAAAGCAAATATAATCCTTAAAACCAAAGAAATCCAATATAATCCTTCCATGGCCACTGGTTTTCTCTGAGATACTGTGTAACCCATCTAACTTGACTGAGGTCATAGGAAATGAAAACAACTGGCAAAGCCTATCACTAATATTAAATGCTGAAGGGATGGTTGGTTACATTACAGCTAGGGAGGCCCAGCCATCTGTAAATAGAGTGAAATAATTTAGCTAATTTGTACTTGCCCACATACCTGGTTTCTAGCCTAGATCTGGAAAGCAAATTTGCGTAGAATTAAGATTGAGAGCTATTTGGTTGTAATCCAGGGCCTCAGGCCAGGTCGGATACCCACCCATGTACACACACACACACACATATACACCTGCTCTTGCTCACTCAAAGTCCACATTAGGAACGTCTTTATACTTTACTGTAGTGAAGGGCTAAGAGGAGCAGGTCATGGTTATAAAGATTCCTTTTCTACCTCTTATGTGTGACTTTTGAGAGAAATATTCTAGTTTGTTATGCTCATTAGTCAAATAAGCAAGTAAATCCTTTCAAGAAATTAAGGTACCAGGACAAACTCAGTCTGAATGGATTTCCTAGAATAAGCAGGAACCCAGCAGGTTCATTTCCTGAGCAGCTAGTAGGAGGAAGTCCTCGAACTGACTCCCTTCTAAACTAGGAAGTTAGATGAGGAGGGACCAGGCACAGGAATGAGCAACTGGAGCTCCAGCTCTTGGCCTGGGTCCTCAGTAGCTTATCTCTCCAGCTTCCTCTGAGATCTCTAACCAGAGCCCTGTTAGGAAAATAGTCTCTTTTCTTAGAGAGCTGTGTTAACCAGCAAGTAGCGGAGTTTATCCAAACTTTAAATGAGCCTATGTTAGCCTTATAATAAAAGGTTGTCTTAGAAAGGTAATGCACATGATTTATGTGTGTATACACACACACGCACACACACATATACATGCACATTGGAATATTATTCAGCCTTGAAAAGGAAGGAAATTCTGACACATGCTGCAATGTGGATGAACCATGGGGATGTGCTGAGTGAAACAAGCCAATCACAAAAGGCCAAATACTGTGATTTCTTTTATAAGAGGTACCTAGAGTAGTCAAATTTATAGAGACAGAAAGTAGGAAGGTGTTTGCAGGGACTGGGGGTAGGAAAGGTGTAGAAGTTCAGTTTTGCAAGATGGAAAGAGTTCTGGAATTGGATAGTGGCGAATGTACTTAGTGCCACTGAACTGTATACTTAAGATGTAAATTGTGTGTATTTTACTACAATTTTTTAAGAAGAAACAAAGACAAAAAAATCTGTATAGGTATAAATATTTCAGTGTCTATTTAAACATGTGAAACATTACTAGTCACTACAAAAAGACATCCTTAGAACAAAGATGTAATGTGAACAGGTCTCATGTCTTCATTGTGCATAAAATAAACAAATAAAGGTGAGCAGGCTTCCTGAGTATTTTAGCATATCACTCCCCTCTTGACAAACACAAACAGCCATGTGAAGGAAACTAGGCCTGTGCCGTCGCAAACTATAGGTAGCAGCAAAGGCTCATGTTTTGCTTTACCTATTCTTCCAGATCACCAGAATATGAGGAATTTTTATTTAAAAGCTCTTTGGACTCCCCCTTCCTCTTTTCCCCATCCCCCACCCATTCTGCAGATGTTATAAAAGCTGGAAGCCACATCCTCTTGAGTCTGAAAGAAGTGACATTCGCATTGAACTGAACACCTTTCACTTAAGTAATGTATTTGTTTATATAGAGATTGCTAAACTTTCATTTGAAGTGGCAGATTTTAATTTGTTTTCCAGTGACATAAAGAAATTTCTTGTAATTCAATGGGAAGAAACCTTTTAGCTGTTTTTGTCCAAGTGCTTGTATCAGCTAGGTTATTTGCAATTAAAAATTAAAGTAAGCTAAATGTCACTCTTTTTCTCCAGGTTAATAAAGTTCTTCGGAATCATAACATCAAGCCACACTGGATGTTTGCCTTAGACAGTATCATCCGAAAGGCAGTACAGACAGCTATTACCATTCTGGTCCCAGGTCAGAAATATTTAATTACTCTACAAATATCTGGTGCTTGAATATTTAATATTACTGTTCACCTATTATTTCTAATGTCTCCTTAGTGCTTATAAGACTATGGTAGCCTTTTTATTTATTTATTTTATTCTTTTTGGAGACGGAGTCTCACTTTGTCACCCTCAGTAGAGTGCCGTAGCATCATAGCTCACAGCAACCTCAAACTCTAGGGCTCAAGCCATTCTCTTGCCTCAGCCTCCCAAGTAGCTGGGACTACAGGTGCCACCACAATGCCCGGCTATTTTTCTGTTGTAATTGTCATTGTTGTTTAGCTGGCTGGGGCTGGGTTTGAACCCGCCAGCTTTGGCGTATCTGGCTGGTGCCCTACCCCACTGAGGGTGCTGCAGAGAGAGGGAGCTTTAGATGAGAAACTACTACACGAACCTTTGCAAATTTCAAAAGACATGACAAAAAGATGACAGATTTAAAAATATACCATCATTAGTCCAGTCTTGTGTCATTTAACACCAGGGATAAGTTCTGAGAAATGCGTCATTACGTGGTTCTGTCATTGTGTAAGCATCATGGAGTGCTCACACAGACCTAGGTGGTACAGCCTATCACACACATGGGCTCTATCGTGTACCCCATTGCTCCTACGATATAGACCTGCACAGCAGGTTACCTGACTGAAGGAACTTTCTACTTCCTTCACATTATTTGAGAGAATTGTTTTTGGCATCTATATATACGTAATATGATCATTCAGAGTGTACAGAGTTCAGAGGATACATAAGGATAATAGTAAATAAGTGAAAATTTTCCCTCTTGAAAAGTGAGATTTATACTCAAGAGGACTACAAAACTTCAAATTGTTTTAAAATTTTCAGCTTAGAGATCAAAAGTCTAAATCAGAAATTTAGCAATTTCTAATAGAAATTGAAGACTAATTTTAGAAGTTTTTAAAAGGTCTGTTTATTCTCTAATTTAATCTAGAATTTCACTTTCTTAAATTATTTTTAAAGTAAGGTATTTTTCATTGTTTTATTCCCTTCTAAATACAAATAATCCTAGTAACATAAGTCTTCTATTCTGCCAACATTTTTTGAGAGCCTAATGTTTAGCCCCTATACCAGATGTTAGGTTTACAAAACTAAAATACCTTACCAGGCACAATGGCTCACGCCTCTAATCCTAGCACTGTGGGAGGCTGAGGCTGGTTGATCACTTGAGCTCAGGAGTTCAAGACCAGCCTGAGCAAGACCAAGACCCCATCTGTACTAAAATAGAAAAACTAGCTGGGCAGGGTGGCGAGCACCTGTAGTCACAGCTACTCGGGAGGCTGAGGCAAGAGGATTGCTTGAGGCCAGGAGTTTGAGATTGCATGAGCTATGACGCCATGACACTCTACCCAGGGCAACTAAGTGAGACTGTCACAAGAAAAAAAAAAGTGGAAACACCTGATTTTGAGTCACCCTTTTATAGATAAATTAGGAAATGAAGGAATGGGTTTTGGAAAAAGAGAAGAGATAGGTCAGAAAGCAGAGCAGAGATGACATTTAGTTAGTCTTAAGAGATAAAGGGTGAAAATGTGGAAAAATTGGAACCCTTGTGCCTGGTCGGTGGGTATGGTATATAAAATGGTTTAGCTGCTATGGAGAGCAATTTGGTGGTTTTTCAAAAATTAAAACTAGAAGTCCATATGATCCAGCAGTTTCTCTTTGGGTATATATTAAAATAACTAAAAGAAGGATCCCAAAGAGATCTTTATATATCCATGTGCATAGCAGCACTATTCACAATTGCCAAGAGATGGAAGCAACCCGGCTATCCATCAGTAGATGAAGGGATATAGGAAATCTGTCCTACATATACAGTGAAATACTATTCAGCCTTTAAAAGAAAAGAAATTCTGACACGTGCTACAACTAGATGAACCTTGAGGACACCCTGCTAAGTGAAGTGAGCCAGGCACAAAAAGACAAATGCTGTGTGATTCCCTATGTGGCAGAAACAGAATGGTTCTTCTGGAAGCTGCAGGAGGAGGAAACAGGGAGTTGTTTGAGGGACATCGTCCCAGTTTTGAAGATGAAAAAGTTCTGGAAATTGGTGGCATAGGAATGTGAATATACTTACTGCTACTGAACCGTACACTTAAAGATGGTAAATTTTATGTCATATGTTTTTTAAACCACAATGAAAAATTTTTTTTTTTTTTGTAGAGACAGTCTCACTTTATGGCCCTCGGTAGAGTGCTGTGGCCTCACACAGCTCACAGCAACCTCCAACTCCTGGGCTTAAGTGATTCTCTTGCCTCAGCCTCCCGAGTAGCTGGGACTACAGGCGCCCGCCACAACGCCCGGCTATTTTTTGTTGCAGTTTGGCCAGGGCTGGGTTTGAACCCGTCACCCTCAGTATATGGGGCCGGCGCCTTACCGACTGAGCCACAGGCGCGGTCCCACAATGAAAAATTTTTAAAAGAGACATAAAGGGAGCCAAGGCTATGTAAACCTGGCCCTGAAGAAGGACATTCTTGGTTTTTTTTAATGAGCAAAAGTGGTAAGGTCTCCTTACATTGTTGAATTTGAGGTGCTTCCCCAGCAGGAATACCCAGGAGGTTCTGGAGGTCCTAGGATTGGGGCTGGAGTTTGCCATCCACGCAGTAGAAGGACCTAACCTTCATAGAGATGAATGAGCCCATCTGTGGAGAATGAGTAGAAACTTAAGACAGTCAAGGATAGCGTCCCACCTACCAGCTCTTAAGGGGCTAGTAGTGGAGAAAAAGGCTTTTTAAAGAAGAGAAACAGAAGCCAAAGATTTAGAGGGAAATACTCTATGTGGGTCAAATAAGGTAAAAACAGAACAGTTACCCAGAGGATTGGCTGGCAGGCCTTTGGTGACTTTACTGTAGTGGCCATATCAGAGTGGTGGGATGGGGTCTTCTGTTGTTCCCACTGGACCCCCTACCCACTCTCCACACAGAGGCTCTTAACCTTCCACTTGGAAGAGGCTTCAGGGAGTCTTTGCAAACATAAGAAATCTAGGCAAAATCAGGAAAGCTAGCCAAGATGTTGTATGAATATGTTTTTCTTCTGGGGAGCATTTCCGTGGCTTTCATCAGATTCTTGTGGGTTCTGTGATCCAGTTAAAAGAAGTTCCATATGCCAAGGCATATGGAGTCAAGATCCAACATTTCTTATGCCCCGATTTCACCTAAACTATGAGTGCGATTCTTTTTGTGGGCCAGTTCTGTGGAACACATCGCAATTTATATTTTTTCCTATGGGAAGATGTCATCTAAGTACGGAAGTGACATGCAGATGAACTCATGGTATACAGTATAGGCTTGTCACGTTGGTACTTTAAATTTCAATGGTTAGTGAACAGATTAGAAGAGGACGCACCTAGAAATCAACCCAGTCATTGGAGTCTTTCTAAAGTGAACATAAGCCTGCGGGGGGCATTTTCAGCACCTGCCCTGCATCCTCTTACCTTCTGCACACTCACCTTTGTTTCTATAATCTGTTTATCTCAGTTTCCTTACCTCTAAGAAAGTTAGTAGTTGCCAGATATTATACAGTCTAAAAATGTACTTGTATAAACAATTCTTTATATTCTTAACAGGTTTTTACATCATTACCTTTCTTTCAGATTTTTAGCTTTTTTCCCCACATACTTTAATGTGCAATGTGAACATTTTCCTTCTGTTTAAATTAGATCATTCTGGGGTGGCGCCTGTAGCTCAAGCGGCTAAGGCACCAGCCACATACACCTGAGCTGGCGGGTTTGAATCCAGCCCGGACCCGCCAAACAACAATGACAACTGCAACCAAAAAATAACCAGGTATTGTGGTGGGCACCTGTAGTCCCACCTACTTGGGAGGCTGAGGCAAGAGAATCACTTAATCCTAGGAGTTTGAGGTTGCTATGAACTGTGAGTCCACGGCATTCAACCCAGGATGACAGCTTGAGGCTCTGTCTCAAAAAAAAAAAAAAATACATCATTCTGAGTTAATATATCTTGTGAATTTTGCAAATTCAGTGGAAGAACAAGTCTGAATTAACATGTAGAAATCCATTTTCACTTCTGGAAAAGCAGATATGAGAATATTCTCTTATTGATAGTAGGGGGCTTGGCGTTCATAGCTCAAGAAGTCAAGGTAATCAGTCCCATCTAATTAACACTACTGTTGATATGCCAAACAGAACTGAGGCCACATTTCAGCCTTGCATCTGAAAGTGATACCGCTGATCAAGAAGACTTGGATGACGACCATGAGGAACAGCCTTCTAATCAAACTGTCCGAAGACCTCAGGCCCTCATTGAAGATGCTGTGGCTACCTCAGGGGTGAGCACTCTCAGTTCTACTGTGTCCCATGATTCCCAGAGTGCTCACCGATCACTGAGCGTACAGCTTGGAAGGATGAAAATAGAAACTAACAGGTAAGTCCTACACTGACAGCATTGGTTTCTTTTTATTTTTATAAAAGTGCATGTGTTTTTGGTCTACTTTATAAGTTAGTTGGTCCGAAGGAAATACAAAATATGATTCCTTTATCTCATTCATGTAAACTTGATTGAATCCTTTCTTTATAAAAACGAGAGGTTTTCTATTTGGTTGGGTTTTTTGAGATAGGGTTTCATTGTTACCCCGAGTAGAATGCTATGGCATTGTAGCTCACAGCAACCTCAGTCTCTTGGGCTCAAGCAATTGTCTTGCCTCAGCCTCCAAAGTAGCTGGGACTACAAGCACCGGCCACAATGCCCAGCTAGTTTTTTTCTATTTTTAGTAGAGACGGGGCCTCCCTCTTGCTCAGGCTGCTCTGGATCTCTTGAGGTCAGGGGATCCACCAGCCTCGGTCTGCCAGAGTGCGAGGACATAGGCATACGCCACTGCGCCTAGCCAAGAGAGGTTTATTTTAATCTCTTCCGTGAAATACCACTTTCTGTCTTTCCCAACTCAAGCCTTCTGCAGCATCATTTCTTTGACTGCTGTTTTATCTCCAACTACACTGAGATTTTTAGAGCAACTTAGCTGTAACCTCAAAGACTATCTTGGAAACAGACTTAGAGCAGCCTGTACCTTCCGAAAGATAACTGAAAGACAGAACAGAAAGCCCACGGTCATGAAAGCCCAAGATTTGGAGTATCAAGTTCTGATAGGAGAAGGCGATCTCTGTGCTTGAGGGGACGAAACTAATTAATGGTGCTAAAGCTTTGACTTTTAAAACCTTTAAAGGAGGATAATTGACCACATTCAACATCCTATTTTATTTTCAATATGCTGTGACGGATCTGGGCCTTAACTTGTCATTGAGAATTAGGTAGCCTAGCCCCCAGAAGATCAGGTTCTTAAGTGAACAGTACATATTTCCTGTTCTTCACAGCTGTCAGCACAGTTTAGTATCTAAATCTTTGTGATTTATGGCTTCCTGTACTGGCTACAGTTGACATGTGTGGCAAACTGACTTTATTACTTTGGTTCTGCAGTGAAAACAGTTTTTTTTTTTTTTTTTTTTTTTTTTAGTGTATCAATGAAAGTTGTTCAAACATTTAGAAACTTCAGTTGAAAATTCTAGTTATTCACTAGGGAGACAAAACATATTTTGTTTCTAGTCATAAAGTAGAGGTTTTTAAAGGTAAGCTGGAATAGCAAACTTAGTACAAGTAGTACAAAACTCCTCCTATCTTCAGAAACACATTTTTTTTTGCATAATTAACTAAATCTGTATACACATGTCCTCTATGATGTGCATAGAGAAATCTGTTTTTACAGAGGAAAATTGGTGGACTTTCATATCCCAGTCTCATCCACTGAAACTCAGCTCTTTACTTGCCATCTCTACTGTTGCAGGGGTCCTCAAACTTTTTAAACAGGGGGCCAATTCACTGTCCCTCAGACCGTTGGAGGGCCGGACTATAGTTAAAAAAAAAAAACAACTATGGGGCAGCGCCTGTGGCTCAGTGAGTAGGGCACCGGCCCCATATGCCGAGGGTGGCAGGTTCAAACTCAGCCCCGGCCAAACTGCAACAAAAAAACAGCCAGGTGTTGTGGCAGGCGCCTGTAGTCCCAGCTGCTTGGGAGGCTGAGGCAAGAGAATCACGTAAGCCCAAGAGTTAGAGGTTGCTGTGAGCCGTGTGACATCAGGGCAGTACAGTGAGACTCTGTCTCTACAAAAAAAAAAACAAAAACAAAACAAAACTATGAACATGAACAAATTCCTATGCACACTGCACATATCTTACTTTGAAGTAAAAAAACAAAATGGGAACAAATACAATCACACTGCCTCATGTGGCCCATGGGCCGCAGTTTGAGGACCCCTGCTTAGTGGAAAAGAACTTGGGTCTTTTTTTTTTCCTGAGACTTAATCTAAATCTGGTGTCACAGGCAGGGTGCAGTGGCTCACGCCTGTAATCCTAGCACTTTGGGAGGCCGAGGTGGGTGGATTGTTTGAGCTCACAAGTTCAAGACCAGCCTGAACAAGAGTGACACCCCCCCCCCACCACCATCTCTACTAAAAAAAAAAGAAAGTAAGTAAGTAACTAGCGGGGCATTATGGCCAGCGCCTGTAGTCCTAGTTACTTCGGAGGCTAAGGCAGAAGGATTGCTTGAGCCCTGGAGTTTGAGGTTGCTGTGAGCTATGATGATGCCATGGCACTCAACCCAGGGCACAAAGTAAGACTCTGTCCCAAAAAGAAAAAAAAAATCTAGTGTCCTTCATGTCCATTGCAGGTGTTAATGGCAGCTATTTCTCTTTGAGTAACTATATCAACTCAACTATATATATATCAACTATATATCCTGTAGTCCTTAGTGGAGTTTTTTGGACCCCTGCCCTTATCTCTGGAAGAGGAAATTCACTCATTACTGTTTTGCTCCAGCGCTCCCCACCCACGGCTTCTGGTCAGAGTTACACCCACAGTAAAGCTACTTTGTTTACCAAAGAGCTGGTATATCTGCTTTTCTGGCCCTGGAACCTCCTGCCTACACACCCTGGCTGTGTCAATAGGATCTGCCTCTGCAGTGCAGCCTGGATATGCACTCCTTCCCTCTCTCCTTTACTTGTTGGGTTGGCCCTGTGCTCCCTTCCACCTTGGCACCACCATCTCCAGTCCCCAAGGGCTGCTGTGCTCCCACCGGGCGCTTTCTTCAGAGCTTCACCCTTCTCTCCTGAGGATCTCCCAGTCGTTAGCTGAAGGCTTCTCCTTAAATCTGCCCATTTCTGCGGAAAAGACTAAGATTTGCACATTTCTTATTTTGATACATAGCTGCATTTTTCACAACACCCCACATGTTTATGTTTTTTTCTGTACATATTTGCATTTGAATCTGTGAAATCTATGGGGTAAGTGGCCTCCTTTTTCTTTTTCAGTCATATCTCCCACAGATGCTCGATCACCCTCTATCACCCTCACACATGAGCTTCAGAAAAGGCATCTACTTTAGGGCAAGCACCAAGTGGCTAAAATAAGGGGCTGCTCTTGTGTACATTGGTCCTTGTGATTTTCAGTTGAACATTACTTGAAATATAAAAGTATATGTATTGCAAAATAAATCCAAAGGCAATGTTAATGTGTTGTTTTTAGGAAAGTCTGTAACTCTGGTGTTAAAAATCTTAAGCTTATACTATTTGGGATAATCACAGATGAAAGTAAATTGGGTTTATCCAGTTCTTCTTGATTATTTGAACATCAATAGAACTGAATGGCAGAAGTAACAAAATAGCTTTAGAATATGTTTTACTTCTATTTAAGTATATGCTTACCTTAAAATGTTCTGAAAATTCACTTCACACAAGGAGATGCAGGGACATTATTAAAATCTAATGGCAAAGGAGCTGACTGGATATCTGGTTTCCTTATCCTGCAATTCTGGAATTCTGGAATTACCAACCCACCTCAGCATGCCCACTCATCCGAGTTAACCATTGACCCCATGGCAGAGCCTTTGGGAACAAGAGGCAGAAAATTGCCTTGATTTCAAAGTACAGTGTGTCCTAAGTCAGTCACCATGAAGTCACCATACTGCATATATAGTGGAAACGGGAAATTTTAGCTAAATGTACCTTTATTTTACAAAATATTCATTACAAAATTTAACAAAAAGATGGCCAATATGGAGAGAATATTTTGTAAACATTTCGTAAAATTTTGTAATGAATATTTTGTAAATAAAGGTAAATTTAGTTATGATTTTCGACTTCGCTATGTATGGTGACTTTGTGGGTGGCTTTTAGGCCAGCTTGTATTTCTCTACTAGCTGAACACAACAGAAAAGTAAAGTTGATGGACTAGAAATGTCCTTAAGATAAATTCTTCTAAAAGC
This sequence comes from Nycticebus coucang, assembly GCF_027406575.1. Taxonomy (NCBI): domain Eukaryota; kingdom Metazoa; phylum Chordata; class Mammalia; order Primates; family Lorisidae; genus Nycticebus; species Nycticebus coucang. The sequence continues at coordinate 113,527,512 of NC_069784.1, read as the reverse complement.
TGATTTGGGACAAATGAGATGACCATCAATACTGTGATTTAACATAAAGCTCTGGCTTTTTTTAAATAGAGACAGAGTCTCACTTTTGTCGCCCTCTGTAGAGTGCCATGGTGTCACATTTCACAGCAACCTCCAGCTCATGCGCTTAGGCGATTCTCTTGCCTCAGCCTCCTGAGTAGCTGGGACTACAGGTGCCTGCCACAATGCCCGGCTTTTTTGTTGTTGTTGGTGGTGGTGCAGTTTGGCTGGGGCCAGGTTCGAACCTGCCACCCTCGGTATATGGGGCCAGCACCCTACCCACTGAGCCACAGGTGCCTCCAAAGGTCTGGCTTTTAAAGAAAAGAAAGAACTACATACTCTAGCCAGGCGTCCTCAAACTTTTTAAACAGGGGGCCAATTCACTGTTCCTTAGACCATTGGAAAGCCAGACTATAGTTTAAAAAAAAAACAAAAAACTATGAACAAATTCCTATGCACACTGCACATATCTTATTTTGAAGTAAAAAAACAAAACGGGAACAAATACAATCACACCGCTGCATGTGGCCCATGGGCTGCAGTTTGAGGACCCCTGGTCTAGACTAAGATGGGATAAATTCTAGGAAATGTCACCAGTAAGATAAGCCATCACTGTTCCATACATGTAGAGACCAGACAAAAAATTACCAACTTAAAAATTCATACAGAGCTTGCTATCTACTTCTTTGAATATTGTTCATGTTGGAGTAGATAAAAAATCCCCTGCAACCCTCTGCTTCCCCTTGTTGCTTTCAGCGCTGGCGCATCATCAACCTGATGGTGTGCCACGCTTACTCTGCCGCTGTCTCTGTTTACCTGCCTTCCTCAGACCACTTTCTCAGCCTGTCATCGTGTTTGCTTTTATCCCACCTGTGCTTCCTACTCTATTGGGAATCCCTTCTCCTACCTCAGGCCTCATCTTCATGTCCTGTGGGAATGGAGTAGAGCCTGGGGATCCAGGAGGGAACTCCTTCTGGCCCTCAGAGGGCTCTTTTTCAGAGCCTGAAGCTGCACCAGGGAACAGAATACCCCTTATTAAAGGCCAGGCACTGCGCCTGGCACCTTACCTATGCCATCTCTTTTAATAATCCTTTCCAGAAGCTTTACCTCACTTTATTTTATTTTTGAGATAGAGTCTCACTCTGCTGCCCAGGCTAGAGTGCCATGGAGTCAGCCTCACTCAGAGCAACCTCAAACTCCTGAGTTCAAGCAATCTTTCCTGCCTCAGCCTCATGAGTAGCTGGGACTACAGGCACCTGCCACAAGGGCTCCCAACCCCCTGGCTAATTTTTTTCTATTTTTGTAGAGATGGGATCTCACTTTTACTTAGATTGGTCTAGAAATTCTAAGCTCAAGGTCGGTCTGGAAATTCTGAGGCCTTCTGCCTCAGGCTCCCAGAGTGCTAGGATTGCAGGCCTGACCCACCATGCCAGGCCTTTACTTTTCTTTTCTCATTCTTTTTTACAAATGAGAAAACTGAAACCCACAGGCATTAGGTAATTTGTCTAAGGTTAACACAGGAAGTATGTGGCTGAACCAGGACACAACTCCAGGTCCATCTGTCAGTTGCACCATGCTGTCTTCAGGGCATGTCAGCTGCAGCAGAAACAAGCTTTAGGATAGGACCTGGTCCTGAGTTCAATCTATCAATACTCAGAAAATGAAACAAACACAGGTTGTTAAGAACTGCAGGGTATGCAACAGTTATCTTGATCTTATTTAATAATTGTATATTTTAAATGATTACAGTTCCAAATCCAAATGACTCAGATACTTTTCTAAAAAATTACAGCATGTCTTTTCATGACTTGGAATTTTTTCTCTGAGAAACAGTGTGGGAAATAGTGAGTGGGTTACCAGTTGGCTCTCAGGTTCATGGTGACCTTTCCATGGGTAAAAACTATCGTATGACCATCACAGTTTCTTCTGGTTTCTTGGGAGATGACATCAGATACCAACTAGGAACTGAGTGTATCAGCAACACAGCTGTGTTTTAATACAGTTGGTATTGCCCCCTTAGAAATGAGACAAATAATAGTGATAACCACAGTGGCAGTGATAACCGTTCACATTTACTGAGCACTTTTTATGTACCACATATTCTAGGCCACCTCACCTACAGCTATTTTTCAAATATTCAAATTTCCTAAGTTTAAGAAAAGTGATTGCCTTTCTGCTTTGCATTGATTATCCATGTTTGCCGACTTTTTTTTTTTGGATGAGTGGCCATTCATATAAACTATAGGTCTATTGCTATCCCATATTGATATTTTAGACACTTAGGGTCATAAAAAGAAACAATAAAACAATGTCTCTGACGCTGTTAGCAGACAATCTGGAACAGATATTTTAAATTCCTATCTCAAAGCACAGAGTCTTCCAGAGCTTTGCTACTGGACCTAGGGGTCTGCAGATGTGCCTGGTCAGTGTCCCTGGGGAGCTCACTAGAAATGCAGCCTCAGAAGGGTGAATGTCAGCTGGTGGGTCTGGCTCCGGCATCAGGAGCCACACACTGCCCGTGAGAAACTGGGTTTGAGTGTAGTGTTGTTCTCTCAGATGCCACTGAACCGGGAGACCAGAGCAGTTTGAAATCGTACTGAAAGCACAAGAGGAAACTATTGACATCTGTGAGTGACTGAGGTTATGAAAGGGGGGATACCAAATTATGAATGGAATAAAATATTTCCAGCTTTAAACTGTTACAAAAAGAAAAAAAGGGAACCAAAAAAGAAAAAATGTGATCTCAGACATCACCCCAGACCTTCTGGACCAGAATCTTTATTTCAGTAAAATCCCAGGAGTGTCTGTGCTTACGATGCCTTGTAAAGCCCATGTCCAGAAGATCACCTGTGTCAGCTCCGGCTTTATTATCCTGCCAACTCACATACTTTTCTTCTGCAGATTGCTGGAAGAATTGGTTCGGAAAGAGAAAGAATTACAAGCACTCCTTCATCGAGCTATTGAAGAAAAAGACCAAGAAATTAAACACCTGAAGCTTAAGTCCCAACCCATAGGTGAACAGCAGAAATTTTTTTTTTTTTTTTTGTGGAGACAGAGTCTCACTGTACCACCCTCGGGTAGAGTGCCGTGGCGTCACACGGCTCACAGCAACCTCTAACTCTTGGGCTTACGCGATTCTCTTGCCTCAGCCTCCTGAGCAGCTGGGACTACAGGCGCCCACCACAACGCCCGGCTATTTTTTTTTGTTGTTGCAGTTTGGCCGGGGCTGGGTTTGAACCTGCCACCCTTGGCATATGGGGCCGGCGCCCTACTCACTGAGCCACAGGCGCCGCCGAACAGCAGAAAATTTTAAAGTTATTCTGTTTAAATCAGGCTGCCACAAAAAGCTAAGAAAGCCAACAGGCAGTTTTATTCATGGCTTAGTCAGAATTTGTCGCTCAGACCATGGCTAGAAGCAAGGGTTGCTTAGAAAATCAAATTTGGATTTTTTTGTTTGTTTGGGTTTTGGGGGGCAGATCATAATGGGGAAACAAATCAAATTCTTAACTGTAGTGAACTACCATTTCTTATGAATGCAATAAAAAAAAATATATAGGGCTACATAGTCAATGTATTCTAGCTTTTTTCCCCTTAGATGTATGTAACTTGAAGAGGCTTAAATAAAATAAAGATGGCATAATAAAAGGATAGAACTTCCAAGAAATCTATTCTATGAGAAACTGGGAGTGGGAGAAAATCTTTAGAGAATCTTGTATCAGCCAACTTAGAAGAAAATAGAATTCATAATTATTGGTTCAGGTATATGGCTCTCCCATAGTGGAAAAAGAAATTATTATAGTTAAATGATTCTCTGCTAATTGTGTTCATCTTTGTTGAATGGCAAACACAAAGTATAATTTTGTCGCACAGAGCTTATTCTAAGAAACTATGAACTGGAGATGAAAGTGTAAAATGGGAGTACATTATTGCTCTGCCTCTGCATTTACTAGTAAATTGTCTTCAGTTGTATTTATATTATCACTTCTACTGCCAATCTCAATTGTTTCCATGGGCAGAAACACATAAGCAGGATGTGTTTGTTCTCTAATAGAGCAAAATCTTTGGATATGTTAATAAATGTCTGTTGAGTCTGAGGGTCTCAGATGACCTCTGTTAGCTGAAGCTAAGAATATCCCCTCCATAATTCTCTTCTAGAAATCAGTGGGTTGCCTGTGTGTCCCCTAAATTCTCCTGGAACAAATACTGAGGATTCCGAACTTACTGATTGGCTGAGAGAAAATGGAGCTGATGAAGACACTATAAGCCAGGTAAAGAGAACTACCTGTGGGACAATTATTCTTTCACTTTATTTCATAATGCCCAGGGCCTGCTCTGTGCCGGGCACATTATATGCATAGGGAGTTACGCTGATGAGCAATCAGAACCAGCCTTGTCTTCTTGAAGCTGACAAGACTATAACCAGATATCCTGCAAATAAAAATATAATTCTATACTGGTAAATTCTGTGAAGAAAAAGGATCAGGTGTTGTAAGAGGAAAGTAGAGGATGTGAAGGTTCTCAGAGAAGATGATGAAGCCATCCAAAACAGTCATTCTTCTAATTTCGACTCAAATCTCAGTTAAGTAGTGATTGATGATATAAATAAAAGCTTTAGTTTAAATTCAGGATGCTGATTTTGCAGTGAATTGCAGAAAAGTAGCTTTTATTAGCTACAGGAAAAATAAATTCAGAGATTAAGTATAAGCAACAACCTTTCTAGGAACGCTTTTTATCCACTTGAGAAAAACAAAACTACATGGGACCAAATCTCTTAAATACAAACATTTGCTTATGAGCAGCAGATGTAATTATAAGTGAGTCTTATTTGTTCCTTCAAAGACCATTCAGAAGTTCTGTGTCATTTGTAATCTTTATGTATTTGGAAGCCATATAGATGTGTATCATTTTTTCTTTTTCTTTTTTTTTTGTTTTGAGACAGAGTTCTCACTGTGTTCCCCAGGCTAGAGTGCCATGGAGTCAGCCTAGCTCACAGCAACCTCAGACTCTTAGGTTCAAGCAATCTTCCTGCTTCAGCCTCCTGAGTAGCTGAGACTATAGGCGCCCACCACAATACCCAGCAATTTTTTCTATTTTTAGGAGAGACAGGGGTCTTGCTCTTTCTCAGGCTGGTCTTGAATTTCTGAGCTCAAGAGACCCACAGTACTAGGATTATAGACGTGAGCCACCGAGCCCGGCATGTTTCTTCATAATTATTTTGTAATAAGGAAGCCTTTCCCCTAGTAATTCTGGGAAATTACATTTTTAGTAGATTTCCTGTTAGATTCATTTTTAATTATTGCCAATGTCTACATTGTGGATAGAGTTTGTTATTTATAATTAAATGTACATAAAACATTTCACTTTCATGCCTGTTTTACTTTCTCTACAGTTTCTGGCTGAGGATTACACACTAGCGGATGTTCTCTACTGTGTTACACGTGATGATTTAAAATGCCTGAGACTAAGGTACCACTTTCTGTTAAGCTGTGATGATGGAAAGAGCACTGGGCTAAGATCAACAAGTCTGGGTCCCTGCCCAGGCTGGGTCTCTAACTAGCCCTGCAATTCTGGGCAGAGCTCTCTGAGTAAACTGAGTTAGCTGGACCAGGCAATTTGGGGGCACTATAACAATATTTCTACATTAGTAAATGAAAATCAACTGGAAGAATTCTCTTAAATAACATGCAGGTTAAGACTGCACGGCAGATACTCCAGAGCTGCCTTAAACAAATGCTTTACTTTAGTTCACGATTGTGCCGTATTTAGAAGTATTAGGATGAGGTATTGATTTGCCATCCCAAGACTTGATATCATCTCATAAAATTTCTTATAATTACTAAGGGCTAGCATGTACATAACTATCAACCCTACCTCTATAAAGAAACACATTTCAAAAATGCTGAAAATAATGAAAACTGATGTTTTGGGACCTGGCAGTTTGTGGGAGTGCAAAGGGTAGGAATGGAGGGATGATGAGAAAATATATACAAAAAGAAAACATAATGACTGATAAGACTTCGGGATCTTCGTGTTCTGACCAGAGCAGCTGAAAGCTAAGAAGTCACTTCTATATTTCAAGGGCAAGTTTTCAAATGAAATGTTCTCTTCACAATGTTCTTGTGTCTTTAAACAGGGGAGGGATGCTGTGCATGCTGTGGAAGGCCATCATTGACTTTCGAGAGAAAAAGACTTGACTGTCGCTTAATTTAATCTTCGGTGGAGATTCTAAAAATTAATACAGAACTGATCTTCTTGGGGGAGGGAGAATCGCAGGGAGAGGAGAAAGGAGCTGCACTTTAAATCCAGTATTTGTTTACTCATGTTAAAAAAAAAAACAAACAAACATCAGAACACACTGAAATTTCCTAACTGCTTCTATTTCTATGATTCATAAGGACTCTCAAAATAATCCTCAGCCTTAGGATGCTGAGGATTATTTTAACCTAAACGTTTTTACGGAAATATTTTTAACTCAGCAGCTATTGCACTTCAGCCAAATGTTTATTTCACACACAACAGATAGAACATTTCACGTGATTGTGTACCACTGGAACAAAACCAAAATGTGACCATACAGGCTTATGTTTATCTGTAATATGCTGTAATCATCTGAGTAGAAATGCATAATTTTAACTATTGTAAAAAGATTGTTTTTTTTTTTAAGTGTGCAGAATCTGAGAGCAATGGTTTTTACTTATCTGTATTAATTGTAATATTGTCTCTATTTTGTAACTTAAGTTTCTGGCCTCCAGTACATTTGTTTGAGTCGTTTATGTACTACTGAACTGTACCAGTTGCACATGCCTGAATCATAGTAATGTTAGCTTGTTCTAAAGCTATCTATTGTGTCATATTTACTCTAAAAATTAAAAAAGACTCTCAACAGACTGTTTTGATAAATTCTTTTTTTTTTTTTGTAGAGACAGAGTCTCACTGTACCGCCCTCGGTAGAGTGCCATGGCGTCACACGGCTCACAGCAACCTCTAACTCTTGGGCTTACGCGATTCTCTTGCCTCAGCCTCCCGAGCAGCTGGGACTACAGGCGCCCGCCACAACGCCCGGCTATTTTTTTGTTGTTGTTGTTGTTGCAGTTTGGCCGGGGCTGGGCTTGAACCCGCCACCCTCGGCATATGGGGCTGGCGCCCTACTCACTGAGCCACAGGCGCTGCCCTGTTTTGATAAATTCTAAAGAATTCTTATTTTGTATTGACAAACTAGATACATTTCTGGATTAGATTTCTAGATTTCTTCAGCTATAAGGAGGATTTGTCTTCTACTCAAGGGATCACAGAACAGCTGACATCCAAGTTGTTCCTTGGGGTAACAGAGGTTTAAGAAAGCGTGTGAAGAAAAAAGAGAATAAAGGAAAGCCAGTGTAATTTTGTCAAGGCCCCAATAGTTCTCTCAAAAAACTATTATGTTTCTTAAGGGGTCTGCAAAGAGCGGACACTGAACACTGAATTTTGTATCTCCTTAATTTCAGTTCCCATATTTGGAGGAAATATTTTTATTTTAAGATGAATACTGAATTTTTATAAGCCTGCCCACATTAAGAGGATGAAGCCTAAAGCTCCTACATGGAGGAATGAAATAAACCAATTGCTTAAATACAGAAGAACTTGTTTATTAGGCAGGATAGAAATAACACAGAGCTGTTCGTATATCATGATGAGATGCATATATAACAGTCGTGGCTAAAACAGAAGTCATCTTTATTTCAGTGTGAAAATCAAGGTACCATATATTTTATGTTGCATTGGAATATGTAAAACATTCTCACTAATATTTTCTATTTGGTATTTGCAGCAACAGCATAGATGTATCTTTTTACACATCCTAATTTGGAGGACAGATGGTTGACTTTTACATCCTCGTTAGAAATTTGAAGGGAAGTGAGGTGTGAATTCAGTGATGTCATTTGACTCATACTGAAACCCAGTTCCAATATTCTGGTGTTTCCTTTTAACTGCATTTTGATCTCTTTCTCCAAATTCTGTCATTGTATACTTTGTTTCATTCATTCCTAGGCCACCACATTAAAAAAAAAAATGCTTCATTTTGACTATATAAAGGTTCAAACTATGCATCTTCAGCCAACTCTTCAATGATACAGTCCTTCCTTGAGATCTTCTCCTACCCTATCTGTGTGAACAGATGTTCCTCTATCCATATATGGTTCATAATATTAATAAATTCCCAGGACTGCTCCATTAGTCTTTCCCAGAATTTTGTGTTTCAGGCACAGAAAAAGGTAGTTCCGTTACAGAAGGTTCCATTATAGAACGGTTTGCACTTCAAAGGCTTTTAACGTCAGTCTAGGCTGGTGACTCTCAATTCAGCTTCACTTTAAAATGACCTGGCTGCTTTCTTAAAAATATTGATGCCAGTTACCTGTGAAAAACTATTTTTATTGGTCTGGACACCCATTTTAAAAAGCCCCACAGGTGATTTAACACAATGAAGTCATTTCAGGTAACACAAGGACCTGGAGAACCCCTTTCCATAAAGGTGGTAGCAAGATGGCTGCTGTTCATTTGTTCAAGGGGCTACAAACACAGGCCTGGAGCAAAGCTATCACTTAAGTTGTGACTTTGGGCAAATTAATTAGCCTCTCGGAGTCTCGGTTTCCTCACCTGTAAACTGGAAGTAATGATGTAACTATTTAATAAGGTTGTCCTAAGATTGAAGTAAGAGTGCAGGAAAGGTGCTAAGTACCATGATTAGTAGCATGCAGTTCAGATGTTGCTGGCTATTGCTACTGGTTTTCATTCATTCACCGGTATCTGTTAAATACTTACTGGGTCAGGCGTGTTGTGGTACATGAACAAGACACAGTTCTTTCTCCTGAAGTTCATTAGCAGAGGTGGAATCAAGACAAAACAGAAACAACGGTGGTGTAATAAGTGCTAAAGTTACATCTAACTGCCAAAGTAGGTCAAGAAAAACTTTCCAGGGAAGTGAAGGTCTAGAGCAGGCGTCCTCAAACTTTTTAAATGGGGGGCCAATTCACTGTCTCTCAGACCGTTGGAGGGCCGGACTACAGTTTTTTTAAAAAAACTATGAACAAATTCCTATGCACACTGCACATATCTTATTTTGAAATAAAAAACAAAACGGGAACAAATACAATTCACACCGCTTCATGTGGCCCGTGGGCCGCAATTTGAGGACCCCTGGTCTAGAGCTCAGAGTGGAAAAGTGGTTGGAAACAGAGCAGGGGTGGTGGCCGGAATATTGTTAGAGAAACAAAACAGGAATTTGCTGGGAGAATAGATCTAATGCTTCCTTTTTATTGCATTCTGGCGTCTTTCTTCAAATTCTGTCATTGCATACTTTGTTTCATTCATTCGTAGGCCAACACCTAACAAAGTTTGGCAATGAGGAATTACCTTTAACCCACATAAATGCCCACTATGTGTGAGGCACTGCCGCAAGCTGAAGGATAGATTCAGAGTGCAGGCAATGCACGTGATGTCATCAGAGACATCTGTACCCCATGAGCACAAAAATAACTAATGGTTCCAGACCTCATGAACACCATGTAAAGAAATGGAAAATAAAGTCCCTGCCGCTAAAAGTGTACATCAGATTGAAGAAACAAATTTGCAATAAATCATACCTAGTCTTCATTAAAGGCTAAGTGACAAACTTGGCAGCCCCTGGAGAGGTTAAGAGGACAGGCCTTCTGGGAGACACAAAAAACAGGCTTCGTGGAGGAGGTAGACCCTAAATGGGCCTTGGAAGGAAGGTATTACTGAATAAGTTAGGATAGAGGAAGTCACTTTGGGCAGAAGGCTCCAAGAACAAAGGCCAGAAAGCAGGGATTTGAAAAATGTTCTGGAGAAAGTGAGCCCCATTGGCTGGAAATAGGAGTTAAACAGGTGAAACAGGAAAATGGGGTAGGAAAGAGCTCATGGCCTGATTAGAGAATGGGGGGGGGGGGGCGGGAGGGGATATGGGGACTCTATTAAAGGTTTTTGAACAAAGGAGAGTTGTGAAGTAGTTATACATTAGAAGATTAATCTGCTAAAGTTGTGTAAGGTAAATTAGGGGAATCAAAAACTGAACAGAGCAGTTCAGAGGTTCTCTCTGATGTGAATGAGGGTTTTATAGAAGTGAGAGAAGTGGACTAGAGAACATGGCATTAAAATGATTTGACGAAGATGTGGGGATTACAGGCGGTGATGATAAAGGAGAATATAGTTGTTCAACTTATGTGAATAAGAGAAGAATTCAAAAATGGGAAAGTTAGGAGGGGGAGCTGGTTTGAGACATGATGAACTAAAGGCAGGTTACTGGACATCATTATGTACAGACCATTGAGAATGTATTGGTGGAAGTCAGGACTGAGGTCCAGAGTATAAACTCTGGATTTGTGAGTCACCTAGAAGGAGTGAACGAATGAAGGCTGGGAGAGACAGAATAGAGATAGAAAGCCTGTGGCTTAAAACTTGGGGAGGGTGGCAATCTCAGGAGGGATTAGAAGGGAAGAGGAATCTGAGTCAAAGAAGACAAAAGGAGTGGCCAAAGAATAAAGAGAAAACCAGACCTGTGGTGACCTATAGGAAGATGATTAGAGGACCAAGTGCTGCAGAAAAAAGAGGGGGATGATGGATTTAAAAATAAGTAACACAATTTTTTATAGATTAGCGAGAAAAATTACAGAGCTCATTAAAAAAAAAAGACAATAATGGCACCAGAGTCCACACTTTTATTATCTTTGATGAACAAAATGTATGACAATACATTTGGGAGTCTGACAAGACAAAGGAAAATATTCACAAAGAGTCCTGAATGTATGTGTTAGGGTAGTGCTCCTGAGTGGACGGGCATTTAAAGATTAAGGAGAAAAGAGGGATGAGGTTTTGAAGGAGGCAGGAGGTCCAGCTTCTACCCTAGAAAGGTGAACGCTAAAGACTTGGAGAGATTTTGAGATGGATGGGAAAGCTCAAGACAGATGGTTTCCCTGTTCCAAGTAAAGTACAACTTGAAACGCTACGTGATGGTGTTTGACATTTAACAGATGCAATCCACTCTTGAACAGTCAACAGCCCACTCTGTTGCAGACACTTCACTAGGTTTGGAAGACAGAGTATGTACAGGGCCTAAGTGCAGGATTCTGGCGTGTTCCTCAGTCCATCTATTTTTGTTTAACTTGTGGCAGACTGAAATATAAGATTATCAAAAGAATGGGGAGAACAGGTAGGCACACATCAAACAAAAGAGACAAAATAAATAGAAACATCGATAGTTTTGACTTTTTTTTTCTGGTCGAAGAAAGGACTGTTTGGTTTAAGTAGGTAGTAGATTAGAAGGTTGAAAACAAACCACTTTTTCCAGGTTTCTTCCAGATAAGTCAACTCTAAATTCTGCTAAAAGAGTCTTTCTGATGATAAAAGTATCTTGAACTCTGATGTTTTAGTGCAGTTATATCTTTGCTGAGCCCCAGGCTGAGGTATAAAACTGCCTCTGGCCAGCTGGTGCTTTATTTTTATTGATTAGAAGCCTGATAAAGCTGATTGGAATGTGATTCAGGAATATCACATTGCTAAGTGATCTGTTTGCTTATTCTACTGTATAAATGGAAGTATGGGGAAATCGATAATCACAGACCATAGCAAAAGTGTCCAAATCTCTACCTAGTCAGCCAGAAAATCAGTAAGTAACCCAAATAAAAATACACAGTGGCAAGTTTTGCACTTGAGTGAGAGAAAGAGTATGAGAAATCCAGGCACTGTTTGGTGTCCAACAGATGCTGCTGTAGTCCTTGGGAGGGTTTAAACTGTTCAGAGCTTGCTGTTTATCTTCAGCCAACCCAGAGTGTGGGAGTGCATTTCTGTATAACCAGGCACAATTGGTCATTGCTTAATTTTGCTCCTTCTTTCCATTTATGCAACCTGCTTTTTTTTTTTGGCACCCTCAGGCTTTTGTTACTCATTGTTATTTGCCTGTTAGGGAACAAATTGGTTTTTCCTAGACTAATAATGTTTCTTTAAAAAAAAAATTTGCCTATTGCTTTTTTTCCTGGTCCTCCTGAGTTAGCAGTAAGTCCCAAAGTAGTTTACTAATCAGAAACCAAGAATAAGAAAAGCCGTATCAGTCAGCACAAGTTTCAGTAACTTGTGTGCCCCGGGGCTCAGGAGATACGAGAACCTGGTGAAAGGACAGGGTCTCTAGTAATGGCTTCCTAAAGTGCAGATCCAACCTGTTGCACTTGGTCTCGCCACGTGGCATCCATTGTACTGGGGTTGTCACCACGAACTCCAGCCACCGCGAAGCAGAAAGTGACCTGGCTGCTTCAGAGTTCTGAGGGGAATACAGTCTCCAAGCCTTCGCCTCCCCTGGGTTGATCCTCGGACGGTCCTTTGTTCCAAGCCCTACATAGCGCCACCAACCCCGCGGAGGTTCCTCCCAGACTTCCAGGAGCCGGCAGCGGGTCTACAGCGGCCGCCGGAAGCTCCGGGCCGAGGTGCCTGCCCCGGCTGCTCCGCAGGCTGCTCTTCCAACCCGGGCTCGGCTGCTTGGGTCGGAGCTACCGCCGCGCCGCACCTGCCCGCGAGGGGGCGACCCGGAGCGCCGGGCCCTGGCGTCCGCGGCTGGCGCGCGCTCTCCTCGCGCCCCGCCCTCCGCCCTCCGCCCTCGCCTGACGGCGCTCACCTGTCTGGGCCGCGGGCCCGGGAGGCGGGGGACCGGCGGGAGCCAAGCCGAGGAAGAGGGCGGAGCGGCTCTCCGGACGCGTCATCGGAGCACCATGGCGGAGCTGGGAGCTGGCGGCGATAGCCACAGGGGAGGCGACGGCGCTGTGCAGAGCGAAACAGGTGACTGCGCGGCGAGGGCGAGCTGAGGTCCCGCGGGCGGGGGGCTGGCGCCGGCGGCCTCCTCCCCTCCCCCGCCCGTGCGGCCGCGGCCCGGAACGGCCGGCCGGCCCCGCGCGCCGCGATTCCCCCCCACCCCGGCCCGCCGAGCCCGGTGCCGCCGGCCCCGCCGCCCTCCGGCGCTCCGCCTGGACTTCGCCGCAACAGGTGGAAGCGAGCCGGGTAGCGCGGGCGGGCGGAGGAAACGCAGAAACGCCGGCCGCTGCCCTCACGCGCGCCGCGCGGGTCTAACTCAGTTCAGGGGGAAAGTGTGTCCCCCAAACCAAACAAGCAGCCGGCAAATCCTCGGCCAGGTGCGAGCGGCAGGATTACCAGTTTCTGGGCTCCCCCCCTCCCGCCTTCCCTGGTCGCGCCGGGCCTCGGGGGTTCCTTGGCGGGGGTCGCTCTGGGGCGGCACCGCGAGGTCAGCGGCGCGGGGCCCTCGCCCTGGTGTACGCGGTTGTGACCCTCTCCGGAAAAGACGCAGGCCCGGGGCCCGGGGCGGGATGGTGGAGCTGTGCGGTGCGGGCGGACGGAATCAGATTCAGCGACTTGGAAAGGTCCTCAGAGCTCTTGTTAGTCTGTGCTTGAACCCATATTAGGGGCGCTGGCTCTGCAGCCTCGGATTTGTGTTGAGAATCTCCTGTGCCCCACAACCACCAGGGACGCACTCACGGACAGGGGCTCACGTCCCCAAGGCAAGCGACAAGCAGCAAGTCTTCCCACCCCTCTCCCTATGGCGTGAAGCTAATCTTTTTCTCTCGTTATTTTTTTTTTCCTTGAGAGACTGTCTTGCAAATCTGTTCCTCCTTCTTGATCCCTCTTTTCTTCTATTCTTGGGGAGCTGTTTCTGTATCTTCCTACACTTGGAACGGGGGCGATGAGGCAGTTTCTTATTTTAAAGAGAGATTCAAATCGCACACTTGGCAATTGGAAGCAGTTTTCTACTTGAATACACGATTGGAGGAAGCATTTGTTTCCTAAATGTAAAAATCACTCCTCCCACATTCCCCCAAAGAAGATATTGCTTTAGGTGGTATGCTTATTTTAAAGTGAAAAGTCCAGAGAGCTATTAAACGGTGTAAATTGTGTATCTGCTATTGCTAGGAAGAGATTGGGCACTGACTTAATCCCTTCAACTGAAACACCTGAGGTTAAGATCGAGAAGGTGTCTTGAACTTGTTGAGTTTCATCGTGCTGTGTCCTGTATGGTGTTTTATTTTGTCTTTGCGTGCTTGAAAGATTGGTAGATCATTATTTAGGTTTGGGGTGGAGGAGATGCCCTTGTAATTACTTTAGGGAACTTGAGCTAGGTGTAGGGACTGGGCTCCCCCAAGTCACGGCCCCAGGAAAACAAAATCCTCAGTTGTGAATACATAGTTCATGGTTTGGTGTCTAATTCTGAAATAAAATTGTTCTGATGAGTTAATATGCCTGTTTGTTCTTAAAAATAAACATTACAGCATCTGTGTATGAACAACTTGTTCAGACATAAGAGCTACAAGCTAGCTTGTGAACAAAGAACTGGCCCTGCTTCTAACAATTAATATACAAATCAACCATGTGTTTGTCAGTGAAATATTTTCTTCTATCAAAAGGGTGATTAAATTGACTGCCGCCTCTTTCATAGAAAACGATTCTTCCATACTTTTGCCTAAAAATTTTTAATTTCCAAAGAACACATCTTATATATGGTCTTTTAAATAATTGTGCTTTATAATTTAACTTAAAACGGATTTCTGGTTCCACAGCTGTCTCTCATTTTTCTTATTCCAGCCCTGGATTGCTATTACTATTTTTAGTGCTCAGAGTAATTGCATCAGTAGGTGCCAAAGAAAGAAGGAAGGTATAAATGTATATTTTTTAATCTGGGTAACAGAATTTTGAAAGAACAAGTGAGGATTGTTTGAAGTTTAACAACTTAAGAAGTTATTCCATATGTTTAAAAAACCATAACCTGTATCTGAATATGAGACTTCATTGTAGTACTTCATTCTTATAAACATATTTCACATTATACACATCCAAATGCTGTATCTCTCTCTCTCCCTTAGCTATCATGGGTTTGTGTGGAGATTTGGGGGTGGGAGGGATGGGGGCTGGTGAGGGAGACCTCTGCTTTTTACTATACTACCAAGAAGTAAAAATTTCCATTTCAAGTGGCATTTCTTGAGCGATTTCATTTTTGTTTCCTTATATCCCTGTAAATAGACTGTGGTCTAACTTAAGGGCACTTCAGATTAGAATCTCAGGTCATTACAAAAATAACACCTGTGATGTGTTCAGAATTATATGCATATGTTTGTGTGTGTATCAAAGATGGATTGAAAATTGTGAGACATTCCTTAAGCATATATAGAAAGGTATTATGTAAATCTGCATTTAAAAACCATGTTTCTGGGGGTAGATATTTATCTTCTCAAAGTTAGCCAAATCACATGTGTTGTGTTGAAAAGATTTTTTCTTTTTGAGGATGAAAAGTTCTTTCAATATAATATTTTTTTGTCAGTAGCCAAAGGTAAGAACCAAAGGGGAAAAAAAACAGCAAAACACTTGTCTTGGAAGCAAATTTTCGATTTTGCCACTAGAGGATGTCAAATCCTTTATCAGGCTTTTTTGAGTAATCACATAGATGGA
Organism: Nycticebus coucang; assembly: GCF_027406575.1. Classification (NCBI taxonomy): domain Eukaryota; kingdom Metazoa; phylum Chordata; class Mammalia; order Primates; family Lorisidae; genus Nycticebus; species Nycticebus coucang. Next base: position 113,512,002 of record NC_069784.1, on the reverse strand, counting down.
TGATGTTCACAAAACTGCCTCTGCCCACGCTCTGTGTATTCATGTTCAAAAGCTGTTTGCAGAGTTAATTTCCCAATTTGATAAACTATTTTTTAAAAACCTGAACTCGAAGCAAATTTAAAGCTGTTTTTGATTGATTCATGAGAACATACTTTGATACACAAAGGAATAAGTTAATAACTGTAATCTGTGAATTCTTTTTACATTATTTTTGGGGAAAATGGCCTAGAACCTAGAATTTTTTCCTTTTTCCTTTTCACAGCTTCCTTTGTGATCTTGGTCACTGAATTTTTCCAAATCAAAAAGTGGTCTTTAAGATGTCACTTAGCTCTAAGAGTCTACATTAAATACTATATCTGCAAATAAAAATGATTGGGGCTCAGATTAGAATTTGATATTAAGCTTGTCCCTTTTTGAAATTCAGATCCTAAAAGCTAGAGATGCTTTGTTCTGCTGACTAAATAGCTTTCCTCCCATCCTCCTGTGGCTAGCTGTTACCTTTACATCTTGCTAAGTCGTGCTCAGGAGAATGTATTTATGTGATATCATTAGTTAGGCATGTATATGAAACACTAATTTACATTGGCATGTTCTCTAAAAAAAAATTCTAAAATCTTTGCCTCCTAATGCGTGAGAAATAATAACTTAAAGGAATTAGTTTTAAAAACTCAAGCTTTGGCAGCGCCTGTGGCTCAAAGAGGTAGGGTGCTGGCCCCATACGCTGGAGGTGGCAGGTTCAAACCCAGCCCTGGCTAAAAACTGCAAAAAAACAAACAAAAAATTCAAGCTTCATCATGTTTATGTAAGAATTGAACATGTTGAGCCTTAGTATAATTTGACTAAGGTACATTTGAAATATGTACCTTCTATATATTAAGTATTATGGGGGCTAGAAGATTTTTGAACACCGGATCCTTGAATTTAGTGAGGAAGACAAAGTCCACTAACAAATTGTCGGTTATAAGTTCAGGCAGAATCTCTCCTGGCTATGATAATCCCGGAAGACTTACTGGGTGTGGTGCTTAAGCTAAACTGTAAAAAATGTGTGAATGATAAACTATTAAGTCAGTTGGAGAAAAGAGAGAAAAATATAGGTATGGATGCGGAAAAGAGCAAATTTTTGGTCATACTGACAAATATGTAAAGCTCAGAAAAGTTCTGGAAGATCAATTAGGAATTGTAGTGCATTGAGGCTGAATTGTGGAAGGGCTGATGCCAAGATAAGAGGTTAATGCATTACTCTGTGAACTGAGGGAAACTATCGACGATCTTTGAGAATAACATTGATTAAAGCATGATTAATCAAGTAATTCTGCACCCACAAATCTGTAAGGGCATAGCAAAAGAGCTGAGCTCTTTTAACCAATGAAAACAACGTTCCTGCTATCTGAGAAAGTCATTCTCTTTGATTGATTTTGCTGCTTTGGGAAGGGCACACCTGGGGTAGTGAGAACGCATGAGGAACATCTGCCTAGCCAGTCAGATTAACCAAATCTTTTCTGATGATCAGTGGAATGATAGGTCTATCTAGCTGGTTCTTATTTCAGTGTAGCAGTGTAGACTAGAGGATTAGGATTGAAGAAGAGTACAGTGGCATATAGAAAAACTTGGAAGATACTGTAGAAATTCAGCTAGGGCATTGGGATGGCAGTAGAAATGAGAAGAGAATGATTAACGTTCTGCAGAGGCGTGAGTCAAGGAATTGCAGGCAAAAGGTAACACGAGATTATACTCCAAGTTTAAGCTGAGCTTATATTGGCTTAAGATGAGTTTGGCTCATTGGCTTATTGGGAAATACTCATGGAGAGGACCTGGATTTTTCTTTTTAATATTTGTTTTGTTTTTTTTTTTTAGAGACGGAGTCTCTCTATGTTGCCTGTGTTGGACTAGAACTCTTGGGCTCAGGTGATTCTCCTGCCTCACCCTTCAGGGTTGTGGCCAATAGGACCTGGTTTTGGTGGGAAAATCTAGACATGAAAATTTGTGGTACAAAAGAGATCTGTGAGTGGAAATGTCTGGTACTGACAGAGAAAAGGCCAGGACCTTGGATTGATTATAGGGGAATAATTCTTGAAGCTTTGGAAGTGAAAGACAGAAAAACTGCAAGAAGATCAGATGTTTAAAGCATAGGAGGAAGAACCAGCAGAGAAGCCAAATGGAAAGGCATTACAGCAGTGGTTCTCAACCTTTCTAATGCCGCGGCCCTTTCATACAGTTCCTGTGGGTCGCAACCCACAGGTTGAGAACCGCTGCACTACTGCCAAGCAAGAGGGACAGAGAGGTCAGGGATTCAAAGCCTTTGCTAAGGTTACAGTGACCACTGACCAACCCCAGAAGAGGAATTTCAGTTGCTGGTGCAAAAGTTGGAGGTGCGCCACTCCGACTTAAGCAGTTAAGAAGTAAAGACAGGGCGGCGCCTGTGGCTCAGTTGGTAAGGCGCCGGCCCCATATACCGAGGGTAGCGAGTTCAAACCCGGCCCCGGCTGAACTGCAACCAAAAAATAGCGGGGCGTTGTGGCGGGCGCCTGTAGTCCCAGCTACTCAGGAGGCTGAGGCAAGAGAATCGCGTAAGCCCAGGAGTTGGAGGTTGCTGTGAGCTGTGTGACGCCACGGCACTCTACCGAGGGCCATAAAGTGAGACTCTGTCTCTACAAAAACAAAACAAAACAAAACAAAAAAAAAGAAGTAAAGACAGCCAATTTAATAGACCCTTCAATAAAGCTTGCTGGTGAAAAGAAAAACTTATAAATCTTTGGATAGGTAGGGAAACTTAAAAAAATTGTGTACAAAAATTTACTGATTTGAGGGTTTTTTGTTTTCTTTTGGTGCTTTGTGTGTGTGTGTGTGTATAGTCCTTTGAGTTTCTTGAACATGTAGAGTAATGTAACCACCACTATAATCATCCAGAAGATTCTCTGCCCCCCCAAATTCCCAAATGTTGCACCCTTGTAGTGAGACTCTCTTTCTACACCTAACCCCTGCTCTGTTTGCCGTCTTTCTAGTTTTGTTTCTTCCATGATGTCATACAAGTGGAGTCCTACACTGTATAACCTTTTGAGTCTGAATTTTTTTCACTTAGCATAATGCATTTGAGATTCAAGCATGCTATCGTATATGTCAGTAATTTTTTCCTTTTTATTGATGAGTAATTTGCCATTACATGGAAGTACCATGGCTTGTTTAGCCATTCACCCATTCAAGAACAATTGTGTTATTCTGGGTTTGGGCAATTGTGAATAATACTGTAAACATTTGCATACAGGTTTTTGTGTAGTTTTCATTTATCTGGGGGTAAATACCTAGGAGTAGGGTTATTGACTGTATGTGTTGACTTTTATAAGAAACTGTCAGACTTTTCCAGAGTGTGTACGGTTTTACATTCCTGCAAGCAATGTATGTGAGGTATAGTTGCTTGATGTCCTTGCCAACATTTGGTATTAATTTTTTAATTTTGGCCATTCTAACAAGTTTTTTGAGTAAAGCAGCATAATCACCTCAAAGTAACATAGTGCCTTTTTGATACTAAACAGTGCTCACATGAATTAGGAAAACCTGGAGGTGGGTTTGTTTTGACCCCAGAGCATTTGGCTCTAGTATCAGCTTTATTTTTCAGTCATTTTCCTTTTTCTCCGTAGTACTTGTTTCCTGTAGAGCCTGCATTCGGCAGTTGGTTATGAACAGAAGTGCCTTTACACAGTACCTCTCATGCCTATCCAAGTTCTCTTTTCTTCCTTACTGATCTCTCTTCTAATCCCTTGAGAGAAGGCTTTCCAGAACTTAAAATAGGATAGAACCTCTGTAAATTGACCATCCAATGGACTGTAACAAACTGGTCAACATAGAGAGGTGATCAACACAAGGATCTAGGCCTTCTGTACTGATATGTACATGTGGTACATGTCTGGTCTGTGAAAATTGGATCGATTTAAGGAGGTGGTCAATGTATGGAGATGCTACTATAACTTTTTTTGTTAGAAAACTAGAAATATCGGCCATATAACTTGTTTTATGATCCTGTTAATTTCCTTATTGGCACAATTTATATTGTCAAGCTGAATACTTAGTGTCAGTTCTTAAGGAACTGACATACTACTTACGATGCTTTGTAGAAATCTTGATGTTCTGTCATTGGACATTTAATTGCCAATCATGATCTAAACTTCTGAGTGCTAAACATATATTGGTATTTAGGCGTATTCTTTTCTGCAAAGTCTGGTTTTAGACTTCATCTAGTTCTCCAGCATTGGTACTTTCTACCTCTTTACGGTTAACTCTTGCAGTGCTCTGAATTATGCTTGTTGACACATTTAAGTGGCATTTGGTTTTTCTGTTCAGTAAATATTCTCCTTAGTATTTTTTAAGTCAAAGAAATAACCAGTTGAAAAAAAAATCTGGGTTTTTTAAATTAGGTACCACATTGAATTTTGATTTGAAGAGTTATATATAGTACTTTTGAGACTAAGAACTAACCACATTCAACAGTTCTTTACCCTTGATGCTCCTACAAAAATAAAAAAAGAATCATAAATAAATGCCAAGGAGGACTGACATGTGTGACTGGATAACACAGATGAGCACAGGGATGCAAAACAGAGCAAGACCCTGCTGGGAGAAGTGGCTTTGGCAAGTGTGGGCTGCACTCCACAAACAGTGATGTATATTTAAGTTTAGAATATTAATTTGGGCTATGTTAACATTGCCGTGACTTTTTTAATGCTATGAAAACCTCCTTCCTTTAGCTGGTTTTCTGATAAAGAGAACCATCCTTTTCAATGGCATAACCTGCGAGTGTAAAACTTGTATCCTCAATATTATTGAGTATAGAAAAGAAGCTATACTCTAGGATATAGTTTAAATTTCAAGGTGACATTCTAGAGAAGACCCTTTCCTATAGTGTCCCTACCCACTAATACAAAGCCTGTTTGGGTGACAACATGCATAATAATGATGGGCTGTAAGATGTGTTCCTGTAGCAAAAAGCCAGGATGCTTCTCAAGATTTTAATCTAGGCTTCTAGTTCTGGGGAGCTTCTGACCAAGTCTTCAGTGTGGCAGACATACCAACAGGACATGGGTGCCTACTTTGTGAATTCCAGCTGGATTGGTTTCAATTCATTGGAGATGCCTGAATTAGTACAGTGACACCCTTAATAACAGCCCTTGTGGGTTCATTTAAATAGAGCTCACTCCTTGACCATCAGGTTATGTTGTTGAAATGATTATTGGGCTAATGTGCTCCAACACCATTGGTTCATATCAGTGGCTCTCAATCTTGGCAGCAAGTTAAAATCACCTGGGGACCATTTAAATGTCAGGCAGCACTCTCAGTAATTATCTGAGAATCTTGATGGATGGGAGCCAAGTGGCAGTTTTTTAAAAACTTCCCAGATGGTCCAGTATGCAACCAGTGCCGAGAACTGCTGGTTTAGAACCATTTTCACTTGACCATCATGGCAGGAGGTATCAAGTGTATGTTCCCTGTTTATGGAAATTATGTGGAAAATCCTAATAGCTGTTTCCCTACATTTAGTGAGTTTGCTTAAGTTATCTCTTATTTTGCCCTGGGACTTTATTGAAGAAAAAACAGATATCAATACAGGTATGAGTATACGAGAATAACCAAATATGTACACACATATGCTCACACACTTTTATGTATGAATATACACATACAGTTAGACAAAATATTAGAAAGTCCGATAACCTCTCCCTCTCAAAACCAGGAAAGGTTAATTTGGAGCAGATTTTAAAGTATATTGTAGGAAATTGCATATTTCTCTCAGAGATCTTTCTGGTGATCTCTGACTTCTAATCAGCAGTCCCTAGCTTCATAGAGCAGCCCTTGTTTCTTCTGCTTATTAATAGCTGACCTAAGAATGATCTCCCTTCCTCCCTGCTGCCTGGTGGTGACCGGATACTAATACCCTTAGGCTAATCGTTCCTTCGCTTCTACTAACTAGATGCTCCTATGCCCAAGGTGCAGCTGATGACCTCTGCACTTAGCACTGTGCAGGTTTCTTCTCCACAGGATTATTCACACTTACGCTTTGACTATCACTTCAAATTATCATCTCTAAGAAATGTCCCTAGGCGCTTCCGACTTGTGTGCCTCCTTGTGAGCTGTTGTGATGCTATCATTGTGATTTGAAGCCTTTTCCCAGAGGACTGACTTTAGGCAGCACCAATATCCTGTTCTCTTCTCCTCTTTGCAGCTTGTGTGTTCATCACTGTGAGACCCAAGACCAAAATGAAAAGGGCAGTAGGTGATGTTGAATGAAACTGATCTTTGAAAAAGAGAATATCTTTGATTTGTTTCCGAGATTATTCCAAAACTGAGCATGTGTGGAGCTGTAGAGTCTCAATGATCAAAACTAAGAGTAGGGCAGTGCCTGTGGCTCAAAGGAGTAGGGTGCCGGCCCCATATGCCAGAGGTGGTGGGTTCAAACCCAGCCCTGGCCAGAAACTGCAAAAAAAAAAAACTAAGAGCAATTATTTAAGGGATAATTTTTTAACCTATTTTGTGCAAGGACTCTGGCGTCTGGCTGTCTGGGTTCCAAGTTCAGCTTCACCACTACTGCTTAAAGGATCTTGGGCTTGTCACTTAACCATTCTCTTCCTCACTGTATGTCTTTTTAAAATGGGCATAGTGGGCATGGTGTCCATAGCTCAGTGGTTAGGCATTGGCCATATACACCGGGGCTGGTGGGTTTGAACCCAGCCTGGGCCTGTGAAACAACAATGACAACTACAACAACAAAAAAAATAGTCGGGCATTGTGGTGGGCACCTGGAGTCCCACCTACTTGGGAGGCTGAGGCAAGAGAATCACTTAAGCCCAAGAGTTTGAGGTTTCTGTGTGCTGTGACACCACAGCATTCTATTGAGGGCAACACAGTGAGACTCTGTACCACCCCCCCCCCCAAAAAAAATGTGGACATAGTGGTAATAACCTCACAGCAGCGAAATAATGAGTTAATTCATAAAAGTGCTTGGAACAGTGCTTAACACAGCCTAAACACCAAATATTTGTTGTAATTATTGTGGTCATGATTGTTAAGGATTAGTACTGCGTCACTGTGAAAAGATGAACGTGCCCTGGTATGCAAAGTCTCTCCCTTAAGCAAATATTTGTTTATAGTGGTAAGTTCTCCATAATGAGGGCATCAGAATGTAATAATGAGGTCATCAGAATGTAATGCTAACGTAGACCTAATTGTAGCTGTGTGATGACACTGTCATAGTCTTAGGCATCCTCAAAACTCACTGGATGGCGCTTTTCCCCTGTCAAAATGTTGCACAAGATGTTCTAGTAGAAGGTTGCCACACATTGGCCTGTGAGATACTTAGATTGTGCTGTGTGACTGAATTAAACCCATGCAAGCCCTTCTTGACTTATTTTTGTTTCATTTTTATAGCATGCAAAAGTTTTTTTTTATTGCTTTGTCATAGTTCTATATTTTAAGTTCTGACTGGGCATGGTGGCTCCTGCCTATAATCCTACCACTTTGGGAGGCTGGGTGGGTGGATTGCTTGAGCCCAGGAGTTTGAGACTAAACTGAGCAACATAGCAAGATGCTGTCTCTACTAAAAATAGAAAAATTAGCTAGGCATGGTATGCACTTGTAGGTCCAGTCTCGGAGGTGGCTTCTGAGGCAGGAGGATCACCCAGCAGTTTGAGGTTATAGTGAGCTATGATGATGCCTCTGCACTCTAGCCTGGGCAACAAAGCAAGTCCTGAAAGATGTAAGCAGGGGCACCCAGAAAGGAAGGTGCAGTGGAGATGTTCAGGCCAGATTTGTTGAAAGAGGAGGTGACCTGGCTAGGCAGTGCAGAGGTGGTGTCTGCACCATGGGGCGCTTAGAGACTCCTTTTATATGGGGCTGTAGAGGGTGGGCAAATTTCACAGCTTGCCTGGAAGGTAAGAGTCTTTGATGGGACTTTCGGAGGGGAGGGAGGCTCTCCAGATCCTTTGCGTTCTTTGAGGAGGAAGAGGAGGAAGGAAAGGGTTCATGTGTGGTTGTGTTAGGCCTCCCAGCAAGTCCCATATCTCCAATGTAAATAAATAATACATTTTAAGTTCTTTCCTAAAATATTACTACAGAAGTTATTTTGCTTTAAACCATAGAGATGAACTTCCCAGGCCCGTTTTGACTTTAAACAATTCACTATGACTGTGTCAAGCATGTTCCTCTATGAGGGGTGTTCCACCTTTTTGTTTTCTCTGACGAGAATCAGAAGAATAGGAGTTGTCTTGGGCCACACATTACATACAGAAACATTAATGAAAGCTGATTGGCATACCGTGATATCTGACACCACATATAAGGGAAAAAGTCTTCACAAAATGAGTGTGCAGCACACAGGAGCGCAGGTTGGACACCCCGGCCAGGGGAAACTGAGGAAGCCTATACATCCTGCCTTCACAAGGCATTTATAAGAAGCAGGAAGCAGTTTGGGTTTCTTCCAAGTTCGTACATAGAATAGAAAATATCAGTAAGTTGACTTATTTATGAAAACCAAACATTTTAGAAGAAGCTTCTGTAAATTGGCAAGGAACATTTACAAAGCCTATTCTGGGTATAGTGTGTGGGCATGTGTGTGAGGCACATTTTTCCCTAAGAAAATAATGTTTTGTTCAACTTTTAGTTTAGATATTTATATCTTTTTTAAAATTTAGTAATTAAGTAGATCTGGAAACAGAGCACTTCCTCCAATGCGTACTGGGTTAGATTCTCAGAGTAATGTCCTTAGATTATATTTTCATGTACTGTAGCCACTGTGGTAATTGATTAAACAAGTATGCTTAATGCCACCCTTGATACATTAAAATTTCTATCCTTCAGTAAAAATATAATTAAATTTTATTGAAAATAAGACAATAGCAGTTTGTACTGATATACTTAACACTAAGAATAAACCTAGAAATTTCTTTTTTTTTTTTTGTGGTTTTTGGCTGGGGCTAGGTTTGAACCCACCACCTCCGGCATATGGGACCGGCGCCCTACTCCTTGAGCCACAGGCGCTGCCCCCTAGAAATTTCTTTTGTAACAGTGGCTTCCTGCCTCTCGACATCCTTATGAAGATGCCTTCCTCATGTATATAAAAAGACATATATCCATGTGCTTTGTGAAGTGATTTCGTATAAGGCCTAGACACAGAGTATTAGGAACTAAAATAGAAGTAGAAGAGATGGCTCTCCTACTTTGTGAAGAAAAGTATGCAAATAAATTGAGAAGTGGGGGATGGAACAATTTTTAGCCTAGGAGGCCTGCAAGATTCACCTTACTTTGGATAGAAAACCCCTGTCATCTTAGAGTCCAATGAAGCTTACAGGGAAGAACACTAGTCTGGCATTTCATATTCAGTCCTTGGTGGTCCATCAGTGCCTAGAGCTGTCGGATTTGAGAACGTTATTTCAATTTATTTACAGACTGATCAGGTCCAACATTTGTCTGTGATTTCCTGAGAAGAACATAGAGATAAAAAACAAAGGTCCCGGGCAGCGCCTGTGGCTCAAAGGAGTAGGGCACCCGCCCCATATGCCTGAGGTGGTGGGTTCAAACCCAGCCCCAGCCAAAAACTGGAAAAAAAGAAAAAAACCAAAAAACAAAGATCCCAACTATCAATCAGCTTCTGCAACACAAATCTACACTGTACATGATGAGATCATTGTGAAGGCATTGCAAGATTCATTAATTAATCAATAGAAAGTGAGTCTTCAAGAGGGTTTTGGAAAAGAGGAGGGATATATACCAAATGTCAGAGGCGCAAACGTTTCAGAATTAGGACTTAGGGCGTGGAGTTCAGACACCTGTAAATGGAGCATTCTGAACCAGTTGTATAATGTGCAAAGATGACTTCGCTCTCCAAAGCACATTGTTCTTTTCTATTACAGATGAACCTATTTGGAAACATCTTCAAGGAACAGTTTGCAATGTTGTTTTCTTTCTCTCTCTCTCTCTTTTTTTTTTTTAGAGACCTAGTCTTATTTTGTCACCCTCAGTAGAGTGCTGTGGCATCACAGCTCACAGCAACCTCCAGCTCTTGGGCTAAGGTGATTCTCCTGCCTCAGCCTCCCGAGTAGCTGGGACTACAGGCACCCACCACAGCGCCCGGCTATTTTTTTGTTCCAGTTTGGCAGGGCCGGGTTTAAACCTGCCACCCTCTGTACATGGGGCTGGTGCCCTACTCACTGAGCCACAGGTGCCGCCCCATGTTGGAATTAATTTTAAAGCAAACAGCTTTTGGTTATATAAACCTCCCTCTTTTTGTTTGTAAACAGGCCTCTTTCCAGTGAGCTGGATTAAGTCTAGCTCTGGGTGCGTAAGGCACATGGCTGCTCCTTGTTTCAGGAGTTTGGGGGCAAGTGTCTTCCTGCATGAGAGTGGAAATGAACCAACCAGTACCATCACCAGCAAAAAATTAAGAGAAAGGAAAGATTTTTGTTATGATTACTTCACTGCAACATTGCATGTGTCTAGAAAAACTTTTTTTTTTTTTTTAAACACATCAAAGATTTTAGTACATTTAATGATGGGAGTATAGACATTTTGCTATGATAAAAGGCAAAATGATCATTTGGAGTGTTATAGGAAGTTTGCCAAAAGGCAGCTTTGTCATCATAATCCTCAGTTGCCTAAGGTATGGATTTAAATCATGGACGTGAAAGGGCTTTAGAGATGAAGCAGGTGCCCCTTAAATGCTTATTAACCTGTTCATCTTTCTGAGTTGTTATTTCTTTCTATATAGAGCTGCCTAAGAGCTCAATGGCCCTAGGTCATTCAAGCCTAAGAAAATGTATTTATCAAAAAAGCCTTACTTTATCACTAGTAATATCTCCTTAGAAATTAATGCTTCAGATTTTTAAAAACAATTATTGATGCATGAGGAATCTTTTTTGCTTAGCAGTTGCAAATTTTAAAAGCTTTGGGCTTGTTATTCAATCCTAAATATTTTTATGTCTTATCTGTATAATTAAACCTTTTGGTGTTCTGGTCAGTTGCTGACAATTATAGTTGCTGACAGTTCTCAGTGTGGCTTTCACTGAATGAAAATGGACCAATCCTCAAACCTACCAGCCAGGATTATATAATCTGGCATTTCTGTTAGGCATTGGCTTCCTCCAGTTGATTTCAGAACTGTGCTGGAAAATTATAATTTTTAATTTTATCAGGATTATTTCTGGTTAAATAAACCAACAAATGTGTATAGTTAGTACCTCAACCTTCATATACGCTTTATCTTCTGTTTAAAAACTTGTTTCATCCAACTTTCTCTTCACCCCTATCAACATATCTACATGCTTTAGTTTCTTCTAATTGAGACTTTGAGTTACTAATTGGGCTACTTCATTGTAATAGAGAAGATTTTCTTTAAAATAAATCCACATATCTATATTTTCTAAACCATTTAATGTTGAGATGACCAGACTGCTTAGTTCTCATAATGATAAAAAGGATTTTTTGAAGTGCTTTTAAGCTGACCAGTATTAGATATTCAAAGGGAGATCATTAGTGAAAATGAAGGGAGATTTGGAAGGCCTGGTCTGAGATGTTCTGAGCGCATTTTGTATGAACATTAGTTTAATAGAGCATTACTGTATTGGAAAGTTATTGGAGTAAATAGTATGTGGTCTAGTCAGTGAAAGTTACGATCATTGACACATGAACCTTTGAGTTTTGAATGGCGTGCTTTTGTTCTCAGCATATTGACTTGAGTGTGGCATGGAGTCCCTTAATCTCTCTGGGGTCACTGACTATGATGGTAAATTTTAAGTGTCAGCTTTGCTTAGCGCACGTGCCCAGTTATTTAATCAAACACTAGACATTGCTATGAGGGTATTTTGTAGTTATGATTAACATTTAGAATCAGCTGACTTTACATAAAGGAAATTATCCTCAATGATGTGAGTGGGCCAGATCCAATCAGTTGAAGGCCTTGAAGAGCAAGAACAGGTTTCCCAGACAAGGAATTCTGCCCTAAGGCTGTAACATAGAAATACTGCCTGAGATTCCAGGCTGCCCAACAAATTTCAGACTTGCTGGCCTCCACAAATGGCAGCAGCCATTATTTCTTAAAATAAATCTCTTTATATAAATAGTATATAAATGTTTCTCTGGAGAACCCTGACTGATACACACCAGAGAAAATTAACAGTTTTCTCTCAGAATTGTGTGAATAATTTTAATTATTTTTTAAGAGACAAAATTTAAAAATTAATTTTATCTGATTTTGTAAAAGTAAAAACAGGATTTTAAACTTTTAGTAAAAAAATAATGAATTGACGTCTGTTTTAATTTCAAGGAGTTTTAGTAGAAAGAATTTAGAAGCATGGCAGTGTATCAAAGGACAGGATAGAGGAAAACTCAGTATGTTCTGAAATGAATGTGGAATTCATTGCTCTTGACCTGTCCTATTCACAGAACAGTGTAGGGCTATCACCATCCTGAAGATGCCCATGAAGTAATCAACTGAATTGGCTTGCTGTTCTTTAGTATTGCTTTTCACTCACAGATGTTTAGATTTCATCTCTCAAAAGTCACATAGCTACAGTGATTCACCCCCAAGAAACTGTCTCCTTGAGGGAATAGCTATAGGTGTTATTTTTATCAGTAGGTTTTCATTAAGTGTTGGGTGATGAGAGAGTGAGGGAAGTCTCCAAGCTGCAGGTGCAGAGACAGGAAGTGTAGTCCTTCTCTAATCAGAATACCTGGTGAAGCCTCCATTGTTTGTTATTTAGCACTAAGGATAAAACCTCTGGAGGGCTGTCAGTTAAGGGAATAAAACAGTACAACACAAAATGGAGCCTTGTGAGCACATAGTGGTAAGTGCAGAGACACAGTGACAGCAAGGAGCCCCGCTTTTTCTCTCTCCCTGTGTGTTTTACACTGGTTATATAAGTTGACTTCCCATTTGCATCAAGTCATGGAATCACAAAATCAGAAAAGACTCTAGAGATCAAAATATCCAACCTGGGCTCGGCACCTGTAGCTCAGTGAGTAAGAGTGCCAGCCACATACATGGAGGCTAGTGAGTTGAAGCCCGGCCAGGCCTGCTAAACAAAAAACAATGACCACTACAACAACAACAAAAATAGCTGGGCATTGTGGTGGGCACCTGTAGTCCCAGCTGCGTGGGAGGTTGAGGCAAGAGAATCGCTTAAGTCCAAGAGTTTGAGGTTGCTATAAGCTGTGACACCATGGCACTGTACCAAGGGCGACATGGTGAGACTCTATCTCAAAAAATGCACCTGTACGCAGTGCATTCATCTGACGTCATCGTCCCATATCTTTGTTTGTGGCTGTCTTCAAGGGATGAATAGCATAGCCTGTTAGATTCTGGTAACTTCCCATCACTGGTCCTAGTTCTGCCTTCCAGAACTACACTAAAAGTGCACATTCTTCCATGGGTTAACTTTTAATTCAGTGCTTTTATTCCTCTGGAGTCTTGTCTTTTCTCAGAGGAAATGTACCTTCTTTCAAATGATTCCCTCTGTGTTATGGCCTACAATAATTATGGTAAGTCCTAGTTCACTCTCTTCTGAATGCATTCTCATTTATCATCTCACTGGAAATATCTCACTGAGAGAGCCATGTTGTGTGAGGACCAGAAACAGAGAAGGCTTGTTCTTCTGATCAGCCTGCTGGTGTCTGCTGATGCTGCCATGATTCTGGTAGGACTTTGACCGCCTCGTGGCTCTGAGCACGTGCAGTGAGCTTTTTGGCCAGGTGCCCTTCCTCCTCGTTTCTGCTGCAGCTTAGGTAGGTCTTCATTTTATACTTGTGCAACTGAACTCTTTTAATATATAAAAAAGAGGTGTTCCTATTAATCCCTACTGAAATAATATGTTTAGATACAGGCTATTATTTCATTTTATTGAGATCATTTTGAACCTGAGTCTGTCCATCTATCAGCTTTGTTTTATCCACAAATAAATGTAAAGCCCTTGTTCTCATATAAATCTGTAATAAAAACATGAACCACGTTTCTTTTCCACTGCCCACTTCTCCAGCTTTCCGCTGGACTCTTGCAGGAACTTGGTATCTATGCCCAACCCTGTGAAATAAGTCCTCCATGCTACTTGAGGGGTGCCTGTTAAAAAAACAAACATGGCTGATTCTCACGTTCCTGCTTTTGCCCTCTGTCCCATGGCTACCACTTGAGGATCCCTTTTCTCCACTTGGACAAAGTAGTTATATAACTGGTCTGTCTCAAGTCTCTCTCCTTTCCCTTCCCACTCTTTCCTGGCCTGTCTGGATCACATGTTTAGTTGTCAACACCCTTCTGTGGCTCCCACTGCTTCTGTTTGGTGGGAGGACATTATGCAGTTTGGCTGCTGCGTCTTCTGATGGCATCCTAGAAGAAGCCCATCTGGCATCCTTGACGTGGTTTCACCACTCCTAAAGTAAGACAAAGGACTATGGTTTCTTAATTTCTTGTCTTTGTAAAGGTGTGGCTCAAAAATTAAATACCCAAGTCATTGTTGGTCTGTAAATAGTTAAGTTTTAGAAACACAGTCTAGGCACCTATGTGAATCTTCTATTGAACCCTGCAGTTGATTTCTTTGCCTCATTTGAAATCTGAAAAATTGGATTTCTAGCCTAATTAGAGGAGAGAACTTTCTTTGCACATTTTAACTTTTATCAAGGAATTCTGAAGTTCATGTAATGTGCATTAATAAAGCATTATTACCAATGAGAATAATGAACAAGAAGGTCAAGCAGCATTCTTAATGGGTTAAGGTTTAATATGGAATTTCATAATATTCCCAACTTACTTGGTGATACTTAACGTTTAGGAAAGGGTTACATTCACATTAATAAATACCCAGAGTTTTTTCTGTTTGTTTTTTGAGACAGAGTTTGACTATGTCACCTTTGGTTGAGTACTGTATCATCACAGCTCACAGCAACCTCAAGCTCTTGGGCTTAAGCAATTCTTCTGCCTCAGCCTCTCAAGTAGCTGGGACTACAGGCACCCGCCACAACACCCAGCTGTTTTTTATTGCAGTTGTCATTGTTGTTTATCTGTCCCGGGCCGGGTTCAAACCCACTAGCCTCAGTGTATGTGGCTGGCGCCGTAACCACTGTGCTACAGGCGCCGAGGCAATACCTAGCGTTTTTAATTTATTTATGGTAAAGTAGACATGGGAAAAAAATGGATTGTCTTGGCACTGTAAAATGTTCAATGTGCAGCAAAGATTTATAGAAATGTTACAAAAAGCATGGCAGGGACCTAGTTGTTCTTGGCTGAAGCATCACTACGAGGGTAGTATTTACTGTTTTTCTTACATGCCTGTTAACAAAAGGTGATCAAATAAAGATCAAAGCCAACCTGCCTTTTTATTTTCCTTTCAAAGGATCAATATTTCTTTGTGCAGTATTTCTTTGTCCAGCAGCCTCTTGGAAGCTATGCATAATGCTGGAAGATGGTAGAATGTTGTATCTTTGTTGCCACAGAAGCCATCACTGAGTGGCATCATTCTAGGAAATTGTGAGGGAGACCTTTTACTGTAGGAATGGGAATTGGAAAGAACCAGCTGGGACCTTTTGTTCCTTAGGGGTTGTTTGTCTTCACATCAGCCTGTGCTGGCTTTGTCATTCATTTTCAAGCCATGGGTTTTTAAGTTTTGCATTAAAATACTTGCTAAAACTCTGGCTAGAAGTAAATAGCAGCCTACCTTAGGGAGGTGCATTAAATATTTAAAAGATTACCAAAGTCCAGTAGTTTTGAAGAATTAATCATCTCCTCTAATATAGAAATGTAGAAAAGAATTTTGGCACTTCTGGACCCTACTGAAAAGTAAATAACTTACCTGAATGGCCATTCAACCTAGCAGTAATAATTTCTGTTTTCAACTATGGTCTTGAATAGGCCTTTTCCCCTGTGAATAATGTCTTTATAAAGCTCACTAGGCTTTTAGAAAGGTAAATTTAGGTATGTTTCTCACTAGTTAAGCAGATTCTTGGTTTTGTTCATGGGCTATGCTATTTTCTCATTTCATGGTTATAAAATAAGAACCTAGGGAGTACATGTGTGAACAGAACTGACTGTGTGCGTGTGTGCCTACACACATTTAGTCTTTTATATGTATAACGTTGTGACAGCTAGGTCCAAGCCCTGAGCCTGTGCCCAGAGACGAGCAAGTTCACCTCTGTTTTCTGTTCACCCACCTTTCCGGATTGGATCTAGGCCAGAGGTGCCAGCCAGCCAGGTTAGGAGGACAAAGAGCATAAATTCACTGTGGGCTGAGGGTGTGGGTACAGCCATCACTCAAGGGCCTGTTGGGCTGTTTTATTCACAGTAGCCGAATGATACCATTTTTACCAATTTCTTTCTCTCTTTTTTTTTCTTTTTTTTTAAGCAGTCCATTCTGATCACATCATTTTTAGCTACTGATGTGCATATATTTAAGGATTATGGTACAAACATTTTTTTCCTCAATATAAAGCCAGTCTAGTTTAAATTATGCCCTTTTGCATTAGGCAGTGTTCTTCCTCTCAAGTTTGTACAAAGTCTTCATTAATTCATAATTTATTATTTTAAAGATTGAAACAAAACAATTGCAAAACCTACTTGACTATTGGAGAGGCACATACCCTATTTCCCATGGGTACCGAATTAAGCTTCTGTACTGCAGGTGACATGCAGGGACAATCATGCCACTTCTAATCAAAAACACTTACCAGTGCTTGGGAAGAGTTCAGGAATTCAGAATAGTATTTTGCTTCTGGAGATATTTAAATTTTAGGTCTTGCATCCCCTTTTCCATATTTGCCTTTGTTTTCAATCAAAGTGTAAAAAGGGAATTGGGAGAAGAAGGTAGTTCCATTCCCCTACCTGGATCAAGCCACAGTATTCTTGGAAATGCCTAAAGAGATAAACCTTAGATCCATTAAAGATAGGGTGTGAGCATTTAGGAAGCTAATCTCAAGTGTATTTATATGTCTTAAGTGAAAAAATGGCTAGTTCATGGGGAGGAACAAAAATCCTTTTTTAATACTTGATGTTGGGCTGTTTGCTGTCCTGTGACTGGTCACAGCTGGCTGTGATGCAGCTGGTTGATGTCCGAGTCAGGGTTTACAGGGAAGCAGCAAAGACCATCTTAACTGTAGAGCAAATGGACCTGAGTTTATTAAGCCTAACTTAGTGACCTAAGTAGCTGTTTGACTTCTCTGAGCCTTGGTTTCCTGATCTGTCGACTGGTAATAACTGCTCTCAGGGCTTTTGTGACTTACAAATTCAACATGCCTAATTCACCTAGCACGGCATCTGATATTAAGTTGAACATGTTCCCAGTCTGAAGGTTATTACTCTGTTGTTTTACTTCACTTCACCCTGCCTCATGTTGTATGAAAGTGGTGCTGTCTGGCCTCCTTTGTTTAGGCTCTCAGTAATGCTTTTAAGACTGGCTTGTACTTTAAAAAAAAAAAGTCAGCTTTTTGGTGATTTTCACACTTGGATACAAATAAGAATTCTTCGCCATACCCCTCAAGCTAAAGAATAGTGATCTCATCTTTGTCATTAAAGGATATTCTGTTTAAACAAACAGAAAAGGAAATTAGTCAGCTGGGTATGGTAGGGGAAAACTCAGTTCTGGTCTTCTGTAGGGTCCTCTGGGTCCTGTGAGCTCATTTCCCTTGGAAATTTTATTCTGCTGGGCGCCTTAAGGACTCCCTGGTGAAATTCATCATCTTATCTGGACAACTTCAAATCCAGATAGCTTTTGCTTTGCCGCTGAAATTTTTCACGTAAGACATTTGAGGCCATCTAGACCTTTCTTGAAAGTAATGGAATATACATCTTCTGCAGAAGTCATTTGAAGTTCAGCTTTCACTTTGAAAGCAACTCTTAGGTGTTTTTTTTTTGTTTGTTTGTTTGTTTTTGTTTTTAACTTTCCTCCTAGGAAACTTCATAAAATGTCATTCCATTTTTCTGTTTGGAAGGTAAGAGAAGAAGTCCCTTTTTCTTTAGCTTTTCCTCTGTAATATTTTTGTTAAACTTAGTGGAGATGATCTCTGTTAGCTCTCAGAACAGCTGTTAGCTTTATTTGGGTGCTGAACATTTCTAAATGAAATTTGTCATTTGCTTGAGACATATTTTATTTTCTTCACCAAAAGGAAGTTTAATCATGCTTATTTTGTGTGTGGGTTTTTTGAGTGTGTGTTTTTATTTTGTTTAGGGAGGGTTTTCTTATTTGCTATTCTAAGTGCTGACCTGATTCTCTGATAATAGAGGAAAGAAAGTAAAGGGAATTTAAAAATATTTTCATTTCACAAATGTATATGGAATTGGTGTATGTTACACTTATGTTTATTGGTCATCTGAAAGAAAAATAAGAAATAACAAATCATGTCTAATTCTGGAAAAAGTTTACCAAGTATAGAAAATTATGGAAATATGTTTAGTTTGTATCCATTGTTTATTTCTTCAACAAGATCTTGAATATTTAAGGCATGCATCCTCTCTTTCCTTCCATCTCCACAGAATTTGGAGAAAGATTTAGGATTCTGAAATATATAGCATCGGCCTAAGAACAAGGGGGTCTGGATTTTAAATGTAGACTTGCTGACAACTAATATTTGGCCTGGGCAAGGAATTTCACTTCATGGGCCTTAGCTTCCTTGCATGTCAAATGATGCTGACTTGGGGGCTTTCTCAGACCCATGCAGCTCAAATACTCATTCTGATTTATTTTATTTCAAAGACTCATCACACAAATTAACACGATTTTAAATGTCCTGTATTTCCCTAAGCCACAGATCTAAACACATGTGAACTTAATTAAATCCTCCTGCCTTTAAGAGGAAAATTTCTGAAGATTTATTTTTTTCAGCATGGATTTGCTAACTGTTTAGTACCTACTAAACAGTACTAGGGTGGGCAAATGAGATAAAAACAGAAGTATTCCTTGATAGAGTTGATAATTGAACTGGAAACACCTAGAAAGTATTACAAAGCAAAAAATGGACATAGTTACAACAAATATATTATAAAATACAATAAGAGTTGATATTTATTAAGCACTTCCTACCGCCAACACTACATTCATTTAATCCTCACCCCTAGTCTCATAAGGTAAAAGGTGTCATTACCTTACTTTATAGAGAATACTGAGACACTGAGAGGAATTAAGTGAATTATCCAAAGTTCCATGCAGAGGGATTATTTTACCTGCCTTAGAATCAATGGAGTCCTATTGGATAAGTGGGTTTAAGTATTAAGAAAAAGTAGGAGGGTAGTTTGAGGATTGGAGGATGCTTAACTTTCTAAGGAGGCTTGATTTTGATTAAAAGGCAAAAAAAATTTTTTTCTTAATTTGACAGTTGGTATTTTTATTGTAAATTTATGTAATTTTTGCATGTAGCATGAGTTTTAAGCAGCCTAGAAATAGAGAGTCTTAACATGAGAAAGCTTATTTCAGGAGAAAACAATAATCACAAGGTTGTGTGCTTTGGAGAAAACAGTCCAAAAAAGAATTAAAATTGGGTCAAGTGTTGAGAATTGCTCAGCACTTTCAGTAGTGATTTCCCAAAGCAGTAGAGATTGGGGGTGGCA
This sequence comes from Nycticebus coucang, assembly GCF_027406575.1. Lineage (NCBI taxonomy): Eukaryota > Metazoa > Chordata > Mammalia > Primates > Lorisidae > Nycticebus > Nycticebus coucang. Next base: position 113,492,447 of record NC_069784.1, on the reverse strand, counting down.
GTGCTGGGTGTAATCAAGGCAGGTTTTCTCTCAGGGGTGGAGTCTCTCATTTCTATCCTTTCAACTTGACTTACAGAAGAGTTGCTCCACATGTGATCTCTGTGGTGGGAGTAGGCACAGTTCTCCTTTTGCTTGTCTTCACCGGAGGGTCTCAGGGGCATGGCCCTGGTGGTCCACATGACCGGCTCTGGGGTGTTAAGAATGTCAGGAGAGTGAGCCAGCCAAGGAGGTACCAGCTATGCCTTCGTTCATCTAGCAGCTTGCAAACATTATGATAGACACCCTGGCCCAGAAAAGAAGAAAAAGCCTTCCTGCCTGGGGCCCCTCTCTCCACTCTGAGGAGTCTGCTGCTGCTTGTGCAAGCACCACTCTGTTTCTCCTCCCATCCTGCTGCTCTGCTGCTGAGAGGAAGAGGGAGCTGCCCAGCGGCCTCACACTATATGTACCCTCTGCTGGTGAGTTCCCAGAACCCAGCATCCTGCAGGGCTGCCACTGCTCTGCCAGAGAGATGGAGCAGCTCCTGGGCCCTCCATGATTAGGATATGTCAGGGTTGTCAGGGCAACTGTTAACGGCAGCATTATCATATTTTCCCCTCTCTGCTGTGTGCTGGATATTTTACCGTGTGGTAGCAAGAAGAAGATTGGGAAAAGGTGCTGCTGCCGGAAGGAGAAGCCGGGATCTAATTGAAAAGGTTAGGCAGTGGAGGGAGGCATCTGACCCTGAGTGCCTTTACTAGGACTTTTCTGCAAGGGAGGCGTATGTGTGTGTGTATTTGAGAGAGAGTGTGTGCGTGCGTATGCATGCGTGCCTGCACTCGCCAGCGCGTGTGCCTGTCGGGGAGGGGGTGGGGGGGCTGCTACTAGGTGAGGGGGACTGCAGGACTTCAGTTGCCAAGTGGCTGGTAGTATCTGTCAGCTGTTTGCAAACTGTTTACCCATAGGGGATCTATTACAAGTGCTCAAATGAACCGGGAGCTTAGGAGCTAGCAGCTTCCTGGGAGCTGCAATTACATAAGCATATATTTTTAATATAATAATAATTAAAAGACAAGTAGCAGCGGTATGCCTGGATCAGCTACAGCTATCCGACAAGACAGACTGAAGAAGACCAATGCAAGGCCAATTCCCCTTGGTTTATTCACCATTAATGAGGAAGACGAACAGCAAAAGAATGGAAATTCTGGAAGACAGAAAGGTATGCTTGAGCTCTGCCCTTTGGTCAGCTGGATCCAGCCCTTGTTTCCCACATTGCCTGCAGCACATTCACAGACTGTACCCGTAGCGCATGCTGTGGGGAGTGCCCCTGACCTGGTGCGTTTTGTTTGCCGGTAGTGTTTATAGACTCTGTGTGTATTGAATGGGGAACAGTTTCTACAGGTTTTGAAGATTTCAGATCAGTTGAGCTTTTTGACTCAAGCTACTTTCTTGGCCCGGGGATCTTTAATTTTTCCTTTTCCCCTGCTCATTTAAATGGTAACACTCATGAGGAGGAGGAGGAAATAGGAGTTATCAAGGTTTACACGAACATCTCTCCACCTTCCTTAGGTGCATCAGATAATTTCTGTTTCCTTTAATGAAGTGAGTTTTTCCTTAAGAGTTTTGAGTTAAAGTAACCTAAGAGTGCAGCCTTTCCATAGCCAGAGGGCCAGGATGTCACTTTTCTATATTGAAATGCTGATACTAAAGAGGAGGAAAGCAAACACTCAGGCCAATATAGAGGTCAAAGCTGGGAAGTGGGGAGGAGACCGTGAGACTCCACAACTTCTGGTGCTAAGTCTGTCAGGTGCGTGCTGGGTACAGACAGGGAAGCCTGCTCCTTGTGGTGTTCTTCCGTCGTGGTGAAGTGCGGCAGCAGCATGCTGGGCTTCTTGAGTCTCCGAGCACTGCATCTTCAGCACTGTCTCACAGCCAGCCTCCCAGAGCTGTAATCAGCAGAGACGGCAGTATCTTGCATCCTTGTCTTGCCACCCTCTTCCCAAAAATACAGAAGCTGATGTTTCTCTTAAGCGGATGGGTTATGAATTTTGTTGTTTTTATGTGCTGATTAAATTTTAGCTTACCTTTGAAATTACATTGTCACTGAGATAGCAAATTTTGCTCATTGTGGTACAGAGAGGTAGCATGGTAAAGTAGCAAGCACATATTTAAGCAATGATAGAAAGAATGTTTAAATAGAATCTGGTATCTGAGGCCTACTTGTTTTCTTTCTCCTGGTTCTTTAATGAATCTTACTGTGCCTTTATTAAATATAATTGAAACTATCTAAATTATATTTTCATTTTATTTTTAAAAGATTGATTCAGAAAAGAAAAGGGAAGTTCTAATAAGTAGAGTCTTACTACTGTAGTAGGATTTTTATTTATTATTAGACATGGCTTCTTTCTGAAGATCAAATGACCTCAGAAATCTAATGATGCTATGAATGGAAGGTGACTTATGTGATTCTTTTATTTGCCCATGAATTAAAGTGTGCTGCTCTTGGTGAAAACTCAGTATGTTAAATTGTCAGTAGCAAATCATTTGGCCTCAGAAAAGTTGATAACTTTTAAAATTAATGTGGAGTCGTTGAATTGTTTCCATGGAGTGAAAATTCTTGATTTGTGGCACTTTGCTTAGGTGTCCTGAAATAGTAATAGTAATATTTTGTTCTTAATAATTTTCTTGAATTCCTCTTCCTGTCATCTGGGTTTTGTTTTATTTTTATTGGTTTATTTTTTTTGTTCTCAGTTGCCTTTTAGTTTTTATTTAAAGGAAAAGAAGGAGGAGAAGATGCTTCTAAAGGTCTGTTTTTGGCAATTTATGTAGCTTGTTGGATAAGAAAGACAGACTTAAACAAGGAGTTTCTGATCCCTACCATTTTTCTCTTTCTATCCCTATCAATAAAATAGGCAGATAAACAACCCTGGGTTATCTTTTTTTATGCTTGATGAATAAAACCATTGGCTTTGACTCTGAAGCTCTCACCAGGCCTATCTGAGCAACAGGAATGTTTACTTTCTACTTTGCCTTTGTTCAGTAGAAAATGATGGAAATGTTCTATGTTTGCACTATCCAGTACAGTAGCCATTGGCCTCATGTGGCAACAGAGCACTTGAAATATGGCTAGCACAACAGAGAAACTGATTTTTTAATTTTAGTTAATTTAAATTTAACTACATGTGGCTACCTTATTGGACAACACAGTTCTGGTGTGTAGCGCTGTGACCTTCTAAACTTGCATCCTCTTAGTTTATCCTATGGCTTCGTGGTGTGGGATATGGCAGATCTTAAAATGAATGTGGCTATTAAGAAGCCATTAAGAAGGGCATCATGGGACAGCCAGCCTCTGTCTTCACTGTGAGGGAGCATGGTAATTAGGATTTATAGACAATTTCATTTTTCCTTTTCCAATTACATATTATCGACCTGTTCTGAATATTATTCTTATTAGTCATTAGTTCTCTGTACCATCTTTTGCAACTTTTAAGGGATTTTTTATTTATTTATTTATTTATTTTTTTGAGACAGAGCCTCAAGCTGTCACCCTGGGTAGGGTGCCATGGCATCATAGTTTACAGCAACCTCCAATTCCTGGGCTTGAGCGATTCTCTTGCCTCAGCCTCCCAAGTAGCTGGGACTACAGGCCCCTGTCACAACACCCGGCTATTTTTTGGTTGCAGCCGTCATTGTTGTTTGGTGGGCCCAAGGCTGGATTCGAACCCGCCAGCTCAGGTGTATGTGGCTGGCGCCTTAGCTGCTTGAGCCACAGGCGCTGAGCCACTTTTAAGGGATTCTTAATTTCTAAGTTATATTTCAAAGGATCACAGCAAGATGACATGCAAGTTAGCTTTTATGTGTGACTGTTATGATAAGCAATCAGAATATATATTTTTTTCCTATTTATTCCATTGCCTGATTGGCCAACCATGTCTAGATCAGTTTAATAAGTTTCATGCTTAATATCTTTTTTTCTATCATTAGTAATAAAGAAGCTTGCCATCTAAATTTAATGTGCTGAAGGGGAGCTTCTGTTCACATCCTGGGTTAATGAGGAGTACTGTCTTTTCAGGTACTCATACTGTAGAGTAACCATCATAATGAACTCAATAGGAATGAACGTGGTGATTACCATCTGGACTCCTAAATGGTGGCTTCAGAGTTATCTGAAGTTAAACGATGGAGTGACAATCCTTTGTTTAGATGGTAGACTAGATTAATCCTTGAAGGGGTGATTACTCTCCAGTGTAATCAGTAGGGATGTAATGCTTTGCATGCCTCACTATTATTAACATATAATTGAAATAGTCATTGGGAGTGAGCTGGGTTTATGCTGTTACTCTCATACCTTAGAACCTCAAACATCCCTGTAATGCTGACCTCAGGACTGGCTTAAGAGGGATTGTTTGGGTACTGCAGGTTTCAAGGCTAACTTGCCTTATAGTGAATTTTGCTGAGCATAGGGTGATTAAAAAAAATGGCCAGGCGTTGTGGCGGGCGCCTGTAGTCCCAGCTGCTCGGGAGGCTGAGGCAAGAGAATCGCGTAAGCCCAGGAGTTAGAGGTTGCTGTGAGCCGTGTGACGCCACGGCACTCTACCCGAGGGCTGTACAGTGAGACTCTGTCTCTACAAAAAAAAAAAAAAAAGAAAGAAAGAAATAAGGCATTTTCTCCCTAAACCAGCGGTTCTCAATCTGTGGGTCGTGACCCACAGGAACTGTATTAAAGGGTCGTGGCATTAGGAAGGTTGAGAACCACTGCCCTAAACCAACATTTCTTAAATGCTCATTATGTGGCAGTTTACTGTGCTGGGTATTGAGGAAGCAATGCAAAAATAATTGACATGGTTTCTGTTCTCAGAAGGGTTAACCATCTAGTGGAGGAAGACAAGTATGTGCCAATAATACAAGTATATAAATTAAAATCAGGGGAACAAGAAAGAGGATGGAAATAGCACAAATATTAAATATGTGCCAGCTATGACATTCTTAGTCTCAGGATTCCAATCTGGAACAGAGGGCTTAAGTCTGCCATACTGTCCCATCCCAAATGTCAGAATGAGATTGGAAACTTTTTATTTTTGAGACAGTCTAACTCTGCTGCCCAGGCTGAGTGCCATGGAGTCACCCTGACTCACTGTCCCCAGTCAAACTCCTAGGCTCAAGTGATCCTCCTGACTCAGCCTCCCAAGTAGCAGGGACTACAGGCATCCAGCACAACTAATGCCTGGCTTATTTTGGCGTTTTTAGTAGAGACGAGGTCTCACTCTTAGGCTAGCCTTGAACTCCTGAGCTCCAGCAATCCTCCTGCCTCAGCCTCCTGAGTTACTGGAACTATACCACACCTGGCCTGTTTTGTGTTTTATGTAAAACCTGACTGATACTCAGCCCAGTACTACATTTACTCATGAGTCTTAACTCCAAATGACTTGATTTTATCATAATTATCACTGCCTTCAAGAAATGAGAGACGCCCATCAGCCCTAGTGTTGCTGCTGAGACCTCTTTCCAGGGGGAAGATCTGCACACATTGAGTGCTTTTGAATACTTCCCAGTGGTATTGTTTCACCTGAAACAGGTCTCAACTGCGAGTCCTCTAGCCATATTAAGGCTATAGGTGTGCCTTTTTTTTTTTTTTTTTTTAATGTGTCAACCTTTAGAAACTGGGAGAGTTTTCATAATAATCTGCATCTCAGCTTCCCTTCATAAATCAGAAGACATCACCACCCTTGGCCTGTGTTTCTCATGGCGGCGTCTAGCTGGACCTAAGCAGCAGCTGCCACCCTAAGTGGATCCTGCCTTTCCAGGCCTGCCAGTTACAAACGATACCCTAGTCATCAGCTTTCGTGACCCCTAACTGCAGGAATGAGCCCCAGCCCCTTAACGTGGCAGATCACTTTCCATCTGGTCCTTTTCTCCCTCTCCACCTTCTGTACTGCCACTCTTTGAAATCCATACCTTTTTCTGCTTCTGTGTCCTGCTGTACTGTTTGTCCACTTTCTTTCCCTTTCATATGGGTATCTCTGCCTCTTCCTTTAGAGTCAGATCAGAGGTCATCTCCAGACTCACTTTGGATGCCACCTGTAGGAAACCTCTCTCATCCTGGCCTCTCTGTCTCTGACACGCGAGGACAGCCCTCACAGTGCCCCTTGGGTATCCCAAGTCCTGTATGTCCTTCAGGTCTGACAGCCATGTCAGTGTAATGAAATTATCCACGCTCACATTCTTTTTTTTTTTTGTAGAGACAGAGTCTCACTTTACCGCTCTCGGTAGAGTGCCGTGGCGTTACACGGCTCACAGCAACCTCCAGCTCTTGGGCTTACATGATTCTCTTGCCTCAGCCTCCCGAGTAGCTGGGACTACAGGCGCCCACCACAACGCCCGGCTATTTTTTTGTTGCAGTTTGGCCGGGGCTGGGTTTGAACCCACCACCCTCAGTATATGGGGCCGGCACCCTACTCACTGAGCCACAGGCGCCGCCCTTTTTTTTTTTTTGCAGTTTTTGGCCAGGGCTGGGTTTGAACCCACCACCTCTGGCATATGGGGCCGGCACCCTACTCCGTTGAGCCACAGGCGCCGCCCCACGCTCACATTCTTGCCCTTCTCCAGACTGCAAGCTTTGTAAGGGTGGGATTCCTGCTTTTTATGTCCTGTACCTGGCATAAGCACATGGACAATTACTGAAGGAAGATAACATCTAAAAGTATCTTTCATAGGCTCTGAAGGTTTTTTTAACATAGAAATTCTAAGAAATGTTGAAATCATTAGAAGTGTCCTTCCCAAGGAATGACTTTGAAAGAGACAATACTGCGCTTGAATGTGTCTGATTTATTAATCCTATTACTCTCTGCCATACTGCATTTATCTAATAGTGTGTCAGGGATTCTACTCTTTGTTTTTTATCATACTATTTATCATTTTTTTGGTAGAAAAAGTAGAAATTTATAAGGTGGTATTAATTGACTACTTTGTTAATATGAAGGTTAATAATGCTTTCAGCTTCTTTTGTTAGCTAATCACTAATCTGTAAAGAAATACAAATTCTGTTTGAAATGAGGATACAGTAGTTCTGAGAAGCCCTCTCCACCCCCACCCCCCACCATTTTGTTAAAATGTGTACTTATGGAGCCTGTAGTTGACCTTTTTTTTTTTTTTTTTTTTGGCTTATCCGCTGTAAAGGTAGAATTTCTGCCACTTAAGGTTTCCAAATGAAATATAATCTGGCATTTACCATTTATATTCCTACTGGATAGGTGATGATCCAGCAGCAACTGTACTGTCCTGTAAGCCATGTCTTTTGTTTTAAAGAGGACTCTTACGTCAAGAAGCAGGAGAATCGTTCTCATACGTGTTTCCTTTCGTCTTTTGTTCTGTAGGACTTGAACCATTGTCTATTCCCAGTGTCTCTACCTGTGCCTTTTAGGGCTAGGCAAAGGTTTTAGCAGTAATATTTAACAACTAGGGAGGCAAAAGTATATTTTAGAAGAATAATATCAGAGATCCTCATTAGGGGAAGGAAATCTTGAAGCCAAACTAATTAGCATAACTTTTGTTTACTAAAGAGACCTTAAATAGAAATATTTTGAATAAAATATCATATAAAAAGAAAAATAATAGGAGATGCCAGGAACAAACATCACAACATGTAATGTATGGCTTGTAGTCATTGGATTCTTTTAAAATATTTGTTGAGTAAATGAATACAACTATCTCCCAGGCATTTTGTGTTTACATAAATAAAAATTACCATCTATATCACTGTGTATAAGAAACATTCTTTAACCTGCACATAAGCAAAATTTTGTACTATATAAAATGGAATTTGCTTGCCATATGAAACTAAAAAGCTTAAAAATTGTGTGCCTGTTTCAAGAGCTATTATTGATGGAGCTTAAAGAGCTGACTGCTCCAATCTATGGGAACCAAACGCAGTTGAGTCTTGCTTATAACCTCTCAGCTGATAACTCTTAAAGTTTACTTATCAGTAGGTTCAAATTGATTTTGAATTGAGTATCCATTTTCATTAACATCATTATGTTTCAAGGAGCAACTTTAAATTTAATTCATTGTTACAAAAATTTTCTAGGTGACTCACAGTCACCTTAATCATATTTTTCATTTAGCAGAAACTATAATAATATAATAACCTTAACTGCCGTTCAGGTGATTTTATTCACAAAGGTGATATTATTGAGAGAGTCCATCTTAATTCTAAGATCTTCTAGACATGTTAAGAAGAGCTAACTTTAGCCAGGTGTTGTGGTAGGCACCTGTGGGCCCAGCTACTTGGGAGGCTGAGGCAAGAGGATCGCTTAAACCGAAGAGTTTGAAGTTGATGTGAGCTATGATGCCACAGCACTCTAACCAGCGGGAGAGTGAGACTCTGTCTCAAAAATTTTGTCTAGATTGCAAAGAATTTATAATCTCAGGTCCAATGGGAATGAAGTTTAGGAGTACTGGTGAAGGAAAATGTTCGCAGTTTTGATTTTAAATACATATGGTTTGGTGGGGGGTGGGGTGGTGGTGGTGGTGGAAGCAGCTGGAGTCATCCTAAGTGTTAACATACAGGAGTAATATAGTAGTAACAAAATATTAAAATAGCAGGATTCAGTAGAACCTGTCATCATAAAATTGTTACTGGAAACAACAGTATGGAGGCTGGTGCCACCTCTGTACTCCCAGTGGGATTACTTTTAATTAAGGTTAGTGCGTTATCCAGCGGTGACTTAGAGTTGGGGTAGGGGATTGGAATCTCTTGTCAGGCTCTTTTAAAAAAACTCCCCAAATAATGTAACTTAAAATCTAAGTAAAAATGCAACTTTAAGAGAAGTTTCCCCCTTGTAAACAAACTATCACCTCTGAGATCCCATATAAAACTATAGAAATTCAGGACCTGCTGCTATTGGAAATATCAGTTTACATGGTAGGAAAAGGTCACTAGTAGTGAGGAGTCACACTAGTCTAGTTTGCCACAGGTATTAGAATCCAGACCATATGTGCTGTGAAAGACTATGTGATGTGTTAGAAAAAAATGCTGCATGTGGAAATATAGCGAAGAGGTGACCAACACTAGAGAATAGATAATAAATATTTTGTAATGAATATTTTGTAAATAAAGGTACATTTAGCTACAATCTCCCATTTTCCCTATGTATGGTGACTTTAAGGACAGCTTCGGGACATCTGTATTTAACCTTTCTAAGCCTCAGCTTTGAATCTGTGAAATAAAGTGAATAAAATTGTGCTCACTGGTGGTGGTGAGGATTAAACTAAGCGCTTGGAACCCTCTCTGAAAAACAATTGGAGCTCTTTAAGTGACAGTTACAATATTTTGTAACCAAATATGTAGTATCCCCATTTTCTGATAACGTCTACTGACATGTTCTGTTGAGGGAATGGTCTGGTGGAAAGACCATCCTACTTATCTATTCTTGTACCTTAATCAGCCTCTTTATTGTAGAGATATTTTTCGTAATCTAATTATCTTCCTTCACTTGCTTGTGATTGAAAATTTCTAGGAGGGCTGCCTCTTTTTCTTGGGCCTTTTTAGTCACTTCTGTGCAACAGTAAGATTGACTGGATCCTTATTCAGTACCAATTTATGTGGACTAAAAGTACTAGCTGTCCGGGAGATTGCTCATGCAATACGCAGTAATTTTATTGTGTTAAATAAAGGAAACGAATCACCATTGTATCAGATTGCCTCACTTGTTATTTCAAATATGATTAAGGGGCTGTACCTATTATACCTTGGGATTAATGGAAAACTCTTGTCTGTTTTATCAGGGAACAATAGCAATGGTCCTCTACCATCTTGAAAACTGATTCAAAAGAACTTTTTTTGGAAAAAAAGTGAGTGGAGACTATTATGAACACTTAGGGTGGAGAAAGCACCAAGTGAGCTGCTGTTTGCTACTTCTGTTAAACATATTAGTACTGGCGGGTCTTTGCGTCCAGATGCAGTAGATAGTCTCTCCCTAGGAGCTCTTCCTCCACTTGGTGTGCACTTCTGCTGCTTCTCTTCTCCCTTCCTCATTATACCTGCTCCTCCGTGTCTGTCCTTCAGTTTAAAGGTCATTTCATTAAAGGTGTCCCCAGACTGGGCTAGGTCTCAGGTGCTAGGCCCTTGTGCATCACGGGCTTGTCCTTCTTGCTCTAGCCAAGTTGTAGATTGATCGCCGAGTAGTTATTGAATGTCTGTCTCCTCAATTAGGCCAAACTTCTAGAGGGCAGTAAGTATGTCTGTTAGACTCATGCTGTGCCCCAGCACTGTTAGGGAGTCTAGTTTAGGCATACTTTCTTCTATCATGCTTCACAGATCTTGCACTTTTTTTACATATTGAGGGTTTGTTGCAGCTCTCCATAAAGTCTGATGGTGCCATTTTTCCAAAAACATGGGCTCATTTCATGTCTCTGTCACATTTTGGTAATTCCTGGTATTTTCAGACTTTTTCCATTATTATTATATCTGTCATGATGATCTGTAATCACTGACCTTTGATGCGACTCTTGTAATTGTTTAGGGGCACCACACACCACACCCACATATGATGGCAGATTTGGTGAATATCGAGTGTGTTCTGACTGTTTCACTAACCCAGCTATTGTCCCATCTCTCTCTCTCTCCTGGGACCTCCCTATTCCCTGAGACATGACAGTTTTTAAATTAGGCCATTAATAACCCTATAATAATGACCGCTTAGTGCTTAAGTGAAAGCAAGTGTCTCAGGATTCTCCCTTGAAATCAAAAGCCAGAACTGACCATCTCAGTAATAGTAGATGCTTAACACACATTAAATGTTTGAACAGATAGATAGAATTCTGTTCCCCACACTCCACACATCCTGCTGGTCTCATGTGAATGATAGTGGCCCCGTCAGCATCCTCCTTGCTTCATGCTGTCCCCATATCCATGTACCCAGAAATCAGAAAGCAAAGTAAATATTCTAGATGCCATTAAGAACCTTCATGACTCATTGTAGGAGACCAGAACATCAGTGTTAACAGGAGTTTGGAAGAAAGTCCAGCCCTCATGGATGACTTTAAGGGGTTTAAGACTTCCACAGAGGAAGTAATTACAGACCTGGTGGTAAGAACAAGAGAACTAGAACTAGAAATGGAGTCTGACAACTAAGAATATATTACAAATGTTGTACCAAAAAAATAAGTGAGGTGATGGTTATGTTAATTAGTTTGATTTAAGCATTCCACATTATATATCAAATCATCACATTGTACCCCATAAATGTATACAGTTATGCTTTTATAAAAATTAAGAAAAAAAAAGTGGAGTCTAAAGATGTGACCGAATTGCTACAATCTCATGATAAAACTTGAACAAATGAGGAGTTACTTCTTACGAATAAGGAAAGAAAGTGGTTTCTTGAGTTGGAATCTACTCCTGGTGAAGATGCTATGAACATAGTTGAAATGACAACAAATAATTTCAAATGTTATATTAACTTAGTTGATAAAGTATCAGCAAGAAGACTGACTCCCATTTTGAAAGTTCTGCAGTGGGTGAAATGCCATCAAACAGTATCCTGTGCTACAGAGAAGTCTTCTGTGAAAGGAAGAGTCCATTGATGCAGGAAACTTTATTGCTGTCTTATTTTAAGAAATTGCCACAGCCACCCCAGCCTTCAGCAACCACCACCCTGATCAGTCTGCAGACATCAGTATGGAGCCTAAACCCTCCAGCAACAAAGATTATGAGTCACTGAAGGCTCACATGATCATCAGCACTTTTTAGAAATCAAATGTTTTTCTAATGAAGGTATCATGTTGTGTGCATAATGCTATTGCAAACTTAATAGACTACACTGTGGCATAAATAATTTTTTTTTTTTTTAAGAGATGAAGTCTCACTTTACCATCCTCGGTAGAGTGCCATGACGTCACACGGCTCACAGCAACCTCCAGCTTTTGGGCTTACGCGATTCTCTTGAATCAGCCTTCCGAGCAGCTGGGACTACAGGTGCCCGCCACAACACCCAGCTATTTTTTTTGTTGTTGTTGTTGTTGCAGTTTGGCCGGGGCTGGGTTTGAACCCACCACCCTCGGTATATGGAGCCGGCACCCTACTCACTGAGCCACAGGCACCGCCCGGCATAAACAATTTTTATATACACTCAGAAACCAAAAAAATGTGTGTGCCTCGCTTTATTGCTATGTTCACTTTTTCACAGTGGTCTGGTACTGAACCTGCAGTATCTCCACGGTATGCCAGTGTATAATAGAGGCTCCCTAATACAGTAGCACCTGGATAGTTGACCACGTCCTTAAGTTGACCTAATTTTCATAGACCTAATGTGCACCACTTGTACATGTATCTGTATGGCAGGCCTAGTACCTTATGTTGACCACCTCCATGTTTTGGCCAGTTTGTTATAGTCCCTTGAATGGTCAATTTACAGAGGTCCTACTGTATTTATTACATGAACAGGTATCAGAGCTTTGATAAAAAATTGACAAGAATACATCCAACACTTTTACATTCATAATTAAGTCTTAGAAACTTTGGGGTTTGGTTTTTCAGTTGAAACGTTCTATTTTTCTACTTAGCTGTTCTGTAAAACATGACAAAAATGATTTCTGTGTGCTGATGTAAGACTCTTAGTCCATATGTGCTAAGTCAGGAACAGAAACCCAAGTCTAGTTTGTCACAAGGTGACTGATGAGAGATAGCACCCTGGCTCTGGTGGCCCGAGAGTGAGAGAGCACAGCTGGGGAGACTAGCTGTCCAGGCTTCTGAACGCACCAGGACCCAGGACTTTGTTATGAATCTGGCAAAGGTCTGAAAAAAACAGATTGATCATTATCCTACCAGGTAGTAGTGACAGTGACATTTGTCCTAAAGGCCTTTGCCCACTATCTTTCACGCAGAGATGACTTTGTTTTCAGCTAGGATGTTGTGGCTTAGAGACTCTGCAGTGGCTTACTTGGATCAAATTTCAGTGCTAGACCATTCCAGAAGCACCTCTGCTATCATCTTTCCTTGAACTACTGGAGGTCATTATGTTCATTTTCAGTTTGTGGCATATTCTCACTGTGGCCATGTTTGAAGTATTTACATATTAGCATTTACTTTCTTTTTGAACAACTGACATTCACTATGGTGACTAGTTGTAAGCCAGGATGAAATTACATAAGAAACAAATCCTCAGTGGTTTAAACTCCTCCTGAGTTACTGACCAGCAGTGTTCCCTGCTCCTGCCCGCCCCTCTGTAGGGTAGGAAACATCTTGGAACAGAGAACCAAAGTTGCTAGTTTAGCAAAGCCCAGTTTGACCTGGTTGCCTCCGTCTGGTCCCCTACCCCTTCCTATGTGTCTCGGGAAGCTGCGCTCACAGATTTCCTTCTGTGCTGCTGCTTTATAACACCATCTCTGCATCAGCATTTTTTTTTTTCTTTTTAAGGCCCAGAAAAACAGGTTCTTTGTGGGTAGGCAGTTCCTGGTGCACACCTTTCAGCCGGCAGTATAAAGATGCAAAGGGGAGGGAATGGGGAGGATGGGCGGAAGGAGGGTGCATCTTACAAGGGTACATGTGAAACTTAGTAAATGTAGAATATAAATGTCTTAACACAATAACTAAGAAAATGCCAGGAAGACTATGTTAACCAGTGTGATGAAAATGTGTCAAACAGTCTATAAAACCAGTGTATGGTGCTCCATGGTCGCATTAATGTACACAGCTATGATTTAATAAAAAAAAAAAAGGCATTGGGAAGAATTTCATGAGGTCAAAGGTCATCACATTGCTGAAAATGGATAAATGGAACGTTGTTCATGGCTTCTGGAATATTCCAATGGATCTTTTCAGGTGCTTGGGGTGCCCTTATTATATTTCATAGGGAATACATTTAACCATAGCCAGTTTACCCACCAGATGAACAGCATATAATGGACATATATCCTATCAGCCACATAGAAGTTGTTTAACTGAAAACTGGAATGGACAGTTAAAACATTCATTCTGAAAGACAGAGAATGCTAAGCATGTTAATGATGAGAAGAGCTGGCCAGAGGGCTCAAGAGGCTCCTGCCTCATCTAAATACAAGGGCATGGAGAGAAACAGCTTTAAGGAAGATTTCTGTGCACTGGGACTAAGGCATTGGGAAATAATGCTGTGACAGAAATCTTTGTCTCTTCTACCATACAAAGCTTTTCTTTTTGGTTATTTATATGTATATTTTTTATTAAATCATAGCTGTGTACATTAATGTGACCGTGGGGCACCATACACTAGTTTCATAGACCGTTTGACACATTTTCATCACACTGGTTAATATAGCCTTCCTGGCATTTTCTTTCTTTTTGGTTATTAAATGAAGTGGTTTAGATGAAGGATGCATTTGCCCATGTTCCAGGAGAAGGGAGCCACCTGCTCAGCATACTGCATTCCTTTGAGCCTTAATTATATGTATTCCTGAGGCCACTCCAGAGTAGGGAGGCACTTCACTCGATCTGACCTCACTCAGACTGACCTGAGTGTTGTCTTATTACCTGGGGGGAAAGAGGACTTGTTATCTATTTCTTCTGCAGATCTCCTGTCCATTGCTAGAATAGGAAAAGAAGGACCTGGTGAGACTCTATTGTTACCCAAAGGGAAGAAAAAGCCATATAGGACATTGTGCTGTGCACCAACTCTGGGAAAGGGTCTGGATCGCCATCCAGGAAGGGCTCTGTGCTGCTCGTTATTGGTATTATGCTTTAAGGAAAACTCCTGGGTGTTTTTAAAGCCCAAGCCAAATAAGTCCACCTACTTATATACTATAGTAGGATGTCACCAGGACATGTGATCCTTATCGTTCCCTTACAGCATGTGTACCAAGAATTTAAAAGAGCTAGCATTTCTTGCAGTGTATTTGTGGGTACTGAACAGAGAAGAGACTAACCCTATGCCCCTCCTATACTATAAATAGTTGAGCTTTACGTTGATATGGGGCCAATAAAATTGTATTCCTTCATAGTTGGGGTATGATTAGGCCCCAGGCCAGAAAGAAAATCCTGAATTTACTGAACTTTCTATTGACTATTCTTGTCATTGAAAATGTTTGGCATAAGGGTAAGGGATGGTTCTGCTGGGAAGGATTGGGAAATTACATTGTAATAAAAACAAACGTTTGGTGTGTTAAAAAAAATAAATAAAGAAAGATGCAAAGTGCCCACTGAGACCTTAGTGTTCAAAACCTCAGCACTCTGGCTTTTCACGCTGGACTCGGGGAGTCACCTTTTCTTTTATGAATTTGCTACCTCTGATTCTGTGACACTACAGTAGTATATCCTTTTCCTACTTCTTACACGGTGGTACATTATCCTATAGCTTCCCCTCACTCATCTAGTTGTTTAGAATACTATGACATTAACGTTAGTGTGAATTATGAGTGGAACTCTGTACTGGCCTCTTTTATCAACACTTCTAATCATCGATTAACTTTACATATTTTCTCCGTTTCAGTGGTATACACATCTACTTTGATGCTACGTGGCCTTCACTTCAACTTTATTCAGCCAGCCAGCCGTGTAGCTCTATGTTGGGACTTGTTTCCACTCCACCTGTCGTATCATGAACTCAGAAATTGCCCTAGGCATCCACAGGCTTCGGATTCAGCAAATACTATTTCTGTGCCTACCCATGCCAGACAATGTATTAGATGTTTCCATATACAGAATTCCCCTCTTACCTGAGAGAGAGATGTTCCAAGACCTCGATGGCCTGGAACCTCAGATAGTACTGAACCCTATGTGTATGCACTATGTTTTTTTCCTGAACGTACATACCAATGATAAAGTTTAATTTATAAATCAGACACAGAGATTAATAGCATTTATAAAATAGAATGATTATTGCACCACATTGTGATAAAAGTTTTTAGTCTCTCTCTCTCACACAGAATATCTTACAGTGTATTCACCTTTTTCTGACCATAGCGGATGCTTACAAGTAACTGAAACTGCAGAAAGTGAACTACAGATGGGGAGAGCGTACTCTGCATGCCTCCCAGGCTCCTGAACCTTCTGTGCTCTCACCGTTAAGTCTTTCTTCCAATTCACTTGTCTTTTTTCAAGCCTGGAAGTCATGGCTGGAGTGATGCACTTGCAGAGATGCTTGGGTGTTCCTTGCAGGCTCTGAGAAACCCCCAGTAGCCTTTTGTTTCTTGTTCAGGGCTGTTGAGTATTGCTGTGAGAGTCCAGAAAACAAGCTGCTTGGATCTGTGCCGTTTTCTTGTTCTCTCACATCACCGAGCCAGTCATTTGAGTCAAATTACACCACCTCGTCCACTGTACCTGTTAACACTGAACATTTCTGCCACTTTGGTGTCAACATTGAGGATGTCTTAAATTAGCTTCTAAATCATAGTTTACTCTCTTGACTAAAAGGAGAAAATATGTGGAAAGACATACAGCCTCTATTATTCTAATTAAAGTCCAACAGGAAAGTAAAGAGGGAGGAACTTTTGTTTTCATTTGATGTGATTTTGAAGAAAGAAGCAGGTACTATTTAAAAGTGCTCTTGGACAGTGACATTGCATTTCACAAAATCCTGAGATACTACAGTAGTAATTGCAGTTGTGTAGTCATTTTATCTTCAAACTTTATTGTGATATTTTTAGTGTGAATGTTAAAACAAAAGATAAATAAATAAGAAAGCCATCCTGAGTTACAGCTTGATGAGTCTACAGCATTTGGCATTCATTATCTGTTCCTCCCTTAGGGCTCCTGACTTAAGAGTTCATGAGACTCAGATGTTGATTCAAAGAACAACAGACATTCCTGTATGAAGCCATAGCAGGTGTACCAGATCAACACAAAACTTAGGATAATTGAGATCACAGAAAGCCTTGGTGCCCAAATTCAGGATGTTTTCATCTCTGTAAGTTAACAGTTGAAGAAAATAATTTCCTCATCCTGATGCAGTTCTTTTCTTAGAATGACAGCAATTCTTCAGGACTTCTAACGATGCGAAAAGTCTTTGATACTGTGGTCCCTGATAAAAGCCAAATTTTCTAGCTAGTAAAATGGGCAAGTCAGGTTTTAACATCCTATGAGTATCTTTGACATTTTAAATTGGGGATGTATGTCATAGAATATGCTGAACCGAAGGTGCTTGCAGTGTGAGCGGCGTCGTGTTCTCTTGGAGGCAATGTGGTGAAGGAATTAAAACTTGGACTCTGAACAGTTTTGCCACCTCCTAAATGTATGCTTCAGGCAATGTGCTAAATATTTCTGTGCCTCGCTTGTGTCACACATAAATCAGATATAATAGTGTCACTTATCTCATAGGGTTATTAAGGATTAGGTGGAACAGTTTGGACAATGTGCTTGTAATTGTACCTGGCACTAATCAGGCAGGCTGTAAATGGTAGCAAATGTTACTTGGAAACATTTCTTAACTTGACTTTATTAGAATTTCTACTAAGACCTCTAAATTTTGGGAGCGTTAAAACACGTTAAAAGAAATTTCTATCTGGTCTGTGAGAAATTTAAAGAAGTATCATAGTTCCAGCTGAAGTACATTACCTTCTTCCTTCTTGTCGGTCCTTCTCCCCTCCCTTGTGGATCTTCTGCTTGGCCTCCAGGGCTTTACACAGAGCTGTGAGATGCAGAGACCCCTGGGATGCACAGTGAGATTGACCCAAAAATACTGTATGTTTAAACTGAAAACACTCCCACTCCTCTAATTTTTGTGCAGGGGTGTGTGTGTGGGTGGTGGTGCTGGTGGTGGTGGGGTACTTCTCTTAGCTCTCTCAAACCTCTTATCTTTTCAGAGTGAGAGATTTATTCCAGTATTCTTTGTCAGTGAAGGAAACTCCTCCATTAAAAGGGGATCTGGTGACCCGCCCCAATTAGGCTGGACTGGATCCAGTGTCTACCTGGTCCCACTCCCACGGGACTGGGAGCAGCAGGCACCTCCTGCCAAAGAGTCTCTTACTGTTTCAAGAAATTTCTGAAAGCTTATAAACATTAAAATATTATGAGTTCCCCACAGTTGTGGATTCAGTTCTCTAAAAACTAATACCAGTGCTCTTTTCTCCCTGCATTTCTCTTCCCCTCTCTGCAGGTAAAGTTTTATTGATTCTAGTCATTTCATCTACTCTTCTTTCCCCACAATAATAATTATGCATGTCTTTAAGTGGAGATTAACTTCCCACAAGTTTTCTCTGATTACCACAGTAATCTTGTATTTATTCAGTTCTCCCTGTTTGTTCAATTATATTTATTTATACACAGTATATTAGTGGCAAGATGTGTTGTTGAATTAAGGTGGTTCTGTTTAAGAAAGGTTTTCTGGGAAAACCTAAAATTGGTGATTTACTCTTAAGAATTTTCTTTAACATAACACTAAATAAATAGTAAGACAAAGACATTTTGTTTGTTGTGTTGACTCCATGAAAAATAAAGGAATTTCTTAACGCTTAAATACACTATTAAATCCTCTTTAGTAATCGTTTTGGTTTTGTTACATAAGCATGTTATAAAAAGTAGAGTGAAGGAAAAAGCAATTATATTAAGATACTATTCATAGGCAATATTCTAACAACAGTTTTTACCATAGTGGAAAAGATACTGTGGTTACGTGCACTGTGTTTATAATTGCTTATTTTCCTTCTTGCCAGTTATCAATCTTATATATGAATTATTAGATTTTATTTTCTAAAAAGTAATTTTTCTTCTACTTTTGACTTTTTATAACTTGAAAATAATCTCAGATCCTCGTGATGGTATAATTATAGCACATATTTTCATTGGAACTTGTTATCATTGACAATTACTTTTGTAATGGTTTTGTGAGGCAAACAGCAATTTTTTATCAGACACAAAAATGAGGACACTAAAGTGTTTGAATTGTTATGTATAACTGAGTTCTTAAAACAGTGCTTGGGAAGACACTACTTTATGACTTGAAAACCCAACTAATTTTCACTTTATACATTGTTGTAAGATTACATAACTTTCTCAGTTCACTATTTAATCATTTATTTTGATTTTTAAAGGGGAGTTATAATTCATAATATTTACAAAATTATTAGTTTAGGCTCTGCGCCTGTAGCTCAAGCAGCTAAGGCGCCAGCCACATATACCAGAGCTGGCAGGTTCGAATCTAGCCAGGGCCTGCCAAACAACAGTGACAACTACAACCAAAAAATAGCTGGGCATTGTGGCGAGCGCCTACAGTCCCAGCTTCTTAGTAGGCTGAGGCAAGAGAATCGCTTAAGCCCAGGAGTTGGAGGTTGCTGTGAGCTGTGATGCTACAGCACTCTACCCAGGGCGACAGCTTGAGGCTCTGTCTAAAGAAAAAAAAAAAGAAAAAAGAAAGAAAATTATTAATTTAAGAAACATAAAAAGCAGAGAGCTAACATAATACCTATACATGCAGTTCCAAGACTTTTTAAACATTTTAAGTAAAAACCCCTGTTGCATATTTCAGTTTAGCTAAAGGAGAATAATTCAAATGTTTCTAGCATAGATAAATATTTAAGGTGATAGCTATCTCAAGTACACTTATTTAATCTTTATAAATTATATGAGTGTATCAAATTATCACAATAAAAGATATATTTATGAGAAATATAAGTAAAATATGATGGCTAATGCCATAGTTTCCTTGCTGTGTGTCCTTCTATGGCCTCGTCTCCTTCCCTCTCTCCCTTTCCTGGAAGATAATATGTACCAGAGGGTCTGTTTCTATACTTTCACTGCATGCATATATCCATGATAATATAACATTAGGGCGTTAAAATTGTTATAAATTATGTCATATTTATATATCAGTTTGCATCTTATACTCCCTCAACTCAAGTTTTAAAGTACCCATCCAAAGTGATAAATACATAGTTTCACTGCTGCCTGGAGTTCTGTAGTGTCACCTTACCACAAATTATTTACTTCTCCTCAACTGATGGAGAAATTGTTGCTACAAATCAATGCTTCAGTGACCTTGTGGGTATAGGCAAGTGTATATTCCCAGAAATGCCATGTGCATTTTCAAATGCCTAATTGCTTCCTGTAGTAGTTTTATTAGCCTGTTTCCGCCTGCAGTTTCTGAGGGTCTCCATTTCCCCATATCTCACATAGACTTGCTTTAGTAAGACACTGATTTTTTGCAGATTAGAGGGATATTAAATGACATTTTGTTTTAATTAGCAAAATTGGACATTGACTCACGTATTTTTTTTTTAAATATGGAGACACCAGTGCCATTTAGGTGGTTTTTGTTTTCCCCCCACTTAGAGGAAGGCAGGAGAAACTACTGCAGCGATAATCTGGTTTAATGCTAAATGTTTTGTGAGGTATGGGAAGTCAGTGGGGGGAGAAACAGATGGTACCACCACCGTGCAGATCTGAAGGGAGAGCATTTGTCGTCTCCACCGACATGGTGGGTCAGGATTAGAGCCAGTTTTCAAACCCCCCTTCTCACCATCACATGGAGTTTGTGGACCTAAAAGCCTTTTGGTTTTCCCTTCTTATTGCTTTTCCCTTTTGGTCATTCAGTATCACTACTATTAGGTGGCCACAGAAAAACCAAAGTACACAAGAAGTGAAGTTGACCTTCTTGGTAAAATTAATTATACCAAGATTTCTTCTAGGGTGAGGGGAGTGAAGGGGAGAGGCAGGGATAGGGGAGATTGCTGAGGGAGCATGTGCTGAAAGCATTGCTTAAGATCAGATTTGGTAATTATTTGTGGATTTCCATTATTCATGTAATCCTTGGGCCTGATTAGCATTTGTAAAGTATAAACTCTACAAATGCTAGGCATTAACATGAATAATTAAAAGGTAGGGAGCTCCCTTTCTGTGACTATGGGTTTTCTTTTGTTATTGTAGAGGCTATTTTAGTTACAAGAGGAAGCTTAGACCTGTCGACTGCGGGTCTGGAGTCTTCAATTATGCTTTCAGCTCAGCCACATATCATGATACATTATATGGTTGCCTTATTTTCCTAGAAAAAGAAAGTTACTTTGCTGGGGGGAAAAATAAGTATTCTTTACATGCTATTTATATTAATTATAAAGATACAGCCTGAATTCTTGGGACGAGAGCTCTACTTAGCATAATCATAGCAAACTAAGTATAGTTACTATTACACTTAAAATTTAAAATGACTTTGGTCATTGCTATAGCCCATGAGCTCACGACCCTTTAGCCCTATTTTGGACATTTCCCCAGGGTGCCTGATTGTTCACAAGCCAGACCCCACCCTATCCCACCCCCACCCCCACATCCCGCATCCATCTTATAGGGCAGCATTTATCATTTTTCTCCCCCATTTTTTACCCCCCTGGTGCTTTGCATGCACTGCTCCCCCTCCTCTGCTGTGAAGTTGCATTTTCCATACTGGGGTTCCGCATATTACTCTTTCTGCAAGATAGTAAGCACCACTTGGGAAATTGTTCATTTGTTGTTGTATTATACCAAAACTGTGAGCTGGTCTGCTGTTATAAATGGATGGATTATATTTTTTAAAAATGGCTTCTGGTGTATTCTTCGACAAGTCCTGGTATATCTAAAGTTCTCTTAAAGTCAAAATTGGACCCCTGCTACATTACATCTATAAATGTAACTTAGTTTCTGGTGAAAAATGCACAAAAAGGCATCTCATCATTCCTTGTGTGGAATTTGGAAGCAGATAATACATCAATGAATGCCAGGCTCTGGTCCATGAAGCTGCGGCTGACTCTGGCCCTCTGAATTTATGGGAGGAATCTTACCTTATTCTGCGGCCTCACACCCAAATTATTGGGTTCCAGCGAGTAGAAAAAAAGAGAAAACTTGTGATGGGAACTTGTTTCCACCAGAGCCTTATCTAAGAGCGGCATGTGAGCAAGTCATGGTAGATGTTTATTTTCCATATTCTGTAAGGAAGAGGGCAGTGAAAGTTAAGTCATTCCATAATCTGATCGTTCTGTAATTTACATGTTTAACACGTGCAGTATATAATGAAACACACTTGGACATAGACATTGGGTAAATAATTGGTGTAAAATAAATGATAAATAAGATTAAAGAAACAAGAATGGAAAGGAGGAAGATCTGAATATTTTTCCATTTCCAGCTTTATAATATTCAGTTAATAAAAGAACTGAGAACTACTATCATGAATGACACATGTAAATTACAAGGTAAGAGCCCTGAAGGGCACTTTTTAGTTTAATTCTCACAGTGTCCACTTAAGGAAACTATCAAACCCCCCTTTGACACAGGGAATGCCTGAGCTCTGGGCTGAAGTAACTAGTCAGAAATAACACCTGTGGTAAGTGGTGGACCAGCATTCAGACCCCTGTGTCTCTGAGCCACCCACTAGTTTCCTCGCTATGATAGAATGTAAGAACTGGAAGGGAAGTGAGATGTTCTCATTCCCAGCCTTCAGTTTACAAGGGGGAAACAGACTGACCATTGGTCGCCCCAAGCTTCATGGTGACCAGTTAGGTCACTATTCTGCATCTTTTGGCACTGAATTGGGGTGAATTTAGATAAAATGTCAGATGTGGCAAACTATTTCAACATGCAACAGAATAAAGGAAAATTTTCAGGGTTTTGGTTCCACTTTGGAATTAATCTGTCTTTATTTCTCTTTCTTTTCACAATATGAAAGCTACATGTGACTATTTCTAGAAAGTTCATAAAACACAAAAAATATATCAAAAAGAGGGTAATCACAATATTCATATGACTCTGAGAAAAACACTGTTCACATTTGTATGAATTTTCTTCCAGCCTTTTTTTCCCTCTCTGTGTGTGTGTGTGTATCTTGCCAATGATTTGGAAATAAGATGTTCTGCTTTAAAATCTGTTACATTACCTGAGACTCTCCCCCAAATATTCTTAATGTTATATTTCCTGGCAGTGACAGAAGATATATTCTGTTTTATCACAAATGAGCTTATTCTCTTCTTTAAAAATTAGAGAAATGTTTAAGACTGCAGTATGTGATTATTCATAAATGAAAGCTGATATCGAAATACCTAACTTATAAGAATTTGTTAAGCAGAAGTTTGCTTCTTCCCATTCAAATCCCTCTTGGAGCCAGCTAGAAAGCGCTTAGTAGTGTAACTAACCACCTGTACAGCACTTTGCTATTTTTAGCATCCCTAATTTTAAAGGAAGATAGTATCTCTAACATTACAGTAGTAAAAACTGAAAAGAATTTAGAGTTAGTTCCAAAGTGGTTCAAAATTAAAGAAAGGATTTTTGCTAAGCTGGAGACCTTCTTACATGTAAAAATGCACTTAAATGTTAGGGATTAATTAGAAAACAACTCAGATATTAATAGTATATTCCATAAAGAAGGGATTGAGGAGGAAAATTACATTTGAAGAAACAATGTGGAGATTGTGAGCAACAGTTTCCTGGCCTGGGATGCCAGTTAAACCTGTGAAATTTGGAACTTTTATCAGAATAATTATTCAGTAATAACTGCTGATATTAATCAAGCATTTGCTTTGTGCCAGGTGCCTTGTAGAGGTAGTTTAATTTTAATCCTTACAATAATCAAAATCCCTTTTACATATGACTAAATTTAAACTCAGAGGCTAAGTAACTTGCCTGGCATCACACAGTGAGGAAGTGCTGGAGTCTGAACTAGAATCCAGGCTGGCCTCATTAAAGATTCCACTCTGAAGCATTACACTTGGTGTTTTGCAACTTTGATCCTATTGGTTTCTGTATTTGCTGGTTTTTCTTCCCTTTGTAGTTATTTGTCTTGCACTGCTTTCTAAGCTCTATGCTAGCAATAGATGGTGATCAGAGTTCTTTGGAAAAGACTGTGGTTCACACAGTTTGGCTTTAGGCTACAATAAAATAGCTGTTTGTCTTTGGAGCATGCTTTAGTTTTTGCGAGTCTTTTGAGCTCCAACCTATTTTTAAACACTTCCTGGACCTGTAGACCTTGAAAACTGGGTTCAGCATAAGTGAAACTGTCCCTTCTTCCACACCCATCTCTCCATATAAAAGAAAACTCAATAAAATCAGTATCCCTGAAGGTAGACTACTGGTCAAGGGTCTGTCTTCTTTTTGCCTCTGAATAACAGTCCTTGTAGATAAAGTCCTGAGAGAAGAACCATTCTTCCACAAGGAAGCCCCCAAGAGGAGGCCTTCAGGGGTGGGGATACCAGCTGCCTGCACCCTATCCATAACCACTTTTCTGTCTGCCTATTTTGTTTTTGGCGGTGCTTTGATTCTGCTTCAGAACCTTCTCATCAAGGTTGTCAAGTTTACTAAATCAATGAAACTTGTGGCTGTTGAGGCCTTATAAGACGGAAATTTCAATGAGAGTGCAGTAGGCTGTAATCTACGTACTAATCTGACCGTGGCCTGTCCTATGGTATCTAAGCACCAAGAACAGCATTTTATATTACATTTATGTTATAAACATAACATAACATTTGCTCATTTTACCGATTTGAAGTGTACCATTCAGCATTAAGTACATTCTTGGTCGTTTACAATTTAAAAGGGTTATAAAAACAAAACGGAGAAGAACATATGACACACTCTGTGACCCCCCCCCCCCAAAAAAAAAAGCCTTCAGTATTTGCTGTTAATATCTGGACTTTACAAACCAGGTTTCTTGACCCCTGTCTTGCCCCCTTCTGTCTGTGGAAAGATAAGTTGAGTGGAGTGATACTGGGCTTCATCTGTGGAATTGGGAAGCTCTGAGTTCACTTCTTGCTGTTACTGTTATTAGCTGTGCAACTTTAAGCACATTATATAACCTCTGAGCAGTACTCACAAGAAGAGGCCAGAGCTAAAAAAAAAAACCAGAGAACTGGATCACTGTCCCAGTGAGTTACTGATTTTTCAGATCAAACTGAAGACTTTTCTACTTTTTATGCCTGTCAGTTATGAGTGCTTATAAATCCCCTTTGTTTAAGTCAGCTTAGCTGGGTTTGTTTGCTAATACTTAACAACTGGATGTGTCTGTATTTCTTTGCTAGGGCTGCTGTAACAAAACGTCACAGACTAGGTGGCTTAAACAGCAGCAGATTATCTTCTCACAGTTCTGGAAGCAGGAAGGCCAAGATCAACACACGGGCAGGATTGGTTTCTTCTGGGGCTGCTCTCCGACTTGCAGATGGCTGTCTTTCTGTCTTGACACGATCTCTGTGCTGCCGTGTCTTAATCTTTATATAAGGACACCAGTCATCCTGGATTAGGGCCCACCCATGTGACCTCATCTTACCTTATTTACCTCCTTAAAGGCCCTACCTGCAAATATGCTCACATTCTGAGGTATAGTTTGGAGGGGGACACAATTCAGCCCATAACGTGGCCTGATTTTTATATTCCCTGTGTGTTGACTACTCCTAAAAATGTTACTGTGCTAAGCAGACTGGGGGTAAATGGTTTAGGCCAGTCCTGAACCTCCCATGTATTATTGCAGGAGAGTTAGGGGCTATTGGGAGAACAAGCATAATGTCCACTACAAGCCTGTGACACAGTTCCTTACCCTGAGTGAGTGTTCATTATCTGTTAGCTTGTTAGCTGCTGTTGTCATTATTTAAACATATAAGCTATTTTTAGCGCATAACTTTGGATTTTATCTTCATTGTAAGATCCATCCCTTAGTAATTAGCATTACATATATGTGTGTGTGTATATATGTATTTTTTTTTTTTTTTTTTTTTTTTTGAGACAGAGTCTCATTATGTTGCCCTTGGTAGAGTGCCATGGAGTCACAGCTCATAGCAACCTCCAACTCTTGGGCTTAAGCGATTCTCTTGCCTCAGCCTCCCAAGTAGCTGGGACTACAGGCACCCGCCATAAAGCCCAGCTATTTTTTGGTTGTAGTTGTCATTGTTGTTTGGCAGGCCCAGGCTGGATTCGAACCCACCGGCTCCAGTGTATGTGGCTGGCACCCTAGCTGCTGAGCCACAGGTGCCAAGCCCATTATATTTTGACTTTAACTCTCTTAATTTGTTGTATCATTTTTTATTGAATCTTGCTTTTACAATTTAAAATCTGAGAAGATTCTTAAAAGGTTATCTGTCTGAGCTTCCAGTAGGTATGGCATTTAAACCAGCCCGGACAATTGCTTAATCACACCTGGGAGCCTCCAGTACCTTTCCAGGGTACATCACCATACAGTCAAGCTGACATTTCATGCCCAAGGGAAGGGGCGGAAGGGTTGAAAAAGTTAGCCCAGGCCTAAAGGATATGTGGCATCTCGACCTAACTCTAGCATCCAAATTCTACTAGTACTACTGCATTAATTACCTACTGCTGTATTAACAAACCACTCTACAACTTATGGCCTAAAACAACAGCAATTTATCACTTTATTGATTCTGTAGTTTGGTTTGGCATATCTTCAGACTCATACATGGGGTTCACTGAGCTAGAGGGTCAGCTGTACAGAACTGTCTGTGATGGTCACAGCCTCTTGCTTGCCTAAAGGTTCATGGTGATTCTCAGCAGGGCATCTGTGTTCTTCCCCATGGGGCTTCTGGTCCTCTGGTAGGTTAGAGGCAGATTTTTTTTTTGGAGACAGAGTCTTACTATGTTATCCTTGGTAGAGTGGTATGGCATCACAGCTCACAGCAACTTCAAACTCTTGGGCTTAACCCTTCTCTTGCCTCAGCCTTCCGAGTAGCTGGGACTAGTAGTGGCGCCCGTCACAATGCCTGGCTTTTTTGTTGTTGCTGTTCTTGTTGCAGTTGTTATTGTTTAGCTGGGCTGGGCTGGGCTGGGTTCAAACCCGCCAGCCTTGGTGTATGTGGCTGGCACCATAACCATTGTGCTATGGGCGCCAAGCCTAGACACAGATTTATTGATGTCAGGGAGGCATTCCAGAAGAGTAAAAGCATAAGCTTTTACTTCCTAGCCTTGGAAGCTGCACAGGATTACTTCATCCTTGTACAGAACGTGGTTGAAGCATGTCACAAGGCCCCATCAAAGGCAAGGGCTAGAGAAAGAGACCCCACCTCCTAGTGTGAGGAGTGGCACAGTCAGAGGCAAAGGAGCCTGGACTCAGAGGCATGACTCATCAGGGGCTGTTACTGTAACAGTCTGCCATGGCTCATGTTCACTCACCCCAGATGCATCTGTGTGATAGTAATCTGTGTGAAATACTGGTGAGAAAGTATTTAGGCTTGTAAGTCAATATATATTCTGTTTTTTTCTCAGGATGTGCATATTTGTGGGTGCTTCTTTATACATTATGTTTAGTGAGGTTCTTTGCTGTACAAATAAATGACTGAAAAGATTAACATGTACATTTGCCAGGAGTTGTAAGATAAATCTTTCCTAAGTTGATTAAAATGTTACCTTTGATATTCTAGATGAT
Source organism: Nycticebus coucang (assembly GCF_027406575.1). NCBI lineage: Eukaryota > Metazoa > Chordata > Mammalia > Primates > Lorisidae > Nycticebus > Nycticebus coucang. The sequence goes on along the minus strand of NC_069784.1, from coordinate 113,465,187 downwards.
TTCAAACATTCCTTACTTTATTTAGATGCATTTTCATTATGATATGTGACAATGGGGGGGGTCTATAATCAAAAGAGAGGTCAAATTTTAGCACTTCATATTTTCAAATGCAATGTACATACATGCATAGTTGTGTATAAACAGCCCTGATTTCAAAAGGCATAAGTATATAATAATAATATATATGTAATGTATATATTATATATATAAAATGTTTTTTATTTCCTTTATATCGACATTGCTCTGTAGATCAACCACCCAAGGAGAGTGTAACTCAGTGGTTTGTGGTATCTGTCTGCTCACACAACCTTGCGTCTCCTTCATTATCAAACTGTTCCCTCTTAGCTGGTATCGGGGACTCTGCCTTTCTTCCCAGTAACCTCCAAACATTCTCAATCCATTTCCTCTGTCCAGACTATAAAATGTCATACTCTCCCTCATTTCTCCCTCTGCGTATGTGTATACTACGTGACCTTTCATCTGTGGTGTCTATGGACACTTTGGCTTCACGTTCTTGGATCCAAAGGCTCTCAAGGAAATATTCCACCCATGATTTGATGCATAGTATTTGAGGCAGTGTGACAGTGTCAGTCCTCATGAATGTTGTTTCAAAGGCCCACTCTTAAGGAGCAAGGCATCTTTATCTCTTGACTAACTGCTTTTTTTCTAGTTAGTCTGTCTCCTGTCAAAATGACTTTGATCTTACATAAACACGACTTAATAATGAAGAAGCCCTAGGGATTAATGATAGTGTTAGTGCCTGTGAAAACTACTAGAGAGAGGATAATGACTATTTAAGGATTTTAAATTGTGTAAAAATATACATAACATAAAATTTACCATCCTAACACTTTTAAGTGTAAAATTCAGTTATCATTAAATATATTCCCATTGTTATTCCATCACAGGATTTTTTCTGTATAAATATTTCTATATTGCTTAGTCAGATTTCTCTGCAGAAAACCATATATCTTACCCCAAGGACAATGTAAGTAAAATGCATTTGCTGAAAGAGCACATAAATTCCAGATTTTATAATAAATAAAAGACTCAATATTATAACTGCTGCCAAATCCGTTTATTAAATCTGTCAGGATTCTAATTTAGCTACTGCATATCACACCGTCTGAATGCAGCCTTTGTTGTGGCAGATCCTTTTGTTTCCCATTTCTGTTTCCTACGTAACAGTCTATTTCTAGGCAGGAGGCAAGACTGAAGATACCTCAGCATTCTTGCTTCTACTGATTCTGCTGAAATAGGGTCTTTCCAGTTACCTTCAAAGTCATAGATTTCAACTTCTAACAAAAGAAGTGGTTTTATATCATGCAAATAAAAATGATAAAGTTTTAAGAACTTGAAAGATTTTAATTATTATTATTTTTTTTTTTGTAGAGACAGAGTCTCACTTTATGGCCCTCAGTAGAGTGCCATGGCATTACACAGCTCATAGCAACCTCCAACTCCTGGGCTTAAGCGATTCTCCTGCCTCAGCCTCTCGAGTAGCTGGGACTACAGGCGCCCACCACAACGCCCAGCTATTTTTTGGTTGCAGTTCAGCCGGGGCGGGGTTTGAACCTGCCACCCTCGGTATATGGGGCCGGCACCTTACCAACTGAGCCACAGGCGTCGCCCAAGATTTTAATTACTGATAACCTGAAAGGTGGGTACGTTGTACCACTGCCATTTTATAAGACTTGGAATTTAAAGCTCAGAGGTTAAATAACAGCCTTACGTTAGTAGAGCTGGGTTTCAACTCAGTTGCCTCATCGTAGAGTACTCCAGGTTGTTAGATAGGATCTAATGCCGTTCTTAGACTTATGGGGAGATAAAAGCACAGACGGGAAGATGGGGGCCAGCATGCCGCTGCAGCAAAGACTTCATGGCACATGTTTCAGAGTTTTGAGAAGTGAGTCCCAATGAGAATAATATGATGCTGAGTTTTCAATAGGTTTCATAGGAATCACTCTGTAAAACTTTCTTGAGATAATTACTGTAATATAGAATTGTGACTTTTAAGGGCAAGGGTTTTGCTGACAAGAAGTTTCTTAGTTCCCCTTATTCAAATGTTTCTTTTAGAATTGAAGGTAGAGATTGCCTTCAGGTTATTTCTTGGCACTATTAAGTAATAACAGTTTTCAGCTTTGTGTGATTTTATTCAAAAGCTTTTTTAATCCTTTTTTTTTTTTTTCAAAAACAAGTTTTGGTTTTAGAATATAGCAGTAAGATCTGTGAATTGTATATAACAAAATTATAGAAATGTGTGTGCAATATTTTCTGTTCAGTGGTGTTTTTTCTTTCCAAGTAAGGTAGGCATTAAGTTATTTGATAATGCTGTGACGGGCTTTAATGTAAGCTACTTCCTTTGCTCTTATCTGAGAATGGGATAAAAACATCATTTGCCATTTCTTTCTCTCTCTTGGTTTTCTGAAAAAATTCTTGTATCTAACAAGATTAAGATACGTAATTTTATTGTCATTGCTTTTCTGGATCATATTTTATCTTTCTTGCATGAAATATTGCTGTTTATACTGTAATTGTGAAATGAGTTAAATCCATTATTCATCTTAATGATTTCTTTTCACTCCCACTTGATTGGATCTTCCATTTTTTCAAATGAAAAAATTCAGACAAAGGAAAAATATAAATGCCTTTACCCAATTTCCCAAAGGAAAAAATAGAGCTAGAATTACATGTATTTTTAAATCTTAAGAACTTTTGCAACACATGATACTTATTTGAAAGGAAGTGATTCTTTTTTTCTTCATTAGAAGATTGGAGGGGTTAGTACATAGTCCCAGGAGTTTCAAGTAAAATGAATATAAACTTCAAGTTCAGTAATGCTTAGTAGCCTATGTAAAGACATTAGGTACAGTTCCTGACGTGGAGATTTTGTGTTTCATATTACTGGAGCTAAAGACCATAAAGGAAATGATTGCATACGTGTTATGTTTATTGCCTATAATACATGTTTTTCACAGTGTCTTGCATTATAGCTATTTGTTTACATGTCCTAAAACCTTCTCCTTTCAGAACATAAACTAGGGTTAGGGTTAAGGTTAAATATTTCCCTAGCAACTTGGCCTAATGTTGAGAATATAGATGATTAATTACATAGAAGCTCTGGTGATTATTTAATATATACAATGAATGCATTTATAGCATAATTATTCTACTATTTTCCCATTAATGCCATTCTTTCTGGCCAGAATCTGAAGCCAAATGGAGAAGATTACAGGAGCATCATTTTAGTGTACTTGGGTTTTGGTTCATTTCTGTATTTAAATCTAGGATTTCCATTCAGTCAATATAATCCACTAAATGACTTTGAAAATAAGAGAGGAGAGATTATATTAAAGCTCAACTTTTATTGTCTGTTTCATTCTTCCACTTTTTCCTTATGGATGATGGCAACTTTGCACAGGCACTTGTTGAAGTTAGCTCACCAGGTGGTTGTTTTTCATCTGTGCTCATGTGTGAGTAGGGGCTGGCCACTCTCTGAAGTAGTTGTCGTGATAAACTGGGCGATGCCATGTAATAGACTGGGTTCAGGCACCACGGGGTGGGGGGGAATCTGGGTCACTACTCATAAACAGCTTTGTCCTAGGAACAAGAGGCTTGCTTGCTGGTTGTCATCTGTCTTTGCACAAACAGCTCATCCTGGCGCTTGAAATCATCGCCATAAATTGGGTCAGGTATTAGATTGAATATGAAATTGCCCTATTTGACCATTTTGGGGGCCTAACACGACAATTTAGTATTATCCACTTTAACATAAAGTACCATGAAGGAAATCTGGTTACATTTTAGGCTCTTATTTTATAATTTTTAAGTCTTTTTAAAGTTAAAATACTACCTATTTTTTAAAAAGGTTCAATAGTCTATGAAATTTTATATATTTAACACTTCACTTTCACAGGTTTTATTATTACAGGTAAAAATGACATAGGAGGGTAGAGATGGTTTCAGATAAAATTAAAATACAAATATATCACAAAGTCATTACATTACATTATTACTAACATTACTTTGTGATTTATTACTAATGTGATATATTATATTACATTATTACTAACATTACTTTGTGAATGTTACTATTACATTATTACTAACTATAGTAATAATGCCAGAAGTCTTTGTTGTATAAAGTAAGCCCCTAACACTCTAGGAGGCTGAGGAAGGTGGGTTGCTTGAGCTCAGGAGTTCAAGACCAGCCTGAGCAAGAATGAGCTCCCATCTCTAAAAATAGCCAGACATTGGGTGGCGCCTGTGGCTCAGTGAGTAGAGCGCCGGCCCCATATGCTGAGGGTGGCGGGTTCAAACCCAGCCCTGGCTGAACTGCAACCAAGAAATAGCCCAGCGTTGTGGCAGGCGCCTGTGGTCCCAGCTGCTTGGGAGGCTGAGGCAGGAGAATCGCAGAAGCCCAAGAGCTAGTGGTTGCTGTGAGTCCTGTGACATCATGGCACTCTACTGAAGGCGGTAAAGTGAGACTCTGTCTCTACAAAAAAAAAAAATAGCCAGGCATTGTGGTGTCAGCTGTAGTCCCAGCTGTTCATTAGACTGAGGCAGGACTGGGCCCAGGAGTTTGAGGTTACTGTGAGCTATGACGCCATGGCCCTCTACCAGGAGTTTGAGGTTACTGTGAGCTATGTCGCCATGGCCCTCTACCAAGGATGACAGAATAAGACTCTGTCTCAATGGCTCAGTGCCCGTAGCACAGTGGTTATGGCGCCAGCCACATGCACCAAAGCTGGTGGGTTCGATCAGGGCCCAGCCCAGCTAAACGACAATGACAACTGCAACAACAAAAAAAAGCCGGGCTTTGTGGCGGGCACCTATAGTCCCAGCTACTCAAGAGGTTGAGGCAAGAGAATCACGTGAGCCCAAGAGTTTGAGGTTGCTGTGAGCTATAATGCCAAGGCACTTTACTGAGGGTGACAAAGTAAGACTCTGACTCAAAAAAAAAAAAAAAAAAAAGCCTCTGAAAGAGGAGTGGTTATAGGGAGAAGGAAGCAGGATGCTTAGGGAATAAGGCAAGTGCTCCAGAGGCAGTGTAGAATGAGGGTCTCCAATCAAGGCCTGTCAGGCAGACCTTTATGCAGTAAGATGGGACTGCAGGCCTGCACTGCACTGCTGCTGGGAGTAGCCTTAGACCAGGCATCCTCAAACTGCGGCCCGCGGGCCACATGAAGCCGTGTGAATTGTATTTGTTCCCGTTTTGTTTTTTACTTCAAAATAAGATATGTGCAGTGTGCATAGGAATTTGTTCATAGTTTTTTTTTTTTTTTAAACTATAGTCCGGCCCTCCAACAGTCTGAGGGACAGTGAATTGGACCCCTGTTTAAAAAGTTTGAGGACGCCTGCCTTAGACTGAGGTTGCCTCACCCTCCAAGCAGCACTGGTGGGTGTCTGGGGAGAGTGAGGCACTTACCCCTGAAGGATCATGCTCTTTGCTGAAATCAGGTCCCTGAGGAATTTAGTTTTCACTTTGCTATTAGAGAAGTATAGTTGAACCTTGAACAACACGTGTCTGAACTGCATGGGTCCATTTATACACAGATTTTTCTATCCCAAATGTATATCAAAATACAGTATTTGCGGGATGTGAAACCTACCTATATGGAAAGGTCAGCTTAGCTTTTCCTTTATGTAGGTTGTGCAGGGCCGGCCGGGGGACTTGAGTAGGCACTGATTTTGTCATACTCAGGTCTGAGGTCCTGAAACCAGTCCCCCACACATACAATACAAGTAAGTATCTGAAAGAAACAATTCCTGCCATGGCTGGTATTAATGAATTATAGTCAACTTAATAATTAGGGTGAAAAAAATAACTCATCAGATTAGTGGTTTGGATGTGGAGGAATTACTGAAAAAGGAGGGAATGACTTTCCTTGAGACTGATTGTGTTTGCCTTTTACAGTATACAAAGGTTAAGTTTAATTAACTAAGGCCATACTGTCATTTAGCATATTTATGTCATTTAGTATATTTATGTCATTAAAATAAGATGTAAGGATAATTAAATTTTCATTGGATCTCCTATTTCACATAACTATATTAGTATGATAGGATTTTATCTAGCTGCTTAAGAAAATCTTCCCAATGGCTTTTACATGGGATATTCTTGAATCTTACAGTGATTTTCTGTTCTTCGCTCTTTAGGTTGCTTTTGTCACTTCTATTTTGAAAGGAGAACTTAATAACTATAGGATTCATAATTACAGCATGTGATTGTTGAAGGCTTACTGGCTAGTGTATTTTTGTTGTGACTTTCCATGTAAGTATAGAAAGATTTTTATTCTTTACTAACTAAACTCACTAGGCAATCTTCTGCCAGCTTATGGGGGAAAAAATAGGCCTGGAAGTGAAATCCTATGTCTCTGTTGGCTGTCTCCAATTCAGAAGTGGCTTGTGAATCTATGGTGTAACTGTTGTTCCCACAAGTTTGGTGCCATGAGCCCGCTGTTCTCATCCTTACAAAGGGCTGTGTTGTTGCCTTGGCAACTCTGAGATGGTTTTCACAACAATAATACAGGAAATGGATTTAAAATCTTCAGATGAGAAAATTGGCAGAGAGAACTACACTTTATTTGGCTCTTAGTTAAAAACATGCCATTTTAGTTGAGGGTATCATTTTTTATTATTATTAAATCATAGCTGTGTACATTAATGCAATCATGGGCCACCATGCACTGGTTTTATATACAATTTGACATATTTTCATCACACTGGTTAACATAGCCTTCCTGGCATTTTCTTAGTTTTTGTGTTAAGACATTTATATTCTACATTTAGTAAGTTTCACATGTACCCTTGTAAGATGCAACATAGGTGTGATAAAAATATGGAACACTTCATGAATTTGCGTATCATCCTTGCTCAGGGGCCATGCTAATCTTCTCTGTATCATTCCAATTTTAGTATATTTGCTGCCGAAGCGAGCACTGAGAGTATCATTTGTTTAGTTTTAAATCATATGTTATTCTGAAATAAATGTGAAACTCCAGAGATTTCAGGTTTGACTAAACACTGCCATATCCTGTAGTCACAAATCAGCTTCTCTTCCTCTTGATATCTATAGCTCTCTTAAGAATCCTTTAAATTCTATATCATCTTCAATTTCAGTACTTTGTTTTTCTTTCCTCTGGAGACGAATTCTTCCTTCCCTATTCCCACCACTATCCATTGCTCATTTATTTTCCTTATAATCTTAACAGTCATGGACCAATAGTGGGGTCAGTGGCTGACCCCAGCGGTGGTTTGTTTTTGTACGTTCAGCTGTTCCCCTTAACTAGATGTGCAAAAACTCCTTTGGTGGGGTCACTTCCGCAGGGTGCTCAAGAAGTTCTGCTGGGATGCCCCCCACTCCCGCTCTGCCTGCACATCCCCGGAGTGTTGGCATCTCGAAAAGTCGGTTACCCTACAGCATTTACCTTCATCCATGGATGAAGACAGGAAACTGCCAGTGAGGGTCTGTCTGAAGGTTCATCAAGGTCCTCAGTATTAGAAACCTGATGTTACAGAGCATTATAATGATTAATGACATAAGAATTCTTTCGAATATACTGTTGCCAAATTAAATAGTATAAAGAAGTAAAATGAAGTTATAGGCTTAGGCAGGAGTGGAAAAGAAAAGGAAAGAATCATCAGTATTAGGCATAAAAGGACAGATGTTAACCAGGCATTTGCTGGCTGATGACAAAAGAAACATACTTTTTTCTACTTGAAGATTCATGAGTTGCTTTCCAAGATACAGAGAATTTATATATATTTTATCCGACAACTCCCTACCTGTCAGTATAACATGCATTGATTTCCCCTCCTCACAAGTGGTGGGATGAATTCTGAAATTTCACTACAACAATATAATCAGCCTACCCCTGGAAAGGAGAGATATGGCCTTAATTTGGAACCAGCCACTTCTGGTGTTTATCAGGGAGATTATCACCTACTAGAGTTTCTCTGTTCCCATTAGAATCAGCTTGGCATAGTAGGATGAACCTGTAGTCTCAACTACTTGGGAGGCTGAGGCAGGAAGATCCCTTGAGCCTGAGAGTTCAAGGCCAGCCTGAGCAGCATGGCAAGACCCTCATTTCTAAAAATAAAAGGAAAAAAACCATATAGATAGTAAGGGTCAAAATCTGTTGCTTGACTAGAAGACACACCCTATTATATTTTCAAAGCAAAAGTAGAATTTTGTGTTAGTGATTTTTTTTTCTTATAGCATATTGTCTTCATAAAATAACATAATGTAAAAACATTGTTTGCTTCTGCTGGATTTGATACCCCCCCCCCAAAAAAAAAAACAACTTTCTGGAAGGACTGCCAAAATAATTCATTATCACCTTCAAACTTTAAAAAGTAAATAAAAATGTGAAAGATGTTAATATTTAGCATATAGTTTTTCCCCAAAGTGAAAAAGCTTATTTAGGAATACTATCTAGAAACTACTTAAAAACTTTTTAAAGTGCTAAGGCGGAGCAAGATGGCAGCCGAGTAACAGCTTCCTTGCATCTGGGCACCGTGAGTCTGGGGAGATAGGACTCCAGGCATCTCTGGCTGGTGGGAACTGCTTATCATCACTCCTATGAGGATACAGGAAGTCAGTGAGAGACTTCTGGACCCCAAGAGGAGGACTAAAACAGTGGAAAACCGGCAAGTGGTCGCGTGTGTTCAATCCGTCTAAACCCGCCCACAACTGTAAGTTCAGTAGCAGCGAGACTGCAAACCAGAAAGGCCTTACCTGTGAACTGTTTTGATGTCCTTGGACTTGGCACTGAGTTGAACTGCCTTGGGGAAGGCCTGAGCGGGAGTGCAGAGAACTTTGGCCGTTGTCTGGGGCCCCAGTCTGAGCCGCTGAGCCAGACGGAGCTAATAGTGTTTGGCGGTGGGTGACACGGATCCATTGTCAGTGATCTGCCCCGGCAAGCTCCGCCCTCAGGGTCGCAGAGCTAGAAACGGGTGGGAGCTGGTAACCCAGCAACCAAGTAGCCTAAGGGTGGGGTCTGAGCCGCCTTGCAGACCTAACCCTCAGGGGCAGAGTGAGACCGGTTTTGGCACACTGGGTAAGTGGATAGCCACTTCAGCAGTGATTCCAGCGAGAAAGCTGGGAAAGCTTCTGCTCAGCAAGTTTACAAGTTCAAAGTGCCTTTTAAGTAGGCTGAAGAGAGATTTAGGGTGTCTACCTGCTGGGATTTGAGAAATCAGCAGCCTCCAGTCGTATCAGAACTGTGACTAACATCTCATACCCCAGAAGACCACGTGTTGCCCAGACAATATTCAATAACATATACAAACTGCTTTCTTTTTGGTTGTGTATTTTTTTCTTTTCTTTTTTTTTTTTTGTTTGGTTGTTTTTTTTGTTTATTTATCTTGACGTTGCTGATGTTCTTTTGTTTTTTTAATTTCAATCTTTTCCATACAGATCCCTTTTTCTCAATTTTCCTAGTTTAATCATAATTTCCCATTGCTGCCTTTTTTAATAACTTCAACTTCATTTTTGCTAGTGTTTCTACCGATATCATTTGGTTTTTCACCCAATTTTATCCCCGTAAAGTTTTCTGTTTGCTTGTTTTGGTTTGATTTATAGCTTTTTTGTCTTTCCTCTCTACTTGGTGGAGGTGGGGTACTATGTCCGATCAGGTTAGCAAAGAGCTGCTGACCTCAAGGGAACCACACAACTGGGCATCCCCAGAAGGTGGGGTTTTTTAAGGTTGTGTCAAAGTACCCTACTGTACACCTATATTGCCCTGTCTTCCTCTTTCTGTGCCTCTCTTCTTTTTGTCAATATTCCTTATACCCACCCCCTCTCCTTTCTCTATCTTTCTTTTTTTCTTATCACTCGGTCCTCCTTTCTTTCATCCCCTTTTTTTGCTCTTCAACCTTCTCATCCTTCTGGTCCTGTAACCCTTAGTCCACAGGCACAAGAACTTAAAGAACAAGAGGAAGTGAAAGGAAAATTAGGGCAAGGAAACAGATAAAAGAAATCACTCATGAGGAAGAATCAGCAGAAAACTCCAGGCAACATGAAGAACCAGTCTAGAACAACCCCACCAAGGGACCATGAGATAGCTACTGCAGATGATTCCACCAGTATAGAAATGTTAGGAATGACAGAAAGGGAATTTAGATTACACATGTTGAAAACAATGAAAGAAATGATGGAAACAATGAAGGAAATTGCTAATAAAGTGGAAAATAACCAAAAGGAAATCTAAAAACAGAATCAAATCAGAGATGAACGATATGAAGAATATAAAAAGGATATAGCAGAGCTGAAGGAACTGAAACAGTCAATCAGGGAACTTAAAGATGCAATGGAAAGTATCAGCAACAGGTTAGACCATGCAGAAGAAAGAATTTCAGAGGTAGAAGACAAAGTGTTTGAGATAACTCAGACAGTAAAAGAGGCAGAAAAGAAGAGAGAGAAAGCAGAACGTTCACTGTCAGAATTATGGGACTTTATGAAGCGTTCCAACATACGAGATATAGGAATTCCAGAAAGGGAAGAAGAATGCCCCAGAGGAATGGAAGCCATACTAGAGAATATTATAAAAGAAAATTTCCCAAACATCACCAAAGATTCTGACACACTGCTTTCAGAGGGATATTGGACCCCGGGTCGCCTCAACTCTAACCGAGCTTCTCCAAGACACATTGTGATGAACCTGTCCAAAGTCAAGACAAAAGAAAAGATTCTGCAAGCTGCCAGGAGTAAGTGCCAGTTGACCTACAGGGGCAAATCCATCAGAGTGACCGCAGACTTCTCTAATGAAACTTCCAAGCAAGAAGACAATGGTCATCTACCTTTAATCTACTTAAACAGAACAATTTTCAGCCCAGAATTCTGTACCCTGCCAAGCTAAGCTTCAAAATTGACGGAGAAATCAAATCATTTACGGATATACAAACATTGAGGAAATTCGTCAAAACAAGACCAGCTCTACAGGAAATACTTCAACCTGTTCTGCACACTGACCACCACAATGGATCAGAAGCAAAATAAGAACTCAGAAATCAAAGGACAGAACCTAACCTCCACACTGATGCAAAAGATAAAACTAAGCAATGGACTCTCACCAAATAAGACGAATAGAATACTACCACACTTATCAATTATCTCAATAAATGTTAATGGCTTGAATTCCCCACTGAAGAGACATAGATTGGCTGACTGGATTAAAAAACACAAGCCATCCATTTGCTGTCTGCAAGAAACACACCTGGCCTCAAAAGACAAATTAAAGCTCCGAGTCAAGGGTTGGAAGACAATTTTTCAGGCAAATGGAATTCAGAAGAAAAGAGGAGTTGCAATCTTATTTTCAGATACATGTGGATTTAAAGCAACTAAAGTCAAAAAAGACAAAGATGGTCACTTTATATTGGTCAAGGGAAAACTACAACAAGAAGACATTTCAATTCTAAATATTTATGCACCCAATTTAAATGCTCCCAGATTCTTGAAGCAGACCTTACTCAGTCTGAGCAATATGATATCTGATAATACCATCATAACAGGGGACTTTAACACACCTCTTACAGAGCTGGACAGATCCTCTAAACAGAAATTAAACAAAGATATAAGAGATTTAAATGAGACCCTAGAACAACTATGCTTGATAGACGCATATAGAACACTCCACCCCAAAGATAAAGAATATACATTCTTCTCATCACCTCATGGAACATTCTCCAAAATTGATCATATCCTGGGACACAAAACAAATATCAACAGAATCAAAAGAATTGAAATTTTACCTTGTATCTTCTCAGACCATAAGGCACTAAAGGTGGAACTCAACTCTAACAAAAATGCTCAACCCCACCCAAAGGCATGGAAATTAAACAATCTTCTGTTGAATAACAGATGGGTGAAGGAAGAAATAAAACAGGAGATCATTAACTTCCTTGAGCATAACAACAATGAAGACACAAGCTACCAAAACCTGTGGGATACTGCAAAAGCAGTTTTGAGAGGAAAATTCATCGCTTTAGATGCCTACATTCGAAAAACAGAAAGAGAGCACATCAACAATCTCACAAGAGATCTTATGGAAATGGAAAAAGAAGAACAATCTAAGCCTAAACTCAGTAGAAGAAAAGAAATATCCAAAATCAAATCAATGAAATTGAAAACAAAAGAATCATTCAGAAAATTAATGAAACAAGGAGTTGGTTTTTTGAAAAAATAAATAAAATAGATAAACCATTGGCCAGACTAACTAGAAATAGAAAAGTAAAATCTCTAATAACCTCAATCAGAAACGATAAAGGGGAAATAACAACTGATCCCACAGAGATACAAGAGATCATCTCTGAATACTACCAGAAACTCTATGCCCAGAAATTTGACAATGTGAAGGAAATGGATCAATATTTGGAATCACACCCTCTCCCTAGACTCAGCCAGGAAGAAATAGACCTCCTGAACAGACCAGTTTCAAGCACTGAGATCAAAGAAACAATAAAAAAGCTTCCAACTAAAAAATGCCCTGGCCCAGATGGCTTCACTCCAGAATTCTATCAAACCTTCAAGGAAGAGCTTATTCCTGTACTGCAGAAATTATTCCAAAAAACTGAGGAAGAAGGAATCTTCCCCAACACATTCTATGAAGCAAACATCACCCTGATACCAAAACCAGGAAAAGACCCAAACAAAAAGGAGAATTTCAGACCAATCTCACTCATGAATATAGATGGAAAAATTCTCAACAAAATCCTAGCCAATAGATTACAGCTTATCATCAAAAAAGTCATTCATCATGATCAAGTAGGCTTCATCCCAGGGATGCAAGGCTGGTTTAACATACGCAAGTCCATAAACGTTATCCACCATATTAACAGAGGCAAAAATAAAGATCACATGATCCTCTCAATAGATGCAGAAAAAGCATTTGATAAAATCCAGCATCCTTTTCTAATTAGAACACTGAAGAGTATAGGCATAGGTGGCACATTTCTAAAACTGATTGAAGCTATCTATGACAAACCCACAGCCAATATTTTACTGAATGGAGTAAAACTGAAAGCTTTTCCTCTTAGAACTGGAACCAGACAAGGTTGTCCTCTGTCACCTTTACTATTCAACATAGTGCTGGAAGTTCTAGCCAATACAATTAGGCAAGACAAGGAAATAAAGGGAATCCAAATGGGAGCAGAGGAGGTCGAACTCTCCCTCTTGGCTGATGACATGATCTTATACTTAGAGAACCCCAAAGACTCAACCACAAGACTCCTAGAAGTCATCAAAAAATACAGTAATGTTTCAGGATATAAAATCAATGTCCACAAGTCAGTAGCCTTTGTATACACCAATAACAGTCAAGATGAGAAGCTAATTAAGGACACAACTCCCTTCACCATAGTTTCAAAGAAAATGAAATACCTAGGAATATACCTAACGAAGGAGGTGAAGGACCTCTATAAAGAAAACTATGAACTCCTCAGAAAGGAAATAGCAGAGGATATTAACAAATGGAAGAACATACCATGCTCATCGATGGGAAGAATCAACATTGTTAAAATGTCTATACTTCCCAAAGCAATCTACCTATTCAATGCCATTCCTATCAAAATACCAACATCGTACTTTCAAGATGTGGAAAAAATGATTCTGCGTTTTGTATGGAACCGGAAAAAACCCCGTATAGCTAAGGCAGTTCTCTATAACAAAAATAAAGCTGGGGGCATCAGCATACCAGATTTTAGTCTGTACTACAAAGCCATAGTGGTCAAGACAGCATGGTACTGGCACAAAAACAGAGACAGAGACACTTGGAATCGAATTGAAAACCAAGAAATGAAACTAACATCTTAGAACCACCTAATCTTCGATAAACCAAGAACTTACCTTGGGGGAAAGACTCCCTATTCAATAAATGGTGTTGGGAGAACTGGATGTCTACATGTAAAAGACTGAAACTGGACCCACACCTTTCCCCACTCACAAAAATTTTTTCAAGATGGATAAAGGACTTAAATTTAAGGCATGAAACAATAAAAATGCTCAAAGAAAGCATAGGAAAAACACTGGAAGTTATTGGCCTGGGGGAAGACTTCACGAAGAAGACTGGCATGGCAATTGCAACAACAAAAAAAAATAAACAAATGGGACTTCATTAAACTGAAAAGCTTCTGTACAGCTAAGGACACAATAACCAAAGCAAAGAGACAACCTACACAATGGGAAAGGATATTTGCATATTTTCAATCAGACAAAAGCTTGATAACCAGTATCTATAGAGAACTCAAATTAATCCACATGAAAAAAGCCAACAATCCCTTATATCAATGGGCAAGAGACCTGAATAGAACTTTCTCTAAAGACGACAGACGAATGGCTAACAAACACATGAAAAAATGTTCATCATCTCTATATATTAGAGAAATGCAAATCAAAACAACCCTGAGATATCATCTAACCCCAGTGAGAATGGCCCACATCACAAAATCTCAAAACTGCAGATGCTGGCGTGGATGTGGAGAGAAGGGAACACTTTTACACTGCTGGTGGGACTGCAAACTAGTACAACCTTTCTGGAAGGAAGTATGGAGAAACCTCAAAGCACTCAACCTAGACCTCCCATTCGATCCTGCAATCCCATTACTGGGCATCTACCCAGAAGGAAAAAAATCCTTTTATCATAAGGACACTTGTACTAGACTGTTTATTGCAGCTCAATTTACCATTGCCAAAATGTGGAAACAGCCTAAATGCCCACCAACCCAGGAATGGATTAACAAGCTGTGGTATATGTATACCATGGAATACTATTCAGCCATTAAAAAAAATGGAGACTTTACATCCTTCGTATTAACCTGGATGGACGTGGAAGACATTATTCTTAGTAAAGCATCACAAAAATGGAGAAGCATGAATCCTATGTAGTCAATCTTGATATGAGGACAATTAATGACAATTAAGGTTATTGGAGGGGGAAGCAGAAAGAGGGATGGAGGGAGGAGGGTGGGGCCTTAGTGCGTGTCACACTTTATAGGGGCAAGACATGATTGCAAGAGGGACTTTACCTAACAATTGCAATCAGTGTAACTGGCTTATTGTACCCTCAATGAATCCCCAACAATAAAAAAAAAAAAAAACAAAAAAAAAACAACTTTTTAAAATGCTTTTGTAAATGAAATCACAGTTACAGGCAAATATGAACATAATGTCAAAGTAAATAAAATGTAAGATGCCCTTTCTCAAGCCATATCTTTTTGAGGGTTTTTTGGAAGGGTAAAGGGAGGGGCAGCTTTCTTCCCAGAAAAAGCATGCTTCTTCACTGAGGACTTTGAGCTCTGCGTTAGCAAATAAAGTGAGCACCCAAATTAGCGGTCCAACTTCAAGCATCTTTCCTGCCTTCACTAGCAACTAAAGAGCAAAAAACTGTGAGCAGAAATTGTCCCCAGGCATCTCTTACTTGATACTGTCTAAAATATTAGAAATATTACATGCATGTTTCTGATGAAGAAAAGTAATATCTATTTAGAAAATAAAAAAAAATTAAAATTGTTTTTAAATCGTCTATAATCCCACCCCTCTGTATAACTATGTTAACATTTTGGTGTCTATTATTCTGGTCTTTTAAAATTCTGCATATATGTTTTTGTTTTTACAAAGTTAGGATATCATTTCATGTAGGGTTTTACAACCTGTTTTCTTTCCATTTCACATTATACTCTACTTTTAGAAGAGTATTTCAAACTAGTTATGTATTCTCTTACTTGAAATTTCTGTCAGTGTCATGGGCAAAGAATTGGAGGTTTATTTACATTTCTGTGATTACTGGTGATATTAAACATTTTTATATGCTTGTTGGCATTTTCTTTTCTTTCGTGAATTACTTGTTTATTTCTTCTGACATTTCCTATTAGGATGTTTATCTTTTTACAAAGGAAGAATTTTTTTTCCTGGTCAAATGTGTTATAGATACTTTCCCATTTTAGTGTTTGCCATTTAATATCTTAATGAATTTTAAAGTTTTTGTTGTTTTGAGAATGGTGAGTTTAGAATTTTCCCTATAACAAAAAGTTGATTTGGGTATGTACTTAGGTGGTTCAGTCAGATCCACACTAAAATGGTTTCAAAGACCCACGGGACCTATAAACTATAAACTCATAAGACCTGGTGAACCCTAAGGCCTGAGCTCGGGGACATAACCTCAGCATCAAAGCTGGGTCAGGATTAAACCAGTCCAGATGCATTCAGCCCGCTGAATCTAACTAGGTCAGCCTGCACTGGCTGTCACAGACTATGGGGCTATTTTTGTCAATGTTTCTTTTACCCATGAAAATTAAAATTGGGGAAAGCTACAGATGCTTGCCATATGGTTGCTATTGGTAAAATTATGTGCAAAGGATTTAATTTGGAAAAAAGCAGAGTAGATACACTCATTATTTAAGAGATTTAAATGGCTGTGAAAGAGATAGCCAGGTAGCACACCTGCACCTCTCCTGTTCCCAGGGAGGCTTCATCTTATAGTGGTAGCCTTCTGTCTTGGAATTATTAAGGAGTGAACCTTCATTTTGGTGTTCAGATTTTCCCAGTCCCAGAATATAGCACTTTGAAGGATTTAAGCATGATATCTTCCTCTTTCTTCTCCCTCCCTACGCCATTTTTATTCAAATAGGTAACCTCCTATATTTTTGGATACTTGTGGTGATTTATTACTGATTATAGTGAACTAAGCAAGTAGCTGCTCTAGTTTTTCCTTCATCCAGGATTTAGAGAGTTTTCATTTGCAATCAGCTGTACTTGTTCTTACAACAGTTTATTGAGATACGGCAGTGAGCAGGCTGTGATGGTTTATTACTTTAATTGGTCCATTAGATGTTTCAAAGGGTTCTAGGAAGAGGAAAAACATGATTCATCTGAATCAGACTTGTGGAGCCTACTAATGGAGTTTAGTATCTATTTTTGTCATCTGTAAAAATGCATTATGGGTTTATATTTAAAGCATAAAAACAGCTTAAGTGGAATTGATCATTAAGGTATCAAATTTAGTTACTTTCCAAGGTAATCGGTGATCCTCTAAATTTGATTTCCCCTAAATTTTCTATTCCTGTGTTTATTCTCGTACATTTGACTTGAGAGTTTATTGCCACATGGTATTTGTTTTATGAGAAATGTCATGTTGAAACAATACCATGCAAGCAAGTGTGACTTTAAAGAACAATCTTGCAGTAATATAACATGAACATGCAGTAATGATATCTGTAGGAGCTCCGGTGGTGCAACCAGTTAGCGCGCGATACTTATATGACATTTATAAAATGTATCCCATAACTTTCATGTAAATATTGAAGGGAAAAAAGTGTGCAGTCAGGTAAGTTTGGGAGACTTCTTATTAAATAGTTTACATAGGATTCTTTAAAACTTTTAATATAATTGTATGTGTCCTAATTCTGCAAAAGAAGAGAGACAATTTATGCCATTTTTCTAATATATTTAATAGAGCTATCCATTTTGGAAATGTATCATTCAACACACTCTTGGTAAAGCCTAAACTATAGAAGAAGCTTTTAAGTGACTATGAGTCGCAGTTTAAGAATCATTGAACATGGTTAAATTTCTTTATTTTGCAGTATATATAAAGTATATTTAAGTATATATATTTTATATATATATATAAATATCTCTATTCAAGTACACATGTACTTAAAACTTAACCTAATAGATTAAGAAAAGCCTTCTCAACTCCAATCAAAGAAAGCTGAAAAATTCTCTTGTCTGAGAGTTTAATAATTTAGGTGACAATGCATTAAATACATATTTATCTACATCAGTAGTTCTCAAGCTGTGTGTGGTGACTCACAGGAACTGTATTTAAGGGTCGCAGCATTAGGAAGGTTGAGAACCACCGATCTACATCATACTGAAATGGGTGTTTTAGGGAAAAGGAGGAAGTGGGGAGAGAGAAATGAGGTTCTTCCATTATAGATGACTGTCAGAATCATAATAATGGTAAAGTTGTGCTAGGGTCAAACAGAAGTAGCTTTTACCCCATGATTCAAACTTATTTTCCAGTCTTTAGTAAGAGAACGTTGGCTTTGGTTTTACTACAGGGGAAACTGTAGGAAAAATATTTCTTTTTTGCTTCTGTGTTTACCAACACTGCCAGTTTTTAATTGGATTCAGGCTGCTCGATGTGAGGTCTCAGTCCCAGAGGTGAGCACTGACCTCACTGCCGACCCCACTGGAGATGGGTCTTTCAGTACATAGCTGCAGCTAAGGGTAAGAATCTCAAATCAGTTGATGCAGGTGTGGGGAAATTGCTCCCTGAATCCTCCCCAGCTCCTCTCCTGTTGCTTCAGATGTGACAGGTCCCAGCTACGCAGGGCCAGCTAATTTGACCCTCAAATTGCTCTTTTCTCAATTTCTTTTCTTTTCCTTCCTTCCTTTTTACCTTTTCCTCTTCCTCTTTTTTTCTTCTTCCCTTTCTTCCCTTTTCTTTTGTTCTTTTCTCTGTTTCTTTCATTTCTTTCTCTCTTTCCACTTTAAAGTTAAGGATCTGATAGTTTTTTGCACACCTAATCAAATAAAATTGATTTTTTTTTCTTCTGAAAAAGAAAAGGTTAAAAATATCTGAAGATGAGCCACTTTCAGATATTTGTAAAGGAATAGATTTCCGTGTTTCCTCTGAAGCAAGACACTTGTATTTGGAATGGAGAGGGAGCAAGAAGTTTGCCATTTTTTACATCTTTTACTTTGCACAAAATGTTAGTATACTTTAAAAAAAATTTTCGTGCGTGTGTTTTACTTATTTTTTCATTTTAATTAATTTTCCTGGAGTTTAAAAGAGACAAGAGTTGCACTGATTTTTTTTTTAATTTAGCATTAATAATGAATAGGGATTCAGTAGTCTTGGTTTATTTCTTTCTTTAAATTTTTCGCATACATACTGGTAGAAAAGATAAAATGTTGCAAGAATAATACAAAGCATTCCCACATATCCTTCTCTCAGATTCCTCAAATGTTAACATTTTAGATTTATTTTGAATTTTTTCTCCTAAAAACAAGAACAGTCTCATATAGCTATATTAAATTTATCAAAACTAAGAAATTTTCCTGATACAATAGTTGTCTAATCTATAGACCTTATAAACATTTTACCATTTGTCCCAATAGTTTCTTTACTAGCAAAAGAAGATCCCAAGATTTTTGCATTGTATTATCAGGTCTCTTTAAGCTTTAACACTTCTTTTGAGTGTTTCTTTATAGTTCATGATTATTCCACTTTTGAAGCATTCAAGCTAGTTGTTTTGTAAGGTGTCCTTCAGTTTGGTTTTACCTGATGTTTCCTTATCATTAGTTCGAGGTCATCTACTTTTAGCAGGAATGCTTCTGAGCCACAACAGGAGCCACATGTTGATTTGTTTTAAGCCTGGTGTTGACTTCCCTCACCTGGTTAAGGTGGTGTCTGTCACCATCAAGTTACTACACGTGTGTATGTATTTTTGCTCTGTAATTAGTAAGCATCTTGCGTGGAGTTATTCTAAGACTGTGTAAACAAAATTTTTGTTAAATATTGTAAATTTTCTGTCCTTTATATATTCATCCATTTGATTTAGCATAAATTATTCTTGCCTGAATCAATTGGTATTATGTTGGTTGACAAATTATGATTTTTCTGATTCATCATACCTTCCATATTTATTAGTTGACTTTATACTAAAAAGAGAAGAGCTTCCCCTTCTCTTTTTTGTTTACATCAGTGTGGACTCATGAATATTTATTTTATTCTATGGGTTATAATTCTTTGTTCTAATTACATATTTTGATTCTCAAATTGTTTTGGATTTGGTGCCTGTGTCCTTTTGTCATATATCCATCTTTTTTTCAGCACATCATTCAGTAACAAGATGTTCCAGGCTCATTTTGTACTTCCCCTGACCTAGCCCTAGAATGAGCTGTTGCTCTGGGAGACCTGGTTCCTTTGTGGAGATGAAAATACTCTAAGATCTGGGTGCTGGCTCTGCTTATCATTGCCTGAAGGCAGATAAAGCTAAGAAATAGGTGTGAGGGGGAAATATATACATACATACATACACCCTTAAAACGTGCACATGCTCTCCGTGGTCTTTGTTTTTAATGTAGCTGATTCCTTTCTCTCCCATATGGTGGAGACCCGGGAGGAAGAGTCAGAGATCAGGAACTGTAGTTTCTGTGTTCCTCCATTCGCTAGTCATAAGAACTTGGGCAAATCTCTGTGTCCTCCTTCAGCTTTTTCCAAGTTAAAATTCTTAAAGAAACTTCCAGTTCTGAAATTCTATGATATGAATTTTAAATTTTATAGATATAATATTTTCATAAACTTTTTCAGGGATGAAAAGAACCTCAGAGCCAGAAAAGTTATTAGAATTTAGATCTAAAAGCAACTTTAGAAATTATCTAAACTGTAGCTAGTATGGCTGAGGAAGTGAATTTAAATTTTTATTTGATTAAATTTAAATAGGCGAGGGCAGCGCCTGTGACTCAATGAGTAGGGTGCCGGCCCCATATACCAAGGGTGGCGGGTTCAAACCCGGCGCCAGCCAAACTGCAACAACAACAACAAAATAGCCAGATGTTGTGGTGGGTGCCTGTAGTCCCAGCTACTTGGGAAGCTGAGGCATGAGAATCGCCTAAGCCCAAGAGCTGGAGGTTGCTGTGAGCTGTGATGCCATAGCACTCTACCAAAGGAGCTAAAGTGAGACTCTGTCTCTAAAAAAAAGAAAGAAAATAAATAAATTTAAATAGGTGCACGTGGCTGCTGGCCACCATGTTGGACAAAGCAGCTCTTGAGCATAGATGTCCACGCCCTGGGAGTTCTGGTGGCAGAAGCAAAGCAGAACCCTTTGGATGATGCAAACCAGAGTAAGTTTAACCAGGTCCTTGAGGACAAGGCCACTGTGCAGGATGCCTCATCTTCCTTTGAGGTGCAGAGAAGCCTGGGCCTTACCTCAAGTCACTGCATGGCAATCGTGAGTGCTAAACCACCCCACAGCTTCCTCTTCATGGCCTTGGTTTTGAAAAAGAATGTGCATGTAGAATTGTTAGTATCTGGGCAGAGCAAGAGCACAAGATAGCATTTGATAACTTCATAGAATATATGTTTGTCAGAAAACAAGGAAACATATGCCATCAAGAAGCAGTGAGATAGGCAAAGAGGGTCCTCGGCCCTGAGCAGAGCAGCTTTGATGGCTGGAGACTGATTTTCACATTCTCTGTTATCCACTAGAAAGAATATTTACTGGAAACTGTTTTGCCAAAGTATGTAAAAATGAAGGATTGTTCCATCTAAAAAATAAAAAGAAATGAACTAAACCAACTATTTCTCATATGCCTTTCACAATAATAATTATAACTTTTTGATTTCAAAACTGACATATTAACTGACTAGCCAATTACAG
Organism: Nycticebus coucang; assembly: GCF_027406575.1. Taxonomy (NCBI): domain Eukaryota; kingdom Metazoa; phylum Chordata; class Mammalia; order Primates; family Lorisidae; genus Nycticebus; species Nycticebus coucang. The sequence continues at coordinate 113,443,800 of NC_069784.1, read as the reverse complement.
TAGAACCTCTTAAGTTAACCATTGAAGAGACTGCAACTGGTCAACGTGCGCAGATGGTCAGCATAAGGAACTTGGCCTATTGTACTGATGCGTGCACATGGTGCATGTCCAATCTGGGAAAATTAGGTCAGCTTAAGGAGTGGTCAATGTAGGGAAGTGGTCAGCTATGGAGGTTCGACAGTGTTTAAATCACAAGAGCTTGATCAACACATGATGTTCTATGGAAGTATATTTATTATATTTCAGGCAAAGTTTAAAGATCAATGTCAAATCAGGAAAGCTAATCTGTTCTTAGTAGTTAATAGTAATGGTAAGAGCTATAATTTGAGAGCTTATTCTGTATAACTTTATGTACATATTTTCAATAAAAATGCTTTTATTGGAGAACCTAAAATGCTACTGGCAAAATTTATATTAAAATGGTAATATATTCTCCAAAAATGCTAATCCACTTGTAGTTCAATTACATCACTGTTTATAACCTTTTACAAATGCTGTACTAAGATTTTTGTTTGTTTTTAATGACACTATGAAGGGCATTTAGATGGTAACTCACACACAGTATTGGTGAGAGAATAAATAGGTAAAACATTTTAGGAAGTTATTTCTTATTGTAAGTATTAAAGCCTTAAAGCTTTTTCTTCTGTCGAGCTACTAATTACCCTGGTTATTTAATCTACAGTTAAAGCGTTACCTGTAAAGGCATAGTGAAAATTGAAATAACTTGAATGTGGAGAAGGTGAAATTAGCTAAGTATGTTTGCTACATCTCTAAAGAGCTATTATTAACATGGAAAGGATTTTTTTAAAAATTAGATTGGAGCTGGGCATGATGGCTCACACCTCTAATCCTAGCATTTTGGGAGGCCAAGGCAGGAGGATCACTTGAGGCCTGGAGTTTGAGACTAGTCTGGGCAACATGAGACTTCCATCTCTACAAAACATTTGAAAATTATCCAACTGCAATAGCACCTAACACTCCCAGCTACCAAAGAGGCTGAGTTTGGGGGTCACTTGAACCCAAGAGTTCAAGGTTGCAGTGAACTATGATTATGCCACTTGCACTCCAGTGTGGACAAGAGCAAGATCCTATCTGTTAAAAAAAAATTAGATTGGAATGCAATGTAGAAAACAATATTTTCAGAATAATTTAAACTGTGTAAAATACAGAGCAACAGTGTGCTAGCATCTCTGCCTATCACGTTGACATGAGTTTACCTTTTTGGTGCATCATCTTTTCCTTATTGATTCTTTTTCTCACACTTGTTTAGTGCTGAGTCTGCTGCTGTCTCCATAAATATTTAACCAAATGCTTAGATGTTATCCAATCTATGACCACCCTTGTTGGTACTACCTCCATGCATATCACACCCGTCTGCTTGTGTGCATTCCTGGTCCCAACCACATCTCTCTCCCCGGTGACAACATTAAGGAGTGACAGGACTGAGCTCACTGCTTAGCACTTGCCACGTCTATGTGCATCCCGACCTCCAGCCAGTCTCTGTGCCAGCAGCCAAATGACCCTTTGAAGTTAGAGGTCAGGTTTTGACATTTCTCTGCATAAAATTTCTCACTTGTTTTCTGTTAGTTTTAGTATAAAATATTTAATATAAACTTTAATTCTCTGGATTCGTTCTTAATCACCACATTTTAATCCAGTTGATTTTCTTTTCATCCCTTTAATTCTTGTCATTCATGCTGGCCTCGGGGTCTCTGTTCTTACTGAACCTTCTGTCTGAAACATTCTTTTCTTAGCTTTTTGAATGACTGAGCACCCCTTAACCTGCACTGCTACCCCCTCAAGAGAGGCCTTCCCTGGCCACCTTTCTACCACCAGACATCTGTCCTCCATATCGTGTCTGCACAGGCTTGATCTCCTTTCGTAACCTGTTCACTCATGTGTTGTCTGTCTACATCCACTGGCTGTAAGAGTCTGAAACAGTGCCTGGCACACAGCAGGCACTTGGTGGAGAAGAGCAACTAGCGAATGCACAGCCACTGTCAATCAGGATGCCTCGAGAAAGGCTTCTTGTTAGCAAAATATGTCAAAAATCATTTCAAATGTTCTAACAATTTAGCAGTTCCTCTTGAGAAGTTTATTCTTCAAACATTACTAAGGTTTGTACAACTTTATAGATAGCCTTGTTTTATAATATCAAAAAATTGGAAGCCATCTAAACTTTGGGAATCTGCTACGTAAGTTAAGGTGTTCCCTACAGTTCGTATAGTGTACCCATTAATAAAGTTTCTTTAGAAATATGCTTGTTACATGGAAGATGTGAGATACCAAATAGATCCTAATATGGCACGAAGATCCCATTTTTATATTGTGCACGTCTATGTTGATACATGGTTCAAAAAGTCCATGAGAATAGATACTAAAATATTTGCGGCAGTTTGGTCTGAATTTTGAGATTATGGCTTATTTTAAGTGCTTTGTGCTGCTTTGTATTTTGTTTTTCACACATAATATTTATTGTCTAATTTATAATCTCTTAAAGTATATGTCCCCCCAGTATCACTGGAAATCAATCCCTACTGGAAGGTAGGCCGTTACAATTTAGGATGTTGCTTGTGCTTCAGCTGTAACAGAACCTGGACAGGCGAGTCTGACAATGTGCTCCCTGGTTATGCCATCAGAGGATGTGTTTGTGGCCTTGTTAGGACAAGCACTTCTGTTGGGGAGAATCAAGATAGATTTTATAGAGGGCAAGGATATTTGCCCTGGCTCTTGAAGAGTTTGGAAGATTTCATATAGATGATTGACAAGATATCTCAGGTGGAAAGAGGGGTGGACATGAGAGGAGGAAGGGCAGGGAAAGAGAAGGAAATCAGGAGGCACGAAATGGAGTAGCAGGTGCATCCGTGGTGTAAAACCGTGGGTTGGGCGGGGGGATAATTTTTGAAAAGTAGGTGGAAACTCACTGCAGTGACCTTGATTTGACAGGCATTTGGGAGATGTGATTTGAGCAGGAGGATTATGAGCTACTTGAGCTGTTCTTTTTAGGAAGACTAATCTGACAGTTTTAGAACGGAAGGGGTGAGACCACAGTGGTGAGATCAGTTTGTAGGCTGAAGCTGGAAGCAAAGTGGTGGTGCTGGTTTGAGCCCAGGCTGTTTGCCCAATATGTCAAGTAGGCTGCGTGCTAATTGAGTTATAAAATAAGAATTTCTACTTCTGGATATATTAGACTTGCTTTTTTTTTTTACTTCTCTATTCGCCAGCTTCATTGTGGCATTTCTGGTTGCTGTTTGCTGAAGAAAGTATAATATTTAGGACATATGGGAGAGAAAAAAGTGAATGTTCATAGCTTGGGATGTATCAAAAAGGAAATGTAAGATTGTGTTTTTTGTTTATTTATTTATTTATTTATTTATTTGAGACAGAGTCTCACTATGTCACCCTCAGCAGAGTGCTGTGGCATCACAGCTCACAGCAACCTCAAAGTCTTGGACTTAAGTGATTCTCTTGCCTCAGCATCCCAAGTAGCTGGGACAACAGGTGCCTACCACATCGCCCGGCTATTTTTTTGTTGTAGTTGTCATTGTTTGGCAGGCCCTGGGCCTAGTTTGAACCTGCCAGCCCAGGTGTACGTGGCCAGTGCTCCAGGCACTGAGCTACAGGCGCCAAGCCAAGATGGTATGTTTTTATTCAAGTCAAAGATGTTCAAGAGTTTCTTACATATCTAGACAATATATTTTAGTTCCCATCAATAACCTAGATAGTTTGATCCCAAATTCTGGAGGCAAATAATTGAAAGATTGAATTGGTTTGGTTTGACGACATTAACAAATGTCCCTTTTAAAACTAGGTCAAGTTCCTTATTTTAATTTCTGAGCTAACACAGGACTCCAGCTGTAAGGCTCTCCCATTAATCCTCAGTATCACTGAGTATCACCCCTCTGAAATACATTGTAATTAATTTGGAGGAATTGACAGCAAAAGGTAGAGAGTTCAGATGATATTTGGCTACAAGTTTCCCATGTGGAAATGGACATTTTAAACCTTTGAGAAGTCATTAAAATTGCTTGGAGAAATGGTATTTTGGCAGACTTCTTTCCATTGAAAGAAGCACTTGACTTTTTCTAGTGGTTTCAGCTCCAATAATCCAAACCAAGTAGCTTGATTTTCCTGAAATGTGTAGTAAAAACTGCTGTCAGCATAAACATTTTGGATAAATTTACTGTAATTATCCCCAAAACAAGTCTCATGGATAGGCACTTATAGCTGGGGATATGCCTGTGGTCAGGGTAGAAAGAAGATTGGAAAAGCTCAATTACAGGCATGGCATCAAAGTGTTAATTTAGAAAATAAAAGTACCTCTTGTTCATTTGGTTTGGTTATGTATAGTTTGGCCCACTCTTGTGAAATGTAGACATGAAGGAAATTGTTTCTACAATTTGAGGTCTGCATGAAAAATTCCAGGGTAATGTAAATGTGGATTCTGAGAAACATCCAAGTACGTTATACCTCCCCCCCTCCACCCCCCAAAGAAAACAGTTGTGTGCAGGGTCATGTTTTAAATGAATTAAGTGGGTTTCTCTGAAATAAATGGCACCCATAGCTCTTGTCACTGTCCAAGGAACTGTAAATTTGGGGCTAAAAAAAAGAGCAACTTCCTTTACCAGCATCTAAAGATTGTGTCCTCTGGGAACTCTCCAAAGGAAAAAGAAGAGTGTACAAGAAGATCACTGTTGGGAAGGAAAATGAAACCTAAGTGCTGGATTACATTGTAAATGTTGAAAAACAAATGCCCTTCCAAAGCTGCACTTACTACTTTCTGAACACAGAGGAAATGCAAAATCAAGGATTAAGAAGGGGGGGTGGGGTGGGGTCCAGAGAAAGTGATGTACTGCAGTATTCCTAGGTTTCCATATGGGATTTGAAGCAGTTCAGATGTGTAAGACCCAGCATGATCAAAACCAATTTGCAGCAAATAATAAGCTGTATGAACTGGGTCTTTTAATATGTGTACTATATCTGCATGCTTTCAGCTTTTAAAGTTTTCAGCAAAAACATAAACTCTTTTATAAAATGAATCTCTGCTGTCACTTTTCTATAAGTAAAACCTGTTTCTCAGTATTTGCCTTTTAAAATAGCAATAGTCGGGCACGCCTATGGCTCAGTGAGTAGGGCGCCAGCCCCATATACCGAGGGTGGACGGTTTGAACCCATTCCCAGCCAAACTGCAACAAAAAATAGCTGGGCATTGTGGCAGGCGCCTATAGTCCCAGCTACTCAGGAGGCTGAGGCAAGAGAATTTCCTAAGCCCAAGAGCTGGAGGTTGCTGTGAGCTGAGACACCATAGCACTCTACCAAGGGCGACAAAGTGAGACTTTTGTCTCTAAAAAAATAAGGGTGGCGCCTGTGGCTCAAAGGAGTAGGGCTCCAGCCCCACATGCCAGAGGTGGTGGGTTCAAATCCATCCCTAGCTAAAAACTGCAAAAATAAATAAATAAATAAATAAATAATAAATAAAATAAAAATAGCAAAAGTCAAGCTTCCAGGATTTTGCTAGATAAACACTAACTTCTACCAAACAGCATCATTTTGATAATTGTGATAGTGAAGTTCTATATATGTGATTCTTACATTAAATATTTGGAAGTCTGCAAGAAAAACATATTTAAAATTCTTACAAATAATTAGAAAACACTGTAAGTCTAATGTATATGCTTTCAGGTAACTGGTAGAACAACTAGATTTTCTCCTCCTATTATGTAGTCTCTATTACATATAAACCAACACACATACCCCCACTCACCCCTCCCACTTCTGATGTTTTCTGAGGAAAACAAAAGAATGCAGTATCCCACAGTTCTCTGTGGAAGAAAGCTTTGATTAAAAAGGAAAAAAAGCAGGGGGTGTGGGGAAATGCAGACATGTTGATCAAAGGGTACAAAGTTTCGGTAGGCAGGATGAATGAATGCTGCAGACATAATGTGCAGTGTGGCAACTATATTATATACTTGAAATTACTGAGAGAGTAGATTGTTAGTATTCTTACCACACACACCAAATGATAACTATGTGAGGTGACGGAGGTGTTCATTAACTTGATTGTGGTCATCATTTCACTGTGTATGCATGTAACAAATTATTGTGTTGTATACCTTA